>NC_085138.1:218631184-219831184 GCF_035046485.1 Aedes albopictus
GATTTTAGTTTCAAATACTTCTTCACTTTGAATCTATAACATTATTGCTTTAAAATCAACAATTTTGTGATTTCAAAGTCTATATATTTTAGAAACAAATATCCATCGACTTAGATTCAAAAACAAAGATTTTTTTTAATTCAACAAACCCCGCGACCTTGAAATGAAGTCTCTTCAAATTTGGTTATAATATGTATTATTTTTCTGCGTTTGTCATTCTATCCGCGAAAATTAAAATAAAGTCAGGTAAAAAAAAAACTCAGTTCAAATTTCGAAAAACCGCGTAAAAAAAGTCTCACCATTTCTCGGCGAATCATGCAAAAATAAGACAACGATTTTTTTTGTATGGAGTTTTCATTTACGCGGCCGCGTAAATCAAAACCGCGTAAAAAAGACCTGACTGTAGTGGTTTCTGCTTTTAGTGGTGTTGTGTGTACGTACACGTTGCACACGTACACTACCTGAGTTATTTGTTGAAAATAGTAAACAAGAATCAGCGGTTCCCGGCAAAATCAAATGGGCATATTTTCAATCAGTAGATTTGCATTAGTGTTCGTGACGCCGCGCTACGAAACCACTATTGTTTTGTTTATTTAACCATCAAAACAAAGAAATCGAAGCGCAATAAAATCACGTTACTCAGAAAATTGAGCTTTTTTCGATAAGGCTATAGATACGAGCAATATTTTTTTCACTAAACAACCCAATAGGACAGATCGGTGAAGTACTAGATTTGTAGTAATGAGCTGAATTTTAGTATGGTGAGAAGGTCAATTCTCCGTTTATGCAGTGAAATGGTGCAAAATGCGTGGATATTATGATTCCTTGCCTAATTTGATGCTGTTTGAGCAAAACTTTGGAAAACAGTGTTGTTGTTTTCTCCATTTCTTGCAACATAAACAACATAGTTATCCAAAGTTTTGCTCAAACAGCATCAAATTAGGCAAGGAATCATAATACCCACGCTTTTTGCACCATTTCATTGCAGAAACGGAGAATTGACCTTCTCACCATACTAAAATTCAGCTCATTACTACAATTCTAGTACTACACCGAACGTGCCCCATTGAAACGGCTTCCAATAGATGATAGGATGGTGAAAATTCGCCTTGACGGAGGCTCTCTGAGAGAATTGCGCTGTGCGTGAAAACAATTTTTTTAACATGGGAAAGGATAGGAGCTGCATTTTCAAATGCTTCTAATTCTTTATAGAAGCAAAACGTTCTTAATGTTATTGAATGAGATTTTGATGCGCTATATTATAGACATAACATTGTGATTTAAAAACTTTTTGTCTAAAACCAGTTATAATGTAGCTAATTGAAAGTATATTGCAAAACATTAACACTTTTTTCAATCTGAGGTCCCTAAAATATTTTAGAAGCATTTGAAAATGCAGCTCCTATCCTTTCCCATGTTAAAAAAAATGTTTTCACGCACAGCGCAATTCTCTCAGAGAGCCTCCGTCAAGGCGAATACCGAACAAATAAATATGGTAATATAACAATACACCGGAAAAAAATTCTACTCAGTGGCTGAGTTGGTCTTTACTCAGAAATCGAACAAACCTTTGTTGGCAATGGGTTGTTCCACTTTTAGCTGAAACTTAGTAAGAAAATATTGGATTTTTCGATTTCTGAGTAAGACCATTTGAGTAGATTTTTTTTCAAATTATAAATCGTAAAAAATCTCACCATACATGTATGGAACACCACAATATTTCCATCAAGTTATAGAACATGTCGACTGAAAGAGTATCGAATTATAGAGAGATAACTGTATTTTTTTTTGTGAAAATTGTAGGCTGGTATATAGATCACGTGTTTTTCAATATGATAATTTCATATTACCCAACAGGTGGTAACGTAACTTTTGACTGGTTACAAAGTAACGAGTTTGTTTTGCCTTCTGCCTGCGTTGTACTCTTGGCTGACGACACAACTTTGTTCTAGTTTATAAGATCATGCGAGTTCAATGAAACTAAGCACGAGTCCCGCACATGGGAATATATTTGCATATGATTGGTGCATTTTTAATGGTATCCGATTTAGATAGACGTAAGTAAATAAAATCAACATACTGTTGCTAACGCAGTGTAAATTGTTTATCCGTCGCAATTTCTTTGGTACAATCATTGGGCTTTTATATTCTAGTGGTTATTTAAATTTAGTTTGATGAGATGAAATGGATACTTAATGAATAAAAACTGGTCAATATTGTAGATAAATTCTCAGGGGATTGAGAAGCTTTATTTCTTCTTCTTTTTCTTCTTCTTGGTACGAAGTCTGTGTCTTTGTGTTTTATAAGATCTTCCATAGTTATTAATAGGAAGCAATCAGTGAAGTACTAGATTGAAAGTAGTGAGCTGGATTTTTGTATGGTGAGATGATCAGTTCTCCGTTTTTGCAATGAAATGGTGCAAACAGCGTGGGTATTACGATTCCTTGCCTAATTTAATGCTGTTTGAGAAAAAGTTTGGGTAACTGTGTTGTTGAAGTTGCAAGAAATAAATAATACAACAACACAGTTACCCAAACTTTTGCTCAAACAGCATTAAATTAGGCAAGAAATCATATAACCCAAGCTGTTTGCACCATTTTATTGCAGAAACGGAGAACTGATCATCTCACCATACAAAAATCCAGCTCACTACTTTCAATCTAGTACTTCACTGATTGCTTCCTATTGAGAGCTTCCTCTCCCAATGATAATTTTACTAGGACAGATTGGTGTAGTACTAGATTTGTAGTAATGAGCTGAATTTTTGTATGGCGAGAAGGTCAATTCTCCGTTTCTGCAATAAAATGGTGCAAAAAGCGTGGGTATTATGATTCCTTGCCTAATTTGATGCTGTTTGAGCAAAACTTTGGGCAACAGTATTGTTGTTTGCTTCATTTCTTGCAACATAAACAACATAGTTATCCAAAGTTTTGCTCAAACGGCATAAAATTAGGCAAGGAATTATAATACCCACGCTTTTTGCACCATTTCATTGCAGAAACGGAGAACTGACCTTCTCACCATACTAAAACTCAGCTCATTACTACAAATCTAGTACTACACCGAACGTGCCCCCTTGTGTATATCGTGTGGCAGGCACCGAAGCAGGCACGCAGATACTCTCTGCTCAAGAAAGTCAATTTTCTTTTACGAAAAGGTTCTGAAACAACCAGGAATGGAACCCGTCACCCTCAACATGGTCATGATGAATACCCGTGCGCCGATGCGGTCTATATGCTGATATTATTCAAATTGAACGCCAGAAATGACTAAATGCCAAAGGCTATTTTGACGGTCAATTACCTTTCTTTTTGGCTCACGAGAAGGATTAGTTTATTTTCATAGGGAAACTTTTCCAAATGAAAACATTTGACGAAAATTTGCCATCTGCTGCTGCATGAGAGAGAAGGGTGATGAACGTCAGATAGCCTTATGATAAATGACCGAGAATCGTTTAGCCGCAAAGACAAATGCATGAATCCCTAGAAAGAACAACCCATGATAAAAGAAGGTACAATTGCCTAAATATGCATTCGAGCATTTGTCGGAGACCCAAGTCATCTATCTCAGTGGTACCCAACCCAAACTGCGGTCCGCGGGCCGCATGCGGCTCCTGAATGCGGCCCGCAGAGTACTTGGAAAAAAGTTATTAATTGTTCAAAATGATGGTAAATTATTATTATAAGGGAACGTCCATAAATTACGTCACGCTTTTAGGGGGGAGGGGGGCATGGTTCAGTAAAGTGTGACAAGCCATACAAAAATTTCAAAGGTCTTATACAAAAAGTGTGACATAGGGGGGAGGGGGGTTGAAGATGGGCAATTTTTGCGTGATGTAATTTATGGACGCTCCCTAATGCTCAATCTAATGCAAATAGTTATCTTTCATTTATACATTTAGTACCGTCGTTGGGGTGAGAATGGGTCAAAAAAGGATACTCAAAGATTGTTTATTAACAAATGCAATTGAAGTCGGAATAACTTTTTATTTGGTATGTATACTCTTCTATGTGGTAATGATAGTTTAGCAAGAAAGTATCACATTATATGAGTTGCTTACTAAACTACAAATGATTGAAAATTGACCCAATATCACCCCTTAGAGGGGGTGAGAAAGGGTCAAAGTATTCGAACTCGCCTATCTAAGAATATAAATTAATTTTATTGATATTATCTAGTAAACCTACTTGAAATATAATGTAACCATGACGAATAAAAACTTATGTAATTTTAAAAGATGATTAATCCACCTAAAAGGGCTAATACAACCGAAAGAATGGTTGAAATTTGATAAAATAACGTTTGTATGTTGGATCGCCATTTTTAGCCACCATAATCATCCTCATTTAAAGTTTCAAATTTTTTGAGAGGAGGAGGAGATTACAATGAGAAAGTGGCGCATCAAAAAAATCATTTAAAAAACATGATATTTTTAGTATAAAAAACATGATATTTTTAGTATACTGTATAAGAAATGTTTAACCAAACCCTCCGCTATAAACTCTTATGTACATGATGATTGGCCTCGATATTTAAACGGATTTTTTAATAAATTTTGTATGAGCCCTAGCACAACGGTAGACTTATTCTTTTTTCTTTAGTACTTTTATGTATTTTATGAATGATCCATATACGGCACTCTTAATTCATAAAGTTTAAGTTAAATACTCAATAAGCAATCTAGTATGCCGCAATTCGACGTTCGTTCGCTTTCCGACATTGTACTATGTTACCGGTTTTATAGCCCGGTATTTCCTTGATCCCACTAAATGATCTTAGGTACTAAACATATGAACAAACTCGCTTAACACTTCTTCGACAAATTTTCAAAAAAAGTACGGTAAACATGGCACCACTCTAACGTCAAATGGGGACTGGATAACAAGTTGAATTTTTAGTTATGGTTATGTGCACTCGATAACTTACTTGACCCAATCTCACCCCCATTCTTAATATTTAGACATACGGTCGAAAACATTGAATTTTTATATATTGTGAATTTACTTCGAAGATGAATTCCAAGGGAATTTGCTTGAGCTGTTTGGGAATCGCCGTTCAATTCAAGGGGTGTTTCCATGCGTTCTTGTAAAATTATGGACTTCCAAGTTAATGTGCGTAATTGATCATTGAAGCCGACTTTTTCGCTACTCACCGCTCCAAAACAAAAGCGCCACCGTATATGGACGGTAACACAGTGACAGCAGTCGAGTTACGTCAAACACACAAGGCTACGGTGGCGCTATCTGTTCATTTCATAGCGGCCGTTTTAGCTATTTTAGTGATCCATTATCGTCAAAATAATGCTACGTCATTTATGAACGACCCCTTAGCTTTCAACTGATTTTTACCGAACTTAGCTAAAAAATCCAGAAAAAAAAATATTAAGTAAATTAACTCTTGATTTCATCGACCAAAACTTTGGGGTCACTATCGTAAAACATGGAAAAATGATTTGTTGATATCTTTGTCATGTTTCCTTTAATTTTAATTCTTCTTGGGTTATTTGAAACATAACAAATGGTACTTACTGTATAGACATTGAACACATATTTATTAAAATTTACGTACTAAAACTTAACGTAAATTGCCTCATTTTTTGAAATATTATAAAATGTGTTAACTTTGCATAACATATATATGTTTAAAATATTTTTATATATAAAAATAGTTGAATACATTAAATTAAAGACATCAAACATAAATTTTATTAATTATCTTTGAAATGAGCCAAAAAGAATTAAAATTGAATCATTTTTCCATGTTTTACAACAGTGACAAACTTTTGGTCGATGACATCAAGAGCTAATTTACTTAATAACTTTTTTCCTAGATTTTTCATCCAGGTTCGGCAAAAAGCAGTTGAAAGCTAATAGAAAATAGGTAATGCTACCGCTCTCATCTTAAAATTTGGTCGATCCAATTTCCAGAGACATTGCCGTAAGTATATATTCATTTTTTAGAAAAATTACCAACTTTGGGTGAGTTTACATAGGGAAATGGAACCATCTCGGCAGGGGTCCTATTTTGGGCACTTTTCTTCTATAACTCAGCCAGTTCTGAACCAATCGACACAATTTTTGAAACGCGATGAGATATGTATAGCATCAAGCCGTGTACGAAATTTCAAGTCAATTGGTTTGGAATTGACCCAAAATAACGGCCGCTGCCTAAGTGGTTCGCTACCCTACTAATATTTTTGTAAAAGTTTCACCTAAATGATGTTCAAAGTTTCTTATTATCTTTTGTATTATCTTTTATCTTTAGTATTATCTTTTGAATGATGCCTCCGCGAAATGGCGGAGATATGAGCCTAAAAAATTACATGTTTTGAGGGGGTGACCCCAAATTTTTGATCGGAAGTGTATACAGTGAGGATTCGCTCGTTGGGTCACGACTGCGCCCCGATTAGCGATTCGTGTTCGTTCGTTGGGGCATCTGACAACTGATTAAAATGCTGTAGACACACGCAAGTGACGAAAAATACGTTACGAAACACTCACATACTTGCACAAACGTTCTGTATATATGAGCTACGATGCGACGGCTGTCAGACGTCACTCATTTTGACATCGATTTTGACATTGACAGTGCTTTTTTGTTGGGTTTTGCCCCAACTAGTGAACATTCAACTATCGAGACAGCCCATCTAACGAGCCGCCAACGAACGAATCGGGACTGTATATGATAATTTTTATCCTGTGGCCCTCGGCACAGACGCAATATCTCAATTTGGTCTGCGCTAGGCATCAACCTGAGCACCACTCTCTAAAATAAAAACTCTCATTTTTGGTTAACACCCATGCCGCACAGGGACTGTGTTGGAAACACACATTTTTTAAAATTTCTCGTACGATCACATTTTTGCAAAATATCAATATTTTTCGGGATTTGAAGGTGGTTTATAAACCCAGTGTGGTTGCCATGTCGAAATGATTGCAAAATACATGCTCATGTGAGCGTACGAGCAATTTTTAAAAAATGTGTGTTTCCAACACAGTCATGTGTGGATGTTTACTAAAAATGTGCAGGCCGAACACATTTTTGAGCGTAGCCGTTTTTGCGTGCACTGATCTAGCTTGTCTTTGCTTTCATAGTGGTTGAGTTACATAGAACATGAAAGGTAAAATAGTATCTAATGTTCAAACTGCATACAGGTATGTGATATACAACATAAATATTACATTAGTTGGTATGTAATGTATTCATAACAACCAATTGCTTCCAAATCCAAAGGACGCGCCATTGATTTTGATTGACTGATGGCACCTATTACAATAAAGCATGAAATGGAATAGACCAAAGAAGTTATGCGTGTTTGCGAATCACGATCGAAAATTTTAGCACGGCTTCGGTGACATGTCTCACATTATTGATCGAAGTCACGTAGCGAACACTTTCGAACAGATGAATGATGCAACATTAGATGCGTATGCTAATATCGTGTAACGAAATTCGTATTCAACCACCGGCATTTTAGCATTGACCCTCATAATTCTGCAGCATTGTACGTGATTCACAAAATAAGCACTTATAAAAAATGCACTAGATAGGGTCTTGTACCATTTGGGCAGGTGCACTTATTTTGGGCACTTGTTGCTATGTCCAAGTCAATTTCAATTGATTTGAAATTTTGTATAGGGTTAGATACTGTACGTATCTCACTATGTGCTAAAAATTACGTTATCTATCTATACATATAAATAAAAATGGAATGGTGTTTGTATGTCACGAATAGGCTCGAAAACGGTCCAACGAATCTACACCATTCTTTCAGTGGTTCATTTGTGCAGGGCTCCGACGTGTTCGTACGAAAAAAAAATTGGAAAAATCGACCGGGAACGCATCGAAAACGAGAAAGTTTGAAATTCCGTTTGGCGGGACATTTTTCCACAGAGCTGCATGTCAAAAAACACAGTAGGCAGGCAGTACGACGTTTGCCGGGACAGCTAGGTATAAAATCTCGCGTTTAGTATCATACAGGCGCATCTAGTCGGCGTCGGTGGTGTAGTGGTAAGCGTGGTAGCCTCTCACCTCAGTCGGTCGGGGTTCAATTCCCGTCGACGCCGATGGGATTTTCCGAGACATAAAATCCGTGATCACGCCTTCCCTCGGATAGGAAGTAAAGCCGTAGGTCCCGGCCCATGTGTTGATGGGTTCAATATGTAGGGTCCTCAGGTGTGGTGGCTGTCTCCCTGGGGCGTCGGAATTTAAGGCTTAGCTCCTAGACCCAGCCGACGTAAAACACAACTGGCGCCGAACGGTGCTAGTTGGCCAGAAAGGCGCATCTACAATGATCAATTTCTCTTCATCGATTTTCTCTTCGGATTATCCCGGAAAATACGGCCGGTGATGATCTGTCGGTGTGTTTCGGTGAAGGACGACTAGGACTAGCATCCTAAACAACAAAAACAACCGAACATGATTTGCCGGCGAAGTTATTAACCAAAGAGCAAATCGATGAAGAAAAATCAATCATTGTAGATTTGCCCGCATGATAAATACTAATTGACTCATGCCCAAATTACGGGGAGGGGGGTTGAAAAGGTCGATTTTTGCGTGACATAATTTGTGTATTATCCCTAGCGGCAAGTGCCTAAAATAGGTACACCTGCCCAAATGGTACAATACTCTGCCGTAATCCAGTGCACAGTGGGAAAAATCGACCCCAAAAAACGGATCTTCTAACGCCGCTGGTTTCGGTACGTGAAGTTGAGCATTTCTGACGTAAAAAATACGAGAAATCGATTGGCGCTAAATTCATTCACCGCACGGCACGGGGAGTGGTCCGTTTTGCCCCATTTCGCCCTTTCTTCATACAAAAAGAGAATCAAAATGTACTTTCAAACAACAAGCGCGATTTTAGATCGTTGAAATTGCTGCAGGTGTAATTAGAGGTTCATAGCAATCAAAAAAATACATGAAAGATCCTTTCAAATGCTTATTTTACCCCATATGCCCCAACAACGGCTGGAAATTCACACTTTTACCTAATTATGAACGGATTTTTAATGTTACTGATTTGAAGATGATTTTTTCGGCAAAAACAAAAAACGCTAAATCTATTATTGCCAGAATCATCTTCGGAAGTTGTCCATTTTGCCCCATTTTGCACTGTTTTCATAGAAAAAGGAGATTTAAAACGTATTTATAAGAAACAGATACTGCGAAGGACTGTTAAAATTAGTTTTTGGTGCAATTGGCAGCTAACTGTAATCATACTCGTATATGAAAGTTTTTTTTTCTCTATTTTACCCTACATGCCCCAAAAACTGCTGGATGATATTATTTTTTGTTGTTGTTTTGTAACGTCACCCTACATCATGGTTGCAACATGAAGTCATTTTTAATACACACAAATACGGTTTATCGATTAGCTTTAGAATCATTCACGGGAGGGTACAAACAGCTGTCCATTTTACCCCTAATTTGCCCTGATTTTTTGTCGTCTCATGAATAAATTGATTTATCGTGTTTGCTTATGTCCGAATTAATCGACTTCTGGTACTGAAACCAATGTAATCAAAAGGCAATTAAAATATATGACTTTTGTCTAATTCTTGCTTTAGGTGGGGAATTGAGGGTATAATAAGCATCAATCTTAATCTTAATATGTGTCAAATTTGCTCAAAACTGATTAAATGTAGCATCTTTAATATATAAATATGTTTTGGTACTTTAGGACGGCCTATTTAATCAGTTTTGCTCATATTTGACACATTTTCTAAAATGCTTATTATACCCTTAATTCCCCATGAGAAGCTAAAATTATAGAAAAGTCATATATATGACTGTATTTTTGATTACATCGGTTTCAGCACCAATGAAAAAAGGGAATTTAATTTAATAATTAAATTAATTTATTTATTAGCTTATAATTCATAACTTAAAAAGCAGGGCAAATTGGGGTAAAATGGACAGCTGTTTGTACTCTCCCGTGAATGATTCTAAAGCTAATCGATAAACCGCATTCGTATATATCAAAAATAATCCCATTCATGTTTTGCAACCAGTGACATTGCAAAACCATACAAAATTTGTTATTATCCAGCAGGTTTTGGGACATGTAGGGTAAAATAGAAAAAAAATCATATACGCGCATGATTACTGTTAGCTGCCAATTGCACCTAAAACTAAAGTTAACGTTCCTGTTTCTGTCTGTTTCTGTTTCTTAAAAATACATTTTAAATCTCTTTTTTGTATGAAAATAGGACAAAATGGGGCAAATTGGACAATCCCGAAGATGATTCTGGTGATAATAGATTTAGCGCTTTTTTTTATGCCAAAAAATCATCTTCAAATCAGTAACATTAAAAATTCGTTCGTAACTAGGTAAAAGTATGAATTTCCAGCAGGCCATAGGCGCTAACTTAGGGGGGGGGCAAGCATGGTCCCCCCCAATATTTGACGATTTTTACTGACTTTTCGATTTTCCCATACAAAAAATCACAAAAACCAGGCTTTGCCCCCCAATAATTTGACCAAGTTGGCGCGTCTGGTTAGGGCACATGGGGCAAAATAAGCATTTGAAAGGATCTTTCATGTATTTTTATGATTGCTATGAACCTCTAATTACACCTTCACCTATTTTCAACGAACTACAGTCGTGCTTGTTGTTTGAAAATTCATTTTGATTCTCTTTTTGTATGAAAAAAGGGCAAAATGGACCACTACCCGTGCCGTGCGGTGAATGAATTTAGCACCAATCGATTTCTCGTATTTTTTTTACGTCAGAAATGGTCAACTTCACGTACCGAAACCAGCGCCGTTAAAAGATCCGTTTTTTTTTGGTCGATTTTTCCCACTGTGCAGTGTAGCAATTAGGCTTGTCCGCACTGAACGCATGAAAATTCTGCTCTTTGGTTTTAGGGAAGGTTAATTTATACCGCATTTAGTTCACTACTGGACTGCGCACTGAGTCTTCATAAGTGCGAATACGTAAATAAAACTGTGCGATTGCATCAAATCAAATTAATGTCTTCGGCGCACTATTTATTCGATGTATGCTGAATAAGTGCTCTGAAGACACCAAGTTGATTGGATGCAATCGCGCACTTTTATTTGCGTTTTCGCACTCGTGAAAGCTAGTGAGACAGTCCAGTGGTGAACTAAATGCGCTATATTACGTAAGAGAGGGATACTTAATAAAACTGCGATTTTGCATTGAATCCTGTCGGTGTCTTCTGCGCACTTATGCATTACAAGTGGCTGGATAAGTGCGCTGAAGATACTGAAATGATTCGATGCAAAATCAATATTTTTTCGTGATCCCGCACACCCCCTCCCCCTCTCTCCTAAATGTTGGTCGTAATCTTTGAACGTTCCCTTACACCATCAAGCACAATATAAATTAGAAATCTTTTCATCTCATCAGATAAGAAGGATGTTGAAATATTATATTTTCAACGATTTCTTCACCCTGGCTTAAGCGTTACACCAGGTTTAATTACATGGGTAAGCCTGGCTTACCGGCTAAGTCGAGGTGAAGAAATCGACCCTTAATTTAATATACCAAGGCTGGCAAAATAACTCGCCGAGAATCCAACGACTGTGAGCTATGCAAAAATCTCGGTAAAAGTTCAAACTGTCGACTAGTCTGCAAACTTGACGGATCAGCTGAATACTCATTTCATGAATGAACATTTGGCAGGAGTTCGCATCGAAGCTCGTGAGTGTTAATAATGCATCAATATCAACACTGTGTTCGTTTTAGAGATGGGTAACTCACTCGCGAATCGACTCAACGAATCGATTCACGAAACCGAGTGAGTGAGCCATGACTCTTTTCAAAAGACTCACGATTCGCTGATGTTCATTACGATTGCGAAAAGAGTTAGTATGACTACGCACTTCATGATGATTCGACGCAGAACATTGCAATCTTTGACAATTAATTTTGTTTCCATACTACTATATTATATGACCGGCTCGCACCAGCGATTCGATTCTTCGGAGAAATTAACGAAAACCTGCGAATCCTGTATTTCACTACGTTATGCTCAGACGTTTGTGCAAATCGTTAATATACATACCATGCAAGTGAATTTTGTACGAAAAGAAGTTGGCTCACATCGAAAATTGACATTTTCTTCAAATCCCGGAAATGAGTTACTGAATCGATCAAAAGAGTCGACTCTTTTTTGAGAGTGAATCGGTAGCGATTCACTCTCAAAATTGAATCAGTTTTTCGTTTATTTTAAACTATACATTTTCGAAAATTTCGGTATACATTATTACCAAAATTCATTCATTTATTATTACATCAAATTCAAGATAAAACTGAATCAACAATATTTCGATATTTGCATCCATTTAGACTCGGCCCAAATTATTATCACAGTCGAATTTCGCACACGACTTCGCAGCGGCTAGCGTACACAAGTTTGGTTGAGTTCATGACAGGGGCGTCGGATGTTTAACAGGTAAACAAAATAAGTTTGATTAGTGTGAAATGTCGATGGAAAATGATGATTCAGTGGAATCTCAAATTATCTATCACAGTAGTTTAAACATTAATGAGAAACCCAATATTTCTCTGTAATACACAGTTCGTGGCTGCCGTTCTCCATCCTCGGTCATGCCCGATGCTCTCCAAGTCACACTCTACCTGATCCGCCCATTGTACCATCTGTGCTCCACGCCTTCTTGTGTCAACCGGATCTGTCGCGAACACCAACTTTGCAGGGTTATTGTCCGACATTCTTGCAACATGCCCTGCCCATCGTATCCTTCCGGCTTTGGCCACCTTCTGGATGCCGTAAAGTGCAGCGAGCTCGTGATTCATTCTTCTCCACCACACACGTGCTCCTGCACACCGCCGAGTGCTTGCAGGTCCTCCTCGATCATGGTTCATGTCTCGTGTCCGTAGGGGATCACCAGTCTTATTAGCGTTTTGTACAAGGTGTACTTGGTGCGTGGATAAATCTTTTTAGGCTGTGGTCTTCCGGATGCGCCTTCGAATTTCACGACTCATGTTGTTGTCAGCCATCAGTAAGGATCCGAGGTAGACGAATTTCTCCACAACCTTGAAGGTATCCCCGTCTATCTTAAAATTACTACCCAAACGGATCCGGTCGAGTTCGGTTCCGCCTACCAGCATATACTTCGTTTTTGGAGCATTCACCACCAGTCCTTTGCTGCTTCGCGTTTCAGGCGGATGTACAACTCTGCCACCGTTCCAAATGTTTTGGCGATAATGTCCATGACGTCCGCAAAGCACACAAATTGACCGGATTTTGTGAAAATCGTTCCCCAGCTGTTGAGCCCGGCTCGTCACATCACACCTTCCAGAGCGTTCTGCACTCCTCGTCGATTCCGTTCCACATACCAGATGGTGCTCTCGGCTGCGTCGTTGATGGCTGCTTTCACTGTACTCCAGCAGTCCTCTAGAGGGGCCTCATCTAGCTCGCCCTCGTCTGGCAACGCGACCTCGTGATTCTGCGCGTATGCTAAGGCGACATCCGGTTGGTCGCCGGTACCGTACATTGTTAATGACGGAGACTTTTGGTCGCAGGTCGACTTTAGGTCCTGACGTCGATAATGTCCGACAGTGCCGTCCGTGAATCAGAACGTGGTCGATTTCGGTACTCATTATGTTATTTATTTCTAGTCCTTTTCCTGTCAGATCGGTGTAACACGCTAAATATAATTCACACAAAAGGCAATTTACACGTAAAGAAATAAACGGTAATTAATATTATTGGGTACCGGACTGGACACACAAAATTCAATGGTTTTCTTTGGTACATCGAGGTATTGAAATTTATGGTGGTGATCTCCAGATGTAACGGAGTGTGGGCTGTGAACTTTTATTACTTATGCCTTATTCAGTATTTATTACTTAATTATTTTTTTTCCCTTTTCAGTGAATCTTACCACCTAGTACCAGCCAAGAGCTGAAAATCTTTTAAATAAAGACAAATCAATCAAATCAACCATTCCTGGCGCACTAATCAATATTTGTTTAGCAATTCATCGTATACATCACCATATTAATACATATACATGCGAACATGTTTAAACAATATCGTTATCTGGAAGCGTTTGGTACGGAGGGTCCACGCTTCCATCTTTTCCCTTTTCCCTTTTCCTGATTTCAAGGTGTTGAATGTTTTCAAATATTTACTATGTTGAAATCTTTTTATACATTGAAATCTTCTCTGCGGTACATGCTGCGCAGTTGGCATGGCCGTTAGACAAGAAAAATGATAGACTTGAAAAATCTTCATTTTCCAGGATGCATTCTAGTAATGGCTGCGTTAGTGTGAGATTAGATTAGATTAGTGTGGGCCACCCTAATGTACAACTTGTGTTGTAAACGTTTTCATTTGTTGTATAAATAACTACACACTATATAGGTATATTAAAAATTATACTTACTTTTTCATGTTTTTCTTTAGGTACTGTTTCCTCTAATCTTTAGCGACATGGTCGGAAAAGTGGACGTAGTGGCCAATGTCGAAGGAGGTGGTTTCTCGGGCCAAGCAGGTGCCATCCGATGGGGCATTGCAATGGGACTGCGTAGCTTTGTCGACACCGACACCATCGATAAGATGAGAATGGGTAAAATATTACGTCACCTATTTTTTTTTCTGATGATGTTGGTTTAAATAATTGTTTTTGTTTGCAGCTGGTCTACTGCAACGTGACTACCGCAGAAGGGAACGTAAGAAGCCTGGGCAAGCAGGAGCCCGTAGAAAGTACACATGGAAGAAGCGTTAACATTTTTTTAATTACGATAAAAGTTATTGAACACATTTGTTTCAATATAAAGTAGATCGCACTATACTAGCTTATTTTATTGCAAATGATCACATTTCTTGTAATGGTTTCAGGCCAAGAATTTGCATTCCATGTTGAAGTATTCTGCGAGCCGTGTTGAATAGTTTTAGTCTTTGGATTTTTTTCGCTTTTGATGGTTCATTTTTCACGTTCATCGTTTGTATGCATCGGTTGGTGGCATTACTGGAAAATAAATGACAATTAAAATCCGTGACAATGCGTCATTTCATTGAACATTGTTATATCTATAACGCACCACAAACCAAACAGATAGTTTACGAGAATGCACGCCTCTTGCTTATCGGCTGCCTCCGCTAGTACGCCGTCATAGTTTGCAATTTCGCAAATCAGATGCAGAGCTTCCGGTTCCGGTAGCGATTCGGGACGGCACGTTTCGCCATCCGAGCATTCACCGGCATTTTGCACCAAACTCCACAGTCGACAATGGGTATACTGCAGCTTGATGCCACAGTCGCCGTCGGTCTGCAGTGCCTTGTCCCAGCTGAAGTCATAGTCTCGCATCCGGCGTTGTTTTAAATCGTTTACAACCACCGCCGTCGTACCGAGGATGGCAGTGACGTTTGGATTGTTGGTCACGTCAACTTTAGTCGCTGTGGAAATATGGAATGAATAGAATTTGGAACTGTTTCTGTCTGTCTGTCTAGCTAAAAATCCTGTACTATGTCTGACCCTTATGAATTCTAAAACTACTGTACCGATTGCTCAATGGTTTATTTTCCCATTTTCAAGCTTTTAATTATTAGCTCGTAAGATTGAGGAAATTGAGGAAAGTTCGGCAAAGTTGATGGGAACGATCAGCGCCATCTTTTGACAGTTTTCGACAGAGTTTTCGGATCAATCCCCCTAAAAGTGAGACACAAATTTTTAATTGTTGAGATAGAGGGTTGACGTCTTCAGCAAAGTTGTAGCATTTTTGATTCCAAACAAATTTGCTGATGACGTCAATGTTATGATTTTCACACCAATGGAGATAGAGTATAGACACTATAGATTCCATAGACTCGCGGAGACATGGTTGAGCAATATAATTTTAGTGTGTTTTACCGTCAATTTAGAGTGTACCGAGCGAATATGACGTCGCGCAATCCATTGTCGCTATGGGGCTGTCCTGAGAGAGAGGAGACAGCTGGCTTCGGTTGCGTGCTACTTAATGTCAAGGAGGACCTGTCACAAACTGTCACCGCGAACCCAACTGAAAATCGCACATTGATGGTGTAAGGTGGTCAAATTTCCAAATTTTCTTTTTAAAATACGGCTCCGTTCTTTGTAATTAAAAAAGATAAAATAATGATGGTCAGTTTTCCCAAACCAGCGCAACGAATCCATTAATTGTTCATGGTTTGTAGCAGCGAACTCAATATGAAAATCATTTTTGACCATTTTTATATTTTCAAACCATTGTGCGGCACCCAAAGTTGTACAAACAAGTAAGAAGAAGAAATGTAAACATCGTGGCTGTCAGTGAGCTGTCTCCTCTCTCTCAGGGGCTGTCCATTAATTACGTAAGGGTTTTCGGGGGGAGGGGGGGTTTGAGAAATCTTACGCGCCATACAAAAATATTTGGGTTCTCATACAAAAAATCTTACAAGGGGGGTGGGGGTGTCGAAAAATCGTGAAAATCCCCTTACGTAATAAATGGACAGCCCCTATTGAAATCGTTACGTCATGCTCGTTTGGCTACACGAACTGACAGTTCGTTTGGCTACAGTTGTCTTCGTCTCCGCGAGTCTATGGAATCTATAGTGTCTATAAGATAGAGGCGTATTTGAAATTTAACCCCAAAAACACGTTTTTTAAGCAAAACATACATTTGTTGAATTTTTAGATCTACAAAGTTGTAATACGCTATTACAAGTTTTATTTTCGTGTTGAATGTGCTATTTTAACTTGTAAATAATCCCCTAGTATTAATGCACATTTATAGGGCTCTGGCAGAATAGAGGCCCGCAATCCTATTTCGATTGCCAACATTCAGGCCATTTCGGGCCGTGATTAAGTACTAGAGATGTAAACCTTTCCCTGACACAGACTTCAAGTTATAGAACTCTAGTGATGAAACCAGAATCGGGATGCCCCCTTAGGATTAGAAATTCCTAGACACAACTCAAGCTATGAAAGCAACTAATGCTGGGAACGAAAGGCAACCGCCAGAGAAAATACGATTACAATACGCTATTACAAGTTTTATTTTCGTGTTAAATGTGCTATTTTAACTTGTAAATAATCCCCTAGTATTAATGCACATTTATAGGGCTCTGGCAGAATAGAGGCCCGCAATCCTATTTCGATTGCCAACATTCAGGCCATTTCGGGCCGTGATTAAGTACTAGAGATGTAAACCTTTCCCTGACACAGACTTCAAGTTATAGAACTCTAGTGATGAAACCAGAATCGGAATTCCCCCTTAGGATTAGAAATTCCTAGACACAACTCAAGCTATGAAAGCAACTAATGCTGCGAACGAAAGGCAACCGCCAGAGAAAATACGATTACAGGATTGACTGATGGACCAACAACATTAATGAAACCTCGTCATCCTGTCATCGGAAATTGTTATCTACTAGGGTAACAGGGCAAAACTAAACAGATTAAATTGCTGCGTAAGCCATGACTTTCTGCTTGTTTGAATAGATCGACATTCCAAGCTAAAAATATCACAGATGGCTCTTTTTTGTGTGGTAGTAAAATCAAATGTTCTCGGTGAAGAAACTGTTACGGAACATGACATATACACAAATCGTTGCATTTTCAAACCATTCTTGATTTCTATTCACTAAATTTTCACAAAACTATCCCGTTTTCTATCAATCAACGTTTTTCGTGATTTTTCCATACGATTTGACAGTTCTTGACTACCATGCTTCCGTGAGCTTGAGGTTAAAATTTGAGAAATTTTAAATACAAGTGATGGTGTCGCCACCGGGCTGTCAGCGCTGGAAACTAGATGCTATAAAAGTTCTTGTATGCAATTTTTACTGCTGGCGCCAACTGGAAGCATTCAATTGAAAAGTAAACAGCTTTTACCCTATTGTTTCATGATTTTACAAATGAAATAACCAAAGATTGCCTTGGTTATCGCGACGTTTAATCAGTTTACGCTGTTAAGTGAATTCCCTAATTAGGTAAATTAAAACGTGAAATTTTATTGAAATACAGGTCGGATTCGATTATCCGGGGATTCAACTAACCGGGGGCCCGATTATCCGGGGCTCGATTATCCGGCAAAAATGGCTCGATTATCCGGGGGAAAGTTTGTTTTTGCTTTGTTTACACATTTTTAGGTTACAATATGTTAAAAAATGTTATTAACATCAAATACAACACCTGTAAATAGAATTTGGCCTATTTGAAAATTGTTTTTATTTTTTCACATTTTTCAGCTAAAATTCCATTTTTAAAAACATGGTTATAATAATACCAGACGTTGAGTTAAGGCGCTACAACGTCATGCATGTTAGCTTCTATGTTTAACGAACAGGTTTTGATTAAAGAAATCAACAATCAAAGAAAAGAAGCATGGCTCGATTATCCGGGGTGAAATAATTTTGGAGTCACCCGGATAATCGAGTCCGACCTGTAATTATTCCTAAACTCAACCCCAGCACCACAGAGAAACAGACGTAACACTTAGAACAAATTTCATTCCAATATATCGTCACAAAAACGTAATCGCCCAATGCTAAATGTACTGTGTTTGGCCGGGCCGCCACTAGATGGCGGTAGTGAGCAAACGTCAAACAGGAGCAAAAACGATACCAGCGACGCGAGTGGTCAATCGACCTACTAGTGAATATTAGAATCAACCGTTAAAAAGGTGATCGATGGGAAGTGATGGAAGTGTGACGTCAGTTTCTCTATGCTAGTACTGCAATGCGATTGATGCATCGATGTCGCTTATTATTATACGAATCAAAATAAAATCTACTTTCGCGACTACGGGTAAAAGCAGTCAGAGATACGCGCGAGACAGTCGCCTAAGAAAACAGACCTGTTTCCAAATTTTCCATCATAGCGCTCTTTGATAATTCTTGAAAAAATGTCGCCACATGGCCGGATCATACGATGACTGCTGCGACTGCACGTGGCATTTGCACTGCGATTAAATTTTGTCCATCGTTGAAGGCCTTGGAAAGTAGTCGCCATAATTGTGTTTTTCTTGCAACGCACAATATTTTGGTTAGGCATTAAGGGCGGACGGGACGGTCGGGGAAATATCCGCCATTGCTCTGTTGCTACTAAGATGGTAATCTCAGATTCTACTTCAAATTTTGCAACAAAAACCTATCACTATGTATGCTCACTTGCAGTGCATATGCTGATTGTTTTTCAGCATCTTCAGTGCGATAGAACTCAAGATTACCATCTTCAAAATCGCGAGGCAAATTGTTAGAAAGAGAGGCAAGATAGGAAAAATAACACGGCGTCCCGTTTCACCTTAAACTGCGATCGTGTGACGAGTCATGTAATATGTATGGGGATATATGATACGAGGGGCGAGGAGGTAAAAATCGACCAAAAAATGCTGCGTCACTTATGGACGAACCCTTAAATATATTTGACACTAATTGGGCCTGTCTGCGGAGAAATCCGGTTTCCAAATTCGATGTACCCTCAGTGTACCAGTAGCCGCTCGTGTTCCAATAGCCGCTCACGAACGGAGAAAACAAGGTTCCCTGTAAAAATACAATCTTTTTTCCGCGGATATTTCAAATATGCGTGCCGAATTATATACGGATGAAGACAATGGTATATGCCAATAAACATCATTTTCATGGCGGTGAGCGGCTATTGGATCACGAGCGGCTACTGGTACACTGACGGTGGTAATATAAATTGTTACTTACTTTGCTTGCTGATCTGCTTATGCCTCATAAGTGTTTCAGCTTCATCCAGGATATCCGTGAGAAATATCGCATTGCCTTTTCTGGTGCTCATGCCGTGTACTCGTCCGAACTTAACATGAACTATGTCGGAAGCGTAGGGCAGGGACAACTGTTGCGCTATCGATTGGAGTGCGACGAAGTGATCACTCTGGGCGTTATCCACCACGTATATGGCCTTATCGAATGTGAAGCGCCGATGTCGATCAATCAGTGCCGCAATGTCACGCGTCAGATACAGCGTGGATCCATCGCTTTTTACTATCGGAATTTTACGAGCGCCAACCTGAAAATGAATGGTGGTGGTAGTTACAGGATGGCCACATAAAATTAACCTTCACATACCCGCCCCCCAACATCTCATTTTGAAAATGCTGGCATTTCCTCAATTTTTATCCGATTTTTTGAAGTCGCCCTTAATCGATCATAAATTGGTGCTAGTTTATCACACTCAAGTGGTCATGTAATATCCGGAACCATTCCGGAGATATTCCGGATTGTACTGAGGTCAGGGGGTGGGGGAGGGTTCTGTTTTGTCAAATGGCTAAAAGTGATTATTTCGTGCGTTATTGTGTTTGAGAGGCTCCCGCGGAACCTATTTCAGGTGTTCCGGAGCAGCCATATCAGTTGCTACATACTTCAGTCAACTTTTTTTGTCCCATTCTCTTGAAATCATGAAGTTACGTATACGTCGCACGGCATGTTTGATTGCAAACCAGGAATGTCCCCGATGTCAACCCCGTGGAACCTATGCTAGATGTTCCGGGGTGCCCATATTAGTTGATACAGACTTCAGGATATCGTTTCTGACTAAGTTCGAAATCATGAAGTTTGATATGTCGCACGACATGTTTTGGATGAAAACCAGAAGTGTCCCCAATGAGGCTCCCGCGGAACCTGCCACGGTGATCCGGATGGGTCAACTTATTCAAATCTGATTATCGCAGTTGTGTTTTATTGTTCGCAAAGAAAATTCAGCTGAAAATCGATGGTTCAAACACAATAACACACGAAATAATCATTTTTAGCCATTTCGGCACCCTCCCTGACCCCAGTACAATCCGGAATATCTCCGGAATGGTTCCGGATATTGCATGGCCACTTGGGTGTAATAAACTTGCACTAATTTATGATCGATTGAGGGCGACTTCAAAAAAGTTGGATGAAAATTGACGAAATGCCAGCAATTTCAAAATGAGATGTTAGGGGTCGGGTACGTGAAGGTTAAAATCGAAATTTCCGCAATTTCTCGACTTTTTCTCGCATTGATTCTGCATTTTTCCGACCGTTTAGACCGCACAGATCCATGTTGCACACACTCACATAACAGTGTCATTCGAGTTTTCATTACTTTTGTAACCACAGACAAAACAGACGTAACACTCTTCAAAACGGCTTGGCACATGCATTTAACGATCAATTCAATTTTCATTTGATTTCCGCGATCCTTCCACCAGAGGCGCTAGAGTTCGATCGCGTTGACGTTTGCAAGTGTACAAGTTGCTGAATTATGCAAACGAAAATTACAGGTGATTTGTGCAGTAGTGTGCGTGTTAGCAAATGCCAATTCGAAAACCATCATACCCGACAGAGTCTCGCGCGGTTATACCAACAGGTGACAGTGTGCTCATGAAAAAGACACCGGTCAAAAGATTTTGATGAATTTCCTTTAAGAGTTTCGTCTGTTTATCTGTGATCGAACTCTAGCGCCTCTGGAGGAAGGATCGCGGAAATCAAATGAAATTTGAATTGATCGTTAAATGCATGTGCCAAGCCGTTTTGAACAGTGTTACGTCTGTTTGTCTGTGGTTTTATATAACTCAAAATGTAAGTTTTTCAGAGAATCAGCAAAAATTAAAAATAATTGTTTTATTTTCAAAAAGAATGCTGTAATTTATTATTAATTTGATGTAGATAATGCAAAACAAAAAGCCCTAAATTGAAAAAAATAACACAGCGTAACAAAAAATAACTTTGTCTATCTCAAGAGCAAACTTATGTGTCTCCGAATAATTTTGGGCCGCTGAATCCGAATCCAGGCTCAGATTTGCTCTAACACGTCACAATTTTGAGCTATACCTCAATTTATAGGGCAAAATATGCGATTTTGGGCTTTTTTGACTGCAAGCCATTAAGCAAGGATTTTTTTTTTAAGCAATCAAAAGGTTAATTGGTCAATTAACATCTAAATTAACGACTCATGCAAAATATTTCGTTTTACCAAATCGAATTTGATAGTTTTAAGCGATTTATGTTAGGTACGATATTTCCCATACATGTCATCCTCCAAAAGTTGCATGCAAGTTTTCATACTAACATAAAATGGTTAAATCTATCACACTTAATTAGGTAAAACGAAATATTTTGCATGAGTCGTTAATTTAGATGTTAATTGACCAATTAACCTTTTGATTGCTTAAAAAAATATTTCCAAGCTTAATGGCTTGCAGTCAAAAAAGCCTAAAATCGCATATTTTGCCCTATAAACTGAGGTATAGCTCAAAATTGTGACGTGTTGGAGCAAATCTGAGCCTGGATTCGGATTCAGCGGCCCAAAATCCGTCAAAGACACATAAGTTTGCTCTTGAGACAAAAAAATGTTGCGCTGTGTAATTCAAGATAATGAATATACATGTAAAACAATATGTTTTAACTTCAAAGTTTCTGAAAAATGAACATAAAGATTTAAAAAAATGATGCCTCTGTTCATAAGGATGTTTTCCGTACACAGGCCCAACTAAAAAGTCACCCAACTATATACCAATCAAATATGCACCATCATGTTCAAAGTCGTCAACCAACTGAATCATCACCACAACTATGGTCATTCAATGCTGCTACCCATCAATACCCGACACCTTATGCTCATCTACTTCAACGAATGGGATTTAGAAGTGAAATAGGAAGAAGGCGCTTTCAGTAAGTAGGGCCTGATTTGTTCAACAGTTTACCCAATGATGTGAAAAATGTTGCTTCAATTTTAATGTTCAAACGAAAACTAAGATGGCATACACCTCAGAGCGCTAAGTGAGAAGATAAAAAATACACATTACACACAGCCTGCATGATGAGAAAGAGTGCGTGTAAAGAATTATCTTCTGCGTGGTCCGACTGCACGCGCTCGGCATCGTTGTCGCATCGCGCACTGCGGTGAGCGCAGGAAAGCAAGAGAAAGTACAGTCCAACACACCGCTCACATCACAGCGCTGCGCTACTCTGTAATGCCGAGAGCCTACAATAGGGTGGCCCACAGTTATATGAAAAACAAAATTTTCGAAAAATGCCAAGTCTTACCTCCTAAATCAGTTGTTTCAGACTCCCAGAAGCTACGTTCAAAATTTGAGCAAAATCGGTTGAGCCTAAGAGCACCTTTAACGGTGCGCTTCTATACCCCATTTGGCAGCCCTCCATCATTGCAGCAAACTTTACCGGTCGCTGGTGGATGCGCTCGCAAAATAGTAGCGCTATGGGTGGGTGACCAAATATAGTAGCGGGACAGTTGCACTGCTAAAAATTATATGGGAATATGACAGCCCTCCCGATACGAATCAAGGTGACTGATTTGGTTGCTACCGGTGTGGAAAAGGGTGGTTAAGTCAAAATTGTAGCGCTGCGCGGGTTGCTCGAATAGTAGCCGCCGTTAATGTTGCTCTAAGGGGGCGCTCAAAACGCTTGAAGTTTGTATGGGAAAACTTGGCCAGATGTATGCAGAAATTTTCAGTTTTCGAATTTTGTCGCTAGATGGCGCTGTAACCGTTCAATAAATAAACCCTCTTCTATTATTGTAGGTGACTATATGCCAAAGAACTTTGTCGAAACCGCGAAGTGATTCGACGGCTGTGAAAAAAGTTATACCCTAGGCAAAGTATTGAGATTTCATTATTGATATTATTCCTTTACATGTATTGGAAAAACGACAATAAAGTTTATCCTCACTTTACCTAAGGTATAACTTTTTTCACAGACGTTGGATCACTTTGCGGTCTTCGACAAAGTTGTTTGGCATATAGTCCCCTACAAAAATACCAAAGGGTTTGATTATTGAACGCTTACAGCGCAACCTAGCGGCAAAATTCGAAAACTGAAAATTTCGGGCCAAGTTTTCCCATACAAACTTCAAGCGTTTTGAGCGTCCCCTTAGGCTCAACCGATTTTGCTCAAATTTTGAACGTAGCTTCTGGAAGTCCAAAACAACTGATTTAGGAGGTAAGACTTGGCATTTTTCGAAATTTTTGTTTTTCATATAAGTGTGGCCACCTTAGCCTACAACTTGCAGCTCAGTCAGCGCAGATGTGTAGCACATTCCTAGAAATGAGCAAAGCTCACGCAGAAGAAGTTTGAGCTCTGCGACGTCTCGCACAGCTGGTGTGGCAACTTACACATTCGCACTCTCACGCAAAGTTTTGCGGCTGAGCGATGTGTGTTTGTTGCCGGTTCACATTCGTAGCAAAAGAGAACGGCGCTCATTTTATTGAAGATGTGTACGCAGAGCTGTTTATCAGTGTATCTATGCCATCTCTGGGGGGGGGGGGGGCATATAGCCGAAGCGGTAAACGCACGGGTATTCAGCATGACCATGCTGAGGGTGACGGGTTCGATTCCCGGTCGGTCCAGGATCTTTTCGTAAAGAAAATTTCCTTGACTTCCTTGGGCATAGAGTATCTTCGTGCCTGCCCCACGATATACGCATGCAAAATGGTCATTGGCAGAGGAAGCTCTCAGTTAATAACTGTGGAAGTGCTCATAGAACACTAAGCTGAGAAGCAGGCTTTGCCCCAATGAGGACGCTACGCCAAGAAGAGAGAGCGAGAGAGAGAGAGAGAGATAAGGCGTAGGGACTCGACGGTTGCGGTAATCAATACAATCCTTGGACACGATCTCACAACCAACTATCACCAGAGAACTTGCTGCTTCTTGCGGCAAGGATTTGACCAAAAACTTCCTGTTTATCTACAGCGAGGCCAACAAGAAAGAGCTCGATCGTTTGTGGTCCCTTGACACTCCAATTCAATGAGGAAAAACGTTCTCGTCGCTGGAGCCATGAAAGCGCTATGGGTGGGTGACCAAATATAGTAGCGGGACAGTTGCACTGCTAAAAATTATATGGGAATATGACAGCCCTCCCGATACGAATCAAGGTGACTGATTTGGTTGCTACCGGTGTGGAAAAGGGTGGTTAAGTCAAAATTGTAGCGCTGCGCGGGTTGCTCGAATAGTAGCCGCCGTTAATGTTGCTCTAAGGGGGCGCTCAAAACGCTTGAAGTTTGTATGGGAAAACTTGGCCAGATGTATGCAGAAATTTTCAGTTTTCGAATTTTGTCGCTAGATGGCGCTGTAACCGTTCAATAAATAAACCCTCTTCTATTATTGTAGGTGACTATATGCCAAAGAACTTTGTCGAAACCGCGAAGTGATTCGACGGCTGTGAAAAAAGTTATACCCTAGGCAAAGTATTGAGATTTCATTATTGATATTATTCCTTTACATGTATTGGAAAAACGACAATAAAGTTTATCCTCACTTTACCTAAGGTATAACTTTTTTCACAGACGTTGGATCACTTTGCGGTCTTCGACAAAGTTGTTTGGCATATAGTCCCCTACAAAAATACCAAAGGGTTTGATTATTGAACGCTTACAGCGCAACCTAGCGGCAAAATTCGAAAACTGAAAATTTCGGGCCAAGTTTTCCCATACAAACTTCAAGCGTTTTGAGCGTCCCCTTAGGCTCAACCGATTTTGCTCAAATTTTGAACGTAGCTTCTGGAAGTCCAAAACAACTGATTTAGGAGGTAAGACTTGGCATTTTTCGAAATTTTTGTTTTTCATATAAGTGTGGCCACCTTAGCCTACAACTTGCAGCTCAGTCAGCGCAGATGTGTAGCACATTCCTAGAAATGAGCAAAGCTCACGCAGAAGAAGTTTGAGCTCTGCGACGTCTCGCACAGCTGGTGTGGCAACTTACACATTCGCACTCTCACGCAAAGTTTTGCGGCTGAGCGATGTGTGTTTGTTGCCGGTTCACATTCGTAGCAAAAGAGAACGGCGCTCATTTTATTGAAGATGTGTACGCAGAGCTGTTTATCAGTGTATCTATGCCATCTCTGGGGGGGGGGGGGGCATATAGCCGAAGCGGTAAACGCACGGGTATTCAGCATGACCATGCTGAGGGTGACGGGTTCGATTCCCGGTCGGTCCAGGATCTTTTCGTAAAGAAAATTTCCTTGACTTCCTTGGGCATAGAGTATCTTCGTGCCTGCCCCACGATATACGCATGCAAAATGGTCATTGGCAGAGGAAGCTCTCAGTTAATAACTGTGGAAGTGCTCATAGAACACTAAGCTGAGAAGCAGGCTTTGCCCCAATGAGGACGCTACGCCAAGAAGAGAGAGCGAGAGAGAGAGAGAGAGATAAGGCGTAGGGACTCGACGGTTGCGGTAATCAATACAATCCTTGGACACGATCTCACAACCAACTATCACCAGAGAACTTGCTGCTTCTTGCGGCAAGGATTTGACCAAAAACTTCCTGTTTATCTACAGCGAGGCCAACAAGAAAGAGCTCGATCGTTTGTGGTCCCTTGACACTCCAATTCAATGAGGAAAAACGTTCTCGTCGCTGGAGCCATGAAATGGAATCAACTTCCGTTGGCGACAAGACAATCAAATACAATAGCACAGTTTAAATTAGCACAAAGAGTTTCAAATTAGGCAGTAGTTTAATACCTGTTAATTGGTTTTATTTGTTAACTATTAGTCAATCCAATCCAATGCAATTTTTCTCAGAAAGCTTCCTTGACCTGACAAGAGGTTTTTCCACCAGGTTTACGTGTAACTAATAAATTATTATTACTATTTATTAAAGAGATTTTAACTTGGGTCATTCGCCTCAACTAATAAATACAAAAAAAAAAAATACAAATACTATTTAAAAGAAGAGGATTTTTATAACATCAATGTGTGAAAAAAAAATACCAAATCATGTACGTCCATATTGAAAAGCACAAAACCGATCAATTTTGTAGGAAACCTGCAATTCAAAGTTTAAATATTT
Source organism: Aedes albopictus (assembly GCF_035046485.1). Taxonomy (NCBI): domain Eukaryota; kingdom Metazoa; phylum Arthropoda; class Insecta; order Diptera; family Culicidae; genus Aedes; species Aedes albopictus. Next base: position 218,657,916 of record NC_085138.1, read on the forward strand.
TTTAAGTCTTAATGATTATCTAAAGTTTTCAAAGGAAACGGGATTTTTTCCTTTTCAATTTCTTTTTTTTTACAGATGGGATTAATATGCGAGTGAGATCAAAATCAAATTTTGCGCAATGTTTCGACATTAGAGATAATCAAATCTCCTTACCTCAACAATCCTTCTGCCATCGTCCTGCTGTATCAGTAAGCTTTTCTCTTGCAAAAGCGATACCACATGAGCGATGTCATTGATACCATACTGCGACTCCCAGTGGTACTGATCGAACGTTATGCCTAATCGATCATACACCCTTTGGAGCTCATCTACCGTGTAGGAACGATAGTCAGCCCAATCATCCAGATCCTGTAGTTTGCCTTGTTCCATGTCAGAGAATATGCTCCTTGCTTTTGTCTGCAGCACTTCATCATTTGCAGCTTGCTTGTACGCGTGCACATAAGCTTCGTATAACACTTGGATGGGATTTTTACGTATATCCTCTCGAGATAACCGCTTCAAATCAACACCCATCTTGAGGAATCCGAATTGCGTCCCCCAATCACCGAGATAGTTCAGTTTGACCACATCGTGCCCCAAGTGGTCGTAGATGTTAGCCAAGAAGTTCCCAATGATGGCCGACCGTAGGTGACCCGCATGGAACGGTTTGGCAATGTTCGGCGAACTGAACTCAATCAACGTCTTGGGAGTATCAGCCAGCACTCGTTTCTTCGTTGAAATGTCGTCCAAAACTGTTTGAATGAAGTGGTTCCGGCACAAATGCAAAACCATCTGTCTCCGCTTTCCTTCGCCATGCAAATGAACATCCTTAATGCGATACTTGTCGGCGCTTGCTTCAGCAGAGATGGAATCGAGAAGCTCTTTCTCATCAGCAATAATGTTATTTAACGGTAGATGCACCACCGGATCCAATGCTCCTTTTGGGACGTGGTATGATAACCGCGTGACGTTCAGCTTGCGACCAACAATCTGTGCAAACTAGACCGCAATCTTTAGAAATGATTATTTTGGTTAATGAAACAACTTACCTTATTTGAAACTAATTTTCTGTAATGTATAGTCATTTCTCGAAAATAATGGCACTTGTAACAGGAAATAACATAGATTTTATTATTAAATTTTAAATATCCTCGCCTGTCTGCACACTGCTTGTTGTTGTTTATTTACAATTCGGTGATGTTTATTTGCGATCGTGTTGTGAACATCACATGAGCATACACGGAGAAATCAAACTACCTAATTTTTGAGTCGATTTTACTCAAAGCTGAGCATATCGAATAAACTGAATAAACTAGTTAAATCTGGAGCTCGATTTGAATAGGTCGTATGTGCTTTTGTCGATTAAAAATTCGAACAGTTGGATTCGCTTATTATAGCGAAAACAGTTGAAATTGAGCAAAGTTGATACATACAGCAGAATCTTCACAAAACAGGCTTTCTGTTCCATCATTAAAAGTTTGCAAAATATCTGCCATATTGCCACAATGACTAAAATAAACTGATCGAATTTTATATCGACAAAATCACATACGACCTATTCAAATCGAGCTCCAGAAATATCCAAAATTAGGTTGTTGTCCCTCTTTCCCCCACCGATGTTGTCAAAAACTAACAGAGATGCGTCTACCCAATGGGGGTCCTTGAGCCCAATAAGCCAATTTTGAGTAAATGTATACTGAGAAACCAAACTACTCTTTAAAGGGTAGAAATGTACTCTCTTTGAGAGTAACTAGGTGAACCCTGGAAAAATATATTTAGCATGCAGATGGTAACAACAGAACAGCCACCAAGGGGTTAGCCATTCAGCACACTTCATTAGTGCCATTTACACTTATCAATAAGTTGATTCAACCAAGAGGTTCAATCTTTCCTTCAACTTCATCAAGAAACACAATTTGATGGAAATATTGCTAAATGTATTGCATGCATTTTTATTGAGGAAAACATGGATGATAATGTTGAATCTTGATGTAAATACTAACCAACCTGCAAAAGCGAGGATTGAGGCTGGTGATCATATCCTCAATATTTCTCCTCCGAAAGATTGATCCAACCACCGCTATCATCCAGTTTGACCAAACCATCAAGATCATCCAAGTCCGTCAAACTTTCCCCTTGAGTTGTTTTATTCGATCAATCCAGCAGGGTAAAAGAGTCAGCAGATTGAGCGAAGACCATCCCATCAGTGAGGAAGAGATAGCAATAGGGTCCTAAAATCAAAGACGAAATCTCGCTTATATTGAATGATACGATCAAGCATGGTATTCTAATCGGAATTGTACTTTACTCGAACTTGAAAAACAAAGGAATAATGAGAAAAATCGAAATAAGTAAAATGGTAAATAGTTCTACTTTGACATTTGAGGTCAACCTTGTGTGACTGAGCTCGACATTTTTCGCACTGGGATTTCAAAAATGTTCCTATCTGACATACACGGTGGAAAAAAATCACTCAAAGTATGTGTTATAAGCTAGGGACGAGACAAAAGGCGAAAAAAATAAAAATTATATATTTTCAACTACGGTTAATAAAAACGTCAAAAAATGAGTAAATATGTACTCTTGAACCATGTATTGTGGTTTAAAACAAGAATCCCGATAGGACTTTAGGAGCCTATTCACCAACATTCAGCGCGTGGTTTACGGCGTTCATGGTGGCCAGCTCAATTGAATTTTATGGAATGCTTTGGAAGCAAATTTTTAGAAATAAAGTGTCACGTTTTTGCATTGTAAATAAAATAAAGACTTGATCATTAGAAAAGTGCAAATTTCTATATTTCACTTGCTTATTCAATTCCATTAATGATTATGAAAAAAAATAATGTTTTAATAATAGGGTCCTAAAATGAAAAATATTTTCCCGGTTTTGCTGCATAACACGAAGGAGCATGCTTTTCTGATCTCAATGATATTTTTTCCGAACTTAAACAATGACAGAATAGTTAATAAACTCAAAAATAAAATAATGGTAAGCAGGTCTTGTTTGACATTCGAGGTCAACCTTGACGTAACGAAAGTGAAACGGCGGGTTGCAAAAGACATCACATTGGCTCACTTTTGACAACAAATGTTCCTGTTTGACATACACGTTAAACAAAATTTATCCAAAATTGAGTGCTAAACAAGGAGTGTTGTAAAAATGATTAAAATTTTTGAAAATATATTTTATGGCCTTTACCGAAGAGGAATACTTGAAAAATGAGTAAACATGTCGTTTTAATCAATGCTTGATCGGATTATGCAGAAATTGAGATAGGCCTTTAGGAGCCTATTCTGGTGATTTACCACGCCATATTCGATTTTTTGTAAGCATTCATAAACTCTTATTTATTGAACCCAATCTCTCGGATGAGTATGATGAATTGGTAAATAGTGGATCTATTTATTAATTCATCATGCTATTTTTCCTAATTTCTTGAGAAGGTTGATGTTTTTTAATTTCTAACACAAGTTATGAACTTCTACCGGTGAACCAAAATACTTCATACAAAATCGAGCTTAAACAATAAGTATTAACAGTTAGGTTCGAACTTCAACATGTAAATTTGGAAATCACTCAAAGGGGCTTTTCCCTCTTACAAAATTTAAAGTTAAAAATAAATAAATAAATAATAGTTAGGTTCGAACAAGTTTTGATTTTTGCTAATGTCATAGTAAATATGTAAAGCATTAGAGGTTTGGAAAACAAAGGCTGATAAGAGGTTATTGCCATATTGATTTGTTTGTTTCGGCTATAATTGAAAATGTTTGCTTTATCCGTTATTAACAGGTTTATCTATAGCTAGATTGATTACTGAACTATGATTAAATTATATGCCTTGAGAGTGACTTTGTGTATTATTGGCAGTGCTTCTCTCTTTGCCATAAGAGTTTTTTGTCGTCGAAATATCTTGAAACTAAGTTGTAAACAGTTTGATTGGCAAAGATGTGACGCCAACTTTCAGTTTCAGACTTTAGATAACACCCCATGACGAAAATAACAAAGCTGTCGAAAATATACTGAGTTTTCTAGCATTTTATACTAAAGGCACTAGAAAATCGCATATACGTTAGTGGAAATAAAAGATGTGATATAAAACATAATGAACCAATATTAAATATTAAACATTATTCCTAAATAATCTAATGAAAATTTACGATGCGCAACTTGTGCTTGAAAATGTTTATTTGGCAGCGCTTTCTTGTTTCCTTTATTCCACCATTCCATCAATTCTGGAGCTCGATTTGAATAGGTCGTATGTGCTTTTGTCGATATAAAATTCGATCAGTTTATTTTAGTCATTGTAGCAATATGGCAGATATTTTGCAAACTTTTAATGACGGAACAGAAAGCCTGTTTTGTGAGGATTCTGCTGTATGTATCAACTTTGCTCAATTTCAACTGTTTTTGCTATAATAAGCGAATCCATCTGATCGAATTTTTAATCGACAAAAGCACATACGACCTATTCAAATCGAGCTCCAGAATTATTTCTTTCTCAAGGATTATTGATGAAATCACGAGGATCAAACCAAGTATCAATCCAATATCTTCAACATTACCCCTTTCCAGAGAGATAGATCAAGCCGAGGCTCGAGCAGAGAGAAAATCTCCCGGCAGTATGAGAGAAGTTAATGCATAAAGAGAGAAAAAAAAGTATCCGTGCATGCTTATTAGAGTGGGTCAACCAAGGGGAATGACATATCCTTTTCTAACCGGAATATCCGCATTTATCCGTTTCTAACCGTCGCTAACCGTGTCTAACCGCTGCTCACTTAGCAGCTCGCTTAGCAACGGTTAGCGACGGTTAGAAACGAATAAATGCGGATATTCCGGTTAAAAAAGGATATGTCATTCCCCTTGGGGTCAACGTTATATGGAGAAACTTTAAATTTGATCGTATCAACCCGGAACGAAGCTTTTTCAATCTATATTAGCGTCCAAAACAACTGTGCAAAATTTGGAAGCGATTGGTTGCGTCCCCGTATTCCGCATTGCGATTGAAATTTGTATGGAAGTTAGTATGGGAATACGTACTTTTTTACATTTTACTCATAAGTTGAATTCTTTTGTCTAACACCATGTAACTAATAACGTTAAAGTATAGCCTAGGATATGCCGAAAAACTTTACCGAAGACCGCAAAGTGATCCGACGCTTGTGAAAAAAGTTATTCGCCTCGTAACTTGGGCCAAAAATTAAGATTTTATTATTGATGTTATTCCTTTACATGTTAAATGTTAAGCACCACCGGGCAATCTGCACGTTATAACTTTTTTCACAAGTGTCGGATCACTTTTCGGTCTTCAGCAAAGTTTTTCAGCATATCCTAGGCTATACTTCAACGTCATTAGTTAGATCGTTTTAGACGAATAACTTCAATTTATGGCAATAATTCAAAAAACCACGTTTTCCCATACTAAATTCCATACAAATTTCAATTGCAATGCGGAATGCGGGGAAGCAACCAATCGCTCCCAAATTTTGCACAGTTGCTTAGGACGCTAAAAGGAATCGAAAAAGCTTTGTTCTAAAAAATCGACTTTGTTGACCCAGTCTAATGCTTATCATACGTGCACAGCTAACAAAGCAAAGCCTTTTATTGAATCAATGCGTCGTCGGTGGGTGTGCGGTTGATTTTCAGTCCTACCAATCCCAAAGCCAATAATGCGGAAGATAATGTATACAATGCATTTCTGTCACATTTTTATTTATGTTTTTTTAATAAATTTTCTATTCATATTAATTCTTCTTCTAACCATTTTTATATAATCAAACATTTTACATATTTTTTTATTACGAAAAGTTTTTGGACAGCCCATGGGATGGGACTCGAAACACCTTCAGTGCCGTCTTGCTGAATTACCTTTATATTTCGACATTACACAAAATTACTACTGAAGGGTGTTATTTGTCAGAAGGGGGTATTTCTAATTTAAAGGTAACGCAGCTAAGCATGTTACCACAATAGAGCTAATAAACTATAGAGGGAGAATGTCGCTGGCGTCGCCGCCGCAACATCTCTTGCTGGCGGAGATAAGCAGGGATATAAGTGTCAAAGCGGAAAAGTATGCAGTTTGACAGATAGATACCCGACATGTTTTCGAGCGAGAACAAAGGGAACACCAGCGACATTCGTCCTCTATAGTTTATTAACTCTATTGTTACCACCATAATGTGCAAATTATTAATTAACGGGTGTTAGAGACTGCCAGTGCACCAGTATTTTTAGCAAAGTTCGGTGGGACACGAACCGAGTTAGAAGATTACACAAAAAATGTTGTGAAATGTTTATTATCACTAATGCATTGTAATAGTTGGGTTCGTTACATTTACCTCTGCATAAATTACTTTACATAAACTTTGCATAAATTTACTACATTACTTCTGCATAAATTGTTTTTTTTTTGTTCGATGATTTATTACATCTGAATTCAGGTTTTTTGTATAATATATTTGTTGTTTATTTAAATTTCAAAAAATACGGCAACACGGCAGAATGCTCTGCAATGATGATGCTCTCGTTCACGCGCTGCTGCATTGAAAGAATGATAGGTTGATCTGGAGGGGAAATATTGAACCAATCAATAGGGTCCTAAAATTAAAGACGAAATCTCGCTTATATTGGATAATATGATCAAGCATGGTATTCTAATCGGAGTTGTACTTTACTCGAACTTGAAAAACAAAGGAATAACGAGAAAATTTGAAATAAGTGAAATGGTAAATAGTTCTACTTTGACATTTGAGGTCAACCTTGTGTGACTGAGCTCAACATTTTTCGCACTGGGATTTAAAAAATGTTCCTATCTGACATACACGGTGAAAAAAAATCACTCAAAGTATGTGTTATAAGCTAGGGACGAGACAAAAGGCTAAAAAAATAAAAATTATATATTTTCAACTATGGTTAATGAAAACGTCAAAAATTGAGTAAATATGTACTCTTGAACCATATATTGTGGTTTAAAACAAGAATCCCGATAGGACTTTAGGAGCCTATTGCAAGGGGAATGACATATCCTTTTCTAACCGGAATATCCGCATTTATCCGTTTCTAACCGTCGCTAACCGTGTCTAACCGCTGCTCACTTAGCAGCTCGCTTAGCAACGGTTAGCGACGGTTAGAAACGAATAAATGCGGATATTCCGGTTAGAAAAGGATATGTCATTCCCCTTGGGGTCAACGTTATATGGAGAAACTTTAAATTTGATCGTATCAACCCGGAACGAAGCTTTTTCAATCTATATTAGCGTCCAAAACAACTGTGCAAAATTTGGAAGCGATTGGTTGCGTCCCCGTATTCCGCATTGCGATTGAAATTTGTATGGAAGTTAGTATGGGAATACGTACTTTTTTACATTTTACTCATAAGTTGAATTCTTTTGTCTAACACCATGTAACTAATAACGTTAAAGTATAGCCTAGGATATGCCGAAAAACTTTACCGAAGACCGCAAAGTGATCCGACGCTTGTGAAAAAAGTTATTCGCCTCGTAACTTGGGCCAAAAATTAAGATTTTATTATTGATGTTATTCCTTTACATGTTAAATGTTAAGCACCACCGGGCAATCTGCACGTTATAACTTTTTTCACAAGTGTCGGATCACTTTTCGGTCTTCAGCAAAGTTTTTCAGCATATCCTAGGCTATACTTCAACGTCATTAGTTAGATCGTTTTAGACGAATAACTTCAATTTATGGCAATAATTCAAAAAACCACGTTTTCCCATACTAAATTCCATACAAATTTCAATTGCAATGCGGAATGCGGGGAAGCAACCAATCGCTCCCAAATTTTGCACAGTTGCTTAGGACGCTAAAAGGAATCGAAAAAGCTTTGTTCTAAAAAATCGACTTTGTTGACCCAGTCTAATGCTTATCATACGTGCACAGCTAACAAAGCAAAGCCTTTTATTGAATCAATGCGTCGTCGGTGGGTGTGCGGTTGATTTTCAGTCCTACCAATCCCAAAGCCAATAATGCGGAAGATAATGTATACAATGCATTTCTGTCACATTTTTATTTATGTTTTTTTAATAAATTTTCTATTCATATTAATTCTTCTTCTAACCATTTTTACATAATCAAACATTTTACATATTTTTTTATTACGAAAAGTTTTTGGACAGCCCATGGGATGGGACTCGAAACACCTTCAGTGCCGTCTTGCTGAATTACCTTTATATTTCGACATTACACAAAATTACTACTGAAGGGTGTTATTTGTCAGAAGGGGGTATTTCTAATTTAAAGGTAACGCAGCTAAGCATGTTACCACAATAGAGCTAATAAACTATAGAGGGAGAATGTCGCTGGCGTCGCCGCCGCAACATCTCTTGCTGGCGGAGATAAGCAGGGATATAAGTGTCAAAGCGGAAAAGTATGCAGTTTGACAGATAGATACCCGACATGTTTTCGAGCGAGAACAAAGGGAACACCAGCGACATTCGTCCTCTATAGTTTATTAACTCTATTGTTACCACCATAATGTGCAAATTATTAATTAACGGGTGTTAGAGACTGCCAGTGCACCAGTATTTTTAGCAAAGTTCGGTGGGACACGAACCGAGTTAGAAGATTACACAAAAAATGTTGTGAAATGTTTATTATCACTAATGCATTGTAATAGTTGGGTTCGTTACATTTACCTCTGCATAAATTACTTTACATAAACTTTGCATAAATTTACTACATTACTTCTGCATAAATTGTTTTTTTTTTGTTCGATGATTTATTACATCTGAATTCAGGTTTTTTGTATAATATATTTGTTGTTTATTTAAATTTCAAAAAATACGGCAACACGGCAGAATGCTCTGCAATGATGATGCTCTCGTTCACGCGCTGCTGCATTGAAAGAATGATAGGTTGATCTGGAGGGGAAATATTGAACCAATCAATAGGGTCCTAAAATTAAAGACGAAATCTCGCTTATATTGGATAATATGATCAAGCATGGTATTCTAATCGGAGTTGTACTTTACTCGAACTTGAAAAACAAAGGAATAACGAGAAAATTTGAAATAAGTGAAATGGTAAATAGTTCTACTTTGACATTTGAGGTCAACCTTGTGTGACTGAGCTCAACATTTTTCGCACTGGGATTTAAAAAATGTTCCTATCTGACATACACGGTGAAAAAAAATCACTCAAAGTATGTGTTATAAGCTAGGGACGAGACAAAAGGCTAAAAAAATAAAAATTATATATTTTCAACTATGGTTAATGAAAACGTCAAAAATTGAGTAAATATGTACTCTTGAACCATATATTGTGGTTTAAAACAAGAATCCCGATAGGACTTTAGGAGCCTATTGCAAGGGGAATGACATATCCTTTTCTAACCGGAATATCCGCATTTATCCGTTTCTAACCGTCGCTAACCGTGTCTAACCGCTGCTCACTTAGCAGCTCGCTTAGCAACGGTTAGCGACGGTTAGAAACGAATAAATGCGGATATTCCGGTTAGAAAAGGATATGTCATTCCCCTTGGGGTCAACGTTATATGGAGAAACTTTAAATTTGATCGTATCAACCCGGAACGAAGCTTTTTCAATCTATATTAGCGTCCAAAACAACTGTGCAAAATTTGGAAGCGATTGGTTGCGTCCCCGTATTCCGCATTGCGATTGAAATTTGTATGGAAGTTAGTATGGGAATACGTACTTTTTTACATTTTACTCATAAGCCTAGTTTGGTGTTTGAAAGGAATCGCTCAAGAAACTTCTTGGCCGATTCCTGGCAGAAACTTTTCACGGTGACTACCATTTGAACTGTCATTTCTTCGCAACTGCGTACTGTGATCGAAGAAAAACGGTTTCTTGGGCGATTCAGGCAAGGAATTTCCCATGCATCAAGATAGGCCGAAAAATTCCTTCTGAACTGCAAACAGCGCTATAAGTTGAATTCTTTTGTCTAACACCATGTAACTAATAACGTTAAAGTATAGCCTAGGATATGCCGAAAAACTTTACCGAAGACCGCAAAGTGATCCGACGCTTGTGAAAAAAGTTATTCGCCTCGTAACTTGGGCCAAAAATTAAGATTTTATTATTGATGTTATTCCTTTACATGTTAAATGTTAAGCACCACCGGGCAATCTGCACGTTATAACTTTTTTCACAAGTGTCGGATCACTTTTCGGTCTTCAGCAAAGTTTTTCAGCATATCCTAGGCTATACTTCAACGTCATTAGTTAGATCGTTTTAGACGAATAACTTCAATTTATGGCAATAATTCAAAAAACCACGTTTTCCCATACTAAATTCCATACAAATTTCAATTGCAATGCGGAATGCGGGGAAGCAACCAATCGCTCCCAAATTTTGCACAGTTGCTTAGGACGCTAAAAGGAATCGAAAAAGCTTTGTTCTAAAAAATCGACTTTGTTGACCCAGTCTAATGCTTATCATACGTGCACAGCTAACAAAGCAAAGCCTTTTATTGAATCAATGCGTCGTCGGTGGGTGTGCGGTTGATTTTCAGTCCTACCAATCCCAAAGCCAATAATGCGGAAGATAATGTATACAATGCATTTCTGTCACATTTTTATTTATGTTTTTTTAATAAATTTTCTATTCATATTAATTCTTCTTCTAACCATTTTTACATAATCAAACATTTTACATATTTTTTTATTACGAAAAGTTTTTGGACAGCCCATGGGATGGGACTCGAAACACCTTCAGTGCCGTCTTGCTGAATTACCTTTATATTTCGACATTACACAAAATTACTACTGAAGGGTGTTATTTGTCAGAAGGGGGTATTTCTAATTTAAAGGTAACGCAGCTAAGCATGTTACCACAATAGAGCTAATAAACTATAGAGGGAGAATGTCGCTGGCGTCGCCGCCGCAACATCTCTTGCTGGCGGAGATAAGCAGGGATATAAGTGTCAAAGCGGAAAAGTATGCAGTTTGACAGATAGATACCCGACATGTTTTCGAGCGAGAACAAAGGGAACACCAGCGACATTCGTCCTCTATAGTTTATTAACTCTATTGTTACCACCATAATGTGCAAATTATTAATTAACGGGTGTTAGAGACTGCCAGTGCACCAGTATTTTTAGCAAAGTTCGGTGGGACACGAACCGAGTTAGAAGATTACACAAAAAATGTTGTGAAATGTTTATTATCACTAATGCATTGTAATAGTTGGGTTCGTTACATTTACCTCTGCATAAATTACTTTACATAAACTTTGCATAAATTTACTACATTACTTCTGCATAAATTGTTTTTTTTTTGTTCGATGATTTATTACATCTGAATTCAGGTTTTTTGTATAATATATTTGTTGTTTATTTAAATTTCAAAAAATACGGCAACACGGCAGAATGCTCTGCAATGATGATGCTCTCGTTCACGCGCTGCTGCATTGAAAGAATGATAGGTTGATCTGGAGGGGAAATATTGAACCAATCAATAGGGTCCTAAAATTAAAGACGAAATCTCGCTTATATTGGATAATATGATCAAGCATGGTATTCTAATCGGAGTTGTACTTTACTCGAACTTGAAAAACAAAGGAATAACGAGAAAATTTGAAATAAGTGAAATGGTAAATAGTTCTACTTTGACATTTGAGGTCAACCTTGTGTGACTGAGCTCAACATTTTTCGCACTGGGATTTAAAAAATGTTCCTATAGACGAGTGCACCGATGAACATTGAGTTCACTAAGCCTGAAAATTTTTGACAGCACAGCGGGGTCGACTCTCAACAACTTCTACTCAGAGATGCATTACCAAAATCGCTGATATTTTTTTCTCTTTGATTTCTTACATGAATTTCCATTTAAAGTGATGCATATGCATATACTTAATGCACAAGCTCATATTTTTGCAACTTCATCGTGAAAACTAGTTACAATAAATTAAACAAATATTTATCTGGGTAGAAGTTGTTGAGAGTCGACCCCGCTGTGGTGTCAAAATTCGCTGCCCGAGTGAACTTCCAGCGGGCGGTGCACTCGTCTATCTGACATACACGGTGAAAAAAAATCACTCAAAGTATGTGTTATAAGCTAGGGACGAGACAAAAGGCTAAAAAAATAAAAATTATATATTTTCAACTATGGTTAATGAAAACGTCAAAAATTGAGTAAATATGTACTCTTGAACCATATATTGTGGTTTAAAACAAGAATCCCGATAGGACTTTAGGAGCCTATTTGACCCATGGTTTGAACAATCTTCGAGAGGATTGATGTAACAATTTTGAAGGTGGGGAAATATTGTAGAGAAAATTGAAGAAAAATGTGCTATGGAGGGGAAATATTGCTGTGTGGTTGATCAAACGGAAGATAGGGGAAAAGTTGAATGATTGATGTCAATCTATTTTTGAACAATATTATACATTCAATGCATCCATAAAACGGCCAACTATTGATCAATATATGCACCGTGTGACTGGCGCTATTAGTGCCGTGATTTTTGAGCGTGTGCCAATATGTGCCTAAACTGTGCCGGCTACTTAGTGTGTGCCGAAGTGTGCCGGAGGTGTGCCGAATGTGCCCAGTGGAATATTTTCATAGAATGTTTTAGCGCTAATTATAATCCTGTCTATTTTTGGCGAATGTTATTGGTCTAGTCGGTGTTTACCGACAAAATTCCACCCAGAACACTTGTCTAGAATCTGTATGAAGGGATTTTTTGCAATCGTAAGTATAATGCAAGGGGAATGACATATCCTTTTCTAACCGGAATATCCGCATTTATTCGTTTCTAACCGTCGCTAACCGTTGCTAAGCGAGCTGCTAAGTGAGCAGCGGTTAGACACGGTTAGCGACGGTTAGAAACGGATAAATGCGGATATTCCGGTTAGAAAAGGATATGTCATTCCCCTTGGTATAATGACAGTTTGATTCCATACCGCAAAGTTGGATTTCTATGTTGTGCCCATGTGTGCCGGATTGTGCCGGCATGTGTGCCGAGATGTGCCGGGCACAATGTGCCGAATGATCAACCCCTTGACAGCCACCAATATTTGGTGTCATTTCACTACGGCTGGGACATTGAACATAAATTACTCAATTTTCGAGTCAATTTTTATACTCAAATGTGCAAGTAAACCATAAAAAGATACATTCTGAGTTCCCGCGTATTCATATTCATAACCGACTATCACGTGTTTTATTTGCAATCTCCATCTCATCAAGACAACGCCTGCAGAAGCGTCTTCATTTTGTCAGACGTCGTTTTCAGTTTAACATTTGCGACCACTGGCTTTTAAATTGACCGTTTTAAGTTTTCGGTCATGCCTTGAGATCGAGAGTCACGTCAGTTTGTCGGTGATAGTAGTGCTTATTGTAACAATATGGTTCTAAATAGTACTGTTACAATACAACGTTCGGTTTTTCTACTGTATTTTTTTATTCGGGAGCAAGGGCTGTTTGCAGTTCAAGCGCTGTTTGCAGTTCAGAAGGAATTTTTCGGCCTATCTTGATGCATGGGAAATTCCTTGCCTGAATCGCCCAAGAAACCGTTTTTCTTCGATCACAGTACGCAGTTGCGAAGAAATGACAGTTCAAATGGCAGTCACCGTGGAAAGTTTCTGCCAGGAATCGGTCAAGAAGTTTCTTGAGCGATTCCTTTCAAACACCAAACTAGGCTTCAGAAGGAATTTCTCAGCCTATCTTGATGCATGGGAAATTCCTTGCCTGAATCGCCCAAGAAACCGTTTTTCTTCCATCGCAGTACGCAGTTGCAAAGAAATGACAATTCAAATGGCAGTCACCGTAGAAAGTTTCTGCCAGGAAGCGCTAAAGAAGTTTCTTGAGCGATTCCTTTTAAACTCGAAACTGCGCTAACAGAAAACAACAGTCAAAAGAAGTCGTCTTTGCATGTCTCTATAGGCACAGAGAACAGACATCCAAGTCCAGTTCCGAAGCTGTGTAAGAAATTTAACGGCTATTTGAAATCGGCAACGCAAGTGGCAATAGCGTGGCGCTGCAATCGGTTAATTTCCCATACTAATTTAATTCACCACTTGAAATGTTTCAATTCACCACTGACTGTGGCAATATGGTGTTTGGTGGCGTTACTGTTGTCATCGTGTATTGGTTTGCAACCTTACTCAAGTAAAGATTCAAATCCTTACACAACTTTTCGAATGAAATTTGTTCTAGCTTGGATGTCTGTTCTCTGTGCTATAGGGCACTGCATTGTTTTGATTTTGTATGGGATTCTGACGTTTCTTGGCCTTGTTGTTTACAAAATTTCTGTAGGAGTGAAAGAGAAGGAGAGAATTTCATGCAGTGCCCTATATAAACAGTCTCTATATACAACTAGTACTCCCCTGATCGCACACGTCACAATCTAGTACGGTATAGAGCTTGCTGACGTTTATTCACCTCTCTCTTTCAAGCATGCAGGCGGGATAGGATTTGTTTTCATCGGGAAACCTTTCCTGATGACAACAAATCCTATTCCACCTGCATGTTTGAAAGAGAAAGGTGAATAAACGTCAGCAAGCTCTATTATCATTTGTCATCCCGTCTGTCAAAATCTGATTCTCCTGATTATTAATGGATGGAGTCCATACATTATGAAACAGTTTTATTTTGAAGTTTAGGCATTTTACTTGGCATTTTGAGGTTGCCGATTTTGGTTTTGTTTAAATGTTTGAATTTGTTTATTTCTTTTCACAGAATGTTTTATTCAAATTTTTGATGCATCGCATTTGCTTTCTACTTTAAATCCTCAACACTTAAGTTATCAAATAGTACGCCTCATTTTTTAAAGGCGTAATTTCCGGACGTCGTTTTTTGTGTGTCAATGCTCAGTCCGTCATCGGAGAGCGCCAGAGAGAGTACGCGTTTTTCGGGAGTTGTGAATAAAATTATGTGTGACTGTCACTTTCTCGATTGAAAATTTCGGTGAACGCGAGACCTCGTCTTTCTTATTGTGCAGAAATATAACGGGGACTAGCGGTCCCAAAATCGATGCTACAATAAACAACGCGTGTCGATTGTGCATTAGCAGTTGGATTAGTGTTGTTTTCGTTCCGAGTTCGGTCTGGTTTCGAGTCGATTCCATCGTGTGGTAGTTCTAGAACGGCAGCACAGCAAAAAAAAGTATTCGTGAGAAGCGATCGCAGCAGCAATCATGGCTGGACAAACCATAAATGATAGGCTGCTGGCAGCGAGACACAGTCTAGCAGGCCAAGGGCTGGCGAAATCCGTCTGCAAGGCCACTACGGAGGAGATGATTGGACCGAAGAAAAAGCATTTGGATTGTAAGTTCTTGCAAAAATATCCTGACTAATAGCAAAAAAGTGCCAGCGCGTAACTCTTCTGCTCCTCCTCTCCATTCCTCACACAAAAAGTGACATTTTTCTCTGCGTAACGTCCTTGGGACATAAAGCCTGCTTGCTCTCGCTCTTGAAACTCGGTCAAATAACCATATTGCAATCGATATCGTTCTTCCCTTCCCGGCCAGTACGAGTATGCCCAAAGGGTTTCCTGGAGCAGAATATGTTACATAAAAGTGATAACTTGTATCAGCCATCCCAGAACCATACGAAAATATTGTCCATTCGGAAACGCCCAGAAATGTTTACAATGATAAAGTTCTTTGGCTTTCTCTTATGTGCATGATTTTTCTCCTCTCATCCATACACGCATTGGTTCTTGATTACGTTCGTTCGTCGTTTCAGACAAGTTTAGTACCTAATAGAGGCGGCGCAGAGGTTTCCAACATTGCATCTGCGGTCAACCTCCGGGTCACCGATTTTTGATTGGGCTTAATTTTGAAACATTCACTTTTTGGCGATTTTACAATTAGTCTCAAGTTTGAATTCAGCTTCTGAGGTATATTGTAGGCGTAATAGCCAGTATCCCGTCAGGTGATTTAAAACATTTTAGGTGGGAGGCAAAAATTCATAGTGTGATAACTCATCAATACGCCCGTACTCTGTTGACACATACAATGATCTGATTTATTAATTCAGTAACAAATTTTGAAAACGACGTATAATCAATGGTGTAGCATTGATTAAACGTCGTTTTCAAAATTTGTAACTGAATTCTTCTACACAATGTTGTACTCTCCGGCTTGACAGATCGAATCTTGTCCACTCGGTCGAGTTTCCGACGATGTTCCAGGCCTACTCCCTGGCTCCCTGATCATCACGCCATTTCCGTTGCAGCAACGAAATGATCTGTGTGATAGCTCTGTTCACCGAATTCCATACATTTACATTCCTGGCACATTTTATCTAAGATGTTATCAGGATCGATATTACCAGTTCCGCCTGCTATCATCTCGCTACGCACTTCTCTAAACCGTGGACAAACGAACACCACGTGCTTCGTGGTTTCCTCGTTGCCCGGGCAGGTTGGGCAAAGCGGGGACTCTGCGTGTCCGAATAGATGCAAATACAGGGGATGGCCAAGATGTTTGGGATAGGCAACTTTTTTCTCCCACAAAAAAAAAAATCAACATGCTGTAACTTTTCATAGAGTGCATAAAAAATCTCAAATTTTGACTGTTTGTCAACCTATTATATGTGCATCATTGGTACAAATATGGTTATTGTTATTGTTATTGTTTATTTTAACTTCAAATTTTGAAAGAGGGAAAAACCCCTTTGAGTGATTTCAACATCACAAAAACGAAATCTTTCTCAAAGAGGCACAAAACCTCTTTTATCTTTTCAAATAAGGCCGGAACAAATCTCATTTTCTTCTTTTGTCACTTTGCTCGTTGACTCGTCAAGGGGGTGGATAATAAATAATAAATGTATATGTTGAATAGTTTCCCAAACAATTAGGCAAAATTGTAAAACTCATCGGATTTGTTAAGAAATTTTCTCGACAACTCTATTTTAGTTCAAAATTTTTAAATTTTTGTATAATTTATTTGTTTCCCCCCTCAAAATATTGAATTCCGGCCAAAATTTTCCGAGGGGGGGGTGACATTAGAGAAAATCGAAATTTGTGTCAGCCTAACATTACAATAATAACTTAAAATTAAAGGCTCACACGGCAGTTGCCATAGCAGAGCCGCAATCTTGAAGGAGGACAACATGCCACATCGTGAAACGAATCTTCAGAAATCTAGAAATCCTTGTGGGGGAGAGGGTAGGGGTCAGGGATTCACCAAAAACGAATCTTCAAGGCTGAAAATAAAGTATACCAAAAAAAAGGGAAACAGTATCAAACGAAATATGCAATATCATTTAAAAATTTGAATAAAAGTTTTAATATGGTTTCATTTTTTGTGCCCAAAATATCCCGTATAGATACAGGAATTGGAAAACCTGCTGTAATAATGCTGTCAAACAATATTTTCCTCGGTACAATAAACCGAGAACAATTAATTATAATATGATCAATGTCTTCATAGGATATGCCACATTCACATAAATTTGTATCATTTAAATTGATACGATACAAATGACTATTACAAATATAGTGATTGGAAATCAATCTTGAAAATGTGCAAATGAAATTTCTACTCCCAGATACATTTTTGAACCAAGGAAAATTATTCACTTTGGGACATATTGAATGACACCACCGCCCTTTATCACTAGAATCCCAATTGATTTGCCAGGTATTTAAAGAATAATTTCTAAGATTTGGAAAATATTCAGAAGCAGAAATATCACGATTATAAAGTGTACCACAAGTAACCCCAAATTTTGCCAATAAATCCGCCTGTTCATTGCCATAAATATTACAATGTGCAGTAATCCAAACAAACTTAATAACATATCCTCCAGAATGCAAATCAAATAATATTTTTTTCAACATCAACATGATGTGATGTGATTTGTAATTGAACTTGATAGTATTCAAAGCACTCAGACAACTGAAACTGTCAGAGCAAATAATATAAAAATTTGGCGGGCAATCCTTGATCATGCTACATGCAAAATACAAGGCAATGAGTTCTGCTACAAAAATAGAACACGGAGATTGTAATTTATAAAAATGAGCTAAAAATAAATTATATACTCCAAAACCTGCGATGTCATTAATCAAAGAACCATCTGTGAAATACATTTGTGAAGGGCTGATTCCATCAAATTTACGTTCAAACAGTAAATTTGCAAAATGCGAATGTAAAAATTTTGGTATTTGCCGCAATTCATAGAATAGGGACAAGTCAATTAATGGTTCATAAGTATGAATGTTTAATTTAAAATCATAAAAATCATTCGAATGCACATGTAAAAGATTTTGATTTAAACAGTGAGTAAAAGAATCCAACATTCTATTTGTAGGATTAATTTGGCATAACGACTCCAAAGTACTTATGATTTGATGATTATTCGCAAAACAATTTATCAAAAATTTACAGTTCATCTCCTGAAAACGAATTTTTAGTGGAACAATACCGGCAAGAACTTCTATAGATTGAGTATGGGTGGAATTCATTAACTTTAAACAAATTCTCAAACAACGGTATTGTATTTTTTCAAGTTTGGAAAAATGAGTTTTCACAGCACTACCAAAAGTAAAACAACCGTATTCCATTACTGAACGAATAGTGGTTTTATACAACGTTATTAAATCAGAAGGATTTGCACCCCACCAAGTGCCTGTAATTGTACGAAGAAAATTAATTCTTCTTGAACAAACTTTTTGAATGTATATAATATGAGTGTTCCAATTCAATTTAGAGTCAAACCAAATACCAAGATATTTATATTCATCAATTTGATCTATTTGAAGTCCATTCAGAAATAAATTAATATTTATGGTAGAATGTTTTCTGGAAAACACAATAAATTTGGTTTTTTGATCTGAAAATGAGAATCCATTGTCATGAGCCCACATATCCAAATTATCCAAAGCACATTGCATAAAATGTTCAATAACATCTCTATTTTTTCCACGTATGGAAAGAACATTATCATCAGCGAATTGAAGCAAAAAGCAACCATTAGGAATAATGGATACCATATCACTAGTGAATAAATTGTATAAAAACGGACTCAAGCATGATCCCTGTGGAAGGCCAAAGTAACTATATCGTATTATTTTAGAAGAGTTATTATGAAAAAAATGCATAATTTTAAATGAGAATAAATTATATATAAAATTTGAAATCATATTTGGAATTTTCAAATTGTTCATTTTATTGAACAACAAATCAATCAGGACAGAATCATAGGCTCCAGAGACATCTAGAAAAGTAGACACTACATCTTGTTTTTGATTAAATGCAAGTTGAACTTGCGTTGCTAAAAGTGAAACACAGTCACGCGTACCACGACCCCTTCTAAATCCAAACTGAGACGGAGAATAGTTATTTATGCAACGAATTGCAAAATGTGGATTTTTACAGCACGAGTCGTACATTTATCCAACGAGGCTTGCCGAGTTGGATAATTATGACGAGTGCTGTAAAAATCGAGTTTTGCAACGAGTTGCATACAACATTTTTTGCAATGAGAAAAACTCTTCATTGGAATATGATGATCACCATCAGTATCATCGTACTTCCCGGCGACTAAATGGGAATACCCACGTGTTCCATCATACTAGACACGAAATTTAAATCAAGCAAGCCGTGCTATAACCGTCACAGTTTTCCAAGCTCTTTCCTCGGAAACCGTGGTTGTCAATCAAACAAATGCATTATGGTTCATAATGCAACCCAAATGAGTTGCATTATGCACCATAATGCAATTGTTTGATTCAGTAACGAAAAGTAGGCCGTAGTGATACCGAAACGGCAAGTGAAAAACAAATTTTATAGTGCAGAATTGCAAAAAAAATATTATTTTCTTCAGCCCAAAATTCAAGACGATTTAAAATCATTCGCTCCATAAGTTTGCGTAAACAAGATAACAAACTGATAGGTCTTCTGCTATCAGCTAATGAAGGATCTCTACCAGGTTTAAGAATACTTATTACTTTGATTGAGCGCCATTCAACAGGAATGATATTTTGAAACAAAAAGCTGTTGTATATCGAAAGTAAATGAAGTTTACCTTCATCAGGCAACATTTTCAAAGCAATAAATTTCATGTTATCAATACCTGGAGCTGTATTTTTGGTAATAGATAAAGCCAAATTGAACTCAGCCAAGGAGAATGGATCACAAAGCTCAGGAAAATAATTTAAAGATTTTGATTTATAATTTACTAATGGAGCAACAAAGTCAGGACATATTTTTGAAGCGAACTTTTCAATCCATTCTTCTGAATATTCCAAAACAGTAGGAACATTAGAATTATAATTTCTTAAATTTCGTGCTACTGACCACAAAGTAGACAATGAAGTTTCACTGTCCAGATTTGCGACAAAATTTTTCCAATAATTTCTCTTTTTAAATTTAGTGAGTCTGGTAAACTGGGCTACAGCTTTACAATACAACAAGTAGCTATCTCTGGAACCTGTTCTGCGAAAATTTTTAAAAGCATTGGATTTATTTTTCAATGCATTGGAACACTCACTATCCCACCAAAAAGAAGGAAGTGTTCTTTTGACAGTACCCGGAACATTTTTTTTAGTTTGAGATTTATGTAAACTATCAATAATTAATTTTGAAAACCTATTATAATTATCAAGTGGTGAATCCGAATCAACTCTATTTATTAAAGATATGGAAATTAAATCAGAAAACTGTGTCCAGTTTACATTTTTACACAAATCATAAATACATGGTTCGTTAATTGAATTATTTCGAACAGGGATGTGCATTCGAATCAAAATTGGTAAATGATCACTACCATTCGGATCATTGACAGTAGACCAAGAAGATTGCAATGCCAGATTATTTGAGCAAAGTGATAAATCAATACACGAATGATTACTAGGAGGCACAGCAACGCTAGTAAATGAACCATCATTGAGAATATTCAAATTTAATTCATCAATCAAATCCATAATTAAGGAGCCCCTACCATCAATTTTGTCACTTCCCCAAGCAAAGTTGTCACCTAATATATAAAATGGAGTAGGAACCTGCTGCAATATACATTTAATTTGCGCCACACAAAAGCTAGCATTTGGAGGAATATAAAAACAAACAATAGAAAAGCTATGTTTTTCCTTTTTGATAGAAACAGCAATAAATTCTATCTGTGATTGAGCTTGTAATGGTAAATCTAAATATTAAAATTCAATATTGTTACGAATTCCAATCAAAACCCCACCAAATGATAAATCTCTGTCTTTACGCAATATATTAAAATTAGGAATACGAAAATATTTAGCAGATACTAACCATGTTTCATTTAAACAAAATATGTCAATATTATAATTAATTAATAATGCTTTTAATCTATCTATTTTTGGTATGACACTACGACAATTCCATTGTAAAATGTGAAGCTCATCACTAATATTATTGGACGCCATTAAGATGAAAATAATGAAGAAATGAGGGGTCCAAATGTGTTCAATTTATCCAAAAGGGAAGCCAAAAATGGTAAAACTAATTTAATGATATTTTTCCAAAAATCACTTAATCCCAAAAAATTAACCAGCTCTTCCAAAATTCCCAGAATTGAACTCTTAGGATTTTCATCAGAAACATTATTTGAATTTTTATCATTTGTGTTATGCACATTATCAGAATCAATTTTTTGAAACCCAGGAATATTCTTTGAAGAAGTACGAAGAGGTGGAAAGTTTTTATCAAAAGAGGTAGATGTTTGGGGCTCAATATTATCTTTATTGGTCGAAGAATTAATGTTCGATCTTTTTCGTTTACTTGGAGGTTTGTAAACAAAATCATTCACGCCATTTGATGATTCACCACCTTCATCATCTGGTAAAATTTCAAATGTATTGGGAGTAGAAATATCATCAAAAGTTTTCATTATTTCAGCATATGAAATATTGTTTTTATGTCTGATTTTTTGATTGAATTTCTTTTGATTTTCAATATAAACAGCACATTCTTTTAAAGAACTGTGCTTTTGTTTGCAATAAATACATGCATCAGATTTTTCAACACAATCGGATGACAAATGTTGCTCCCCACATTTTGAGCATTTTTGTTTATTCGAACAAAAACTCGAAGTGTGGCCAAAAAGAAGACATCGATCACAATGCATGAGCTTTGGATAGTAAAGTCTCACACTGAAAATGACCTGACCAACTTTTACATAGTCCGGTAGAACGGATCCAGAAAATGTAATTTTAATGCAATCAGAATGTTCATATTTTGAATCATTCCCAGTAAAAGATAATTTCGATAAACGAACACAATCCAAAACCGTAACAGGTGTAATGGATTTGTTCTTGAAAAAACCTGAACCATGATTAACAACATCTTCGCAATCCAAAAATTCATCATAAATTATTCCATTTATTTCGCATGAATCACTAGGAGCATACACACGATAGGAATTAGCAAATAATTTGGATTCCAGAAGAGCATTAGCTTCATCTTGAGATCCAAAAATGACACGCAATTTGTCTAGTGAAATTTTTTTAATTTCCTTCACAGATTTGTATTTTTTGTAAACCTCGGAGGAAATCAATAAAACATTAATTGGTCTCTCTTTCTTTCGAAAAAAGACAGCAAATGGCCCAGGAAAACTGGGTGGATAAACCTTAACACGAAAAGGTTTAACCAATGAAGAGGTTTCAATCAAATGAGCATTATCTTTAGACCCCCCCTCCCCATCATCAGTCTCCATGTTGGAAACTCAAAAATGAAGATCTTTTTTGCCAATTGTAAAATCAGGATACAATAAAGTAAAGGATAATAATTAACTTATACTTGCGGCTCTTCTATACAAACGAACAAACTTCAACCAATCCAACGTCGAACCAAAACGGAAAACTTGAAACAGGAACCACAAACTTGAATCTTCAACCGCAACACTTGAATTTCATAAACAGGAACACTCCACCGTACGCAAACGCACAACAACGGAGATGTAATCCCAGCAAATCCTTGAATGATTTCCAAAACGATGACGATCCAGGAATGAAAACTTGATTAAACTTCGAACACGTAACAAAACCTTGAACCGCAACACTTGAACAAATCCAGCAATGGAAAAATATCCTCCTATCGAATCCACAATATCGCAAACGCCTCAGGAAATATTTGTATCTCGGAAATTATTCAGGTCTGAAAATAAGAAGAAAAATGACACGAGAAGAAAAAACCGTTTAACCTGGTCAAGGCCTACTTACCGAGTATGGTACAAATTTGGGCTCGATTGATTAATTTTTCGCGAAGTAAGAACCGTTCAGGTAAAACACTATTATTTAGACAACTAATTTTTGAACTGCCATATCTCGGAAACCAGTGATCCAAATTGAATGAATTTTTTAACGTTTATCAACAATATATTGACATACGACGTTATAAAATGTAATATTTTCTCACGGCGAATTAAGTTATACCGGGTTGAAGTTTTTACCCATATCTAGAGGAAAATAAGTCAAATTTACAATACCACACAAAAATTACTAAATATGTTCTTTCTTCAATCTAAATAGGTTCTAATATAGGTATCTGACTAGATATAACCTAAGAACAGAAGTGGAAAATCTTTGGATACCAACACTAAAATTTATTAACATTGATGTGGAAAAAATACATTTCATTCAATTTGGTTCACTGGTTTCCGAGATAAGACAGCTAAAAAATGAGTTGCTTAAAAAAAGTGTTTTACCATGTTTTACCCGAACGGTTCTAACTTTGCGAAACATTAATCAATCGAGCTCAAATTTGTTAGGTTCATTTTTTATGCACTCTATGAAAAGTTATAGCAATAGCATGTTGAACTTTTTTGTGAGAGAAAAAAAAGTTGTGTGTGTGTGTGTGTGTGTGTGTGTGTATGTGTGTGTGTGTGTGTTTTATTCTAGGAGTTCTCCTAGTTCACCTACACCTTAAATTCCCCTCCGGTACCACCATGCAGTATTTCTTCGGAGGGGAGGCGTTATGTGCCTTGTGCACCATCACCAATTTGTTATCCTAGTCTTCGTACTGAGCCTTTTTCGTCCCGTGTAATTAGTTATTCTATTTTGATTAAACATTCGCCATTTAGCGACCTTCTAGTGTGTTAGTCACATTTATCATGCCACATGTCGAGCCATTTAGCTCCAGTTAGTAAGGTGTTAGTACTAATTTATTCATTATTTTGCGATTGATTACGGTTACTAACACTCCTCATGCAATTCTCTACTCCGCTATACACACTTCTGACAAAACAGGTCTTCTGGAAGCGACCATGTAGCTTTTAGCACTCTCGCGTACTACTCGGATAGTCCCCGGAGGTGAATCTATCCTACTCGGAAGAATAGTTCCCCGACAGTGGAAGATCTTCCGAAACCGAACTTCCCGGGTCGGTTCTGCGATTCCGGTTGAGGTCAGCTTCCGGTTCACAGGCGCCCTGACGACCAAGCTACGGTGCTTTTTACGCGGAAATACTCGATCTAGTCCCCGGTGGTGGACCTAACCTACTTCGACGGAAACAACCCCGCCGGTGGAAGTTCTCCCGACACCGAAAATCCCGACCAGTGAAGTGCCGAGGTCGGTCTGGTGATTCCGGTTGGTGGTTGGCTTCCGGTTCACCAGCGTCCCGACAACTCAAAACCGGTACTACGTCTCAAACTACTCGGTAATGTCCCCGACGGTGGATCATGCCTACTCCGTTCGCGGTCAGCCAACCTCTGATCCTCCCGCCATTTTCGCTGCAGCGACGACATGATCTGCACAACTATCCTATTCACCGCGCTCCACGTAACTTCGTTCTGGCCCATCTCCGTAATGATGTTGTTCGCGTTCAGATTCCCAACACTGCTAGCTTGCATCTCGCTACGTTTTTTTTTTTTTCTTTCTTCTTTCTTCACTGCTCAACCACATGCAAAACGCGTAAGTGCACCTAGGTAAAAATATCGTGATGCTTTCAAAAAGCCATCTGGAATCAGAACCGGGATAAAATCCGGTTATGGGGACGCAGAGTGCTCTCGGTCTCTAGTGACAACAAACATCGCACTCTAACATTCCGACCGCAATCGAGCGTTTCGCTCTCGCGTTATGCGCATTAGTGTGGGTCATCGGAACCGTTTTCTCAGTTCAAAGCTTTTTTGGATCCGTTTCGGGTCCTGAGTATCTGTGCAAAATTTGAGCACGATCGGTTGCGTCTACACTTTGCGCATTGCAATTGAATTTTGTATGGGATTTTGTATAGGAAAACGTACTTTTTTTTGCATTTTTGTCATAAGTTGAAAAATTTTGTCTGAAACTTTTTGACCGATACTATAAAATGATAGCCTAGGATGTTCTGAAAAACTTTGTTGAAGACTGCAAAATGATCCGATGCTTGTGAAAATAGTTACAGCCAACGAACCGCATGCATGTTAATTCGTTTTAACATGTAAAGGAATAACAATAGCAACAAAATCATGCTGTTTCGCCAAGCAATGCCAACGCTATAATTTTTTTCATAAGCATCAGATCACTTCGCGGTCTTCGTCAAAGTTTTTCAGGACACCCTAAGCTATGTTTTCACTTTATCGTTTACAAGGTTTTAGAAAAATTTGAGCTTGTTATGAGAGAAATGCAAAAAAGTGTGTTTTCCCATGTAAAACCCCATACAAACTTCAAACGCGATGGGCATAACGTTGACATAACCGATCGTGCCCAAATTTTGCAAACATATTTGGGTCCTGAAATGGGATAAAAAAAGTTTTGATCTGATGAGATACCATTGAATTTTTTATTTTTCCATATAAACGATGACCCACTCTAATGCGCGTTCCCTACGGATATATCAAAGGTGATTGATACTCGAAAGCGTCTTCCTGTAGCCGAACTGACTACAGGGGATGGCCAGAATGTTTGGGATAGGCAGCTTTTTTTCACCCACAAAAAATGCAGCATGCTGTAACTTTTCATAGAGTGCATAAAAAAAACTTAAATTTCGACTGTTTGTCAACCTATTATATGTGCATCATTGGTACAAATTTGGGCTAGATTGATTAATTTTTCGCGAAGCTGGAACCGTTTGGGTAAAACATTATTATTTAGACAACTAATTTTTGAACTGTCCTATCTCGGAAACCAGTGAACCGAATTGAATGAATTTTATAACGTTTATCAACAATATATTGATACTTAATATGACGTTATAAAATGAAATAATTTCTCACGGCGAATTAAGTTATACCGGATTGAAATTTTTACCCATATAGAGGAAAATAAGTCAAATTTACAATACCACACAAAAATTACTAAATGTGTTCTTCCTTCAATCTAAATCGGCTCTAATATATCTGATTAGAGATAGCTTGAGAACAGAAGTGGAAAATCTTTGGATATCAACACTAAAATTTATTGACATTGATGTAAAAAAAATAATTTTTTTCGAGAAAAATCCAAAAAGTGTCAATCTATGATAACTTTTTTCAACGTTTAAAAAGTACCTATGTTTTAATAGTTTGTGAAGCATTTACATATTGTTAGTGTACGTTCAAAATTTCATTCAATTCGGTTCACTGGTTTCCGAGATATGACACCTCAAAAATGAATTGTTTGAAAAAAGTGTTTTACCCGAACGGTTCTAACTTTGCGAAATATTAATCAATCGAGCCCAAATTTGTACCAATGATGCACACATAATAGGTTGACACACAGTCAAAATTTGAGATTTTTTGATGCGCTCTATGAAAAGTTATAGCTTGTTGAACTTTTTTGTGAGAGAAAAAAAGTTGCCTATCCCAAACATTTTGGCCATTCCCTGTACATCAGACCGAAAACAATTCTCTTATCAGGACCGAATTCGGTGCCACAGTTGGAAATAAGTTTGTTTCGAGTAAGAAAGAAAGAGAGAGTGAGAAAGCGTCATATAGGGTACTGCATGAAGTTCTCTCCTTCTCTTTTACTCTTACAAAAAAATTCTAAACAACAAGGCCAAGAAACGTCAAAATCCCATATAAAATCAAAACAGTGCAGTGCCTTATAGCGGCAGCAGATGAGCAATCTAAACTATAGAGTGACTGGAGAGGAGAGTGGCGTCATGTTCTAATTTTGACAGGTCTCCTGCTCGATTGGAACAGAAATTTATATCGATTTGACAGATGGTCGCTGTTCCAATTTTGACATTGACGCCACTCTCCCTTCCAGTGACTCTACTGAATGCGCTGATTATTGCTTCTAACTGTGTGGAGTATCATAAGTCACCCAAATACTACCGTAATTATGAAAAGCGACGTAAGCGACATTGACAATTTCGGCACATTATTGGTTATTATGCATCAAACTCTTGATCATTCTTCAAGTCGTCTTCCATAGATGATAGATTACAACTAGATCTTGCATTTTAGTAAAGCATGTGGGTCGTCACGTTCTGCAAACCCCCCCCCCCCCGCCTTAAAGCGTAACGTAATTTGTGTAACACACGTTTTACAGAAGTATATAACTTTGGTAAAAAGGACTATTTTTTCATGTTTAGCTGATTTTACACATTTAATATTGTACTATGTATGACGTAAATCGAGAAATACAATACATAAAAGAAAAGTTACTTTTACAACAATTAAAATTTTCCTTATTTTCACGCACCTCAACAAACATAACCCCTTAATTTTGTACCTGTTGCTATTTTCGGCTGGGATTGGATTGTAACGATATTTTGTAGTAATTTTGGATTAATTACCCCTAATGAGGACGAGGAACTATTAATTGTGAACTGGGTCATAATTAATTCCCATTACAGTGGAATATAAAGCAACAACGTATTAATGAAAAAAACATGTGTTTGACAGAACAAATCTTCTTTGTATGAAAAAAAAGGTTTGAATTTATTTTTTCTGCAAGAAACTTTAAAATTCTTTTCTTTACCTTCTTGGCTTAATCGTAAGATTTACCCATATAGTTAAACTTGGTTTAACGTTCAAGACAGGGTGAAGAAAGCGGTCCTAAAGCTTTGTAATCCGTCCATCATTCATTGTGTATTTGTATTCTCTTTCTGCAGTTTATTGTTTTGTTATGAAGTTATATATAATATCTCGATGTATACCGAACTTTCTAGAATCCTAAACGATCAACCAATATTTTATTTTTCTAGATCTTGTACACTGCACAAATGAGCCAAACGTATCGATCCCGCATTTGGCAAATTTGCTCGTCGAGAGATCACAAAACGCCAATTGGGTTGTTGTATACAAGGCTCTCATAACAACACATCATATGCTGGCATATGGAAATGAGGTGAGTTTTAAGAAAAGTAGGCCCCTTTTTACTTAATTAGTTAAAATTTTCCTACCTTGGTTTTGCAGAGATTTATTCAGTACTTAGCATCCAGCAATTCTTCCTTTCAATTGAACAATTTTCTGGATAAAGGCGGTGTACAAGGTATGGTATACAATAACTCTATAGCTGAGCACTATTTGCAAGCTTTTGTTTCTGTTCAAAACTTTTAACTATGATTTGCCGTTAACCCGCTTGCTTTTTCCACATTAACCATTGATACTAATTTAAATACCATGATTTCCTCTTTTCCAAAGGTGCCGTCGGAGCAAGAATGGGTAAGTTGAACAAGTAACCATACTAATAATCACTAATAGCTATTGGTATGTCATTTGAAAACAAAAAAATGTTCGACACAAACTGCCTTCAACCGGTTATTTAACGATGTCAAACATTGCTTTCAGGATACGACATGTCCCCGTTCATTCGGCGGTATGCGAAATACTTGAACGAAAAGGCACTTTCTTATCGTACTGTTGCATTTGATTTCTGTAAACTGAAAAGAGGGAAAGAAGAGGGCTCCCTTCGAGTTATGAACGCTGATAAATTGTTAAAAACATTACCAGTGCTGCAGGCGCAGCTGGATTCACTGCTTGAGTTTGATTGTACAGCGAACGATTTAACAAATGGTACATATCAGCGTTATATAAGAGATACCTCTCACTGTGAATAACTGTTTCTCTGTTTTTTTGTTGTTGTTATTACAGGTGTTATCAATATGTGTTTCATGTTACTTTTTAGAGATTTAATTCGATTATTTGCATGCTACAATGATGGTATTATTAATTTACTGGAGAAATATTTCGATATGAACAAAAAACAATGTCGAGATGCGCTAGATCTGTACAAAAAGTTTTTGACGCGTATGGATCGGGTTGGAGAGTTTCTCAAAGTGGCCGAAGTAAGTATGCAGTATCTGCTAAACGCATGATCATGATCATTAAGAAACTTTTATTTATTTTAAGAATGTTGGCATTGACAAAGGCGATCTCCCAGATCTTACCAAAGCACCAAGTTCCTTGTTGGAAGCTTTAGAGCAACATCTAGCAACAATGGAAGGCAAGAAAGGCTCCGCCGCCAACACACCAACACAGACAGCAAAGTGAGTTCTTACGGTTTTTTTATGATATGCTTTGAAAATAGTGCTTTTATAGTTGTTTGTATAAGAGAACTTTCCATTTTGTTTTTGGCATTTTCGTTTTGTTATTGTATTATGTTCATTTAGGTTTTCATAAGTAACGATAAGAGTGGACAAAACCATATTGTGCATTATTTCATTTGCATAATGAAGTATAGAAAAAGTAATTTAATGACTATGTTGATTTTGAATGGTTTTTATAAAAAGCGATTTATTTTCAAACATAACATTGAACATTTTTCCTTAAAAATCAGGTACCGAGCCGGGAGCTGGGCCAGAACCATATCTTAAAAGGTTAAAAAAAATCCTCTTAATTCTTTGGGCCGTGAGGTTATATACTGGCTGTATCAACCATGTTTGCTCAATTTCCATGAAAAACTATAGACATTTTTAGACAAAAAGATTATTTTTTCAGCACAAGTTGTACATTTTTCCAAAGAAGCTTGCCGAGTTAGATAAATACGAAGAGTTAATCGAGGCTTGTAACAAGTGGAATACAAAATTCCATGCAATTATTATTTTTTTTTATTATACAACCTATTGGAGTTGCATAATGTTCGACTCAAATGGGTTGCATAATTAATTTCATTTCAGTTGCATAATTAATCAGAACGAAAAAGTAGGTCATTATGATATGAAACGAGTAATCTAAATTTGATATTATGATACTGAATTGCATAAACATTTTTGAGGCATACTGGATCGTCCAAATTGCATTGGAGTTCCGTCCTTGATTTTTACAGCCGTTACAGTAGGTAGCTTATGTGGTTAATCAACTGTAATCTGTGGTTCCCTTGAAAGATTTCTGGAGATACCTGTAGTTTAGAACTTTAGGGGTTTACTAAGCGACTAGTACACTACGTCGTATGAAGCATAGTGTTGTATTTTCATCTTCTCTGGTTCTGGTCTTTTGAAATTTTGGTCATTTCGATGTTCGACCTTTTCAGTCTTTTGACCAAATTTCGCATTTTGGCGTTTTTTAATTTTCGACCTTTTATCACATTTCGGTGTATTAAGATTTTTTTGTTTGAGTAAGCTTGACATTTTTGGTGGGAATTTTGTGGTTAGGCCTTTTTAAATTTTGTTCTTTTAAATCATGTCATGTACCTGTTGCAAGTATCGTATACTGAAACGATAAAATGGAACCAATCATTGCAGTTGGTGATTGTGCTACTTTTCCCCGAATGCCGGTTCCCCGAATGTCGTTTCCCCGAACGCCGGTCCTCCGAACGGCCCGTTTCCCCGAAAGCCAGTTCCCCGGATGATCCGTTTCCCCGAAAAGACTATATATTACTTTCTTGTTCGAAATTATCACTTGCCACAAAATGTTCGTGTCCTAGGAACTAGGTTATTCAAAAAGATAACCTAACATAGTTAGACAGGTCGTTGGAATCAATGTGGTTCTAGAAAGAACGAGTAGCAATGGAAAGAAGGAGTCATATTACCATTCTTCAATCAGCAGGGTTTCAGCAGGTCTGAGTAGCAATAAAACTTGAAAGAATCGCCTATAAAATAAAGAAGGGTGTGATTCGGGGAAATGGGTCATTCGGGCAAAAGTACCATTCGGGGAATCGGCGTTCGGGGAAACGACATTCGGAGAACCGACATTCGGGGAAAAGTAGCACAACGGCAGTTGGTCCACAGACAAACAGCCGTAACACTCTAATAATTCCCATCGTACACTAATTGAACGGTCCATTTTAAAATTTGTTAGTTGACCAACTGCCCAGCCGTGGCCCATTACCACCACCTAGTTCATGGTTGGCCAATCTAAGTCATTTTAGCAATGGGACATATCGCCCGTTACTATAATTTGAATGGAAAGCTGTTCGAAGTATTAAGTCTGTTTGTCTGTGGTTAGTCTCTAACAGTAAAAAATACGTTCTGAAATAGTTTATTGTAGTAATTATAATTTGCAGCTTCTAGACTAATTTATTTTTCGATTCTGTTTTATTTTTATTTTCTATTATTGTTTGGGCGTCGATGTTCTTCTGTTAATTGCTATCCTTCAATTTATTCCCTCGAAACACTCGCAATTTACTACAACGCTCCATGTTTACACATTCATACGCAACAAAAAACACGGTAACAACACATTAATGTCCCTTTTTCCGGTATTGCATTTCCTCTTACCAATCCGCACTGATACCTGCACAAACCCGTGTCCTCTGTCTCCTTTCTTTCTCTTCTATTTGTTCTCTGAACATTGCATACTATCACTGAAACTCAATAGCAATCAAAAGAACGTAAAGAGTGGAGTGACCGCCCTATCTTCTACTAGTTCTTCTTTTGGAACCGCTGCCGCGTCAACCAAGTTCGATAACCCCACCAATGGTAGCATCGATGAGAGTCTCAAAGCTCAAGTTTTGGCGGAAGAGGAAGCTGCTATGAATCAATATAAAGTATCAATGTTGATGCGTTTATCATTGTAAACGGCTTACTAACTAGTGATGTTCCATTTTAGTCCAAAGTATCTTCACCGACAGCCAGCGGTGGCACCACGGCCATGACCAATCCGTTCCTGTCGTCTCCTCCAGCAACGCAAGGCAATATTGTTGATCTTTTCGGTGGAAGCGATGCACAACCGGCTAATGCATCGAAGGCCTCTGACGATTTACTTCAACTAGGCAATCCATTTGCAGACATGTTTGGAGGCCCGCAACCAGCTGCAGTGGCACCAGCAGCAACGACGACAGCTAATAATATGTGGATGAGCAATGGTAAGCAATTGGCTTTTCTTTCATTTTCATTTTCATTTACCTTGTGCAGCATTTGGTGGGTCAATGAGAGCGCAAGTCAGTCCAAAGCCAATGATAAGGAGGGGTAATAGCTGAATAGTCTTTGCTGACCACATACACGCCATGGGATAGGAAAAGGGTATTTTGGTGTGGGATTAGGGTATTGGTACAGACTTGACGATATCAATGCTATTCAGATGCACAATAATTTTAGGGCTCAATAGTGAATCGCATACCTTCCAAAACCAAAAAAAAACAATAACCCTCAAAATGCCAAGCAAGTCACAGAAATCAAAAGCGCCCGATTGTTTATTTTGTCAATTATAACAAATGGACATTCCTACCCTCTCCGACTCGCCAGTCATCCCGGAAAAATGTCCCTTCAGTTCCGGAAAATATATTATTCCCAATTAAGCATTTAATCGAATTGTTCACGTGGTCTTGTAGTATCCCTACTAGGTACGAATCTGTCATTGCCATACATATTAAATGCTAGACATGACCCCATGGACAGCATTTGTAAAAGCTTTGCTGAAGTGACCTTCCTATTAGGCAATTCTTTCATCTCATGTTTGTCTTCAAAACCTTGTCAAGCTTAGAAAATTGAAGTTAATAAACAATACATTACAAGGTTCGAATTCCCATAGAATGAGATCATTCATTCGCACTAGAACACCATAGAAGATAATATCACATTGGCTGATTACAGTACAAATGCGAAAAATCTCCCTTTTCCCACTATCCGCAACCCGGGGACGCGCCCGGGGGGTCATTCCCACACACAAACCCACATTGCCCATTCAGGAGTCTGACTGGGCTTAATACCCTCCCTCAGTTTGTAATATTCTCACCAACTTGGAATTATATTTTCCCGACACATAAATGACTTCGACAAAATTTGACATTTAATGTTCGATATACTAGGCAGCAGCATGATCAGATGACTTGAAGATCTGATTTTTACAGAACTGTTTGTCATTGCTTATACATTCAGCTATTCCAATCATTACTGCAAAGCACATCGGCCACATGCCCAAAATCGAAGCTTCCTGGAAGATATAATCCAAGCCCAGGGAATATGTGGATGAGCAATGGTAAGCAATTTGCTTTTCTTATAGATTAACTAAAGCTGTTTGTCGTAATTCCACACGATATAGCAAACCTAAAATTCTAAATGTCAAAAACATAAAAGCGAAACCAATCCCACCTCCCGCCCATCGTACCTTTGTTTCCCAGACAATTCTTGTCGCCCTCGGCTCCGCCTGCAATAATTTATTTGTGTCAAATGCATTCTTCACCAGCTCGATCTAAGTTACTTCGCGTTTCAAGCGATCGCACAGCTTTTCCGACGTTCCAAATATTCTAGCAATAATATGCATTTCATCTGCAAGATAATAGATATTTATGTAACGAGTTGCAAAAAGTTGTCGTACATTTGTCGACGAGGCTTGCCGAGTTGGATAAATACGAAGAGTGCTAAAAAATCGAGTTTTGCAACGAGTTCCATACAACATTTTATGCAATGATTTTTTTTATAATGCAACTCGTTTGAGTTGCATAATGTTCAAAATGCAACTCAAATGAGTTGTACAGTGACGATTCGTTCGTTGAGAGCTCGTTAGATGGGCTGTCTCGATGGTTGAATGTTCACTGGTTGGGGCAAAACCCAACTAAAAAGCACTGTCAATGTCAAAATAGATGTCAAAACGAGTTTGACGTCTGACCGCCGTCGCATCACAGCTCCTGTATACAGAACGTTTACGCAAGTATGTGAGTGTTCCGTGACGTATTTCTCGTTACTTGCGTGTGTCTAGAGCATTTTGATCAGTTGTCAGTTGCCCCAACGAACGAACACGATTCGCTAATCGGGGCGCAGTCGTGACCCAACCAGCGAATCCGGACTGTATTATGAACATTATGCAACTATTTTCATTATGCAACTCATTTCAGTGGCACAATGAACCGGTACGGAAAAATTAGTAATTATGATACTGAAATGGGTAGTATAGACTACCTCACGGCGAAAGTCTATCTCTTTTGCTCTTTCAGAGAGTTTGAAAACAACAGGACCAATACCTGTCAAATTTGACAGGTGTTGGTCCTGTTGTTTTCTAATTTTCCGTAGGAGAGAAAGAGAGCGATTTCTTGATGACGTCACCGTGCAATGGAGTATAAAATAGAAATTATAATACTGAATTTCATAATAGTTATTTATGCAACAAGTTGCAAAATAATGATTTTTTCGGCACGAGTCGTACATTTATCCAACGAGGTTTGCCGAGTTGGATAAATACGACGAGTGCAGAAAAAATCGTGTTTTGCAACGAGTTGCATACAACATTTTTTGTAATTAAAAAAAATACCTATCTAGTATAATCTTGAGTATTCTCGCAACACAATCATGTATCAGGAGAAACCACGTGCGAGCATCCTTGCTCATCAGTATAGTTTTTTTATTCGATCAGGTAGGCTATGGTGTAGCATTTGATCGAGCTCCCGTTGTCAAACAGTTGTTTGTTGGCTTAGGCAGAAGTCGCTAAAGTACCTCCACCAGCTTCTTTCTCACCCGTACTGCCATCGGAATCAGAATAAAAGTCGTCTAGATTCATATTCCTGCTGGAGAGTGGATGTAGAATCACCAGCTGAATCTACGGATAACACGAAATTCAGTGCAAAGTGTGTGCTGGCAAAAGTGCCGAAAAGTGCTACTTTTCGGCACCTTTAAGAGTGCCGAAAAGTACTACTTTTCGGCACAGTTGCATCAGAAGAGAAAAGTAGGCCTTTTCATGACACTTCAGCCAACTGAAAAGTGAAGTTTTTCAGAACGTAATTACAAAAACAAACTTTTGCAACTCGGAACTTTAAATTCAATTTTATACTTGCCGTTTTGGTTTCTTAACGGCTTACTTTTCCTCACTATTCGAACTCGAGTTGCATTATGAACCATAATGCATTTGTTTAGATTTGGATTCGTGTAAAGAATTAGCCTACGTTGAAATTTACAAATAAAAATAGATTTGGAGAAAACAACCTGTGCTTCCACGGTATGAGCTTGAAAAACTGTGACGGTTATAGCTCGGCTTGCTTGATTCAAAGTTTGTGTCTAGCATGATAGAAAACGTGGGTGTTCCCATTGAATTACTGGATCATGCTGATACTAAATTGTAAAAAATGTTGTATGCAACTTGTTGCAAAACTAGATTTTTACAGCACTCGTCATATTAATCCAACTCTGCAAGCTTCGTTGGATAAATGTACGACTCGATGGATAAATGTAGAAATCTTCATTTGCAACTCGTTGCATAAATAACTATAATCGTCAACGCTGCTTTTTGTCGGA
Source organism: Aedes albopictus (assembly GCF_035046485.1). Lineage (NCBI taxonomy): Eukaryota > Metazoa > Arthropoda > Insecta > Diptera > Culicidae > Aedes > Aedes albopictus. Next base: position 218,693,296 of record NC_085138.1, read on the forward strand.
CGTAGATGATTATTTTTTCATATTCGCGCAGCGGTGACGGAAACGACATTGTCAGTCCTGTCGACCGGTTCCACATGCAAATATAATGATCCTGCAAATCAGTTTCATGTGTAACATGTACGTATTCTCATTTCCAGGGTTCAATGGAACGGCAGGTGGTCCTGCAGTGGCGACAACTGCTCCGGTAAGCACCGGTAACACTTTCGTATCTGACAGCAACTTCTCATCAGTGTTTGGTAATACTGAACCAGTTGGTAAGCATTTTATTGACAAACAATTTCTCATAATTTAGTATTTTCATTTAATATTTGTTTTCTAATCACACCCTGTTTAGCTTCCTTTGTTTCAATTATACTAATATCTGCTGTTTGGATAATTTCAATTTTGCTTTTATATTATTTTAAGTACTCTGCAAAATTACACTGTTCAACTGATCCCAAACAACAAATAATGATTTTGACATTTAGTTTCTCACAATTCTGTTTCCTGCATCTCTTGCGTTTCAAGTTTGCCACTTGTGCAAATGTAAAAACGAGCAAATTAAAAATGTAAATTTAATATGTTTTTAAAACGACCTAATCATGATACAATGTTAGCCATAAATCTGGTGCATCTTTCTTGGTTTGACTGCAGTCTTATATTTGCAAGTATTCCACAACAGTTTTAAAAATTTAGCATAAAGGGCGAACACGAAATTATTGCAACGCTTACAAATTGCTGTATTTTTTCCAGTGGACAGAAATTGATCAAATTTTGTACAGTTACCACCAGTTACTCTTAGAAGTATATTGTTTATATCCTGTAAATTTCTTAGCCGTGTGGTTTGTTGCGGTAAAGGTGGAAGTGATTAAAGAGAAAATGAGTGTAGAAATTTATTTTGGCAATTTTTCATCGTAATAGGCTGTTTTACCACCGACGAATCGACGTGACAGTAGCGATCCAAAACAGTCCCCCCTAATTTAACGGTCGACCAGCAAAGCGAACGATCGCTTCTGTCAAATCAGCGCAGACGCAAACCGTTTTCTAATGTGGGTATGCCGTCTTGTTCAAATTGTTCAAATGTCCCTTTTTTATCCGTTGGTGTGATACCTATGTTTCCCATGAAGAATGTTTTTTTTTTTTTTTTTTTTTTTCAATTTTTACTGTTTATTTACTGTTTAAAAAGCATTCACAAAAACATTACAAAGTATTACAAAATATACAAAGATGTTTTTAAAGCTAATCTTAATCCTAATTCTTAACAAAAATCTGTATTTATTTCAACAGATGTTAAGATTATTTCCAAAATGATTACTAAATAATTTTTTACTGTTCCATCTAGTGTCTCTTATTATTTTTTGAAATTGAAACAAGCTTGGATTTCTATGATGATTTACATTATAAGCAATAGCTTCGCAAACTAACCATATTGCTGCCTTAAACTTTCTATTCTGCTTCCCTACTCTCTTATAAAGCAGTAGATGGGGAGATTTTATCTCAATTTTAAATCTATTCCTAATTATTCCCGATACCCACAACCATATTTTTGAAGTTTTTGTACAATTAATTATTCTGTGCAAATTGTTATCCGGTTTACCACATACATCGCAATTGAAATTGTCTACATTCGCTATATTGTTGAACATTTTTATATTATTTGGAACTATATCATTGAATATCTCATAAAGTGCAGATCTTGTTGACAAAGTTAGAAAATTTTGATTTATATTTTCCCAAATTTCACTCCATAGAATCTGTGGATACTTTTCCTCTACTTTGACTTTTATGTTAATTTCATCAATCAGGTAACTGTATATTTGTTTGTTTGTTACTAAGTGAGACAGTTCTTTTATATCCTTTGCTCTTGAAATATATCTCTGAGTATTAAGACTCAAATTTTTCAAATTACTTGTAGCAATAAAATAGTGATTGATAGTTTCATTTCCTTTAAAAAGTAAATTCCTTATGAAAAGTGATTTACACTGGGTTTCCGGATCAAGCAAATTTAGACCTCCTTTGAGGTTGTGCAGGTACAACTGAGTTCGTTCAATTTTGAAGATTCTATGACATCCCCACAAAAAATATCCTGTATTCTTCCTAATTTGTGCAATATGCACATTACTTGGCGGCAAAATTTGTGAAACATACCACAATTTAGAAAGTATGTATGTATTTAAAACAATGACCCTCTCCAATAAATTAAGTCTTCTCGACATCTGTGCCTGTGTGGCAATATTAATGCTTGCAATGATTTTCTTATAATTACTCTCTACCATTACTTTGTAATTGGAGTTAATGAGTAAACCAAGTATTTTCAATTCATTTTTCTCTGAAATGAGCTGAGGCCCTATCTTGCAATTGTTGAATCTCAAAAATCCAGATTTTTTTACATTTATCTTGATATCAGCAAATATTGAAAAATTTTCAACTATCTGAAAAACAGCATCAAATTCACAGTCGGATCTGATGAGAAGAGTCAAATCGTCAGCAAAAGCCAGAACTTTAACAAAACGCCCAGAAATTAAAATACCCGATATACTATTATTCAAGTGTCTTATAAGCGGCTCAATATATAAGCAAAAAAGTAACATGGACAAAGGACATCCTTGTCGCACAGATCTCTTGATTCCAAAGGAAGGTGTTAAAAAACCATTTACGAGGATTCTAGAAGTCGCTTTACTGTATAACAGTCTTATGCAATTAATCAATTGTTCTGGTAGTTGAAATTTTTCCATGATTTCCCATAATCGTTTATGACAAACCATGTCAAATGCCTTTTCAAGGTTGATGCTGAGTAGAGCAAATTTAAACCTTTTTGACTGTTGTGCTTTCACAACGAGAGTACGAATGACATCAAGATTATCGGTGCATCTTTTATGTTTGATTCCAGCTGTTTGTCCTTCTTCAATCAGCTCCTCGAGGCAAATTTTTAGTCGATTGGCTATTATCTTACAAAAAAGCTTATAATCAGCATTTAGTAAACTGATTGGTCTATAGTTATTGATATCGCTTTTACTTCCTGTTTTAGGAATTAGTGTGATAATTCCACTAGAAAAACTTTCGATTGGGACAATATTGCCCGAAAAAATGCCGTTGAAAAGTTTGAGCAAATCTTCTTTTACAATAGAGTAATGAATATGGTAAAACTCATAAGTAATGCCGTCTGGCCCGGGAGCTTTTTTCATAGTGCTATTTTTTATCGTACCTAGAAGTTCATCTTCTGTAATCGGTGTAACTAATGCTTGTTTGGAATTTTCACTAAGGGCTCTCCTGATTGAAGTTAACATTGAAAGTGTACTATTACTGTTACCGCAATCGTCAAATTGATTCTTATAATGCTCATAAATAATTTCTTTTGTCTGACTATGGTCGCTTAAATGACCATCGCTGGTTTTCAGTTGCACACGATTGTGATTGCTATGCCTTTTAACGAATTTCGAAACCTGGTAAATACCCATTTTCTCTGCTTCCAGGATAGTGTTTGGTTGAAAGCCTGAACAAATTGATTGCAGACGCTCATTTTCCGCGTTCACGATAAGGGATTTAACTTGGAACATCTCGTCATTCACATCTTCATTATTGATCTGCCGGTTCTCTAACTCTTTCAACCTATTATACCAAACCTCTTTTTGTGCACGGTTACGTTGATTATGTTCAAAAAACTTCGAATTATAGAACTGTTTAATTTTGTTTTTAACATCAAAACACCACCACTCTGCAAAATTATTAACGTATTTTCTCCTAGCGCGCAGACTATCGTACTCTTCCGAAAACTGCAGGGATAATTCATCATCCTGCAATAAAAAGTCCTTGATCTTCCAGTAGCCTCTTCCAAAAGCCGGAATTCGCTGATTGGCATCAATTTGATAGTTAAAAAATATCGCGTGATGATCCGAAAACGGTATTGCCCTGGTATCAAATTTGCTAATTTTGGTTAAAATTTGCTTCGATGCATAAAAGCGGTCGATCCGTGAAGCGGAGTCATTTCTAAAAAAGGTGAACTGCTTATTCTGTCCTTTAAGTTTAAGTTCAACATCTTTGAGGTCAAAAAGGTTGGTCAAGGTTTTTAAGCCTCTACTGATATTTTTGAAATTTCCACGAGTATCATCGTCCTCTAGAATGCAATTAAAGTCACCTCCTATTATCGTGTTGGAGACTGCAGTTTTACCCATATGTTTAACTGTTTGAATTTCGAACAAATCATCACGTTCAGCTCTGTGCTGAGATCCTGCATGACCGTAAATATTAACGAAATTGATGTTGTCTACTACAATAGAAATAATTCTTCCAGAAGGACATTTTAAGCAATCCCGCGTCTCGACCGATTTACGTACCAAAATGGCCGTACCAGAACTAGTTCCATTCCGATTTACGAAGGCTTCATGAGATGGCAAAAAAGAAAAATCATCAAATGCAACTTCCTGTAGAAACACTACGTCGAAATCGTTATTGAGCACAAACTCTTTCAATAGAGATATTTTAACGTTCACCTTGATTGAATTAATATTGATGGATGCAACTTTACGAATAAAATTCATTGCTTACGTAGTATTCAAAAAAAAAAAAAACGAAATCATAACCTCAAAACGTTGCCATGGTCATCAACAAAGTTCCAGTTTGCACTAGCAAGAAGTAATTTCAAGTCGTAATCGCACATGATCGAAAAATTATCTTGAGTCGCTAATCATAACCTCAAACACAGCCATCATCATCATCTGTTTGTACATAACCCAGTATAAATCACATTTCCAATCGATAACCTCAAATCGAGCCAATTGTCATCAAACATAACCAAAATCGCATTATACCCAGTAAATTCCAAAACCATAACCCCTAAACATAGCCATTGTCATCATAGTTTTCCAGCTCATCCACCTCAAACTAACCTCAATTTTTGGACCTGCTTTTACCACTGTCCTTCGGTTTAGCGGACGATGATGCGATGATTTCCAGAGCATCGTCATCTTTCTTTACCTTCCGACTTCTCGTAACCCGACTGAATCCCTCGTCCTCAGTTGAGGAACTGTCGTGCTGCCTTTTTACCGCATGACCATTTTCATCCATTTCAACGTCCACAACAGCCGCGGACTCTGCGTTGGAACCCCCTTCATCGTTGAAGCTTTCGTTAGCCGGAGGATGCGCACAATCCTTGCGCGCACCACCGGTTGCACCGAACCCGCTTGAAGATTCATTTTCGTTGTCACGTGTTGCTGTAGCAGCTTTTGCCGCCGGTACAAGTACCGTCATCGAACTACCTATCTCGGCAGTCGGCGCCTTGTTTTTCAGCATTGCAGCATAACTGGTTTGCTCCGCCGGAACAGCAGGTCCAGCCGCCTCCACGTTGCCGTTACCTTTAACCGTCCTACCCTTCTGATTTGCAACGTTTCGGGGACATTCCGCCTTCAGGTGGCCTTCTTCTTTGCACAAGAAACACTTGTGCTTAACTCCTTCGTAATAAATTCTTCCTCGGCGATTGAGAAAGAACAGTGTAGCTGGAATTTCTTTTTTTTATCTCGATGTGGACTCCTCGAACTCCTGTTGTCAGGTCCAGTTCCAGTTGAGCGGGAAACCTTTCCCGAACCATCCGGCGAACAACTCCGAACTTCGACAGGACGGATGAAATTTCCTGATCGGGAACTTCTGGGGGCAAATCGAAAATTCGGATGTACTTACTACATCCACCAGCAACAGACATCTTAATTTCGACTTTTTCTCCATTCGAGTACTCAAACACGTGGTCTTCTCGATTCTGCATCAGGGCGTCCTTCATCGCTCGTTCACTCATGAACTTGATGCATATGCAACGCTCTTCGGAAATCTTGTACACACTTTCCATAGTGAACTTGTTCCACCACACTTGGTCCAGCAAAACCATCCGGAAACTTGAACATCAGCGTGTTCTTCACTAGTCCTTCCATTTTGCCTATTGTTCCGAACTTTTAACCGCACAAAGCACTTCAGCTGGGAGCAGCCTATTGATTGATTTATTGTTTCCGATCTAACAAAACACGTCTATACCGAACGAGAGTCAATCGTCAACTGATGTTAGCCTTAAAAAAATATAATAATAGCTGTAGGTCTTACTTGCCCCGGATTCTCACTTGCCCCAGGTACTGATTTTTCATGAGCTGGGAAGGAAATCAACACGATTGAAAATGAAACCAATCTAGAGTGCGGTGCTATTTTGAGTTCAACAGTTGTCAAACCACCACAAGATGGCAAGACAAAGTTTGCCGGGACAGCCCTGTAATTCTGGTTTTTAATCCGATGAATACATGAAATTTTAAAGACAATTAAAGGTGTTGCAATAATTTCGTGTTCGCCCTTTAGTTCAACACGGCATAACCGAATGCATCCAGGGTTTTAAATGGTGGTATGCCGTCTTGTTCAAATTGTTCAAATGTCCCTTTTTTTTATTCTCAATGCGGCACGTTCGGTGGAGAACTAGATTTGTGGTAATGCAAAAAAACGTAGATATTATGTTTTCTGGAATTTAGCATCTCACTATACAGAAATTTAACTCATTAATAAAAATCCAGTAAATCACCGACCGTAGCCTATTATTATGAAGAATACTAAAATATAGGAACCTTTCACCAGTTAACCTTGTGTCAAGACGGGAAAATATGTGAGCCTTTAAACAAACCATGTATTTTGCAGCGTACTGCCTTTGTCTCCGCATTCGACTATTTTATATTTATTTTTTGTTCTAATATTTATCATATATTTTAATCTATATTTTCGCAAAACTTTTTCTTATAGTCGCACTGAAATTTATATTTATTTGCATGGAATGGTATAGTTTCGTTAGATAATGTTTGTAAATAGAACAGTTTCAATGCACAACATAGATCGGTCACTAGCGTGCCAAATAGCTCTGCAAGATACATTTAATTTAACACAAAAAGTCGATGATCCGTTAACAAGTGAGAATCAATTCATCTAAATGATGACTGTTCCTTGCGATATCATTTATAGAATTTTGTTCAGAAATCCAGGTACGGTCCATGATAATTCGTAATGGAAATTGACTGGCTTTCCTTGGGCACTATCTTCGTCCCAAGTGTCTCCAAAAATATTCATTGGCACAGAAAGCTCTCTGTTAGTAACTGCGGAGTGCTCATGACACAGTAGCCTGAAGGGCAGTGAAGAGAATTGTCAGACAAAGGAGGCACAAAACAAGCAACAAAGAAGGTGCGACTCTTTATCCCTACTGGTAGGGTAAAAGCACTACTCTTCGCCCCTTCCATACAAATTCCATTTTTTATGTATGAAGTGGCGAAGATTAGAGCAATATTTTAGGGGGGTGAAGTCTAGTGTTTTTACCCTAATAGATTATGACATGAATAATCAGTTACACACTCAGTTGAGCTCGGCAAATTTTCATTTTTTTTTTGCCGAGATCCGCACAGCCGAGCGCTCGGCAATCGCATTTTAACTGAGATATCAGCAAAAAATAAAGTTTATTCATAGCAGCACCCATGGGTGCCGCTATCATCAAACATCAAGCGTCAAGCGTTTTGCCGAGATTTCAGCAAATGAACTTTAACCGAGATCCGCACAGCCGATCTCGGCATTCTGTTCTCGTGAATAATCAATTATTACTAACCCAAAGTCGAAACTGATGATGAATCTTCAGCAGAGTTGCAGTGTTTACCGACTCGAAATTACCGTTCGAAAATCGCAATGCAAGGCTTAAACATCTCTAAACTCGTGGTGTACGATGTTTGTCCTATTATTTTCAAGTTGGGACAAACTTATGTCGCATTGGATGGATTGTCCCAACAAATACAGGTTGCGACATTGTCATTATTGTTGCGCGATGGTTGAATTTTGATTCACTGCTGAAGGGTCATTCAAATATGACGTCAATCGTTTCGGGGGGAGAGGGATGGTTCTAAGGGTCTGTTCCAATTGGAGAATTAACATTAATTTTCACTTAAACTTGACAGTTCAATGTTGTAGATTGTTTAATCAAGTGTGTGACGTTTTCGATTTTAATATAAGTAAACTAGTTTTTAAGAATAGGATTAATTTTTTTTTTAAACAGTCTGTGTGACAATTTTTGTCAGAGATGTAGTAGCAAATAAATTAGTTTAATTATTTGCTTAGGAGTACTGTCAAGTTCAAGTGTCGAACTGACAAATTTAAGCAAAAATTTATTTCAATTCGCCAATTGGAACATATCCTAAGAAAGTGTGACACAAGTGTGACAAAATCGTGGACAAAATGAAGTTTGTATATTGCAGAGTTATTGCATGTCTTGTATTAGTTCATATGGGATAAACATTTGAAAAGCATTCAAAATACAAATGTTTGAATTAAAAAAAAAAAATAAAAAAAAATAAGATGTGAGATGTTATCTTACTTACTCGCATATTTGGTTGGCAACAAATCGTTAAACCCGCCGAATCTACGCCGAATTCAACAAAAATTAAACCCGCGGGTATTCGACATGGTCATGCCAAAAAAGAGAGTCTTTGCATATTTCTCATACGTGGGAAAAAATGTCCTAAATATTGAACCGATTATGTAAAAGTATAGTTTAGGATGTCCTTAAAAACTGTCGAAGACCGGAAAGCGATCCGATGGAGAAGTGCTCATAGTGCCTAGGCCATAGGCACTAAGCTGACAAGTAGACTTTTTCCCAATGAGGACGGTACGTACTACGTAGAGAAGAAACAAATATCTTTCTCTTCCTACCTCGTAAATCATACGACGACGCCAGATGCCCTTTTCTCCATTCTTGCGTAATATTGTTCGTGGTATCTTGCGTTCAAATACAGAAAATGCTTTCCCGATCGACTTCCTTCAATGTCCAGATCCCGTAGCCGTATAGAGCAACCAGAAGGATCATTGCTAGAACAACGCAAATGTTGTCTCTGTCTTCAACTTCAGCTGGTTGCGAAGGCCCGTAGAAAGTATTATTGGCTGCTGCGAGACGTCTTTTCACCTCGCGGATATCATCATTACCGCATGTTGCTACAGCTTCAAGGCACACGAATTTTCAAACTTTTTCGGTATTTTACCAATAACAAACATAGCACAATCATGGATCATCCACATTTATGGGTCATTTCCATTTGATTAGCATGGTGAACTGACTGACTAATAATTGTGACCCATACCGTGCCGTGCCCTAATACCCTAATGCCCCAATACTGTCACTATATATAACAGTCCCATCCAGTCTTGTTAGAGATCACAGACACATTTTCGTCGATATTCGGCTGCCTTTGTCTCCGACATTCGCAACACAAGCTATCAAACTACCGTACGGAACAAAAATGTTAAACGAATGCACTTGAACACGATTACGCCTTCGGGAAACGGTTCGGCTTTTGTTATTCGTGTCTTCTTCCACAATGAGAGCTGTGTTGGCCATATGTGTGTCGTATTCAATTCAACAAACAAGAATAAACTAATATTAACATTCATAATTGGAATTGACTAATATACATGCGAAAAGCTTGAATTAGACAAATGTCATCGTGTCAGATGACATTGATTCTTTATGTTTATTCGCAACTACGAAGGTAAAAGAGATTCCAACTCTTTGTCACTCTAATGAAAAACCTCGTAAGGAACTGTCAGAATGTGCGTGAAAAAAAAAGCAAAAAAATATTTCCCTCTCGTTTTTTTCTCACGTAAACCTTCACGCACATTCGACAACTTCGTAGTCGCGAATTGATTTTCGTCCTACCGCTCGTGTTTTGTGTAAGAGGTAACGGTAGCGTATGAATGTAACAAAGCAAGCTGACACCCGACTGCGGCAACGAAATGAAGGTAGTGAAAAGTGTCGAATGTTTACAAGACTGGTCCCATCTTTGCTGGGTTTCCTATTCATATGGGACTGTTGTGAGGGTGGGGGCAGTGCCGGATTTTGGCTTCGGGGGGCCCGGGGCAAACCCTATAATATGGGCCCCCAAAAACAAGAATTTGAATATATTAAACATACATCGATTTCTTTTCAATGTTGTGTATTATTATTATTTTTTTTTTGTTTTTTTTACGGTTTAGGAAAACATATGCCACACAACTGTTTGGTCATTCAAAGGATGCATTTAAAAAGTATACCTTTTCCAAACCTTATCTCTAAAATTTCGGCAGATTATTTGAATAATCGAAAAAAAACGTTACGAACATTTTTTTTAATATTTATGCTAAAATGCCAAGTACCGCATTTAGGTTTACAGCGTAAACTATCTTATTTTAAACTTCCATAATCAACTATATATTTTAAACTTTCATCCGAATTTACAAGATTTAAGAATATTTTTAACCTAAGCGTTCTGTTCAGATTGTAATATTCTTCGAGTGAACAAATGTTCACGTGATGTTTTTGAAAACAAGGTTTCCAAAACTGCCCCAAATTTTCCGAACATCTGACTGTTCAATTTATAAAACGGACAACTTGCTTGTACGATATCTTTTTTATTTTTCAATAAAATCATTATCAGTTTCTATAGCTATTCCCAAATGTAGGAAAAATATAACATTAAGAAAAATGTTCTTTATTATGTAACTGAAGCGGTTTTTGTAAAACATCAATAAAAACTCATTTCTCAAAATACGACATAACTTTCCACATACTTAACAAACACATTGTTCCAACTTTCGACTGGATGCATAAAAAATTGATTATTTATTGTGTTCATACCCTTTTTGCTTTACAATTGAACTTTATACAAAAAATCGAATCTTACTTGAGACTTTAATATCTCAACACTCAATTTTTCAATTGAGTTTAAATTTTGCCAGAATATTTATTAATCATGGTGCTGCAGCATGGCACATACTTTTCTGGTATTAAAAACGATATACCATATGTGAACAGTAATTTTATATATATTTTCAATTTTCAGCAATCGAAAAATTCACCTCATATAACACCTGGCCGATTTTTATAAAATAATACTATTTTTATTCGATTCAAAAATGATTACTATAATGAATGATTATGTACTGAACAACGAAGCAAGGGTGGTTAAATTTGAACTACGCGTCTTCTTTGTACAGCCTTGTAAAGTTGTCCGTTTTATGAATTGAACAGTCCTTAGAAATCATTACCTTCCCTCTCCCATGGTAACATCTGTCCTCAACAAACTGATGCAGATGTATGTATATTAAGCAGTTTGTTAGAGACGCTTTTTGTTGTAACTTAAAGTTCTAAAAAAGTTTTCTACTAAATTCATCATAAACTTCTAGGAGATTTTGTAGAAACTCGCGTATACCAAAATTACAGTTTAACCTGATTATTGAATACGGTAATGCCGTTTTGTAGTTGCATTTGAGCAGCTTCAAAGCTAGAAAATTTATTGAGATTAGTATAATTTTTTGCTTTTAGGTATAATTTACGTACATTTCAGTATTTGATACAAATCTGATACAAATTATCAAAAAAATATAAAACCTGAAGTGAAAATTCAGATTAAGAAATAGAAATAGAACTCAATTATACATACTCTAGGACATGTATAAAATATAATCGTCTGTTAAAGTGCATTTTATATGGTTTTGTTGAAGAAATATATTGTGCTTCAGGATTTTTGGGGGGGGCCTCTAATCGGGGGGCCCGGGGCACTTGCCCCCATTGCCCCCCCTTAAATCCGGGCCTGGGTGGGGGCAGTATATCTATCATATACTTAAAAGAATCTGCGCGTTAAACGTTGCCTAGAGATTTGTACAATTGAGTCATAAATTAAAAAGTATCAATAATATTTTCAGTTTTAGCCGAAATACGGTATTTGAAACACAGAAGGAACCATGTCCTCATACCGTATATTGGTACTTTGCACTCAAATACTGTCAATATTTTTTTATTGTTTGTTTTTGTAAATGTGTGCCAAATTTATCACTCCTAACTATCTTAAGTTTAATATGCTAATGATTGTATTAGTTACTCAGTTAAAAAAATAATAAAAAAATAATAATAAAAAAAAAATAATAATACACTTAGGGCCGTTTTCCGGGTTTAACTATATGGGTAAGCCTGGCTTACGGGTTAAGCCGAGGTGAAGAAATCGGCTCTTAGTAAAATAATTGAGTTTTTTGACAAATACACGGTATAAGGGCATGGCTCTCTTCTGCAAATTAAAGTGACAAGATGCAAATTCAATCGAACTTTTTTACACTTAGACGCTAGATTGCATCGCAAACTAGCGATTTATTACTGAAAAGTGCAACCATATTTGCATCTTGTCACTTTAATTTGAAGAAGAGAGAGTCGATGAAGAGAACGCTCTCATGTTACTTTCGCCCTTATTTAAACTCAGTCTAGAATATATTTTCGCGCTTCTTTACGAGCGGCAGATTTTGCAAGCCAGATCGGTATGAGGGTAACGACATCCGCCACCCAGAATACACCTTCTCCTGATCAGATCGTAATCAGATCAGTAATCTGATAGGATTACTTACGTTCACTCCATTTCAAATATATGGTGTAAACGAATAAAAGCTTCCCAAAAAATATATTTTGAATAAATGAGTATCACTAAACTAAAATCGGCTAAAGAATTTTTAAATGCATTCTACAAGTACGCAGTACGTAAGGCTTGTGTTGAATTTTAACACACATGTAGAAAGGCGATCAGTTTGTTGAAGCTTGTTTATTAGTTCGAAGCCCAACTATTTTTATTTCTCTGTGAAATTTAGCAGTATTAGCACAATTTCGAAACTCATTAAAACACCAGTACCAGAAAATATCACGTTTGCAACACATTACTACTTTCGTTGTGTTTCTTTATTTCGATTATCTACTTTTATTTATTAATATCGATTGTTATACCATTCAATGCCTACTATGAGTAAAACAGCAGACAATTTAAAAATCTTGTATCTAATACAACTGCCTGTCGTATCAAAAGCATAAGCATTGTATTTTAATGGAAAGTAATTTGAGTTAATGTCGATGAACCAAATTACTATCACTAAGCATTCTTTATGATTAAAACTCGTACTTATTCAATAGGAACCTTGACGGAACCGAAAATCGAATCTGCCATTTCGAGACTTGCGAAGTAATGTATTCAGCTTGAGACTTTTATTGATCTTGTTTTTTCAGGCAAGAAAAAACTAGCTGGTGTCCTATTCTGTTCTTCTCTTTGATGTTGATCCCCAATGGGACAAATGTTGCTACTACTAACTACAGAAGATACTCAAAATAACTGGGACAGGCAAAATGTTTACTTTTCAAAGTATGTTCAACTAGCTGTAACTTTTCGAAGAGGGCATCAAATATTCTCAAATTTTTACTGTAAGTGCATCAACTAGTTGTGTATCAGTGGTCAGCATTTGGAAAAGATCGGGCTATTCTACACGAAGTTAAAAAGATTCTAGAAAAAGGTATTATTATTCGATAGCCAATTTTGAGCTGTCATATCTCCGGATTCAATGAACCGAATGCAATGAAATTTTAATCATTTATGACTTATATAATGAGCTATTAAAAACTTTTAGCTAAACTAAATAATTTTGTAAACGAAAGAAAATTATTACGATTAGATTATTTTTCTAATATAACACCAATTTATCCAAAACTTCATCATTGTTTCAAAATTTGAGATAATAATTATAGTTCATTTAAATTCCCTCTAATTGACTTGAATGTATTTATGTTTTAAAGGAAAGCAACCAAATAGCTGGCATTAAATTGAAAAAAGTAATGGGATGCATATGAAAAATAGATAAATTTACTAAAAAACACATAGAATAAATGAAATCGCTATATTTTTTTCTTATTAATAATTTAAAATTAAGCCCACTGTTTTTCAAAGTTCATTATATAAGTCATAAATGATCAAAATTTCATTGCATTCGGTTCATTGAATCCGGAGATATAACAGCTCAAAATTGACTATCGGATAATTATACCTTTTTCTAGAATCTTCTTAATTTTGTGTAGAATGGCCCGATCTTTTCTAAATTTTGACCACTGATACACAACTAGTTGATGAACTTACAGTCAAAGTTTGAGAATATTTGATGCCCTATTCGAAAAGTTACAGCGAGTTCAACATTTTTTGAAAAGTGATAATTTTACCTGTCCCAGTTATTTTGAGTATCCCCTGTAACTGTGGTCTGGAGTCCTAACTGAGGACTCGTTTAACGCGGTGCCACCACTTGGCTTTCAGTTTTTTAATGGAAGCCTATTGTATGGTTTAACTACACACCACCGAGTGTTATATTCGCCGATCGAGGAACTTTACGCTCTACAGAGTTAAAATGCACTTATTTAACAACTAAAGTGCTTTTTCATCGTTTTCCGTTGACACTATGTAGAACTAAAAAATAAAAAAATAGTAATTACCTACTTCAAAACAATGTTTTCGTAACACATATTATTTAAAACAAAACAAGCGTGCTTAACATCAGGATATTCGTGTACAATTGTACGAGTAATGCTGGATACAACAGGCAGTGTTGATCAGACGAACACTAATTCCGAGTCATTTTATCGCCTTCAAGCAGCAATGGACAGTTCAGTACCAAATCCCTTCTTGATCGACGAGCTCGATGCCAATTCTCAACCGCAAATGCATCCCACTCACGTACAACCTCAGCAACAAATAATCGCAGGTGATACTCATGGAGGAATATCTAGTTGTTGTACCGTAACTTCTACCACTACAACTACTACTACTACTGCACATAGACCTGGACCACCAATGCGTCCCCCGCCTCCACACGGTGTAGCCAAGCAAGAAACGCCATCACCTCAGCCGCCGAAAAGCGCGTTTGATGATCTGAATGATTCTATTCGCTTTGCTCTGGAGGGCTCACCCTCTAAACTGCAAGCAAACGCGACTCTAGATCATATGCCATCAAATGTCGGCTTTGGTGGCGGCGTCGCGGCGTCGGTTGGTGGTTCACAGCACCCAGCACCACAGCAACAATCGTATTCGTCTACTTCATCATCGTCGACAAGCCAGCCATTAGTTGGAGGTCCTTAAAGCTTGAACACATCATAACTCGTTGTCCTTTGTCTCCGTTTGTTCAATTTGCGCTCATTCTACTCTTCCAATATCTTTGATTTGTTGTGTGCTCCCATTGAAAAGTTTTGCGTTGTATTTTGTTTAATTTATCTATTATGTGCTTTGCTTTAAGTTATGATTTGGTAAATCATTTCCTGTTTTCATTTCGTGCAACAGGTTAATCGAACAATTTTCATGTATAAGTTGTTTTGTGAGATACATAGAGGTGTTTGGAAAAATATTTTGTTTGAAAGTATACTTGAACGTTTTTGTTGGGATTTCAACTCGTTTTACTGACTGAATTAAATCCCTAGGTGATACGGAAAATCACTACCAAATTGCTGCTTAATTAATTCGGGGTGAATTTCGCACTTATTTTTATATATTTTTTAAATTAATTAACAAAGGTCACAGATTTATAGTTTCTCATCATTTGTTGCATATAAATTTTCTCTTCTTGTAGTTGAAAATTCACTAAGCTTATTCATCGTGATTAGTCGGGATTCGAAAGTTGTTCTATTGATTCTGGAAAACTGACACGTTCTTACCGAATATGGCTGGTGAACAGTTCATCGCACGCAATTCATACTTGGCTTTTCATCGATTTGTGCATTTTCCGTATTGGAAATGAAATGTTATAAATGGAATGTGTTGTTTGGACTGTCAAAATGCTTTTATATGCTTATCCCAAGAAGGAATTAGTAATACAAATACAATCATCGCAACGCGTATCTACTGTCTACATTGATGTCGAAACTAAATGTACCATAACTAATCGGACTAACCATCTTCATGATGTAGGCTTGTATAATTTCACTTTATGTACGTTAATCTCTATTTAAAGTTTAAAGTTAAATATTTGCCTGTTAATCATACCGCATATAGATAGTTAAGGATGTGTCTAACGATACCTTTTTTGTTTATCCAATTATCTTTATGTTCCGTTATTTTGGATTGGTACAATATACGAATCAAATGTCACTAAACATCATTTGACGATGAATTAACTTGAAACCAACAAAACATTCAACTGACATCGTACATTCACACAAAATAACCATGTGGTTACGGAACACATACACATCTACACAAATGCACATGCGAATCCTGAAATGAAATAAAAAAAATGAAACGGGCTCATAAAGGATTCGACGCCTTGGGTGACGTACTAAAACCTGGAAATATGGGTTACACTGGTCATGCCCACTCTGCAGCTGGCGTAAATGTTGCTTCACAACCAACCGCAATTCCAGGTAGCGCTGTGCCACCATCAGCAGCTCAACAGCCCGGAAAAGTACTCACAGGCGATCTCGACAGTTCACTAGCATCTCTAGCGGAAAGTTTATCGATAAACAAAGGATCATCACCTCAAATCAAGTAAGTGAATTGCGTAATATGGAGCAAATGCAATGTCAATTCGTCCACACTTCAGCCTTACTTCGATATGTTCTAAAAAATATGTAAGGAGCAGCATCTAGGGTAGATATCTACTTCGGCATGTGCGTTAATTCCCGTCATATCAAACGGTAAATAGCCAATATAGATATCCAACTTACTCTTGCCAATGGCTTAACAGATGGAAACAAAAAAAAATGTAGACTATCAATAATCAGCTCCTATAGAACTGGAAATCGAATTTTCAAAAATTTTGGAAATTATACGTTTTTTCGGTTCCTTTTCGCACTATTTGCATGCATTTCTTATGGGATTAGCCATAATTGGTACACTATGGCGAAAAAGGGTGCAAGGAAGCCGAAATTTTAAGGAAAATGATTTACTTCTACCGTAGTTTGAGCAAAATGTGTACTTTAAATGAGTGCAACCATCTTTTGTGAACGTGATCTGTTGTTCACATTTTTTTATTGTTGATATACATCGTTAAAGGGTAAACATCAACTATGGCGAAGAATTGGTACTATAGCCATAATTGGTACACTTACCCTAATGGTGTTAACCAATTTTTTTCTCATTAACATACGCATATGATACATTCCCGCCACTATGGTATTTATGACGTCCAATTCGACGCTGTCGATCGCAGATTGGTTTTACGAAATACATGGGGTGACAAAAATGTTTTTGATATTTTGTTTCATTGAGACCATATAATTTGTTGTTTCGACCACTATACACATACCACACGCTATGTCCAAAGGGAAGTATTATGAAAATCGAATGTACCTCAAATGTTATTCCATAGGATCGTAGGTTTGGACCTCTAGTTTCAGAATCTGTGCGGTTTAAAATATTTCATCTTGGGTTTTTTTTTATTTTTTCGATTTTTTTGATTTTTTTTTCCTATTTTTCCATACAAATGGTGAAAAAAGTCATTTTAAGGTCAATTTCATCCCATATAAAAATGTATGGGAAAAAAACCCAAGATGGATTATTTTAAATCGCACATATTCTGAATCTAGAGGTCCAAAAATACGGTTCTAGCGAATAAACTTTGAGGTACATTCACTTTTCATAATACTTCCCGTTGGACATAGCGTGTACCATTATACGACATACCAATGCAATGGTTTTATAAGCATAATAAATTGTGTTAACCAATTTTTTTCTCATTAACATACGCATATGATACATTCCCGCCACTATGGTATCGCGCATCCTATTCACGGTTTTAACTTTGACTGTGTCCCCGAAAAACAGTCTAGTTGAACACAATATGTTTGTAAATCACGATAGGGGGATTCACTTAACAGTGTAATCTGATTTAACTGATTAAACGTCGCGATCACCAAGGCAATCTTTGATTATTTCATTCGAAAAATCATGAAACATTTCAAATAAGCAGAATATCATGGCTTACGCAGCAATTTAATCTGTTTAGTGTGTACCCCTAATAATTTTGTAAATCACTTTTTGAGTTGGTGTACCTGCCTCCGAAATACTTTGCTCCTTCGTGTCAACACGGTTGAAATTTTCCGTGTAAAAAGTGTGAATCGCTAGGTGTCGCGACCAATAGCATGAAATTTCAATCTATTTCTGATTCTGGAGATGACCTTTTCTATTCTGCTCATGCCGTTGATACAATTTGATGAGATGAGTGTACACAGATCGTTTACAAGGGTCCTAGTACACTGCCTTGACGTACGCCTGACGTAATGCAAAAGGTTATATAGAACTAGTGTTACTGGAAACCTGGAAACCACAAATGCTTCACGACCTGAAAGGTATCAGGTGAGGCATTTGGTAATCCTTTATGAAAACCCAATGCGCTTCATCTTGTCTATCATCAGAATATGTGGGACGGTATCGAAAGCCGTGGCGAAGTCTATGTAAACGGAATCCAGTCGGTATGCTTCGATCTGATCGATCTGATGATGAAATAAATTGCATAATATAAGGAATGCATATCGACAAAATCTAATAAAATATGGTATCTATCGAAGTAAAGTCGAAGTTGGCTGAGTTGTGATGAGTAACAGTTGATAATGGGATTCTTTAAGCTGGATGCGCACATGTTTCTTTTTGATTAGTTTTTGAAATGTTATCAGTTTTAAACAATCTTACATACCTACCTATTTATTTATTGATACCGTGAGGTCGTCATTCACCGCTCATGCCCCATTCACCGCTCATGTTGGGTCAATCATACAATAATGATCAAATGTAAGTAAAGTATCGCAACAAAAGTGAATGTAGCATGCTGCCACAATAATAGTTATTTATGCAACGAGTTGCAAAATGAAGATTTTTACAGCACGAGTCGAACATTTATCCAACGAGGCTTGCCGAGTTTGGATAAATGTACGACTCGTGCTGTAAAAATCATCATTTTGCAACTCGTTGCATGAATATTTTTTTTTATGTGTATTTTAACTCAAATGCTAATTGTACACTGTATGAATAACTATTAATTTCAAGTTTTTAAGTGAGTGTCCCTGAAACCGCGTTCTTAAAAAAAATCCACACTGCGCTGCAGGGCAGCATGGGAACTGTTCAGAGCAAACAGCAAGTAATATATCCAACTGGTATAAAACAGTAAAACCCGTCAAAGATTAAATTTTGACAAAACTGGATGAACTGAACACCATGAATCATCGATACTGTGGTAAATCAAAGTTATTTTGTTCTTATAAATGAAAATATTTTATGTGGCTTCATGGAAAAATAATCCAGTGAGCGGTGAATGGATTCATTATGAGCGGTGAATGGATGCATGAGCGGTAATAGGAACCAAGAGATAATTTTAATTTTTTCGGCTGTAAACATATTTTATGATCGTTTTATATTTTTTCTATAATAACAACACAATTATTGAATACGTACGTAAATTTATGTGCAATATTTGCTAACGTCGATTTTATTGTCATAAACTATACGAAAATGCCGTTAAATGAGCAGTGAATGGCGACCTCACGGTTTATGTAACAGATCATTGAAATAAAATCAAAATTAATACTTTATTCAATGTTTCCGATTTTAAAATAATTTCACTAGGACGAATCCCTCTTCAACTGATGCATTTTATAATATAAATTTTAACAAAGGCGTTGTACTAATCTATTATTTCCCTTCACTAGAAACGTTCAGTGGAATTCACCAAAAAATACAGCGAAACCAGGCTCCGCTGGATGGTCACCTCAACCACAACCAGCCACTAATCAGACGGGCTACAAACCTATGGTGAGTGTTTCGACCATTGCTTGTTTAGTGTATTCACACATAAACGCTGCATTGGGAATGTGAAGAATTATGTATGTAAATAACTTTGTAAGGTTTTGTTTAGTTTTCTTTTTCATTCTATGTAATTTCTATTGTAATCGAATTCTTTCCATTCTTCAAAAGGTGGTAATACTCTAGCGGTAGTTGTTTTATTGCTTTCCTAATTTTCTATTTCTCGTTTCATTTTGTTTTGTTTTTATTTTTCTTTTTTCGGTTGATAATTTCTGTTGTATTATACCCAACAAATTGCATTGTATTTAAATCCTGTGGCTATACCCAACAAAAAAATCACAAGGCGCAAGGTATGACCGTTACTCCTGCCCCTAGCACTATTCATCCAATTGTACACACTTCCTACCCCGTAGTGGCACCGTATATGCTACAGGTAAGTGATATATTGTTTGTATATTATTTATTGCATATAGTTATTATTTAGCTAAGACGTATTACTGTCACTAACTTTCTAGTAGGTAGCTTTGTATTTTTCAACGTGTTTCTTACATTTGTATACGTTTTATTTCTAGAAACTAAAACAAAATTAAAATATCAGCTATTGCCATCAAGGTTTTGCTTTCAAAGATTTTGTACGTGTAATTTTTATATTAATTTACAATTTTCAGACTCAAAATATATCGGCTTTAAGCACATATACTGGCGCACACTGGGGCAGAACTGAAAATATATGGAAAAAACCTCTAGCTCGTCGAGATGTCGAGATACTCATTTAATGTCTTCAGAGAAAATATTTCTATGAACATGGTCGATATTCTGAGCGGTAGTCAATTTTTCTTACGTTATTCACATAAAAGTGCTATAAGTCATTTTGGCCAAATTACGTTTTACATTGTGTTTGCCGATGAAAAAACTTGCCCGAACTTGCCCGACTGCAAGAACGTCCTATATTCATTTTGCGTGATTTTCGGGAACTTTCTATATAAAATCAATGTATATTTTATTTTTTTTCAACTAATTTCCTCGATATATGTTTTATTTTAGTACTTTTCACTATTATAACTCGAAAACGGACATTAAATTTGTTTAACCCTTATGTGGCCGACAGGGTACCCGGGTACTCAGCGCCCATTTAAAAAGCACGGTGTAGAAAAAAGCAAAAAAATTTGTCGGACACATACTGCCCATGATCGCATATCAGTCCCATCTTTGCTGGGTTTCCTATTCATATGGGACAATTATGCGATCATAGGCAGCATAACGGTTAAAAACGTATTTTGATGAAAAAAATCGATTTTAGGTAGGTATTTTATAAATCGGTTAATAACTCAAGAATAGTAGGCTTTGGAAATTTGGCGTCTTCAGCAAACTTTGTCAGCATAAATAGCCGAACAACTTTGCCGAAGACATCATATCGCTAAAATGTAATTTGGTCAAAATGACTTATAGGACTTTTATGCGAATAACGTAAGAAAAATTACCTACCACTCAGAATATCGACCATGTCCATAGAAATATTTTCTCTGAAGACACCAAATGAGGATCTCGACATCTCGACGAGCTAGAGGTTTTTTCCGTGTATTTTCAATCCTGCCCCTGTGTGTAGTGCTGTCATTTTCATCATAAATCTTAAAGTATGGGTTCTCAAGAATGCTATGTCAAATTTTTATACAAATCTAAGCAGTAGAAGCAAAGATACATATAGCATTTCGCGCCTCGCTTCCTTATTACGGGCGCGTAGTGTATATTTGAAACATCATACGCGATTAACTCGGAATCATGTTTTTTTTTTTCAAAAACGTCGATGCGGTGACTACGATTGCGGAATCATTTCTCAACCGATTTTGTCCAAATTGTTTTTTGAGTGTTCGCTTTATATGTCGTGAACGACCAATTATTTTCGTAAAGATTTTCATATCAGTGTTATATTTTTTTGGCAAAACATTATTTTTTTTCAGAAAAATCGTTCTTGATTGCAAAATAAAACCTTTTTTTGTTATTCCGATTGTTTAAGCGCACCACAAGTTTCTTTAGTAACGGTTTTGTTTCGGGTTTGTGCTTTCAGTTGACCTTGCAAAATTTCAGTCGATCAGGTATTTTTCTCAATGTTTTAGGTATAGTCGGCATTCGACAGCACTTGTCCTCCATAAACACATTGATTCAACATGCTACAGTTGATTGCTGCTTCATTTTTCCCCGAAACGCTGTTCAGAAACGCTTAACATGACATTTTTTTTTTCTACACGATAACAGGCATACGCACTGCAAGGCTAAAAAAACAGCAAGACTAAAAAAACAGCAACGCTGACAGCATAAAAAATCACGTCGGCAATGTTCGTCCATTTCGGAAGCAAAATCAGATTCCACACTGTAACAACTATTATGATATTCGATACACACAAGCATTTGCAAGCAAAGCAAAGATAACCGTACACATCGTAGTTGCTACTCCGTGATTGACCAGAACAATCGAAGTTGCATAGAGATCCAATGCCTAGCTACACACTCTCAATGTGCACAATTCGAGAGTTCAATATTTTAAAGTCAATAACGTCCTTACGGTCATCGGGAAAGGGAAGGAATGTGAGTTCGACAACCGTTACTAGAAACCGTGGAATCCACAGCATCCCCACAGTTGTCTCAGGAAGGAGTATTTGTTAGTACACACTTAGTTGAGCTCGGATAATTTTCATTCTTTTGCCGAGATCCGCACAGCCGAGTGCTCGGCAACCTAAATTTAACTGAAATATCGGCAAAAAATCCATTTTATTCATAGCAGCACCTATGGGTGCCGCTGGTATCAAACTTCAAACGTCAAATTTGTAGCCGAGATTCAGCAAATGAACTTTAACCGAGATTTGCACAGCCGATCTCGGCATTCTGTTTTTAGTGTGTAGGGTAGGGTAAGGCGTGGATCTTGGAGCCACCCTTGGTAGGTGGTATGATCCACTAGTTATATGAAAATAGACGACACGGTCTTCATTCCGATTATGATTTATTTGGTCGCGATAGTAAGGGTAATGCACATACGTCAACAATCTTTCAATATTAAACGCGTCACCGCATTGATCGTGAAACCCGACTTTGCCATGAACGCTTCTGATTCCGCATTAAATATTTGCGTTCCCATCTTACCACCGAGAAAACCGACCAACTCGCGAAAATAGTCGCGCGTTTCTTACAGTATTGAACTTAGAGTATACGGTGAATATTTTTCGAATTGTGTATTTTACTAAGAGTAATCCCATGTGTTACCTGTGATCGACAGCCGTTGAGGTATTTATGCCAATTATTTTTAATTTGTTCAATGATTGTTGTGAACTGCAATTATTTTCTTCTAACATTTTTATTGCTTCAATATTAGGCCAGCACCAGAGCTACAAGATTAATTTGCAAATATTACCAGACTCCAGGAGTTCTCATGAAAACGCATTGGCGAACAAACACGCGTTATTTTTTCTCTTTGCCTTCGAACAATGCAACGCGATCGAGATCCCCATCGCAACTGCCCCAAAACATGCGGCTTTTTCACTTTTTTCTTCGAACAATGCCACCCGATCGAGATCCCCATCGCAACTGCTTCAAGCACGCGTCATTTTTTCACTTTTTCCTTCGAACAATGCAACGCGATCGAGATCCCCATAGCAACTCTGTTCGATACACACAAGCATTTGTCCAACCAAAATACTTTTCAGATGTTTTGTGACAAGTTGCCTTGTGATTTTGTTATTTAAAGCCAGCTGATTCATAAACTAGGGTATCCAGTTAGCCTAGTCGTTAAGGCTATGGATCGCCAATCCGGAGACGGCGGGTTCGATTCCTGCTCCGGTCGGGAAAATTTTCTCGAAGGAAGGAAGCCCTTCGATTAATAACTGTGGAAGTGCTCAAAGAACACTAAGTTGAAGGAAAAGGCAGGCCAAGTTCCAGTGAGAACGTCGGGCCATAAAGAAGAAGAAGAATGATTTATAAACTGTGTGTAAAATTCATCGGTGAAGGGTCATTGTATTCGTATACATTTTTGAGTATTTTTATCTCAATGGAGCACAGCGGTGCACTGCACATCATTGGGAAAACTGTTTTTTTCTAAACACTGTTTTATATTTATTAAAATAAATTCCTTATGAAACAACAAAGAACCGGGTATATACGATTTTGAGCGCTATGTGGTTTCAGGGTCTTGGGATTTCCGGCTAGCCAAACGGTCTGGTCGGTACATTTTTTCATCTTCCATGGACATAGTTTATATTTTTTTCCTGATACACAATATACAAATTCATGCAATGGTAGGCAAAGAAAACCTTTCAATTAATAGCTATGAAAATGCTCAACAATTAATTGAAGAGTGGTAGACCAAGTTCCAGTGGGAGCGTTGTTGTCTGCTAGGAGGGAGTCCGCATACTCTCTTCTATCCCGTTTACACGAGCGTTCCACTTCCTTCTCAATAACCGAAGCTCCATTTTCGGCTATTGGTAAACGTGGTCTATTTGATTTTCCGTGAAGCTTTCACAGGAAACCCATGTCACTTTGTGCACTATTGGTTGATGCGGAACGAGTAATCTCCTAATGACCATATCGTTGTTGCTTCAAAACTCTCCAAACAGATCTCCGTTCTTGCTCATTTCGCTACGACCATTGCGTGCCATGAGGTGTTAGTTCGAGTTGTCGGAACCAATTTTCGCGTTAAAGTCGTCCATGAAGATCTGGATGTTACCTTCTGGAATTTTATCTACGACAGCAGCTTGCTCATAACTGCATAACAGTCACATTCGACGAAAGTAGGCATTGAAGAAAATTGAGCTCAAAGTTTGCAGCTTGCACTAGTATGGAAAAGGATCGAAATTTAAAAAAGTTGACCAAAATTCGACGTTAATCACTTTGCAATGAAATCTTTACAGCTCTTCTTGTATGCTAGGCAAATAGTATGAAAAAATATTAGAGAAAAATATGATTGATGGTACGCTATGAGGCCTGTGTGTATTCCCGGTGTGACTGTTTGCGGTTACATTCGTGAATATTTGATAATGAGACAACACGCCTGGGTATTTTTTGACATTTTGCAGAACAAACTTTCAAAGTTCATGAGAGTAGATGAAAGTACAGATGGTTTGGAGATGAGCCCCGGTATTAACTCAAAATTGACTAAAATTGCAAATGTTACAAATATGCAGTTACGGACAGAGCATTCAATGACCATGCTTTGGCTAAATACTTTAACAATTTTTCTACTCTCTACATCGTTTGATGTAAAATCTTTTGTTCTTATGTGTACATCGGCCGATGTAATATTCATGCAACCGACGTATTGATCGGGTTGCAGAAGTTCAGATGTAATATTACACAACAGCTTTTTTCTGTGAATGATGACTGCTTTGGTGCCTACCAAGTTTGTCTTGCATTTTGGCAGCACCAGCTGGGGCGTAACATTGGTTTATGGTAAGGTCCGAATGCGTTTTCTGAATCTGGCCACAATTATCCTCTTTGGGCTTCGTGCCGTTAGCCTTCCGTAACTCGCGTGGTTGGCTGCCACTGAAAGCACCGCGCTGGTGCTGCTGTGAACAACAAGCTAACTTTTTTCAACATGTTGTACAGCGTGACTATACTGGAGGGTTAGGGGCA
Organism: Aedes albopictus; assembly: GCF_035046485.1. Classification (NCBI taxonomy): domain Eukaryota; kingdom Metazoa; phylum Arthropoda; class Insecta; order Diptera; family Culicidae; genus Aedes; species Aedes albopictus. The sequence continues at coordinate 218,718,489 of NC_085138.1, forward strand.
CCAGCGTATTGTAAGGAACGGAGTGTGGGTTCGATTCCCACTCCAGTCGAAGAAAATTTTTCGTGAAACGAAAAATTACTCATCGGGTGCCGTGTTTTTTTTTTATTTCTTATGAAATTCTTCAAAAATTCCGGCTTCAATGAGCTGCGGGTGCGGCTATTTGAGCAGGGGGTTTTCCGCTATTATAACTCGATCAATTACATACAGTAATGTTCCGATTTTATCACGCCCGCCGCGCGTCATTCCTTTATTTTTCATTCATTTGCTGTTACATTTGAGAACAAGTGATTCCCCTCTTCTTCAAAATGAATGTTTCAGGCACGTTTTCCAACGTTAATAATATTGAAAAAGGGTCTAGAGATTTTGTGAAAAGGGGTGTGATAAAATCGGAACAATACTGTACCAAATTCCTTGAAAAATACTGTAATCATTATGCCACTGCGACATATTAGTCGCTGTGGCTCACTTTTGAATATAGATTATGAAGTTGATATAAAAAATACACCATTTCTAAGTCAATTCTTTAAATTAACACTGCAAGTTGCTATCGCTGCTAATCCTGATGATGTTATTGTGAATTTTATCCACCTTTTTCATTCTTCAGCAAGGTATACCCCAAATGAGACCAATGATGGGAGCACCAATGGCCGGAGCGCCACAAATGGCCGGCATGATGCCGATGGCTGCGGGAATGGTACCGATGCAGCAACCCACGCAGCAAGGTGTTATCCTGGGACAGTCTGGGCTGATACAAGGTCAACAGCCACAGCAGCCACCGCCATCGATGACAAACACCAATGTACAGCTGGATCCGTTTGGAGCGCTGTAAAAATATCCGAAATGCGATCGTACGTACGTAGGAACACTTTCATTGCAATAATACTATGTAATTATTTAAACAGGAGAAACCATAACAATCCCCACACAATGACTCTGAGGAAAACAATAAGTTTATATCTATGATATTTATTGCTTACTGAAATGTCGCATATATCTATTGCATGAGGTGTGAGTTCACAGAACTCAATAAAACAAGCTTGTAAAAAATAGAATGGACAAACCATATTTAAAAATGTTAAAACTGACAAATTCAAAGATCTATATTACTTGTTGTCGGTGAATATTGTGCTTGCGCGTATTCATGTAACCGTAAAATACACAAAAAAGGAAAACTATCGCAGACATTTGAATTTACTAGATACTACAATCTCGATTGGCAAGGCAGGAAAAGTTTTTAGTTTACTAGCTCCAGCAGTATCTGTTTTTTTTTTTCAGTCTGAGTTACGCCTACACGCTTAGGTGTGTGATTGAAGGCAATTTTTGGATTCTTCCCTGTACAGTACAGCTTTGTGAAACAAAAATTGTTCACATGTCTTGACGTGAACTGTTGATACATTTTGCTGGTTCGTTGGTATCAATATATTAAAACGCTCTTCTACTTACTCGTTACCCGTGGAGGACATGGCATAAACAATATACAAATATATAGTATCTAACCGCCAGTACAATATGTTGAGACTAAGACACGCGAAACTAGAACAAGCTAATATGTGACACGATAGAGTATTGAACATAAAGCCATGGATGAATAAATTTAGGGACAAAGAAAAGTCAAATAATATAATAAGTTATTATCTATGATGCATAAATGCTTGGAAAATAGAACATTGCCTACTGTAAATATAATAAAGAAATGTTAAAATTGAGCAGTTGAATGATAAGTATAGAGAAATTATGATGAGTGTACAATAATCATTCCAATAAAAAGGATGCGAGTCGAAAAAGAAATATTTCGACGCTTGTGTTGTCTATCAATAATGAGTGCATTATAAGAATGGCGACTCCACGGTAGTTTATTTTTTTTATGTGTTGCAGAACTGAACTGCGTCTAAAAGAGAGCACGCTGGCGTAAATTTATTGAATCATATGTTTTTTTTTTTATTATGGTTAAAATTCTTCAAAAGCAAAAGTATTGGTCTATCGTTACTTGAATCCGCAAATCCTATCAAAAATTAATTCAGGAATCAAAATCTGTTATAATATTAATTATTTACTCGTGAAATGTCCTACATATATTGATTTAGAAAACTTTATGAAATTTAAACATTGTGATGTTCCATAGCTTCGCATAGACTAAATCCTATATAAATTATACTGTTCTGCAAGTAGCTTCAATGAACCAAGACATGTTTGAATCTATACAAGTTCTATATTGTATTGTAGAAATGTGGAAAATAGAAATATGGAATAGCAAATGATGTGTTCTTGAGATATCCGAAATCCGTTACAATTAATTAAATGCTTTGGCTGTTTTCATACTGTCTGTATCGACCAACGTGACGCTAGTATCTATGTGCGAAAAATCGCTAAAAAGTAAGTCACTAAAAAGTAAATCGCAAAAATATTGTATGGCGATTAGCATCTAAAAGAGAATTTCTCGTAGGGGTCTGTTCATAAACCACGTAGACCAAATTTTGGCCATCTCAGACCCCCTCGTAGAGTTTCGTTTTCTATTCTATTCTAGTGCTTTCACAGCCAGTAGGTTGAAAAGCATCCTGGAAATATCAAAATTTCTTCTGATATTTTCTTGTCATTATTAGTATTTGCAGCATATCAGAGATGTTATGTGATACAAACATTAAATTAGTGGAATTATAAGGAACAGTACTTAACACGATTTTCTTTTTACTTAGTTTTAGATATGTTCAATATACATTGTTGTTTAAGCTGAGAACAAATTTAACGAAATTTAAAGATAAAATAAAAATTGAAAATGTAGAACAAGATTAAGAAGACATCAATGTTTTGGAAATGTCATACTGTGAAATATTTTCTTTACATAAGGACGCGAGTGATGTGAGCGGAGCAGATTTATTGGTGGAGTCAAGCATATGCAGCATAAATCCGGTGAGAGGGTTCTAATTATTTGTTTAGTTTTGTGTTCATATCTGTTCCATTCCAAAAATGGGTATATATATTGACTTCATAGAGTAATATTTTGGGTTTATGTGTTATGTAACTTCTTATAATGTACAGAATAGTCTTCCTAGTGTTCCGCGCATGTGAGTTAAATGCCTAATGAAACCAAAGAAAGAGATGAGTTTGTATGCAAGGAGGACCATACCTACATTTAGGTAACGTGAATCGGAGTTGCGTGCCACTGACTGTCCTTTTGGCAGCGGGCGCTATTCAATCGGGTGTGGGTTAATTATCAATAAGACGCACTTTCAGTTACGGTTACTTCAGTTACTTGCTACATATATGATGCTTCGATTGTCTCTCAGAGTTTCGGGTCGGGAGATGGGTGTTTATAGTGCGGCAGTATGAAGGTCATGTGTAATTCGTGACTATGAAGCTGTGACTGGTTGGGTGAACAATGGAGAGTAATTTGTTTTGCTTTTCTTCACGCACACTCTTATAGTTTCAAAAGAGTCTTGATTTATTTATCTTTTTTGAATTATATTATCCATAGAAATATTCTTGGAAAGCAATATCAAGGATAAGTTATTTATCCATTAGTTTAAAAGCTTTAGAATATTTCATGTAATTTACGTAAATCATAGCATTCAAACCTAAAATTTTGATCTTGCTGTTTCCAGAAAGAAATATTTGATCATAACAGGATCAATAGTTTATATAATTTGCTCTATTTTTGCGTTCTGTATTATTGTTTACTACGTTTTATTCAAGGAGGATTCAGGTAAATCTACCATTTCATATAAGACGGTTCAGGTTAATCTATAATTTTCCTTTTCTATTTCAGATTTGAAATCGAACACTCAACAAGGATCAAGTTGGGAAAAGAACTAGACATCAACCAAAAATGTGTATGCACCTGAACGTTGACCAAACGTTTTCTTTGAACTTTACCCTTCCACTAACACCCAAATTCCCGTGACGCCTAGGCCTGAAAGAATGTAGAGGTCTCTATGTACTTCCATAGGTGTCCAACTAACACCTAACCTAACAACTAAAGACGTGGCCAGGACAGCACTCGACCGTTGGAGGATTGTGTCAATCTTGTCTAAGATTAGTCCTAAATCTTTGTGCTTTGGTAACGGACAGAGAGGATGCGATCCTCATAACAGCGATCCAGGGCTGTACCACCTACGAATTTGTGCGACTTGCTTCATGCTAATGCTAATGCTAATGCTAATTTGTATGAACACCCTAATGAACAAGAAGTATTCCATTTTCAGCATAGTTGTTCAGCAAGCTAAGAGCCATTTGGAATGATAGTAGACAGTCGAGTACGGTGGTACAAGAGGGAATACTTTAACACCGTCTTTGACCCCCTGCAGACAAATGTTGTCGCCCTACAATATTGCTTCTTTTGCTCCGTATTTTCTTCCGGGAATGTCTCCGGGAGTTTCTATAGGAACTCTTCCGGGATTTTTTTCAGGAATTTTCCCGGAATTCCGCCGGGAATTTATCCAAGAATTCCACTGGAAATTCCTCAAGAACTTCCTCCAGGAATTTCTTCAGGAAATCTTCCGGGAATTCTTCTAGGACATCCTCCAGAAGTTCCTTCGGAAAATCTTCGAGGAAATCCTCCAGGAATTCTGCTGTGAATTTTTCCAGGAATTCCTCCGGACTTTTTTCCAAGATTTTCTCCGAAAATTTTACTAAGAATTTCCCCAGGAATTCGTCCATGAGTGCCTCCGAGAATTCCTTCATGAACTCCTAAGAATTTTTCCGGGAATTTTTCCAGGAATTTCTCCAGGAATATAAATCCGGGAATTTTCTAAGGAAAACTGTCGGTTTTATTTTTCAAGATAATCCTCTGGGAATTTCTCCAGGAATCTCTTCAGAAAGTCTTCCGTGATTTTTTTTTCTCACAAAACCCTCAAGAATTTCTCCTGGAATTCCTCTAGGTCTTCCTTAACGAATGTCGCCGGGAATTTCTACAGGAAATCTTTCAGGAATTGTTTTTGGAATTTCTTCTGGAAATCTTCCAGAAAATCCCCCAGGGATTCTTTCAGGATATCCTCCACTTTTCTGAAATTCCTTCGGGAGTTTTTAAAGGAAGTCTCCGGGATTTTCCCAGTAAATCCTCTGGAAATTTCATCAAGTATTTCTCTGAGAATCCTTCTAGGATTTCCTCCAGGAATTCCTCAGGAAATTTCTCTAGGAATTCCTCCGGTAATTTCTCCAGCAATTCCTCTGGAAAATTCTTCAGGGAATCCTCCTTCCTGGGGGATTCCCCTCAGGAAATTTCTGGAAGAATCTCTGCAGGAATCTCCTGAGGGAATTCCTGGAAGAATCCCCGGGAGAATTCCTGGAGAAATACCCGAAAGAGTTCCTGGAAATAATCTCGGAAAAAGTCCTGGAGAAATTACTGAAGGAATCACCGGAGGAATTGCTTAAGGGAGTCTTAGAAGAATTCCCGGAGAAATTCCTGGAGGCAGTCGTAAAGAAATTCCTAGTAGAATTCCAGGAAAAATTTCGGAAGCATTTCCTGAAAAAAATCCTAGTGGAATTTCTGGAGAAATTCCAGGGAGAATTTCTAGAGACATTCCCGGAGGAATTCCAGTCGAAATTCCTGGAGAAAACAAAGGAGGAATTCCTAGAGAAATCCCAGAGGAATTTTTGGAGAAATTCTCAGAGGGTTTTCTGAAGGAAAAAAAATCAAGGAAACATTTCTGGAGAAATTCCCAGTGGATTTTTTTTTTTGAAGAAAAACCCATAAGTTTTCCTGAAGATATTCCTGGAGGAATTCCTGGAAAAAAATCTGGATTATTTCCTGGACAATTTCTTGTAGAAATTTCCGAAGCAATTCCTGGCGGATTTCCTGAAGAAATTCCCGAAGGAATTCCCGGAGACATTTCCGGAGATATTTCTGGAGAAACTCCTAGAAAAATTCTGGGAGAAATCCAGCCTGGAGAAATTCTTCAAAGAATTCCAGAGGAAAATCCCGGAGCAATTCATGGAGTAATTCCCGGAGAAACTCATGGAGGTATTCCTGGGAAAATTCTCTAAAGAAATCCGGAGGAATTCCTGTAGAAATCCTGGAGAAATTCCCAGATGAATGCCTGGGGAAATTACCGAAGGAATTCCTGAAGGAATCTCCGCATGAGTTCCTGATGTGGGTCCTAGAGGATCTTCTGGACAAATTTCCGGAAGAATTCCCAGAGACATTTCCAGAGGAATTCCTAGAGAAATTCCCGAAGCAACTATTAGACAGTTTTTAGCTTGCTGAAGAACTTTGATGAAGGCGGCATGCTTGTACCTCATTAGGGTATCGAGATATACATGTTTGAATTTTTCAAACACAATGCGCCACCTAGCGAATAAATCCCAAACCAAAGACTTTATTATCAGATAGTTCTGAGCTTGCTGAAGAATATTTCCGAAGACAGCATCATTCTATCTTATCAGTTTTCTGAGATATGAGGGTCTGAACATTTTTGACACTGGCGCCGCCTAGCGGCCGAATCGCGAACCAAAGTCGCCGTTGCCAGTTAGTTCTTAACCTGCTGAACAAATTCGCCGAAGACACTATACTTCTACCTCATCGGGATCTTGAGATATACGTTGCACAAAGTATGTGGCCAATTTTGGTACCCCAAGACAATCCGGATTAACTCCGGAACCATGTGGACCAGGCGAGGCACCCATGTCCCCGGCATCATAAACTAGAAGAGTTTTTCGGGAAGTTGTGAAAATATCATCAAAATCTATCGAAAAACAAAAAAGTTATGACCATTTTTGTGCTTTTCCGAAGGTGGAAAATGTACGTTGGCTGGATGAAGGTTAATTATGTTTACAATTTATTTTTCTGCGTGTATGTCACACGTTTTGCAAGAGACTTCTGAATTTTTTGTATGGGTCGTCTCACTTTGCTGAAACCCTACACCCCTCCCCCCTTAAAAGCGTGACGTAATTTATGGACGTTTCCCTATCAAAGTAACACCAACACTGTTCGTCTTACCCACCCCCAACGCCAATACAATCCAACAGATTCATTCCACCGCCGTTCTCCATAATCCATGAAATTTACCTTACTCATTGTGTGGGACGGAACAGCTTAAAACAGCTGGGAAACACAAAATTAAAATGTGAAAACGTATCATTTTAATGTTAAAAAAAGGCTTTTTACTGCTCCCTTTAAGTTAGATCTCATCACAAATGCGTGATGTCTGGTAAATGATTGTTTATTTTTTGATATATGGGTCTATTTTACGAAGCGACAACAGTGTTGATAATGATATTAACACTCACGGGCTTGGGCGCGACCTCCTGTCAAATTTTCATTCATGAAATGAGCGATCAGCTGATCCGAAACGTCTCGTAAAATGGCTCATTGTCGCTGAGACCGGCCCACTAATTACACCTTGACTTCAACAATGTTTAAGGTGGCGATTTTCTTAAAGTCCTCGCTTAAAAAGTAAGGAAAATGCATTTGGTTACTAATTGATGGTTAGAGCCACAACAATTTTTGGAGACCCCTCGATTTTGTTCACATGGTGGCTCATTTAAACCGTTATAACTCTAAAGTTTCTCCAAAAACCACCTCAAAACGAGTTGTTGTTGAAAAGAGGAATGGTAGAGCTACTATTTGCAATAAAAAAAGTTGGGTCGGTCATATTGATTTTGGCCGCCATCTTGGATTTTTTTACCAAAACTTTTTTTTCACCATGATGGCAACCACCCATTTTCAAATTTTTTGCATCAATTGAAAGCTGAGACATCTTGTTATTTTACCAAATACAGAACAGTCTCTGTGTAGGAAAATTAAATGTGCGCTAGTAAAATATTTCTTTAGTAAGCGCCATCATGATGTCGAAACGAGTTTTTAGGTGGGAAAGTCACCGTCGATGCCGCTACTGAGCTTGTTTTTTTTCTTAACACAAGATTTTCAAGCATTTTTGTTCGAGCATGTTCGTCTGTTCTCTGTGATTAAATTTGGAAATATTTTTTATTTTCTATTTAAAAAAAATATCACTTAATAATTGTTATTTTTGGAAATATTTTCATTTTCAACATTTTTTGACGCCACTGTATTAGAATGCCACTATGTTGCCTTCACATAAATTTGACTGAAAAATATTCAAAATGCGAAAAAACTGCTGAATGTTTGAAGCATTGAGCGTCTGATTAAAAGCGTACGAATTTATGGATACTGAAAACTATGATTTAACTGAATAATGTTTGGTCATCAGCATTTTGTAAAAGGGAGCTGGAAGTTAAATTGTATTTTCTAGACTGGAGCTGTTAAATACACTAGTTTACAGCATTTTCGAGCTCGGTAAGCTAATGATAATTTTTGGTGTAGAATCATGCCCTGAGTTCGAAAACGCGAAGGAAAAAATTACAGTAGAGCGAATTTTTTTTCGACTTTCCATACAAGGTTGATGATTTGAAATCGATTTTTGTTCTAAGCAAAGTCACTCTCTTCATACATTTCATTCTCCGTAATCAATGCTCCAATTGAGCTGAATTTGTAACTCGCCTACATATGGTATGTCAAATAAACATTGAGAAAGAATTTTTAGATTGTTTTTTTTTTCTTATTGAAAAAAAAAAATTCTTCATATATTTTTGGAAATTTTGCTAAAATTTAAGGTAATCGTTCCTAAAACTCGCCAATATCTTGAATTTCATCAATCTGTCGCAAAACCTGCATTTAGATGATCGAATGGTAGGGTATTGGTTCCCTTCTTAAGCATGTGGCTCCAATTTTCATCCTACGAAAAACAAAGGATTGAAGCGCTGTTTGTTTTGTTTCTTATTTTTGTATTTTTTGTTAGAAGTGAGCACCCATGAAAACAAAAAGAACGGAATCAATCGGTACCGTAATCGCTTGTTTTCGAATAGGATGAATATGGGAGCGTGAGATTAATGATGGAACACATACCCTATTATATTCAGCTTTTAATTTACGGAAAATGTTTTCAAATTGGTTGAACAAAACGCAAGATATTTGAATTTTAGTAAATTCCATATTTACTTTAAATTTTAAAATTTCAAATTTTAAAAAGTTGTATAACTTGATATTGAATATTTAGTCGTTGATAGAAGTTCACGACTTTCGTTTTATTTGGTTAACTAGTGATTGAGTATGCATGGTTTCCCAAACTGTGGGTCGTGACCCCCCAGGGGGGTCGCCGGCCTTCATCCAGGGGGACGCAGTCGAATATTTTACTGTGACAGTCAACAACTGAGGGATTTTATATGGTGGGTCGCGAAAAGTACGTCTGCTGGCAAAAGGGGGTCGCAAACCTTCAAGTTTGGGAACCTGAGTAAGGAAATTGATCATGTCTAATGGGACCTTAAGTGTATGTGCTACCATAGTAGCTTTGTAATATTTCAACAGAAGCAACAAGAAGTTGACCTACCAGTTTATTCAGCAACAAAGTTGATGGTTCTTCAAGGATAATCGAATTTAGAAACATGTATTCAAATTTGCATAAACTTCAATCTTCACGTTTCATATTCTTCTCTACAATATTGGCGCTAATTGCTTTGATTTGTTTTCTGCTGTACACGTTTGGATCATCTATAACTATACCTTCCATTATTGCTGTTCATAGAAAGTGAACGAAAGTTATCGAAGATGGCTGAAAGAACAAATTGTTACGGATCTTACATTTGCCTATGTCCTTCATGCTCTTCAAGTTCTGTTCGTTATATTCCTTAAGAATGTTGCTCTGATATTCCATGTTCAACAATTCTTGCTTTGCTGTGAGATCGACGTCACGGTAGATGTTCATGAGATTTGATATTTTGTATTTTGCTTTTGAGATAAATGACTGAACTAGAAATCGAAAAAGAATAAACTTTTAAAATCCTTTACGATTTGTGAGGAAAAGGAAAAGCAAAAAGTTCAATATAATTTTCAATCATTATTTTTATGGGTTTTCAGTTGGAGCTGCGTGATAGCTTGTTTGTCAAGGCTGAACCCTTTATTCAAATTTCATCTCTACTATGATCAATGTTTAGAAGAAATAGGCTTTATTGCTGCCCCCTCCCGGTTTTTACATTGTGCCTAAGCAGTTTAAATCAAAGTTTTGCATTTTCCCTCCCATACATGTATTAACCCTCTAATACCCAAATTTTTTATTTATTTTATTTTATTTTATTGATGCACAAGGGGGTCATAGGGCCAAGTCTCCAATGCAAGTCCGAGAACTCGCATTGTCCATAATACACCTTAGAATTTGGGAGTAGGCATAGCAACCTCTTTAGCTCTGCGGCTTTTAAGTTTTGCGTGGCCTTAAGGATTGGGAAAGGTTGGAAATCGATGTGGTGTATTGAGCTGTAAGAGAATGTGTTGTTAGTTAAATGGTCAACGTAATTTACCTTTGGGTCGCTTGTTTGGGGTAAGCGTTTTGAACATACTGGTTTTGCTGAATTGCTCTTTCCTATTTTCGTTCGATCGTAATGTTTTTTTGTGGTAGGTAGTTATTTTGGTTATGTTCTTGAAGGGCTGCTTCTTCCTCATCGCCATCTCCATTGAAATACGATAAGCCTATGTCATTTGCTGTCTGCGGTTTCTAGCAAATCAGGCCAAACATGTCTAAAGGTCCTATCTGCAGAAGAGAGGCTCTCTTTGGTTTCTCTCTCTTTCGTTAATTTCTCAGCTGTTTATTTGAATTATGATTGTGTCCGTGCATAGAACGATGGTCAAAACAATCGTCTTTTGATTTGTACTGCAAAAGTAGTTGAAAAGTATACCATTACATTGCAATAATTGAAAGAGAAAGTGAACAAAGAGAGCCTCTCAAATGCAGATAGGACCTATTGAAATGTTTGGCCTGAAATCGTCTTCGTAGTCCAACTTCACCATCTTCTGCTACAATTGCTTCGTCGCTTTCTTAAATTCGGCTCTGTCATTACCAATGTCCTTCCAATTTCAACGAACATTCGTCCATATCCACCTCTTGTCTACCGCTGGATTTCCACGTGAAATAAGGTCTTTCAACTTTTTTCCCGGGATTTTGTAGATTAGTGCTTTATGCATGCTTCCTTTCCTGACACTTCGGAGCACGTCTTAGACATGGCTGAGTACAAACAATGCTCATCTCCAGCGATATTTTTTTACCAGCATCGCACCACCGTCGTACTGCATTACTTCCATTTTTACTGCTATCCCTGCTTATTGCTATCACTCATGATACTCAGATACATGAAAATATAAAAGAAATATTAGTAGCGCTTTTGGTGATACTTTCACGACGGCCATTCAGAATGGTTCAACGGATGCAGATGCGAAGATCATCCCTGCTGACTAGCAGCGTTCATCAAACTCAGTTGAAGATGAAACTTAAAATATACGAACACGAAGAGCAACAAATAGGCGAACGCGAATATTCTAAAAAAAAGAATGATCTTCCATCCGATCTTCAAGTGATCCTCACAAGCAACATCTTTCGTTCAGGCACTTTTGAATGTCCGTATGCAACTTGTTCTCACAAGAAATCTGCCTCGACCAAGTTGGCAGAACGCGCCCATACCCCTTTCTGAACCGAAGGGCAGGGTCTAATACCCAAATTTTTTATTTTGATCTAAATATCATTTTTCGTCATCTTAAATCGATTTAAACATATTTTGAAAGATGATTCTTTTTAATTCCCGATTTTGTAAATTTCGGTTTTTGATTTTCCTAATTTTTATTTTTGATCATCCCCCCACTTTTATATTTTTCCTGGAAGCCTATTCGGGATACGGATTTTTTGAGACGAAAACATTTTGAGATTTTATGACTATTGTTGAAATATTAATATTTTAATTTTTTTTTCATTGAAAATTTTATTTTCCGTGTTATTTTAAGGAAAATAATTTTAGAGTGTATTCGACTCCCTTAAACTGTTTAAATATGATAGAATGATTTGGGAAAAATTTAAAATATGTTAATTGTAGCGATCCAATACAAAATAAACAATGACTTCTGAAAAGTGACTTAAACATCAATTTTTCGATGATTTTTAAAAAATGTAAATACGTTTTAAAAGACACCAAAAACCATTATGAGATATACAGAACAGTCCTAAACATTAGCCAAAAATATAAAAATTTTGATTGTCCACGAAACAAAAATTACAAAAATGCTCAAACTATACCCCGTCTAAAGGCGGGATTGGGTATTAGAGGGTTAATCATTAGCCATGTCCACCCTCCACCCTCAGTCATGTGAAGTCTATGAAGCTATTACCGTCGTGCGGGGCTTCTTTTTACACTTTTTTCATAATTTTTCAACATTATGACATTAGGGGGATTCACTTAACTGCGTAAACCGCTTATTTAAGTTTATTCTGATTAAACGTCGCGATCACTAAGGCAATCTTGGATTATTTCATTCGCAATTTCATGAAACATTTCAAATCATGGCTTACGCAGCTATTTAAACTGTTTAGTGAGCCCCCTTATTATAACTCCCAGAGTAGTGAATGGATTTTAACAATTTTTATATATAACAATCGTGAGTGTGTATGTAGGATGTGTGCAAAATTTGAACTAAATCCATCAATAAACAAAAATGTTGTTCTTACACCAATCGGACACATCTCATATAGAACCGGATTGGGGCTACTTTGGACATTTTCAACTACTTGCCTGTATTGCCTGTATGCTGTATGTTACGTTGATACATCTTGAATGAATGGATCAACCCTTTGCAATTTATGAACTGTAGAAATAATGCTGTTATACGTTCTATATATTTTTTTGGTTTATTCGATGTTTGTTCGCGTCCTGACAAGCAATAAAGGGTCTGTTTGAAAAACAATTTCATCCAAATGAAGGGGAAATATTGCTTCATAATAGTCCAAGAGACATCAAACAGATTTGAACCATATTTTGATTTCCATAAATCCATACACAAAAAAGTGTCCAAAGTAGCCCCGCACGACGGTACTCGAAAGTTTAAAAATTTAGATGTTAGTGCGGAAATAACACGCAGCGGGCTATCACCGCATAGAAGATGCGTTTGATTGTGTGTTTGGTGTAGAGGTCACGGTGAATATCATTTGGCATTTTTCAAAGGTAGTCCGTGACATTTACATCAAATATTCGAAAAATAGCGGTTTTTCCGTGACTTTCTTGCAGAACTGGTGTAGCCGCACAAGTTTTTCATATATCATATTCTCAGGTTCAGCTTCTAAAATGAGCTGTAGGTGATGGAATTTAGATATGACGAAATGAATTTTTCAGCACTGGGACCAAGTAACAAAATTGTTGAAAATTTGATTTTTAGGGCATATGATTTAGAATTACTTAAGCTACTTGGAACATTCACCCAATTTTCTTAATGTTACATACAATTAACGAGAGTTATAGCACAACTTTCTTTTGATTGAACTGCAAAAAACGATAATAGTGTGCAGTCAGAGTGGACCATATGCTTGTTGTCAAGAGAAAAATGTGTATTGGTTAAAATCCAATAAATGAAATAGTTTATCATCAAAATGTGATATGTTTCTATATCGTATGGCTCCCTAACGTATTTTCTGATGAATATTGATCAAGTAAGTACGTGAATTTCCATTTTATTATGGTGATTATCGTATTTTACAGATCATCGTGGTGAAGCATATTGTGGCATTTCGCGTGCAGACAGAGTAGACCATGTGTCTCTAAGAAAAATAGTTGAAATTACCTTATTCTTCGTAATCCTTTCCAAATCAAAATATGTTTGTTTAGTAGCTGTTGGGCATTATATTGAAATGTACCAATACCCGTTTCATGAAGAAATTGATTTTACCGATTATTTAAGAATTGTGTACTTGGTTCACTCTGTCTGAACGAATTTTTGAAAAATGCCAGTCCTCTGAATACATTATTATGAACTGTGTAACTATTTACAATATTTCAAAAACGTACCGAACTATGAAAAAACATTCAAAGGTGTTAGCTATTGCATGTTCAAGTTAAGAATTCTTAAATAGCTCATTAATTGACTACCCTTTATGTGATATTGAACTGTTGTACTTGGTCCACTCTGACTGAACATAAAAATTGAAAATAGTAATCAACAGTGTGATAACAAAAAAAAATCAAATTTCAAACTTCATGCTTACATTATACACTACTCCTATTAACTATTGTCCTACTCGTGAATTATTTTTTCATCAAATATGTAAAAACTTGAGTGTGAACTGTAGTTGGTTGAAGATTTTCCAAAAACCGTTCAGTCAGAGTGGACTAAGTACCGACTGTTGTCGAATAACCGGGGTAAACTTTTAATTCGACAAACTGGTCACCCTACACCACGTTTCTCATTGAAATTTGGCAACTCTATTTTTGTTTTTGTTTTGATTTCCGGATTTGTTATGAAACATAATTTCAACAGATATTGCGGTGGTGCGAATGAAAAGCTCGTTCTTTTTACGATTGTTGCCATCCTCAGTCGATTCCGGTTGGTCTCGAGGCGGTTTGGGCGTCAAATAGCACCAAAACAGAACTTCCGGAATTAGCGTCTGCAAGAGGAGCTGCTGCGGGTGCGAGTATAAGCGCAATATTAAACTGTTTTGCATTTACAGTGGACATCACTGTGACATTTCAACACTTTTTAATTCGACATGTGTCGAATAAGCGGGGTACGAATTAAAAAGTGTCGAATTAAAACGTGTCGAACGAGCGGGGTAAGACGGTACAATCAATACGTGCGGCTCCGTGGTCGTGCGGCTAGGGTCACCAAGCTCTTAGTCGCATCGTGCTGAGGAGCGCGGGTTCGATTCCCGCCGCAGCTGTCAGGAAAAGTTTTCGGCTGTGCCACTGGGCGTTGCATGCTAGTCCGTTGTCTAGTGTCGTGCTTCCTTAAGGACAAGGTATTTGGAGTACATTGCTCAAAATTTCTAAAGCACCGTTTTTTAGAACCGTTGAACGGATTTGGATTAAAATGCATCACGCTGTTGACAACCACTGAACAATTAGCGTGATGCATTTTCATCCAAATCCGTACAACGGTTCTAAAAAACGGTGCTCTAGAAATTTTGAGCTATGTACTCCAAATACCTTGTCCTTAAAAGAGCGAAAAGCTCACTGGAAGCATTGAACGTGTCCGTACTTAGCAATTTCTCGGTTTCAAGCTTTATTTTACGTTTTTTCGCGATCAATACAGAGCGATGCTGCGATGAATAGTTATTAAGATTTATGGCAAAACATCAAGAACATTTGTTGAAGAATTCAAAACTTGAAGAGTAGCAAATTTTACAGTCGTTTTTTCTAGAAATTAGGTAAAAGACACATGGTCCTCTCTGACTTAACGCCGACCAAATGTACGACTCGTGCTGTAAAAATCATCATTCTGCACCTTGTTGCGTAATAGTAGTTTACGCAACAAGGTGCAGAATGAAGATTTTTACAGCACTAGTCGTACATTTATCCAACGACGCTTGCCGAGTGCTGTAAAAATCGAGTTCTGCACCGAGTTGCGTACAACGTTTTTTGCACCTTCATAAATTACCACTTGAGGATAGTTTTTAACTAAACTTTTTCATCAGACTGCACACTGATGTTCATAGCCATGATTAAGGAAGTCTGATCATAGCAGGTTATACTGTGCAGTTTTTTTCAAACCTGCGTCCAGAAAGCATCAATAAGTTGATCAAAACTGAAAACAGCAAATCAGTGCTGTAATGAACCATTACAGCACTGTTAATTTGGTCTGGGAAAGTAGGCTTTTTCCTGTCAGATTTGCGTGAGGTAAAATGGCCTATTACGATGAGAAGTTGCAAAAACTACTATTCAATCACTATTATTTTTTTAATAGATCGGTAAATCGGTGCCTGATGGGAAAAATTCGAGTGTTACAAACACATCTAGAAATTCACACGTGTATTTTGATCTGTGCAGGTACTTACGATCTCCTTCAAACAGTTTTGGCGGTGGATTTTTCATAGCTTGGTTGAAGTCAAGAAACGGTAAATCTAAAATCGAATCATTCGGATTTGCAGTTTCTGGTTTAGACGCGGTCGTCATTCCGTTTTCCATATTTCTGAGAACATCTAGTATATGCTGAAATGCAGATTTAAGCATATTTGTTGTATCTTTTAGATCGGCCTTGTTTCCCAATAAAACTTTTTGCTTCGCTTTTTCGGTGTTGATTTTTTCTTCTAATTTGCGATAATTATCAATTCGTCTGGTATTATATTAGATTGGAAAAAGGTTACTGATAAGTTATGCATATATGATCGTTTAAGCGCACTTCCTACCGTATTTCATCAGGAGTGAAATCATTGGCTAGCTCATCGTGACACATGTCAGCGATATCCGCCTCAATTTGTGCAATGTTACGTTGGTGTTCTCGTTTTTCCATATTTTTCTTCATTTTCTCACTATCACGTATTTGTTGTTTGACTCTGAAAAAAAGAAAATTTGTTAATTTTCAGCAATAATTCTTAGTAGATTGTGAACATAAACTAAAGGGCCCTTTAACGCTTCCCTAAATACCGTTACTTCGAACAGTCCACTTCCCCGAATAGATCATACTGTTACTGTCATCAAAATGAGGTTATTTATGAAACAAGTTGCAAAATGATGATTTTTTCAGTGCGAGTCAAGTTTTGCAACGAGTTGCATACACATTTTTTTTTGTCATTACGAAAAACGAGGTTTGATTAGGATTTTTTCTAGGTTCTTTTGCAGAATGAGGTACGACTGAGTATCATGGTCAATCGACCTTATTAAGCATGCAGTCAATCCTACATATCATCGGACACACACGAAAATCGAAGAAAAATGTATGTTGGTAAAAGTGCCGAAAAGTGGTACTATTCGGCACTTTTGTTTTGATGAATAATAAAAAAGTAGGTCATTTTAGCGCTCTTTTACTTAGTAAAAAGCTGACGTTTTCACAACGTAATGGCAAAATAGTTATTTATGTAACGAGTTGCAAAAAAGTTGATTTTTTTCAGCACGAGTCGTACATTTATCCAACGAGGCTTGCAGAAATCAAGCTAATACTCGATTTTCGTATTAAAAGTGGCACTGGCCAAAATAGAAGCAGTTTTGGCCATATTCTCAGCTTTGGTTTCTATTTTGGCCAATCGCATGTATTTCTTATGGGAGTGGCCAAATTAGAAGCACGCTGGCCAAAATAGATATATGGGAGCTGATTTTTCAAGAAAACATATTATTTTCTTCCAGTTTTTAATCATAATGTATGCTTTTCACAGCTGTTATCATCATAATCTACTAGTAAAAAATAATTTTATGCCGATTTAGATCGTAACAGGCTGAATACCGCACTATGGCCAAAACTCCGGGCTGGCCAAAACTGAAGCTTCCACCCTAGTATGATTTTTCATTTTCATTTTCATTTCATTTTGCAGCATTTGGTGATGCAATGAGGGCGCAAGTCAGTCCAAAGCCGATGATAGGGAGGGGTATTTTGGTGTGGGATTAGAGTGTTGGTACACACTTGACGATACCAATGCTATTCAGATGCAACATAATTTTATGGCTCGAAGTGAATCGCATACCTCCCAAAACAAAAAAAAAAAAACAAGAATCCACAAAATGCCAAGCTAGTCATAGAAAGAAAAGGCGCCCGATTGTTTATTTTGTCAATTATAACAAACGGAAACTTCAACCCTCTCCGACTCGCCAGTCACCCCGGAAAAAATGTCCCTACGGTTCTGGAAATTATATTATTCCCAATTTAATGACTAGTTTCCACTTTGTACGTACTGTGCAAAAAGACAGGACAAGTCAGGCCCTTGCACAGAAGTGGCGCCAAGGGAGGGGTTTTTCCCAATTTTGGCAAAAGGCGGAGGGGCGCCTAGTGTATGGAGCGTCAATGAAAGGAAGGGGGGGGTGGGGGTGGTTTAACACCCAAAACCCCACCCTCGTGCACGGGCTTGGGACAAGTAATGATCAAGTATTGTCGGGCCGCCACCAAACCGGACTTCGCACAATCAAGTCGCGACGCGACCCAACTCGCGACGTTTTTAAATCATGTCAAAGGTAGTGCGCATCCATCCCGTTGTTGTCAGCAACACAGCGCACTAGATGCGAAATAGTTGCGACCAAGAAAATGGCAATTTTTGATTGAATGTCGGTCTTGATTCCAACCGAATAGACAATAATGATTCCGCTTCGAAATTACTTGAGCGGTTCGCAGATGGCAAGTAAGGAAAAAAGTGTAACGCCAGTAACGCTTTCCGTGCAAATCAAATAAAGCTGTCACTTTTCCGCGCGGAAAAATAGTCCGTGTTATTATTAAGGAAAAGTGACATTTCTCCCCATATAAGCTATTTTACGAGACGTTTCAGAACAGCTGATCGCAGCAGCGGCGTCAACTGACAGAAGTCCCCGCACGTTTGTTTTGCTGGAATCTCGTGTAATTTTTGAAAAGGTACTTGTGCGACAAATTGGAGATATGAGAAATTGGTGCCAAAAAAGGCTCAAAAGCAGTCGCAGAAGCAATACAAATCTCATAAATTAATCAGGTATTTTTTTCGTTGCGATTGACTCGTTAACTTGCCGAAAAGAATTTAAATAAAAATTTCTAATTATTGTTTTAGCCAGTTTCAAAAACTACGCTTGACTTGCGCGCAGTCATTAACCATCATCAACCGGATGATGATTGAAAACGTAAACATCAGAGCGCGGAGTTCTGCCGTTTGACTAGCCTCATAAAATAGACTATAGATCAGTTGTCAAAATTACTTGCGGAAAAAGGAGGAATTTTACTTGAGTGCTCTACGTGGGATCTGGAAACTTAGCTTAAGCCTTTAATCGAATTCGACAATGATTTTTCATAAGGGCCTAACTGACTTGATCGATTTCTCTTCGTCGACTCTCTCTTTCGTTAATAACTTGATCAAAACAAACAAAATCATTATTCTTTTTGTTTCTTTAGCAACATGTAGTCGTCTTCTTCAACCAAAAAATCTTTGGAAAATTCAGTACACATTCTGTGATAACACAAAGAGAAGATCGATGAAGAGAACTCGAAAATGTCAGTTAGGCCCAAATGAAAAATCAGTATCAATTATTGTCCGCGTGGTCCTGTAGTACCCCTACTAGGTAAGAACCAGTCATTGCCATACATATTAAATGCTAGACATGACCCCATGTGCATATGTAAAAGATGTGACTTTCCTATTAGGCAATTCTCTCATCTCATGTTTGTCTTCAAAACCTTGTCAAGCTTAGAAAATTGAAGGTGTTAAACAATACATAACAAGGTTCGTATTCCCATAGAATGAGATGATTCATTCGCACTACAACACCATAGAAGATAATATCACATTGGCTGATTACAGTACAAATGCGAAAAATCTCCCTTTTCCCCCTACTCGCAACCCGGGGACGCGCCCTGCTGGATTTCGAAAGCCTCGGAGAATATTACAAACCTTCATTGGCATTCCCATATACTAACATTGCCCATTCAGGGGGCCTATTACCCTCCCTCAGTTTGTAATATTCTCACCAACTTGAAATTATATTTTTTTGCAATTTCTCATCGTAATAGGCTGTTTTACCTCACGCAAATCTGACAGGAAAAGGCCTACTTTCCCACACCAAATTAACAGTGCTGTAATGGTTCATTACATCACTGGTTTGCGTTGCGTAATGAACCATTACAGCACTATTTTCAGTTTTGGTCAACATTTTGATGCTTTCTCGACGCAGTTTTGAAAAATTGTGGCAACTGCACAGTTTAATCTATTATGATCAGATTTTCTTAAGCATTGGCTATGAACATCAGTGTGCAGTTTGATAAAAAAGTTTTGTTGAAAACTATCCTTAAGGTAATTTATGAAATTGCAGCGCAGAATGAAGATTTTTACAGCACGAGTTGTCCAACGAGGCTGGCCGAGTTCTGCACCGAGATGCGTACAACGTTTTTTGCAATTTCATAAATTACCACTTGAGGATAGTTTTTAACAAAATTTTTTCATCAAACTGCACACTGATGTTCATAGCCATGTTTAAGAAAGTCTGATCAAAGCAGGTTATGCTGTGCAGTTGTCACAAATTTTGAAACCTGCGTCGAGAAAGCATCAAGAAGTTGATCAAAACTGAAAACAGTGCTGTAATGGTTCATTACGCAACGCAAATCAGTGCTGTAATGAACCATTACCGCACTACTAATGTGGTGTGGGAAAGTAGGCCTTTTCCTGGCAGATTTGCGTGAGGTAAAACAGCCTATTACGATGAGAAATTGCAAAAAACGTTGTACGCAACTCGGTGCAGAACTCGTTTTTTCCAGCACTCGTCGTAATTATCCAACTCGGCAAGCCTCGTTGGATAAATGTACGACTCGTGCTGTAAAAATCGTCATTCTGCACCTTGTTGCGTAAACTACTATTCCCGGCACATAAATGACTTCGACAAAATGTTCGATATACTATGCAGCAGCATGATCAGTATAACTATATCAGATGACTTGAAGATCTGATTTTTACAGAATTGTTTGCCATTGATAATACGTACATTCAGCTATTCCAATCATTACTGCAAAGCACATCGGCTACATGCCTGATTTAAAAGCTTCCTGGAAGATATAATCCAAGCCCAGGGCTTGAGAGTAGAAGTACTTGTGATAAAAATTAAAACAAGATGTTTCTAGCACTACTTTTTTCGGTTCCCATTTGAAGTAACATTTTGTAGGGGCCCCTGAAATGTGGAGGCCCGGGATCATGCCTCGAGTTCTATTGCACTGAAGATGATGAAAAACAATCAGCATGTGCAGTGCAAGTGAGCATACACAATGATAGGTTTTTGTTGCAAAATATGAAGTAGAATCTGAGATTACCATCTTAGTAGCAACAGAGCAATGGCGGATATTTACCCGACCGTCCCGTCCGCCCTTAACCGTTTTTGGCCCTTCATATCTACACGAAAACGCTTGAAAGTATGCAATTTCCTTAGAAAATACTTTTTTTGTGGGAAACCACAATGTAAGACAAAAATAATTTATTGTACGATATTACAATATTCAGTAAAATTTCTCGTGTAAATGCAGTGAAGCGGTGTGTCAAAGCATGTTAAAACATGTATCATTCGAGAACTACGACAAAAAATTACTAAAATATTTATTTTTTTTTCGAGCTTTCGCCAGTAAAAACACTATGCAATGTTGATAATCTGGTCTCGACATGCTCATAAAAGTGTATGTCGGGCTCAGGAACATTTTGTCCGAAGACAGCATGAAGAAATTTGAAATAATTTGTAAGTTATAATCGTATAACACAAATTTCATAGTCATAGTGCCATCAGAAGATGTCATAAAACAAAATTCCGAAGTAAACTAGCAAAACCCAAAAAATGTTCTGCAAGAATTTATAAGTACTCTCAGAAACTGAGGTTGAAAAAGAGTATGCTTTTCATAACCTCAAAAATGTGGGTATACGGTTGTATAGGTGAATCCATTACAGTGTTCGCTCACTGAGAGATATTTTTTTAACAAGTATGCTGGAAATTGCAACTATATCTTTTGCCTGATATTTCCCAATCATAATAATTTAAAAAATACTAATGATGGCAATAAAATCAATTCACAGCAAGAAATGTACTTCCGCTTACGGTTACCTGTGTTTGATTTATGATTACCTATTTTTGTAGTTCAGATCATGTGGCAGTCGTGAGTTAGGCTATCTAGATTTGGAGAAGAATGTTTATCGCTCAATCCGGTGTCGGCTCCCAAAATAAGATTCATACCGAAGCCGTGGTGAGAAATAGGAAACAGTTTAAAGTGAGCGCGCATTTTCTCACCTTCCACAGAAGCCTGGAACTGCAGGCAATTAATCGCACGATGCTACATAATGGTGATGCCCGAGTTGGCACGTTATTCAAAATCACGAATGCACCCCTACATTGCCCTGAAGTGCAGTGAAACGAACAGAAAGCCAGATCGGAGCTTATAATACTGAGCAGCTCAACATTCACCACCAGACACTTTACGCTTACCTTGGATAAATTTCTTTCGGGTTTCCACATGAAGTTGCATTTTTCAATTGTTTCAAGATCTTCTCGATCTCATCCATTTGAATTTTCAGATCTGCCATGCTACAAGTGTCTCGATCGTACCGTGATGAGTTTACATCGAAATCACTCTGGAATGTTTCAGGGAGATAAGTTTTACTTATTAGGTGCTAAAGAAATTCTGGAAATTCTATTTAAGCAGCAGAATAACTTATATAGGCAAAAACTTCGTATATAGAATAATAAAAATGGTCAGAGGTGACCATTTTTGCATTCGTATATCGTGTGGAGGGCACGAAGATTATTAGTGTTCAAGGATGTCAAGGACATTTTGGGATTAATGGGTCTCTCGGCAAAAAAAGCATTTGTTAATTTAAATTGATAAAAATATGGCAATATGCATAATACTTACATCTCTTCGAACAAGTGATTTCACTCGTCTGTTGTTGGAGTTCAAAATTTCACGATGTTCCATAAGGGCATTGAATCTATCCGTCAGTTCTTTGCTGGTTTTTCTGTCTATATCCTAAAATTAAACCGTTCAATTCTACAATTCGTCAAAGTGAATACTTTGCAAAACATGGTTACGGATGTTCATTACGAAAAAGACGCAAGTATGCTGCCTTTGGCCAGATATCATCTAGGTTTATAGACATACCTCAAACTCGTGTTGTAGGCTTTGTACGTTTTTCATTGTCGGGATTCCAGTGTTTCTAGTTTTCTGTATGAATCGGTTTTGTTCCGTCAAATCTTCTTGTAGTGCACTGAGAACTGGGTCGTAATAGATGGAATCCTTAAAAAAGTAAAAGAAAACATTCACAAATATCGAATGAGAAAAACAGAAAGTTTTTTGTGATTTCTACTTATTATAAACCAGACCAGTTAATCCCTTTAAAAACATATTTCATTTATTTTTTTTGTATTTCCAATCACTTAACCTAATTTACAGCTCTATTGTCCACTATGGCACTGCGTGAGCAATTCCATTTGGAACCTGTATTTACACTTTGTACAGCGCCTAAAAGTATTCTATTCTAATTGTACAGGGGATAGACAAAATCATCGGAACAGGCAAAAATTTCACTTGATGAAAGGGCTGTAACTTTTTGAAAAGTGCATCAAAAAATCTAAAATTTTTACTGGAAGTTGTTCAACTATTTGTGCATCAATGGTCGAAATGGGAAAGATCGGGCTGTTCTACATGAAGTTAGAAATATTCTAGAAAAAGTAATAACTATGCGATAGCCAACTTTGAACTGTTATAACTCCGGATTCAATGAACCGAATGTAATGAAATTTTGAGAGTTTGTGACTCATATAATAAGCATTGACTTGAAATTATTATTAAGCAAAAAAAGTAACAGCGATTTCATTTATTTTATGATTTTTTAGTAAATTGGTCTAATTTTAATATGCTTCCCATTACTTTTTCAATTTATGGCCGGTTATTTTTTTACTTCCTGTCAAAACATATGTACCGTAATACGGGGTATCATGGATCAGCGGGGTAACATTCAGTGGCGTAGCTAGGGATTTGGGGGCCCGGTGCGGAAGCAAATTGGTAGGCCCCCCAGAAAATTACGCGAAAGAATTTTTTATAAGAATTATGCCGAAAAAGTTTTTTTTTATCTGTATTAACGAGGTTTTTAGCCCTAGGCTAGTTCATCTCGGGACCCACGATTTACTTCCCTTCCGAAGGAAGAACTCACATTTTGCGAGTTTGTCGGGAGTGGGATTCGATCCCAGGTCCTCGGCGTGATAGTCAAGTGTTCTAACTATTACACCAGATCCGCTCCGCTGAAAAAGTTTTTAACAAATTATTTAGAAATTGCACAAAATAATTCTTTATAAACGCTTTCAAAGGTTGCTTTACCTTTTTCTTTGGGAAATCTTTCTTGAAGAATAATTTGTCTTCAAGAATCTTTTCAGTTGCTAATGCAAGGATGTCATTCAGTATTCCTCTAAAAGCGCTCCTTTAGGAATGGTATTATTATTAGCTTTATTAAGCTTTCAGCCCCTTGGCTGGTTCACCTCAGACATTCAGCAATGTTTTCAAAAGTACTACAGAGTAATTCAAAAGATTCTTGCAAAGGCTTCATCGAGTATAGACATATTAGTTCAGGCATCTATCAATTATATCTCTGAGGATTTATCTTGAAGATCATCTAAAGAATTCTTGAAAAATTCCAAGAAAAATACTACAAAAAACCACCAATGATTCATTCAGAACCACATATTCTTCCCAGAAATTACATCGCGATCCCCTCAGAGGAAGAGAAGCCGTTCTAGAATTTAACTAAACATTCTTCCGTTTCTTCCAGGGATTCCTCTTAATATTCCTCTGGGCACTTTTCAAAAAACTTCTATTCCGATTTTTGATAAGACTCAAGACTCCTTAAAAATTCTTCCAAGGAAAAATAATTCTAAGCTTCCATCACGCATCTCAGTCAGGAATTTCTCCAGAATTTGTGATTGATTCCTCCAGAATTATTACGTTATTTTTTATATTATCCGTGCTCACTTCTAACAAATATACAAAAATAAGAAGCAGAACAAAAAGCGCTTCATTCCTGTGTTCTGAGTGGTATGAAAATGGGAGCGTATATGCTTAAATAGTAAAAGAACAGATACCCAATCGTGTCAAAACAAATAACTTCTGCAGAAGTCTCTCAAAGGATTCCTCCTAAGACTATTTTACCACTTTCTGCAGGAGTTCTTTAAGAATAACTAGGAGCATCCTTGAAGTAATTAATGCAAGGCTAAGATTTCATAGAGGATATTCATCGGGAATTTTTCAGGAATCGCTTCAAGAATTCTTACGAATATTTTTCCAAGGATTTCTTAAATATTTCTTCAAAAAAATCTCCTGGAAATTATCACAAGAGTCTGTCAGAATTTATTCAAGTATCTTGTTAGAAACTCCTGCGAAGGTTTCATTAATCGTATAAAGCATTCTGCTTAATTTTTTTAATAACATCTCCAAAGCTTCCACCATTACTTTTGGGATTTTTCCATGAATCGATTTTCTAAGGTTATTCAATATTCTAAAGGAATTCCTTCAAAGAAGCCTTTAGAAATTGCTCCCAAATTTCCTTCAGGAATTTTTCAAGAGATTTCTTTAGTAGCTCATCCAATAAGTTCTCTTGCAATTTCTCCGAAGATTCCTTCAGATTTTATTCAAGTAGGTATTCTCTTAGAATTTCTTCAATTAATTTTATTCATTCATTCTTAAACTGATTTACCCAGGTATTTAACAAATAATTTTGTACAAGAAATCTTTTGGGATCCTTTCATGCAAAGATTAAATTACTCCTGCAAAGTTTTCTGGAGATTCTTACACAAATTCTTCCAAGAAATTCTATAGGAAATGCTCCAGAGGAGGCATTGAATGTTTTGCTAGATTTTTTTTTTTAGAAATTCCTTTAACCTTCCAGGATGCGTGCCATCATGCAACCAAAACTGCACCGCGATCGCGATATATACGAAAAGCGAGGTTTTTTGGTAGTGTTGTACTTTTTACAACAGCGCACGCGCTGAAGGGTTAATAAGCCTATTCAAGGATTCATAAATTCCTTCAATGAATACTTAAGAAACTCAAATTAAAAAATATAAGAATTCTTTCAATTCTAACAGAAATTCCCCCAAGAAATTCTAATGGAATTTCTTCATACATTTTTAGGAAATTGTTTGTGATCTCTTCTGGTAATCATCTTAATTTTTTGGTTTTTTTTAAAGTGATTCTCTTGAGATTTTTCTCGGTCGTTCCGATGTAAATTCTTGGATTTTTTTTTAATTTGCAAAAGTATATCTCATAAACTTCAAAAGTAATAACAAACAAGCTTTTAAAAGTTGTCACTTAAATTTACAAATGAATTGACTTATTAATTTTCAAAATACCTAACGAATGAATTTCAACATTGAACTATTGAAAGAATTACAAATGTAATTGTCAGGTATATTTGCATAGGGACTGCTGGTGGAACTTTCAAAGAAATTGCTGAAATCCCGCGATAAATTTCCAAAGCAGTTGCCCAAAGAGTTTCAAAAAGTGATGTTAAAGAAATTTTCAAAAATATTAATCTAATTCAACTTCGAGTATTATTGCTGAGAAATTTTCAAAAGAGTTATCGAAGATTTCGAAGGAAGTGCCGAAATAGTTTTCAAAAATATTTTCAAAGAAAACCCCAAGAATAATTTTATAGGAATTTTCGGATTAAATCCAATCAAAGCATTTCCCAATAATTTGCCAAAAAAAAACTCCTTCAAAAAATATTCGAATTTTTTTTTCAGGTAACTCACAGAAAACTTGCCAAATAAATTACCAAAAAAATGCCATGTGAATTACCCAATCAATTCCCGTAGGGATTGGCACAGAAGATTCAAGAAAAGTGTTGAAGTTGTTCCGAAAGTAATTACCAGAGGCTTTCTCAAACGCATTGTCAAAAAAAAAAAAAAAAATCTGTGAAAAGTTGCAGACGGAATTCCCAACGAAATTTCCGTTGAAATAAAAATCTGAAGAAGTTCGTAGAAATAAAAATCAGAAGCCATTTTTGTAGCATTGCCGAGAATTAGTTGAAGAAGTTTCCAAAGGAATTGCCTAACAATAAATCAAAAGTGTCGCCAAAGGAAATTTTCAGAGCAATTGCCGAATGGATTTCCAAATTAATGTTTAAAGATAATCCTTAATGAATTTGTACACGGGTTTCCAAATTAGTTACTGAAAAAAAAATTAAAAAAATAATAATTCTTGAAATTCTAATAAATAATGTAAAAGTTCTTACAGGAATTGCTCCAAGAAATTCTACTGGAATTCCTCAATGAATCATTTAGGAATTCTTCCAAGGTTTTTATTAGATTTTTTTTTCTATCGATACCACAAAGAATTTCTTTAGCGATAACACCAGTTTCGTCCGGATTTCCTTCACGAAACTTCTAAGGAAAGCTTCTAACGATTTCATTAAGTATTTTTTTCCATGTGCGGAGCTTCAAGAACTCTTTCTGGGATATCTTTTACAATTCATATGGAAAATACTTCAAGGACTTCTTTACAAATCCCTCCAAGATTTCCTGAGAAAGTTGCTACAGCGATTCCTTAGGAAATTCCTCCTTCATTTCTGAAGAAATTTCTTCAGTATTATGTAATCCCAAGAACTCCTGTGATGTCGTGTTTTCCACAGCGATACAAACGCGGATTGTTCTATATTCAATCGATTAAAAGAACGTCTAACTTGTTTGATGGGAAAATGTAGAATGTATCTTTATTACTAATAAACAAGTTACGTTACTAAGTAGAATGTTGCTCCGTAGCTACCAGGCACTTCACGGCTTGCCGCGTTTGTATCGCTGTGGAAAACACGACATCACATCTCCCCCGTGAGCTAATAGCGATCCGGAGCTCGTACCATTCGGTTGCTTCTAGTAACATAAACTCCATCTTCACGATAGTGGCCTGATTGTTGGTGATTCATCATCGGTTCTGGAATGTCGTCGTCCTCAGAAGACAAATACTCGTCATCAGGAATAGGTTCAATAGCTTGAATATCTCCTCCACGAGCGCCAGGTTCTTCTTCATAGTCGTCATAGGAGTATTTCAACATTTGATTTGTTCGTCTTACTATCGTACCCATTTCCGCAGCGTGGCATTCATACAAATTTTCGCCTTTCCTTCTGATAATCTTGGTTTTTATCCATCGTTGTCGATCTGGATCACGGTAGTCCCTCGCATATCCTACCTCACCAACCGCGAATTGTTTATCCTTCTTATCCACGTTGAGTTTCCAAGTCTTCGTAACATGTTGAACATTTGATTCCTTCCGAAGAACGTCAAATCGGGTTTTCATTTCTCGTCCAAACATTAACTTGAAAGGAGTCTCATTTGTTGTACAGTGCGGTGTTGCTCTATACATTTGCAGGTGTTGATTCATCAGTGTTGCCATAGACTTACCACGATTACCGGTGTCTGCTAACATCTTCTTCAATGCATTTTTGAATGTCTTCACTGCATTCTCCGCCGCACCGTTTGAACATGGACTA
Organism: Aedes albopictus; assembly: GCF_035046485.1. NCBI lineage: Eukaryota > Metazoa > Arthropoda > Insecta > Diptera > Culicidae > Aedes > Aedes albopictus. The sequence continues at coordinate 218,746,398 of NC_085138.1, forward strand.
TACGGAGCTGATGTTAGATGTCGAATACCTCTTGCTTTACAAAATTCCTCAAATTCGTTCGCCGTGAAAGATCTTCCATTGTCGGACACAAGTACATCGCAGTTTCCATAACGTGCAAAACAGTCTTCTAGCTTCTCCACAGTTTGTTTGGCAGAAAGTGATTGAACCAAATAGCATTCCACTCACTTCGAGTAGCTATCTGTGATTATTAGGAAATTCTTCTCCTTCAGGAACAAATGGTCGATATGGATCCTCTCAAACGGTCGAGAACATAGTTTCCATGGAGAAATTGGAGTATTCCCAGCTTCTGGTCTAGACTGGATACAAAGTTCACAACGCTTACCCATGTCTTCAATGTCTTTATCGATGTTCGGCCACCAGAAGTAATTTCTCGCCAACGATTTCATTTTGACGATACCCAAATGTGTCGAATGTAGCTCTAGAAGCAAAAACGGTCGAAGTTTTGTAGGCGCCACAATGCGATAGCCCCACATCAACACTCCTTCTTCAACAACAAGCTCATCCTTCCGAACAGAAAACTTCTTCAGGTCTGGATCCTCCACATTGTTGGGCCATCCGGTCTTGACAAAATTCACAATACGGCTAATAACAGGATCACGTCGAGATTCTACTATCAGCTGCTTCCGTTCAACCAACGATCTCGTCTCGGATTCTATGTACTGCAGGAACAAAACTTCTTCGTCGTCTCCAACGTCCTCGTGGTTACATTGAACTGGTGATCGGGAAAGAAAATCTGCTACCTTATTGTTAACTCCTTTGATGTACTTGATTTCATATTCGTAATTCGCCAGAAACACAGCCCAACGTTGCAGCTTGCCGAACACCATATCCGGAATACCTTTTCGTCCAAATAACGACACCAGTGGTTGATGATCCGTCAAAATGGTGAATGATCTTCCCAACAAGTAACCGCTCAATCTTCGTACAGCATAGTAAACAGCCAAAGCTTCCATGTCCAAAGGGGAATACTCTTGCTCATGACTCTTCAGTACTCTCGAAATGAACGTCACTGGCCGCTGACTTCCATCCGGAAACACTTGTAGAAGAACCGCATCAATTCCTTTTCCTGAAGCATCAGTAATCAAAACCGCTGGTAGATCTGGATTATATGGAACCAAAACGTTATCAGAACACAGCATTTGTTTGATGGTCTCAAAAGCCGCTTCACATTCAGATGTCCAACAGTATCGTTAATCCTTCTTCAGCAATCGGTATAGTGGACTCAAAATCACAGAAATGTTCGGAATGAACTTGGCATAATACGTTACCATTCCGAGAAATTCTCGCAGCGCTTTTACATTTTCAGGTCTTGAAACGTCCATTATAGCCCGAACTTTCTCCGGATCCTTATGCAATCCATCTCCGTCAACAATGTGTCCCAAAAACTGCATTCTTTGTTTGAAAAATTCACACTTTTCACGGTTGAGCCGGAATCCTGCTTCCATCAACTTCTCCAATACTCTTGATAGATTGCTAAGGTGTTCACTTACTGTTGCGCCGGTAACCATGACATCATCGAGGAAATTCACACAGCCCGGACAATCCTGTAGCAACTTCTCCAAAACTTCTTGAAAAATCGCGCAGGCAGGCTTGGTTCCAAACGGTAATCGATTCACGTAATAAATTCCTTTATGGGTACTCCATGCTAACAACCTCCTGGATTCCTCCTCCAGCTCTAATTGGTTATACGCTGACTTCAAATCTAGCTTCGAAAACAACTTACTGCCTTGTAAAGCATCGAAGAGATCTTCCACAACTGGCATCGGGTATCGCTTGTCCTCCAAATGTGGGTTAACAGTGACTCGATAATCAGCGCACAGGCGAATGGATTTGTCCTTCTTCAAAACAGGAACCAACGGTGTTCCCCATTCAGCAGTCTCAGCTTTCGTTATAATTCCGGTCTTCTCCAGGTTCTCTAACTCCTCTTCCACCTTGGATTGAAACGAAACTGGTATCTTCCTCGGTTTGAAAAACTTTGGTTCAACATCCGGCTTCAGCTGAAGATTGACCTTCGCGTATTTGTAGCATCCCAACGGTCCATCAAACAATTCTCCATAACGATTCAAAATTGCATTCAACTGTTCTTCATGCTTCTCCGGTGACTCCGTGTCCAGTTTGTTGATTTGAAATTTCAGAAGTTTGCCAATAAAGTCGCGTCCAATCAGTGGATTACGTCCTCCTTCAATGACTACTACTTGGCCAACAGCTTGTCTACCCTGGTAAACCAGCACCGCGTCAAATGCTCCTTTCGGTGAAGCTTCTCCTCCGGTATAGAACACCAACTTGCCCCGAAACGGATGCAAAGGAAATTCTTCAAAATGATTGCGGTAGAATGCTTCGGAAATGATCGTTATCGGTGATCCTGTATCCATTTCAAACTTGGTGATTCGTCCATTGACCGCAACGTTCATGAAGTAGGGATCGCAGCAACCAATGTTATTAACTTCCAAATGGTTGACGTTACTATCCTTCCGTCCAGAGATTCCTTTTTGCTTCTTCGGACAGACCACGGCAATGTGACCTTTTTCCTTGCAAATCTTGCACACATAGCTGCGGTACTGACAGCTTCGAAAATCGTGATTGTTCTTACCGCAGGCAAAGCAGGTCGCCGAACTGGGTTTCTGCGAAGGCTTCGATCCGTAATTGGACTTCTTCTCGCAGATCTTATTTACTTCAAGAACTCCTCGGTTTTTCAACGTGGCTTCTTTTTTCGCCGCAACCCTGAGTAAATTCTCCAACGGAACGAAGTCTTCTTCTTCACACAAACGTTCGAAAATCGGACCCGGTTGGAGTCCCGTCACGAAAATGTCCTTCAGTGCATGGTCCAAATGTTCTCCAAATTCGCAATTTAGGGATAACTTCTTCAATCGAACATACCATTCTTGAACAGTTTCTCCTGATTCCTGTCGAGCCCTGTAGAATACAGCTCGCTCCCGGTAGGTAACCATCGTCGGACAGAATCTTCCCTTCAACAAAGCGCAAAGTTCGACGTAGGACTTCTCATTCGGCTTCGCAGGATGGCAGATGTTCTTCACGGTTTGGTAAACTTCTAGCGAAATTGACGTCAGAAGTACAGCGGATTTACGCTCCTCTTCCAGGTCCACAGCTACAAAGTACTGCTCCAAACGCTCTTGATACATCTCCCACTGGTCTCCGATCGCAAATCTTGGTGGACCGTATCCTTCCATCTTGAAAAATTGTTGGTCGAAATCGTGTCGTCGCCAATTGTTCTATATTCAATCGATTAAAAGAACGTCTAACTTGTTTGATGGGAAAATGTAGAATGTATCTTTATTACTAATAAACAAGTTACGTTACTAAGTAGAATGTTGCTCCGTAGCTACCAGGCACTTCACGGCTTGCCGCGTTTGTATCGCTGTGGAAAACACGACATCACACTCCATAAAGAGTATATCCACAAACGATTCCTTTAGAGCTACCACACATGTTTTTTTCAGCTCTTTATAAAATAGTAAAAGTATTCAGGAATTCCTTCAGGATTTTTTTAGAAACTTCTTCAAGGGTTCATTTTGCTCTGCCTCATATAATTTTGAAGCCCTTCCAAAGATTTCTTGAGATTTTGTTCAAGCATATCTTAAGTCATACCTGCAGGGATTTCCTCAGAAATTTCTCTAATAATTGCTGTTGGAAATCATCCAAAGATTACTTAGGCATTGTTTTCAAGTCCTCTTTTACAATTCGATCAGGAATCTTTTAAGAAATTCCAGTAAAGATTTAATCTTTTCTCCAAGGATTTTTTTTTTCAAGTTACGAATAAAGATTCGTTCATGGATTATTCAGTTTTTCTTCAGATAACCCTACAAGGATGAATATATTCATCCCCAAAGTATTCTTGCACAACTTTCCTCAGGGGATGTTGCAGAAATTCACCCAAGGCCCCCTGCAGAAATTTCTCCAAGGAAATATGTAGGAATTCTTTTGAAGATTGTTTTTATTTATTTGCACCAAAGAATTTGTAATTCTTCACTAATTCGGTAAAAATCCTTCCAGAATATCATCAAATATACCTTCAAAATCAACCCAATGATTCTTTCCTAACACATCTTGGAATTCATTCAGGCGGCTTTTCAAGGATTTTTTTAAAATTTCTACATAAAATGCTACAGACATTTCTACAAGGATTCCTTCGGGAATTCATTCAAATTTCTTTAGAAAATCTCCCAAGAATCCATTCAGGTATGGCTCCAATCATGATCTCAATGATATTTTCCGTGAGGAACTCCTGCAAGATTCCATCTCGAAGAAGTCTCTAAAATCATTCTTGGAGAGATTTCTTATGGTCCATCTAAAAGATTTCTTGAAGGGCTTCATGACATAATCCTTGAATGGCTTTATGACCGTTTCCGAAGAGGTATTTCTGAACGACTGCTAGAAGAAATCCCTACATTAAAAAATCTCAAAGGAATTCCTGAAAGATTTCTTGATAATTTTTTGAAAAAAATCCTGAAAAAATGTTAGGAGGAGTTCCTTTAGGAACCATTGTAAGTATTCGTACACCAATGCTTAGAATTTTTTTTTAAGCAATCCCTAAAAAATGTTCTGAAGTAAATCTTAGAGGAATTTTTGTAGAAGTCTTTGGAGTAACTGCCTGATAAATCGAAAAAGATATTCTTGCCCGAAGGAATTCCCACAGAAAGCCTTTAAGTCAAGGACGTTGAATGCGTTCAGTTCTAAATTTTGATAAATGGGGCCCCTGAATTTCAGCTGCTATCTTAAGCTAAACCAACAGCTATGTTTGGTTCTGTAGTTAGGATATGATGGATGTTTTCATAATGCTCATGAATTTTACTTCCATTTCGGTATTAAATGTCGTAAAATTCAATTTTGATCTCGAGCACATTTTTTTAATTGTATTTTGGGGCTCCTGCAGGTGCAAAGAGTAGTCATCAAACTAATACAGTCGAACCTCCATGAGTCGATGTTCCTTGACTCGATATCGACTCATGGAGGTAAATTTTTCCATACTGAAAAATAATTTCTGGGTTACTATGATGGTCCCCCCAAAAAGCTTTCCAAAGGATTTTGTTCCACTACTCGATATTTCCTTGAGTCGATGGTCCCTTCAATATCGACTCATGGAGGTTTTACTGTATAAACAAAACTAACAAAACTACACGAAAAAAGTGTGTACATTTTGAATTGTTGATAATAGAACTTCAAAATAGCCATCTGTGTTCCCCATTCCAAAATCTCTTGATAATAACAAAGAGGCCGCTATATAACTATCAGCAGATCGCCAAGTGTTGAACTTATACTTACAGAAATCTTTCAAACTGGGGCCCCGAATTCAGGGGGCCTCCAAATCAGGGATAGTTTATAACACTAGACCTGCCCTGATTTGGAGGCCCCCTGAATTCAGGGGCCCGGTGCGGACCGCACCCTCCGCCCCCCCCTTGCTACGCCACTGGTAACATTGATCAGCTTGACCGACCTCATGAAATGTACAAACAAGCATTTTACAATGAATCGGTTTCTGTTTTCGGATGGTATATCGTAATCTGCTATCATTTAGCTATCTAATGACATGTAATTCATAAAAATTGAATTACAAAAAACATTGAAATAAATCTATTTTTCCAAAACTGTGTTTCGTAACAGAATGAGATACATTGTCAAACATTCATGCTTGGCATGAATACTAGATACAATATGTGGTTCGAAATCACTGTATTACTTTCATATGATATCCAGGAGTTGGATTAAATAAATGAAACTTTTATGAAAGTGCTCTTTTTCAATAAAATATACGATTTTTGAAAGAAGGCATTAAATTTCTTAAGCTTTTGCCTACCTTTAGGCGTTATTCGCAGTTTAGAGGATTTTATTCTTTAAATAACTTAAAAAGTACATAACTTGTAATAATTTGGACAAAATATTCGAAATCAGCGACCCCGAATTTAGTAAGTAAGGGTATTTTCAACACAAACGAACATTGATCACTGACATGATTAATGTTACCCCAAATCAACAAAATCAAAAATTAGATTAAAAAGACTATTTAAACATGTTTAAAAGTTTTACTGTAATTTTTCGAGTAGCTTAACACATACTCAGAGGGCCAGTACTTGTTTTAAAAATATAAAACATGTAACGTTTGCTTTAACAAGAGAATTATTCAAGAAAGATCGAAAATTCTGATCAATGTTACCCCGGATTACGGTATATTGAAGTCAATTATTAAACACAAAATCACTTCAACACAACCAGTTAAGGTGAAGATATGACGAAGCCACACCTCGAATTTTCAAAAGCACAAATGACGGATTGCACTGAAAAGTTTGCAAAAAAAGCCACTTGTGGCTGATCAATCGATCAACTTTTCAGCGCTTTACGATATTTGGTTCTTCAGATTTGTGCTTTTGAAAATTCAAAGTTTGGCTTCGTTCTATATTCACCTTAGCAAACCAACTACTACATTCTCAGTCGTACTGCCTCGTAAGAAAAATGCAAAAAAGTACTAGGATGCGTGCATCGGTTTTGGCCAGTCTAAGAGAAATCATTTTTATAAAAATAAGCAATAATCCTATGAAAACTACCAATTACCAATGTGTCAAATGAAAGGTTTCAATCTATACTTTATAGGAAAAATGCAGAAATGAAGTTAATACTTTATTTTTGAATTAAAAGTGGCACTGGCTAAAATAGAAGCATTATCGTAGCTTTGGCCTTTTTTCAACTTTGGTATCTGTTTTGGCCAATCACGTATATTTCTTATGGGAGTAGCCAAATTAGACGCAACTTAGCAAGAGCTGATTTTTTAAGGAATATTATTTTTTTATTCTGTAGTTCTGTAATCTCAACGCACTCTCTGGCCCCGATCTGGCCGATCTGCGTTTTAGCCCCCGCTGAGCGATACGTCTACCGGACGGAGTACGACGTTATTACAAACTTTAGACTTAAGGCGAAACTGGAAGCATTTCCTCATTTTTTGGTTTTAGGTTTTTTATTAAATAACGAAGCAACATTTTCAAAATCGGTTTTCGTGCACATGTAGAGTATGGATCAAGGTATCTTCTGAATTTTTTTCGTAGTGGAAAATGTTTTTCGTTTTTGCAGAAACCATTTTATGCAATTCAGTATCGTAATTTATATTTTATATAACTCATTTTGGTATTATAATGGCCAATTTTTCTGAACTGGTTCATTATGCAACTGAAATGAGTTGCATAATGAAAAATAGTTGTATAATGTTCATAATGCAACTCATTTGAGTTGCATTATGAACATTATGCAACTCAAATGGGTTGCATTATGAAAAAATCATTGCATAAAATTTTGTATGGAACTCGTTGCAAAACTCGATTTTTTCAGCACTCTTCGTATTTATCCAACTCGGCAAGCCTCGTTGGATAAATGTACGACTCGTGCTGAAAAAATCAACTTTTTGCAACTCGTTACATAAATAACCATTTTAACAAAATTAAAAAAAAAAATGGTTTTTGCAAAAATGGAAAACATTTTCCACCTCAAAAAAATTCAGAAGATACCTTGATCCATACTCTACATGTGCACGAAAACCGATTTTGAAAATATTGCTTCGTTATTTAATAAAAAACTAAAAACCGAAAAAATGAGAAAATGCTTCCAGTTTCGCCTTAATGAAAAGTGAGTTTCAAATACCGTTGGTCTAGCCTTCTAGAACCTACAGTTTATCAAACAATTGTCCGTACAGTATTTTTTTGGTCAAAATAATTTTTCATTTAAACGTTTATAACTTTTTTATACGTCAATTAAAAACGCTGAAATTTTGACCAATTATAACCCATATATTGAAGCTCCATTTGTAAAATTTTGAGTGAAATCGAAAGTTATAGAACTTTAAGTAAGACTTATAAGATTTTTGAACAAATTTTTAAAACATTATATCTCAATTCCTTGCGTGACCCCTCTTTTGAAGCAGTTGGCTTCTAAAATGCCCCTCCTTGCGACAATCGTATCTTTCGATGGCTAATTTAACCACCGAGGTCGAAGATACGATTTCGGTTCTACACTGGAACTGTCGTAGTATTACACCGAAATTAGACGTTTTTAAATTTTTAGTTTACAATTTACAATGCGATGTTTTTGCACTATCCGAAACATGGCTGACACCTGATGTAACCTTACCTTTTCCCGATTATAATATCATTCGCCTTGATCGATCCGACTCTTACGGAGGGGTGCTTCTAGGGATCAAGAAGCAGCACTCATTTTACAGAGTCGATTTTCATCCGATGACAGGCATTGAAGCCGTCGCATGTGAGGTGACTATCCGAGGTAAAACCCTCAGTGTTGCCTCCATATATCTTCCACCGAGAACTGCAATATTTCGCAGGGATCTCGCCCACATCTGCTCGGTTATGCCCGAGCCTCGGCTGCTCATGGGAGATTTCAACTCCCATGGTACAGGCTGGGGGGAACTGTACGATGACAGCCGTTCAACGTTAATATATGACCTCTGCGACGACTTCAACATGACAATTTTGAATACCGGAGAAGTTACACGAGTGGCACCTCCAGCTCAAGATGGCAGCCCTAGAAACAGCCGATTAGACCTCTCAATCTGTTCGAGCTCACTATCGCTGGAGTGTACATGGAAGGTTATCCAGGATCCTCATGGTAGTGATCATCTGCCGATTGTTGTTTCTATTTCCAATGGGTCACATCAACCTCCATCTATCGACATCGCCTACGATCTCACCAAGCACATTGACTGGGAGAAGTACGCAGAAGCAATTATCGACGGTGAACAATCGGTAGAAGTCCTTCCACCGCGGGAAGAGTATCAGTTTCTATCAGAACTGATCATCAGTAGTGCGCGTCAGGCACAACGTCGACCAGTGCCAGGTCCGTCGGTTCGCAGGAAACCCCCCAATCCGTGGTGGGATAGTGAGTGTACAGAAATATATCGCGAGAAATCCGCGGCGTTCAAAGAGTTTCGGAAACGCGGTTCGGTCGAAAACTTCAAGCGGTTCGCTTCCCTTGAAAGCAAGTTCAAGAACTTGATCAAGGCGAAGAAAAGCGGTTACTGGCGTCGGTTCGTCGAGGGTTTGTCGCGCGAGACTTCGATGAGAACTCTTTGGAACGTCGGTAGAAGAATGCGTAACGCGTCGTCGGTCAACGAGGATCGAGAAAGCTCTCCTCGATGGATCCTCAAGTTCGCAAAAAAAGTTTGTCCAGATTCCGTGCCCGTGGAGCGAATAATTCGTGATGTTTCCGACGATAGGGACGACATGGATAGGCCGTTTTCAATGATTGAATTCTCACTTGCTCTTCTTTCATGTAACAATTCCGCTCCAGGAATGGATCGAATCAAGTTCAACTTGCTTAAAAACCTCCCCGACGTCGCTAAGAGGCGCTTGTTGAACTTGTTCAATCAGTTCCTGGATAACAACATCGTTCCGGATGATTGGAGACAAGTGAGGGTGATAGCTGTTCAAAAACCCGGGAAACCCGCGTCGGATCATAATTCGTACCGTCCAATCGCGATGTTGTCTTGTCTACGGAAGCTGTTGGAGAAGATGATTCTCTTTCGACTGGACAAATGGGTTGAATCGAATGGCATGTTGTCAGACACACAGTTTGGTTTCCGCAGAGGCAAAGGTACGAACGACTGTCTTGCGTTGCTTTCTTCAGAAATTCAGCTTGCCTTTGCTCAAAAGCAGCAAATGGGCTCAGTGTTTTTGGATATTAAGGGTGCTTTTGATTCAGTTTGTGTCGATGTTCTTTCCGACAAACTACACGACTGTGGCCTTTCCCCAATTCTTAACAACTTTTTGTATAATTTGCTGTTTGAGAAGCAGATGAGTTTCGCTCATGGTGACTTGACAGTTTCACGAATTAGCTACATGGGCCTCCCCCAGGGTTCATGTCTAAGCCCCCTTCTTTACAACTTTTATGTTAGAGACATAGATGATTGTCTCATGGAAAACTGCACGTTAAGGCAGCTTGCGGATGACTGTGTTGTCTCTGTAACGGGATCAATAGCAGTCGATCTGCAAGGACCACTACAGGATACTTTGGACAATTTGTCTACTTGGGCTCTCAAGCTGGGTATCGAGTTCTCTCCGGAGAAAACTGAGATGGTTGTCTTTTCTAAAAAACACAAACCGGCAAAGTTTCCGCTAGTTCTGATGGGTAAGACAATCACTCATAGCATGTCTTCACAATACCTCGGCGTCTGGTTCGACTCCAAATGCACCTGGGGGAAGCACATTGTGTATCTGATACAGAAATGCCAAAAACGAATCAACTTTATGCGAACTATTACCGGAACATGGTGGGGAGCACACCCGGAAGATCTGATCAGGCTGTACCAAACAACCATTCTATCGGTTTTAGAATACGGTAGCTTCTGTTTTCAAGCCGCGGCGAAAACACACTTGCTGAAGCTTCAACGGGTTCAGTACCGTTGCCTTCGGATCGCGTTAGGTTGCATGAACTCGACTCACACAATGAGTTTAGAGGTACTTGCTGGTGTACAGCCTCTGACAGACCGCTTTGCGGAGTTGTCGTTCCGGTTCCTCATCCGATGCGAGGTTGTGAATCCGTTGGTCATAGAAAACTTCGAAAAGCTGCTCGAACAGAATCCCCAAACTCGTTTTATGAGTGTGTACTACTGGTACATGACGCTGGAGGTAAGCCCATCTCCGGTTAACACCAATCGTGACAACTTCTCAGACTTCGACAGCTCCTCTGTGGATTTTGATCTCTCTATGAAGGATGAGATCACCGGTATACCGGAATCTTTTCGTTCCATAGGTATTCCACAAATTTTTGCAAGTAAGTTCGGGCATGTTAGCGGGGCCAGACAGTTCTTCACAGATGGTTCCAAAACCGATGATTCGACTGGATTCGGTGTCTACAACGAATTTCATAGCGCCACCTTTATGCTTCAAAAGCCATGTTCGGTATATATTGCTGAGCTAGCGGCTATATACTACACCTTAGAGTACATTCGCACTCTCCCACCTGAGCACTACTTCATTTTTACCGACAGTCTAAGCTCTCTGGAGGCTGTTCGGTCAATGAAACCGATGAAGCACTCAGCGTACTTCCTGAAAGGAATACGCCAAGTCTTGAGTGCTTTGTCCAAACGCTCATACATCATCACCATAGCTTGGGTCCCTTCACATTGCTCAATTCCGGGCAATGAGAAAGCGGACTCTCTGGCTAAGGTGGGCGCTAGCGAAGGCGATATTTATGAGCGTCAAATCGCCTTCGACGAATTTTTTGAATTGGCCCGTCAGGAGACCTTGATCAGCTGGCAACACAAATGGAGAGATGGAGAGATGGGTAGATGGTTGCACTCCATCATTCCACAGGTGTCGAAGAAGCCATGGTTCAAAGGGTTGGATTTGAGCCGCGATTTCATTCGTGTAATGTGTCGGTTGATGTCCAACCACTATTTGTTGAACGCACATACCTTCCGTGTTGGGCTCTCAGAAAGCAATCTCTGTGTCTGTGGCGTGGCTTACCAGGATATCGAACATGTCGTGTGGGGATGCAATGAGTATCGTGAGGTCAGATCTGAGCTGCATGAAATTCTCCGGGTCCGAGGAAAACAACAGAAACCCGTTAGAGAAGTGTTGGCAGGACTTGATTTGGAATACATGAACCTGATTTACCAGTTTTTGAAACGTGTTGATGTCAGAGTTTGATGTAGTACGTTCCTTGTTTTCGTTGTCCGCCTTTTGGTTTTGTTGTTCGCCCCTGTCTGTCGTCACCCCCTTACGTTTGTCCTCTTCTTGTCGTTTTCTACCGATAAAGTCCTTTCTTTTTGGTTCCGTTACAGATATGGACAATTTGTCCCATCAAAGTTTTAGTATAAGTTAGCAAATAATTTAGTTTTAAACCCATAAATCCGTCCTTCCCATTTTTTTTTTCTTCAATCCTTAACCTCGAAAAAGCCGCGAGTACTTCGGCTTCCCAAACTAACATAGTTTTAAGGCAGTAATAAATTGTAAAATGTATAACCATTGTAAAAAAAACAAAAGATTTCGGCTCAGTTATGCCCATGTGGCGCCCGAGCCTTCCAAATAAACGAATAAGTAAAAAAAAAAAAATTATATCTCAATATGTACTTGATGAAACTTTTTCATTTTTTTTTGTGTTACAGGTTATACCTAAGGCTTTCGTATGCAGTATTGTTTGAAATTTTATATTCACTACAAAAATATGAAAAATCTGTATATGTTCAGAGTGTCATTTGGAAATTTATCATATTTTGATCAATAAAAGTGCCAAGTGTTTTCAACTTGTTTAAGCTCTCCTTATGTAATATTTTTATACAGGACCTGCTAAACTACATATGAAGAGTAGGTTCTATGGATTTTTCGTTCAGTTAATGTACTTTTATTGGTGGAAAACGTTTGGCAGATTATATGTGCAAAATATGGTAAATTTTAAACCATCGTCAACTACATAAGCAAATTTTTCATATTTTTTGTAGTGAATATAAAACCTCAAACATAGCCGCATATGAAAACCTTAGGTATAAGATGTAACAAAAAAAAAAAGAAAAAATTTCATCGAGTACATATTGAGATATAATGTTTTAAAAATGTGTTCAAAATTCTTATAAGTTTTACTTAAAGTTCTAAAACTTTCGATTTCGCTCAAAATTTTACCAATGGAGCTTCAATATATGGATTATAATTGGTCAAAATTTCAGTGTTTTGAATTGACGTATAAAAAAGTTATAAACGTTTAAATGAAAAAAAAAAATGACAAAAAAATTGCTGTACGGATAATTGTTTGATACACTGTACAGCTACGGCACAAATGTCCGATCCTTAAGGGAGGGGGCGATGTGTACTCCGTTGATAAAACGATTGCTAGGTTATGCTCTGCTGTTTCTAGATCAATGGCGTTCTGCAATATTATAATTATTTGAGAATCTACTTATCATAATTTGTTCTTATAATCTAGTTATTATAAGCCGAGCAGCCTGCAATGAAAAGTCACAGATTGACCAACACAGTGAATACATTATCACTGCGGAAAATTCAGAATTGATCAAGCAAACTTCTTTCGGATTTTTTGATGATGACGGTTTTGTCAATGACGAATTCTTGTTAAGGTTGAAAGTCCAAAAATGCTTTGTTCCAAACCATAGACCATGTTGACCCAGTCTTATAACTAGTTTAAGTTATGCTGGACATGTAAGTTAAAACATGTATTGGCTGGTGCTGGTGAAAAATAGAATCATAAAAAAATCTTAACCTTAACAGCATATGAGATGGCGCGGCCTCATAGTCGTGAGGGTTACACTTTCGTTATTGTATGCGGAAGGTCAGGAGTTCAATTCCCAGCCGTGCCACCAAAAAAACTTTTCGTCAAGCCATCAAACGTCGATTGACACTGAACCTCCTCTGACTATACATGCTTACCAATCCATCTGGACAACAACATCACGTGCTCTTCGTTCTACCGTCCACGAAGTAGAAGAACAGTAGCATCGTAGCGATCAGTGCTATAGACTCTGTACAGAGTCTGCGGATGAAACAGTGTAACCACGCGTAACTACACACAGAACACCTAGTTTAAAGTTGATGAAGTTGATTTTTTTTATCTGTATTAACGAAGTTTTTAGCCCTAGGCTAGTTCATCTCGGGACCCACTTTGGAACTTTGGAATAATTAAATTTTCAATCTGAATGTGTCCATGTTATGAAATATTTTTAATTTAACAAATTCTAATACTAGGTATAAGTTTGAAGCTTTGATCGTGTTACTTGTTTTTCTGTTTCTGATTCAAGCACTAGTCCAAGTTCAAAAGAATGATTGATACATATATCAGAACTGTTATTAAAGCGCGCTTGCCAATGGCTACCATTGAATGTTGACCCTCGATAATCACCTTTTCTTATATGTATTCATTCGTAAGCCGACTGATCCGCACACCGTGCCGGATATTTATGATAATTGTTTAGAAAGGAAAAGCGGCGTAAGCAAAAATCTAAAGAAAATTATTCTGCAAATTACAGGAGAAGAAAATTAAAAACCGAAAGCTCACCTTCAGCATCGTCCGAATTATTTCATTATATGCTCTATTTATAGCGTCTGCCGTACGGATACGTGTGCCACAATGTCGCAACTCAAGTTCGTAGCTCTTCGCCTCGATCTCCTCGTACAGTTCTTGCGGATCCATAAATTTCGTTCTGTCCTGCAATTCTGAGACCTTGATCTGGTTGATCCACCAGCAAACAGCACCAGCAATGTGAAGAACAGAAAATCGTGAAATAGATGAGCACGATCAATTAATTTCTATGGGTTATCCAATTGAGACAATCGATGCTTAGGATCACACGATCACGTTGGTTCAACTTACCAGCTCTTTTTCGTAAGAGTCGGTCAAAGTCTTGTAGCGGTGTACTAGCCTGTCCAGCGCTTTCCGTTTGGCAAAAGTTCTCTGGTCAATTTTCTCGACAATGTTCTGTAATAGTTTAAATGCATACCTTGACTTTAGTGCAATGTGATCGTAATAGAATAGCGCAAGAAGCGAAGTGCTAATGCAAATTTAAATCGTGATTGATTAGGTTTGTACTTGGATATATATGGGGGGTATAAGCACTATAATGTTGACTTTTTGGTTTAATCAATTATTAGAAACATCTCGAACTACCAGAAATATCACTTGCAAATCGAAAATATTGAATATAGAAATACTCACGAATAACTTTTAAGTGTAATATCAATTTATAATACCGATTTTTTTCCAAACATTATTTTATGCAATTCAGTGTCATAATTTCAATTTTATGTAACTCATTTCAGTACCATAATGGCCATTTTTTCCGAACTGGTTCATTATGCAACTGAAATGAGTTGTATAATGAAAAATAGTTGTATAATGTTCATAATGCAACTCATTTGAGTTGCATTATGAATATTATGCAACTCAAATGAGTTGCATTATGAAAAACCCATTGCATAAAATTTTGTTATTTTTAATAACTATTAAAGTTTTGTTAAACTTAGAGTTAAAAGTTACAGTTCCCACGAGTCGTATATTTATCCAACGAGGCTTGCCATCTTATCATAGCAGGTTAGGCGCCGTCCACAAATAACGTAACCCTCTAGGGGGAGGGAAAGTATGGCCAAGCGTTACGGCCCAAATTTAATCACAATTTTTTGAGTTTTCATACAAAAAGCGTTACGGAGAGGGGAGGGATGGTCGAAAAATGCCGATTTTAGCGTAACGTAATAAATGGATGCTGCCTTATACTGTGCAGTTGTCAAAATTTTTCAAAACTGCGTCCAGAAAGCCTCGAGAATTTGATCAAAACTGAAAACAGTGCTGTAATGATTCATTACGCAAGGCAAATCAGTGCTGTAATGAACCATTACAGAACTGCGAATTTGGTGTGGGAAACATCTGGTGGTGCTTAACTTTTCTAGACTAACAATCAGTGAACACAATTGTCAGACAAAAAAGGCACAAAACAAGCAACAAAGAAGGCGCGTCGATTACAGTCATTGCACAATTATGAGTCACTCTGTCACAATTATTAGTCAGACATTTCACCATGCAATTCAAATGGAATTGACCCATAATTGTGGGTGACCCATGATTGTGCTATGACTGTACTCATTATCCCAACTGGTAACAAATAATGACATGATCTCTACAATTTTTGCTGCAGTTTTGTGCAGTTCTGGAAACTGAATTTATTGCGTAATTTTTAAACCCGTGAAGAATCAATTATTACCAACCCAAAATCGAGACTTCTTTATGATATATCTTCAGTAGCGTTGCAGTGTTTACCGACTCGAAGTTATCGCTCGAAAATCACAATGCAAGGCTTAAATCTCTATAACTCATGTTGCACGATCTTTGTCCTATTCTATTCAAGTTGGGACAAACTTATTAAGTGGATTGTCGTAACAAATGCAGGTTGAATTTTGATTCACTGCTAACAATTGAAAAGGGCGAACAACTAATGCGATTTTTTTGCTTCTGCCGTTCCTCCTGAGCGTATGTCCCATTATTCATGTAATCTCTGACCAGTAACAGATAGAGCAGACTTCCATATATATAATAACGGGATAAGTTTTCATAAATAAATTGAAATATGACAATATTTGCTGAGACTTGCAATGAACAGTCACAGTGATCCACTAACCACATTTACGAGTAAAGATGCATTCAGCCCCTTCAAATGATTTTTAGACAAATATTGTCTACAAAGTTGTTTCCTTCGAAGGCTCTCCTTCGAATGTACATGAAAATTAGGGTGGTCCATATTTTCAAAGAAATTGGAAACCAAACTTTTTTTTTATATGCAAGAATAACTGTATACATTAAACTGGGTCAACAAAATCGATTTTTTGGAACAGCGCTTTTTTTATTCATTTCAGCGTTTAAAACAACTGTGCAAAATTTGTTAGCGATTGATTGCTTCCCCGTGTTCCGCATTGAGATTGAAATTTGTATGAAATTTAATATGGGAAAACGTGCTCTATTGCATTTTTCTTATAAATTTATTTATTTTGTCTAAAACGATCTAACTAATGACGCTGAAGTATGCCGAAAAACTTAGCTGAAGACCGCAAAGTGATCCAACACTCGTGAAAAAAGTTATAACGTACATATTGCCCGGTGGTACTTAACATTTAACATGTGAAGGAATAGCATCAATAATAAAATCTCAATTTTTGGCCTCAGTTACCAAGCGAATAACTTTTCTCACAAGCGTCGGGTCACTTTCTGGTCCCCGGTGAAGTTTTTCGGCATATCTTAGGCTATGCTTTAACGTCATCAGTTACATGGCATTAGACAAAAGAATTCAACTTGTGAGTAAAATGCAAAAAAGTACGATTTCCCATACTAAATTCCACACAAAATTTATTTTATTTTATATTAATTTATTTTATTTTGTTTTATTTTATTGATGCATAAGGGGGTCATGGGGCCAAGTCTCCAATGCAAATCCAAGAACTCACATCGTCCATAATACACCGTGGAATTTGAGAGTAGGCATTGTAACCTCTTTAGCCATGCGGCATTTAAGTTTTGCGTGGCCTTAAGGATGAGGAAAGGTGGGAGTTTGATTTTGCGTATTGAGCTGTGAAAGAATGTGTTGTTAATTAAATGGTCAACGTTATTTACCTTTGCGTATTTCACACAAAATGAACAAGTTGGATATGGTGATTGATTTTCAATGAATCGTTTCTTCTTGTGATTCTTGTTCCTATGTCTTCAATGTTGGGAGCTTGGTTAATAATAATTTCAAAAAATAGAAGGACAAATTGTGTATCAACTTCATTTCTGCAAATAGAAATTAAATATATCAAAAACAACAAAAAAGGACCGTTACGCTTCTTTATTTGATCACGAAAAGTATCGGTTCTTGTTGGCACCACGAGTGTGCATCTTTCTCTGTAGAGTAAAGATTTTCATTTTCATTTTGCAGCGTTTGGTGGGGCAATAAGAGCGCAAGTCAATCCAAAGCCGAAGATCAAGGAGGGGTAATGGCCGTAATAGTCCGTGCGGACCACATGAACACCATCGGATGGGTAATGGTATGGGTTGGGGAAAGGGGTTGGATTAGACTTGGCAGAATAATGCAAATAATACTACGAAATTTTTAAAAAAATTGTTGATCATCATTGTTGATTATTATTGTATCCAAATAAAAAATAATGGTAAGTATCAAAGACGAAAAGTATGTGATATACTTCTTGATTTAAAATACAATTAATTTATAGAATAATAAATAAGATCAACTATTCTGAATCAAAAAAGAGAAAATTATATTTTAAATTATATTTCAATACTAAAGTTTGAGTTATAGACCATAGAAAAATTATAGGAATTTTCATTAAAGTTCAATTAAGTATGCTGTAATCCTAATCATGTCGTTATCAAAAAGAAGCGTCTAACAAAATTTCTTTTATCTTTCTGTCATGCTTTAATATTACCTAGAGATCAACAAAAATTTGTATATTCGGTCAGATGAGTAATACTCATTGAGTATGATGTTTTTTTATGAGTTTTCAGTTCAGCTAGTATGAAATGATAAATGTTTGTCCAAAGTATCAGATAGAACTCATTGACGTCAATAATGTATTTTAAGAAATGAGTATTGATCACATGGGGGCTGTCCATAAACCACGTGGTCATGAAGGGGGGGGTTGGCCAATGACCATTTTGTATGGACAAATAAAAAAAATTGTATCGACTAATGACCACGCGGGGGGGGGGGGGTGGGTTGAGAAGTCCCAAAACAATGACCACGTGGTTTATGGACAGCCCCATGTTGGCTTTGTAAAGATATCTACTTTGTCGTTATAAATTAAGTTGTCCATCTTGCTAAATAAGTGATCAGTTTTCGTCATGTAAAGCTGCGTTGGTATCAAAAACTTCTTCCTAACATTGAATCTGTGGAATTTAGGAGTAGGCATTGCAACCTCAAGGATTAGGAAAGGTGGGAGATTAACTTTGTATTGAGCTGTGAAAGAATGTGTTGTTAATTATATGGTCAACGTAATTTACCTTTGAAAAAAATGGTACCAATAATGCAGTAAGAATTTTGGACATACAGTGTCAGACAAAGCGAAACTACCGGCAATCCATTTTCATACAAAACGGTAACGATGCTTGATTTTCAGTGAGCAGATTAGGTTAGTTTCTTGTGTTTTTTGTTCTTGTGTCTTCAGTACTAAGAAGTTTAGTTAATAATTATAACAAAGTGGAGGAAAATTTTGTATCGACTTCCTTCCTGCAAATAGAAATAAAATATATCAAAAACAACTAAAAAGGACCCCAGAGCTTCTTTGTCTGATCATGGAAAGTATCGATTCTTGGTGGCACCACGAGTGTGCATCTTTCTCTGTAGAGTAAAGATGCATTTAAGCCCCGAGACCTGACAGCAATTAAGCTGATCACAAGGTTGTGCCTTTGCCCAGGGCATCTTTCTCTGTAGAGTAAAGATACATTTAAGTCCCGAGACCTGACAGCAATCAATCTGATCACAAGGTTGTGCCTTTGCCCAGGGCATACTAAATGCTATACAAAATTCAATCGCAATGCGGAATACGGGGACGCAACCAATCGTTTCCAAATTTTGTACAGTTGTTTTGGACCTTAGATAATTAAAACATAGATATGCAACTTTGGGAAGCAGCTGGCAACAAAACAGTAGCGCCTAACTAGTAGCAACGGCAAATGGGTGAACTACTTGATCACTCAGTGTCCCTGCGCATTTCCCGATTGAAGCAAAATGTAAACACGTTAATAGGACATAGCATGCCAATCCAACAACTGTCAACCGCATATGCATTTTTCTTTCTTGTGGTTGCTGCAGAATCACACCCAAGATCACATCATTTTCATTTTCATTTTCATTTTGCAGCGTTTGGTGGGGCAATAAGAGCGCAAGTCAATCCAAAGCCGAAGATCAAGGAGGGGTAATGGCCGTAATAGTCCGTGCGGACCACATGAACACCATCGGATGGGTAATGGTATGGGTTGGGGAAAGGGGTTGGATTAGACTTGGCAGAATAATGCAAATAATACTACGACATTTTAAAAAAATTGTTGATCATCATTGTTGATTATTATTGTATCCAAATAAAAAATAATGGTAAGTATCAAAGACGAAAAGTATGTGATATACTTCTTGATTTAAAATACAATTAATTTATAGAATAATAAATAAGATCAACTATTCTGAATCAAAAAAGAGAAAATTATATTTTAAATTATATTTCAATACTAAAGTTTGAGTTATAGACCATAGAAAAATTATAGGAATTTTCATTAAAGTTCAATTAAGTATGCTGTAATCCTAATCATGTCGTTATCAAAAAGAAGCGTCTAACAAAATTTCTTTTATCTTTCTGTCATGCTTTAATATTACCTAGAGATCAACAAAAATTTGTATATTCGGTCAGATGAGTAATACTCATTGAGTATGATGTTTTTTTTATGAGTTTTCAGTTCAGCTAGTATGAAATGATAAATGTTTGTCCAAAGTATCAGATAGAACTCATTGACGTCAATAATGTATTTTAAGAAATGAGTATTGATCACATGGGGGCTGTCCATAAACCACGTGGTCATGAGGGGGGGGGGGGGGGGGGGGTTGGCCAATGACCATTTTGTATGGACAAATAAAAAAAATTGTATCGACTAATGACCACGCGGGGGGGGGGGGGTGGGTTGAGAAGTCCCAAAACAATGACCACGTGGTTTATGGACAGCCCCATGTTGGCTTTGTAAAGATATCTACTTTGTCGTTATAAATTAAGTTGTCCATCTTGCTAAATAAGTGATCAGTTTTCGTCATGTAAAGCTGCGTTGGTATCAAAAACTTCTTCCTAACATTGAATCTGTGGAATTTAGGAGTAGGCATTGCAACCTCAAGGATTAGGAAAGGTGGGAGATTAACTTTGTATTGAGCTGTGAAAGAATGTGTTGTTAATTATATGGTCAACGTAATTTACCTTTGAAAAAAATGGTACCAATAATGCAGTAAGAATTTTGGACATACAGTGTCAGACAAAGCGAAACTACCGGCAATCCATTTTCATACAAAACGGTAACGATGCTTGATTTTCAGTGAGCAGATTAGGTTAGTTTCTTGTGTTTCTTGTTCTTGTGTCTTCAGTACTAAGAAGTTTAGTTAATAATTATAACAAAGTGGAGGAAAATTTTGTATCGACTTCCTTCCTGCAAATAGAAATAAAATATATCAAAAACAACTAAAAAGGACCCCAGAGCTTCTTTGTCTGATCATGGAAAGTATCGATTCTTGGTGGCACCACGAGTGTGCATCTTTCTCTGTAGAGTAAAGATGCATTTAAGCCCCGAGACCTGACAGCAATTAAGCTGATCACAAGGTTGTGCCTTTGCCCAGGGAGAATCACACCCAAGATCACATCAAGAAAATTATGAGCAACTGAAGAGATTACTGGAAAGCTAGGGAAGAAAATTAATATTAGTTAGAAATCCAACTTTCTTTAACGCTGCAGTGGGTGGTCACACAAAACGCCAAGCCAAACGCACACCTGAAGTAGGTGACTTAGAGACCGCTTAGAGATGAGCAACCGAACGCGAGAGATTGTAGATTACTGGCTCGAAAAATGAATGGTCATCTGTAGTACTGAAAACTGTAGAGCTGATTCAACAACCTGAAAAGCCTCGCTCAGAGGAGTAAAGCTCATCCTAGTATCCGAGGAAAGGTCGTCAGTGTGTGTTACCTAGATTAGAAACGGCCTGTCGTGAAGCCCGAACATTGTTGCGGGTTCTGTGCCATTGATTTAATGTGGTAGTTCCCAGGTCTCGGAGTTGCCCATTGCAGTTCTTACGAGGTCGAGGGTGTGGGGGGTGGGTTTACGTCGTCACTAGACCCGGTCATATAGCTTGCCGGAGTGTCACTTCAATACTCGAACACCTGCACTAACGTGGCCCTGCGGTACACGGAACGATGACACTATCGCATCTTTTTCCAGCGCATATCTTGCGGCCGCGACTCCTCGTGCCATCTTGTCCTTGTGGGTGACAAAATCGAAAGCAAGAGCTTTAGCACTTCGGTTGGATCCTTGCCGCTGTCACTGTTGCCCAATGAGCTGAACCGATTCTCACCGCCACCAACAATCTCATTGTTTTGAGGTTGCAATCCGCCGCTGATCATTATCCTTTGATCAGTTTTAATAAGATTTTCCCAAAATATCCTCGCGCCGAATTTGAAATTTGAAAAGGACCAGAAGAACGTCAACAATCAATTTGAAATGTAATAACAATTATTGCCCTAGTTACCCATGGCAGCTCATGGCAATCGTGAATGCGCCCGCAAACAATGGTTATGCGCAGGGTAACTTAGATGAACAATGCACACCCCTTTTTCAACTGCATGACATTTAGTTCACCCGTCGACTAATAGATGGCGCAGTCATCGTTGTTTCCGACTGAATACAAGCACTGATGGACAAGTGGGAAATCTATGTATTAATTATCTATGTTTTGGACGCTAATAAAAGCTTAGTTCCGGGTTGATGCGATCAAATTTAAATTTTCTTCATACAACGTTGACCCACTTTAATATACATACTTTGGGAAAGTTGTTGAAAAGGTCATATAACGGGTTGGGGCAAACATAAAAAATAAATCATATCAAAAAATAAGAGAGGTGTTATTTTTGTAACTCAAGAAAAAAAAATACAGTCGAACCTCCATGAGTCGATGTTTCTTGACTCAATATCGACTCATATAGGAAAATTTTTCCACACTGAAACAAAATTCTGGGTTAATATGATGTTCCCCACAAAAAGCTTCCCAAAGGATTTTTGTTCCACTACTCGATATTTCCTTGAGTCGATGGTCCCTTCAATATCGACTCATGGAGGTTTTACTGTAGTTTATTCTGTTTCTATTTTTTTGATATGTACTATATTGACGACGACTGTTTTGAAGACTTTCGAATAGTTTTGGCGTTTCAGTCTTTTCGGGGTCAAAAACAACTAAATGTTTTCTTCTTCCAACGTTTCGATCCTTATTGGATCTTCCTCAGGGAATCTGTAATTTATTATAGTCGTTTTCATAGGTTTTAACACTTTGGACTACACTTAACACATACCGAATGAAATTGTTGCTTTTTCGTCTAGTGGTAGTTTTTTAAAACTTTTAACCGTCATTTGTTGTTTTTTTGCTATAAAAGGTTATTGTCAATTAAGGAATACCTTAATGTCACTGTCTACTTACAATTTGTCCGTTTTTTCTGTTCCGAAAAACCTTCAAATTCAAAAATATATTTTCGTTGGTCGGAAACCGGACCGCTATCCACTACCTTTACGTACAATTTTCAAAATGACAGTTTTAGTTTGTTCTATTCGTGCGTTGTGTGTTCGGTTTCAGTCGTGTCAGTGTCGTCAGTTTGTGTCATGTTTACATTCGGTCCAGATGAGGGAGAAACTGTTTTTCGTTCGCTCACCAATATCGATGGACTCTCACAACAGATAATCAAAACACTGAGAAGGGAATATCCAACACGAATTGCCACCAAAACAACAAACACGGTTGGCGCGATACTACCACAGATTAAGGACAAGACACCCAATGACGAACAGAGTAATATAATATACAAAATCAACTGCGACAACTGTGATGGCTGCTACATTGGGATGACAACGACGAAGCTGAAAACGCGCATATCGGGACATCGCTCAAACGTACGCAGACTGACGACACTGAGAGAAGCAGGACACACCAATGCAGACGCAGCGTTTATTAGTATTAGGGAAAAGACAGCGCTAGTAGACCACGCAGCAGAAAATGACCATGTTTTCAGACTTGACGATGTGAAGATATTAGATAGGACACAAAAACCATCAAATCTTCCCATCTTGGAAAGTTGTCACATATACAACACGCCACACACGGTAAACAAACGTACTGACACAGACAATCTGAACGTAGTCTACGCTGGTCTACTCCACTCTATCATGAACGTAAAAAGAACAAAATCAAACAACCAAAACAGACCGAATGTAAACATGACACAAACTGACGACACTGACACGACTGAAACCGAACACAAATTGTACGTAAAGGTAGTGGATAGCGGTCCGGTTTCCGACCAACGAAAATATCTTTTTGAATTTGAAGGTTTTTCGGAACAGAAAAAACGGACAAATTGTAAGTAGACAGTGACATTAAGGTATTCCTTAATTGACAATAACCTTTTATAGCAAAAAACAACAAATGACGGTTAAAAGTTTTAAAAAACTACCACTAGACGAAAAAGCAACAATTTCATTCGGTATGTGTTAAGTGTAGTCCAAAGTGTTAAAACCTATGAAAACGACTATAATAAATTACGGATTCCCTGAGGAAGATCCAATAAGGATCGAAACGTTGGAAGAAGAAAACATTTAGTTGTTTTTGACCCCGAAAAGACTGAAACGCCAAAACTATTAAAAAATTTTTTGATATGTTTTATAAATATATTTCTTTTTTTGAATGCTGGAAAAAGATGAATTTTATCTCTGCCCTATCCCAAACTATCGCCTTTTGAAGAAACTATGATTTTTGAAGAAAAATGCATATAATTATTGAACCAAAAGAGATAACGATCGTCTCCACGCACAAAACGACGCGTTTTCGTATGCTCCATAAATGGTTCTTGGGTGACTTTGATGGGAAACTAAAACTGAAAAAGATACATCCAGAAAACCGGTTTTTCTTGAACCACCCTTAGTTAATTCAGAAAAATATCCCTAGATCGGTCATTTTCAAAGCTATATAAAAACTGTCTTCAGCACATTTGCTCAAAATAGATAGATCTACAACATTGCCGAAGAATGTATGATATTCTTGCAATCTTCTGGAGGATCGACTGGGGATTTTAATCTACAATTTAAACGGCTACGCAGTCTTTCGCATATTAATAGACTGCTTACCCGTTTGAATCATAGATATTCTTGCAAATAAAAAAGTTTGGCTTCCAATTTCTGAAATTATGGACCACCCTAATATTCATGTACAAGGGAAAGAGGGCCTTATTATTAGGAACAGCTTTGTAGAAGACCAAATTTGTTTGAAAAGTCATTTGAAGGCGCTCAATGCATATTTCCTCGTAAATCTGGGTCCTGGACCACTGTGCAATAGTTGTTCCGCCCTTTTCACATGTTTGTCTAGATTTAGCATGTAAAAAATAACAATAGCACTAAAATCTCACTGCATGTACTGTCTAGGCTAGAGAGTGCCATGAGTGTCTTGTTACGTTACGGTCTTCGTCAATGTTTTTCGGCATGTCCTAGGCTAATTCTATATAATCGATAACGTGGTTTAAGAAAAATAAGTTTCAAGAAAAAAAGGCAAAAAACGACATTTCCCTATAAACTTTCATACAAACTTCAAACGATCGCCCAGGTGTTAACGAATTGGGCTGAAAAGTTGACCAGAACACTTGGCGTCAAACAGAACGATATGAGAATAGTGCTTATCGAACTTTTTGATGTGTTTTTTTTTAATACAAGCTTGAGCCAAAGTTTAACCCTCCTAAGATGTTAGGTTTTGCGCACCATAATGGCGTAGTGTACGTTCAGCGTGCCCATCTGGGTGATGTTGACCCCAACATCCTACTAGGGTTAAGAATTTCTACAAATGCTGTTTTTTGAAAATCATGCGTGCATTCTTTTAGAACATTTTCGCTAAACATTATAATATTGTGCAAGATATGTCTACATTGTTTTTACTAAAAAAATGAAAATAGAGGCTAACATTGTTTATGTATTTCCATTATGAAATCTCATCAATACCATGCTGAAATATTCTTAGTCTGACAAAGCTAGACTAACGACAATTGTATATAGTGTTGAATAAGATGACAAAGTAAAGACGATATACATACAGTCGAGTTCCCTATTAGATGCTGCCACCCACTTTACGCCCACCGCAATTTCCCAGCAGTACAGCAATTATATGGAAGCAAGAACGCATTTGACTCCGACTTGTCATTCTATTCATCATCATATACTACTTTGTGTTAGCTTGAAAGAGCATGGTTCGTATACAGTAGAATATTTGTGCCATACGTATTAATCGATTTCTAATGTATTCATAATTTCGCGGAGTTTAGGTTTCACTGCGGTAAAATCAATTTTTCGCGGGTGAAATTTTCAGAAATTTACGTAAAAACACAATTCAAAATAACGGACTTCACCTAGTTGAATATCGTTTTGAGGCGTATGTTTATGCGTAAATAGAAGTTTGCAATAGAAAAATTGCACTGTAATAGTTGGTAGCGATCTCAGTAACGATGGTCGGTATTATCGATGCAGTGTAGCTAATACTACACATTTATGTTTGTATATGTAGGTAGGCTTTGTACTCAGTTCTTTATTGTCCCAAAGTACTGCAATACTTGTTTTTTTGTGAATGTTTTTTTGTGAATGATCCCTTAAGGAATGATGATAAAGGTTTGCAAGACTGCTATAATACTCAAACCCATCATTCAAAAAATGTTACCTCAATCATCAAAGGATGATACGCTTTTTGCATCTCATAGTGGCCTTGAAAAATATTTTTGATCCGCTGGGCATCGCCAACATTCGCAACATGCAGGTAACCGGTATCGTCCTTGAGCAATTTGTTCACCCTTCGGGTGTACTGCTGCTTGTGCTTCCGGGCCATAATTGTTTTCAGTCCCTGCAGTTTGCGGTCACGATCTTGAAAAGGTGAATCAAGTATGAGGGTTATGTTGCAACGTTATTATTTGTCTATGTTGACTAACCGTAGATTTTCGTTATTCCTACATATTGAATCATTTTGTCTCCAGCCGTCCATTTTGGGTCTCTCATACGGTGAAATTTCAAATATTTATAGCCGAAAATTCCATGGTTTTCTCCGGTTTTAGGGTTGAAGAATTCTTGTTTTGCAGCCATTTTGGTTAAAATCTGACAACTGATCGTAACGTTTATTTCAACTGATTGATTTTTTTGTGAGAATTAAGTGGAAGACTACTGCGATTATCATACACTGCGACCACGTTCTGTAGCAACTGTCGTTGGGGGTGAGAATGGGTCAAAAATGCATACTTCCACATTCATTGTTTAATAACTTTTGCTTCTCTGCATGTTAAAGTGATCTTTGCTAATATATGCACAAATGATGAAAAACTATTTGGAGCTCGTCAATTTTCCTTAAAACTACAAGTGTATTTTCACCCCATCGACGGAACCGAATTTGTTCCGCATTGCCAACAAAGCAAGTTAATGAAGTTCTAGTCAAGGTTGATACTACCGTGGATACTACTCACCAGGGTGTTAGGTTCCTGAGTGCAAACATTTTGAAGGGTGATAGAGGACCATAAATGGAGAAAAAAAATGTTCTACGCATATGGGCAAATCTTAACCGTTACGTAGTTATGGAACTTCCCATGTTTTTGACTCTTATTGCCTTAACTGGCTACAACTTGAAAATGGTCAAACTTATCGAAGTTTTTTTCACCCTTATTCGAAAGATTATTGAATTTTCTATCAAATGGCATCTTTGAATCGATTGGTTTAGTTAAATAACTATGTTTTCTAGAGCAAATAGAAAAGGAGCGTGTTTTAATTTATTATTGTCAATTATCTTTGAAAAATGCGTAATAATTTAAAATTCTTTCTTTGGCAAAGTTGTGGCCCCTGTTCCACTCTACAATCCGTTCTTTGACATCAAACTTCTACCTCTTATCGTTTTGTTGCCATTTTGATTTTAACATCGCATTTCAGTTCATAAATTTGCAACTGTCATGGAAAGCACGTTTTTGCGCATTGTGCCGCACATTTAAATCAAAATTGCAAGAAAACGATAAGAGCTAGAAGTTTGATGTCAAAGAACAAATTTTAGAGGTTACCAGGGGCCACAATTTTGAAAAAGAAAGAATTTTAATTTAATACGCATGTTTCAAAGATAATTGACAAAATCCAATAAAAATACACTATTTTTAGCTATTTTGCTCTAGAAAACTTAGTTATTTAACTAAACCAATCGATTCAAAGACGCCATTTGATAGAAAATTCAATAATCTTTCCAATAAGGGTGAAAAAACTTCGATAAGTTGGACCATTTTCAAGTTATTGCCAGTTAAGGTGAAGATATGACGAAACCACACCTCGAATTTTCAAGAGCACAAATCTGAAGAACCGAATGTCGGTTTACGCTGAAAAGTTGATCGATTGATCACCACCAGCCGGTCACCAATCGATCAACTTTTCAGCTCAAACCGACATTCGGTTCTTCAGATTTGTGCTCTTGAAAATTCGAGATGTGGCTTCGTTATATATTCACCTTAAGGCAATAAGAGTAAAACACATGGGAAGTTCAATAACTACGTAACGGTTGAGATTTGACCATATGCGTAGAACAATTTTTTTCACCATTTATGGTCCTCTATCACCCTTTAAAATGTTTGCACTCAGGAACCTAACACCCTGTATTTTATGATGGGGGGGTTTCCAATTAGCCTAGTGGTTGAGGCTTCGGATTGCCAATCCGGAGTCGGCATATTCGATTCCCGTTCAAGTCGTACAAATTCATGCAATGGCAGGCAAAGAAATCCCTTCAAATAATAACTGTGGAAAGTGCTCTAAGAACACTAAGTTGAAAAGAGACAGACCAAGTCCCAATACGAACGTCGAGCCATAAAGGAGAAGAAGAATATATTATACGATGGATATTTTTCTCGAGATTCTATAAATATCAACACACCTAAAAGTGTGATGTTTCATCAAGCCTTAAAAATGACATTTTGAAATCGCTTTATTTTTAAGCCTTTTTTTTATGCTTTAACAAAAATCAACTAATTGCTCTAGAAACCTAAGTTTCCGACAGGAGCAGCTGGCAACTATGATGATGACTCCATAAAATTTTGATTCGATATTCGCAATATTTGATGAGATATTTCATATAATGTTTTGACCCAATCTTGCCCCTCTGACCCATTGTCACCCCAACGAGGGTATATGGATTACACTAAAATGACCAATATTTTGCACTGATGCGGGACCGTTTTACATAACTAAAATTGCAAGCTTTTCAGTGCTTTAGTGATCCTGTTTTTTTAAGCCTAATAATATTAAAATACAGGTAGTAGATGTAATAAATGAAAAAGTCAAAAAATTTGAAATGTGCTGAAATTTTGATGAACTCGATTGGCAGTTTATCAAATAACAATAATGCAAAATAGCGAATATATATTTGAAACAATAAGTTTTGAATTCAAAGTTTCCGAATAATAAACATAAAGATATATTGAAAATGATGCCCCTGCATAGTGTATAAGGATGTTTTGAAATGTTAGTTAGAAAGTGTACAATCAGAATTCCTCCGAGGATCTCTTCTGGTATTATTTTAGAGATCCTTGTGAAGAGGTTTCGATTTTTTTTGGGTTTCCTTGAAATTTATCTCAAAAAATTTCGAGAATGGTGTCGAGTCGCTCCGGATTACGTGCAGTTTCGGATTCTGCAGAAATTCCACATACCTCACTCACGTTACGAACAGTGGTTTGTTACTCACTCCGATGTGTTCTCAGCTTTCCGATGTGGTTACACTTCTACTATTATTGTTTATTTTGAGCTTCTCAATAATGACATTTCCATAGACAAATAGACGACCAAAGCTTGAACCAAAGCGTCATAGACAATAGACATGCAAATGACAAATATGATACAAATCTTATTACCGCAGGGTACATCAATAGTGTTTATATACTCTACATTCCTCACCTGGTCCGAGGATTGAAATATACATAAAAACAAAGAATTTTATTGGTACCGACATAGTGTTCAAAAATAAAATTGACCCAATCATTCATTATAACGCGCTGGCATTTTTGCAATTCTTCTGGAGCGCTTGGGTGGTGGCGTTTCCTTAGAAATCGGGCTTCGAGTCATCTCATTCTCGGTAGCTGTTTTTGCATCTGCCGTAGCTGCACCTGTCACAGCAGGTTTTGTCGTAGCTGGATCTGTAGGATCTGTATCGGTCGTTGCATTATGCGGAATGGGCTATCCCCCTCAAGTGCGCTACAGGCCGACGATATCCAACTCCATTGCCAACAAGAACAACAACGTCACTCTCGCCTCTCTGAATCACCGAACACTTCGGTCGAAAGCTGGGCTCCAATTCTCCCGTCTCATAACCCTTGATCATGACGGCGTCTCCAATTGCTACATCTGCCCCTTTGGCGTGCTGTCGCTTATCGGCGCACAGCCTCCCCTGCAGTGAAGTGCTAATGAAGGCAGCAGGTCCCTTATAGGTCCTCCAGTAAGCAGCTCCATCGAAGATCCCCCGGTGCTGCAAAAATACACACAATCCTCAAGCGCCCTCCTCCAGTCCTCCCACAATGACCTCGCAACTCGCAACGCTCGGAGCATCCCCTGGTTCAGTCGTTCGGCCAACTCACTCATTTGGGGCCAGTAGGGGATGGCACCAAGGATGTCACGGACTAGTCGGATGCTTCCCGCTGGTACAGCAGTTCGAAAACTCCTCGCTGGCAAATGGAGGTCTATCATCCATTCGAACCGCTTCAGGACAAGTGTGCTCCATAAACACTCGCCCCAGGGCCTCGACACTCTTGTGCGAACATGCTGTCCTCATCTCAATCACAGTCAAAAATTGGCTGTAGCAAGTAACTATCACCAAAAGTGTCACGCACTCCTTTGCAGAAAAAAAAATCCAATGCCAAATCCCGCCACGCACGATCAGGCATTTCTTTACGTAGCATCGGCTCAGGATTTCCTTATTGGCTTACTGATGCACACTCTGTCTGCACACTCTTGCACGCGATTTTCCACGGAACGGTCCATATACGGCCATATTCTCATTGAAACAATTCCAGGATGGCCCCTATGTGCGATATCCAACCCACCCTGCTGAAGCCCCGATGGAAAAATGACTCCGCCATTTCTCACCATTAGACCATCTATGACCCCCAGTTCCTTCGGAAAAACCTGATATGAAAACATCTGTGATGGCCACACTTGAGATTCAATAGCCTTCGCAACCTCTGTGAGTACGTCATCATTACTGGCTTTCTTTCTAATCTCATCCAACGTGACGGCCGACAATCATAGTGCTGCGAAGTCTCATCGAATGGTGGATCTGTCCGCTGACACAGCCTCGAGACGATGTCCGAGATATTGTCGGCTCCAGGAACATACACAACTGCGTCAACACAGCACCAAGACCCACTGCTGACGCATCCACATACAGTTCGGTTGGGTCATTAGGGTCAAAGAATCCCAGACGATAAACAGTGCCGGCTAGCTCGCTGCGCAGGTCGTCAAATGCTGTCCTCTGCTCAGTACCAAACAAATCCACCTCACCCCTAACGAAACGACGCAAAGCTTCGAACCTCTCTCCTTGTCTCCGGCACCCTAAAGCTTCTGATTGCTGCCACTTTGTCGTCGGCAGGACTTATACCATGGCCGCTGATCTTGAAACCAAGTATCTCCAGCTCCTCCACCTCAAACAAGCATCCATCCTTGTTTAGCAAAGCGTGATTCCTCTCAAGGACAGCCAACACCTTTTGTAACTATTCATTGTGGTCGATCAGTCGCTCCCCACACAACACAACATCATCGATACAAACTATCACCCCATCAATGCCCGCCAACATCTCGCTCATTATTCGTTGAAAAATCTCTGGCGCGCAATTTATGCCAACCATTAGGCGCCTGAAACGCATCAGACCCCCACTCGTCATGAAGTTTGTTACCTCTCGCGATTCAGGGTGTAGTTCCACGTGGTAGTAGGCAGAGGAAACATCAAGCTTTGGGAAAACAACCGCTCCTTTGAGCTTATTAAGCAAAGTATCGAAAATTGGAAGTGGATAGTGCTCACGTTGTATCGCTTGACTGGGATATCGCACATCAATACATAGCCGCATATCATAAGTCCCCTTGGCCCAATAACTGGTTCACTCATATCGGCATCGAGCACTTCCTGAAGCCCCTGATTGACCCTAGCCTCCATTGCCACAGGGACTCTGAGGTACGCCAGCTTCCTTGGAGGCATGGTGTAATCAATCGACAGCTCCACCTGGACGTTCGAGAATTTTTGAAACGCAACCCTCTTTTGGACAACACTATATTTAAACCTCTAACCCTACTTTCAACACCTTGAGATCCTCAGTCGACTCGAGCAGACATTGTTGTGCCCCTTCAATCATAAAAAAAAATCCGCATAATTCTTGGGCTTTGTATCATGAATCGCTATCCAAGCTTCAAAAATGACCAAAACCCGCAAGGGTTCCTGAGAAGCATACGCTGTAAACTGTCAATCGCATGGAAACCCTCTATTCTTGGCGCTACGGTCTTCAACCGGTATCGCATCTTTTCAATTTCGTTACTCTCTCGGTGTGCGCTACGGTCTTCAGCCGGACTCGCATCTTTTCATTTCTTCTTCAGTTGTGCGCTACGATCGCCAACCGGACTCGCATCTTTTTTTCACTTCATCCTCGGTGTGCGCTTCGGTCATCAACCGGACTCGCATCTTTTCTTTCGTCTTTTCCTCACTGCGATTTCACTTTTACGCTTCCAACTTCTACAGAATCGATTTTCATTTTAGAACTTGCGACATCCCTCACGATGCCATGTAATTTTTCAAATCG
This sequence comes from Aedes albopictus, assembly GCF_035046485.1. Classification (NCBI taxonomy): domain Eukaryota; kingdom Metazoa; phylum Arthropoda; class Insecta; order Diptera; family Culicidae; genus Aedes; species Aedes albopictus. Next base: position 218,778,520 of record NC_085138.1, read on the forward strand.
TCCCCGCAATCAATAATCTACATCGTACACAATCTTCTCAAGCATACACACAATGATCACTGACCGAACATGTAGCATCAAGAACTCAAAACGTCCATTTATTATCGTTCACCTTTCAAGTCCCCTCTCAAAAACCGGAACCGCAGTTTAAAGGAAACTTACCGTAGCAAATAAATCGTACCGGCTGCGCCAAATTGTCGAGTCGCTCCGGATTACGTGCAGTTTCGGATTCTGCAGAAATTCCACATACCTCACTCACGTTACGAACAGTGGTTTGTTACTCACTCCGATGTGTTCTCAGCTTTCCGATGTGGTTACACTTCTACTATTATTGTTTATTTTGAGCTTCTCAATAATGACATTTCCATAGACACATAGACGACCAAAGCTTGAACCAAAGCGTCATAGACAATAGACATGCAAATGACAAATATGATACAAATCTTATTACCGCAGGGTACATCAATAGTGTTTATATACTCTACAAATGGCAGCATTTTTTATTAAAAATTGCAGCAAAAAAGAAATACTGGAGAAAAACTAGGAAGCAGTTTTTGACAAAACTGTAAGTTTCATAGATATTCCTTGATCATTTCATAAAATCCATGGGAAAATCTGTTGATGGGAATCCTGAAAAAAAAAACTTAAAAATTGTATCAAAATTCCTGCGAAAGAATAGCTACAGAAAACTTTAGAAAAAAATCTTGGGTGTTCTTTTCCGGCATTCCGAGATGAATAGCTAGAGGCAAGGCTAGAGGAGTTTTCGAAAAAAAAAACCTTTAAAAATCAGGAAAAATCCTGTGGGAATTTCAAACTATCTTGTTTAAGAGAATCTTGAATGGACAGTAGCAAGTAAATCTTGAAAAACATCAACAATATCCATCGAGAATTTTCACTGAGGTTTTTTTAGTATTTCAGTGAAAGATTCGAATCGAAAGCAATTGAACTTTGTTCATTGGATCTTATCAGACATTATTAAAAAATTTCTCAAAATATTTTTTTAAGAATTCATTAGAAGTATCCAACTCAAATTCATACTCACTTTAAAAGTTCAACTATTTGTTTCCACGAATCTAGCAGCCTTTGACATACTTCTCTTGAGATTTTATATGATGGGTTCGATATTACTCAAAGAACGCTCTGTAGGTTGCTAAGCATCGATACCTCTAGTAACACTTTAAGAAAAAAAAACACGAACAAAAGTTCTTCCAAAACGAATTCAAATTCTTACAAGAATCAAGCAAAATGTGTGAGGAATTAGCATTACCTTAAAATTCACGAATAAAAAGATATACCAAGCAAATTGAGCCCCGTTGATTTATGAATCAAAAGTTCAGTTTGTTTTATTCATTTTTTATATTTAAATTTGTCCAAAGTTTGCCGTCAAGAACAATAGACGCAGTTCATTGTACATGTCAGATACATCTGTCAAGAAAAAAAAACTAATTTCAGCGATTGTTGAAATCCGGGACATTTCCGGGACACTTAACAATGCGGGACAACTAGCTTGAATCCGGGACTGTCCCGCACAATCCGGGACATCTGGTCACTTTAGATTGCACTGATTTAAAATATGATGTTTATATGCACAGTTTCCTACGTGTATTTATTTTCCAAGTCGAAAATATGATTTTGGCAATTTCTCATCGTAATAGGCTGTTTTACCTCACGCAAATCTACCAGGAAAAGGCCTACTTTCCTATACCAAATTCACAGTGCTGTAATGGTTCATTACAGCACTGATTTGCGTTGCGTAATGAACCATTATAGCACTGTTTTCAGTTTTGATCAATTTATTGATGCTTTTTGGACGCAGTTTTGAAAAATTGTGACAACTGCACAGTATAACCTGCTATTGTCAGACTTTCTTAGACATGGCTATGAACATCAGTGTGCAGTTTGATGAAAAAGTTTTGTTAAAACTAAACTAAACTAAACTCGTTGTACGTTACTCGGTGCAGAACTCGATTTTTACAACAGTCGTCGTAATTATCCAACTCGGCAGGCCTCGTTGTATAAATGTACGACTCATGCTGTAAAAATATTCATTCATACTACTGTATTACTATCGCTTTGAAAGAAGTTTAATCGAGAACAGCAATTAGCATAACAGGAAAAAAATGATACCCATTAAAGTTAATTCACAGCTATTCGGAGAAGAGGACCAGATTTGGAATTTGTGTGTAGGGTATTGGTTCCCTTATTAAGCATGTAGTTCCCATTTCCATCCTACGAAAAACAATGGATTGAAGCGCTGTTTGTTTCATTTCTTATTTTTGTATTTTTTGTTAGGAGTGAGCACCCATGAAAACAAAAAGAACGGACTCAATCGGTGCCGTAATCGCTTGTTTTCGAATAGGATGAATATGGGAGCGTGAGATTACTGATGGCACACATACCCTACAAGGTAAAGTGAAACGGTGTTGAAAGAATTTGTATCTTCTCTATAAATGAAAACGAAATGGTGTTCGTATTTCATGATGTGGCTCAAAAATGGGTCAACGGATTCACATTATTCTTTCACTGTTGTGTTCGTTTAGCTATGTGTGGAAAAAGTTCTGAAAATCCACCAGCAGAGCCGATTAATTGTGAAAACCTTAAAAATCAAGTTTTTTTTTACTTGAGATTTCTCGCTCAAGTTACATTTCGCATTCTTCCTTATATAATTTTGACAACTAATCCAGTTAAGCGAAAAGTTGAACATATTAAATGATAATCTTGAACCAGTCATTTCGTCGACAAACAGTTCAGCAGTGATTAAGTAAATGATGATATTTTGCAAGGATGTGACCAGGACGGTTCTTGACCTGGTGGGTAGCGTCAATCTTGTCTAGTCAGATATTAGTTTGTGGTTTGATAACGGACGGGAAAGAGGCAACTCTCATACAATGAACTCGGTTTGTATAACCACTGTGTGACTTGCTAAATTCTAATGCAGGATTACGTGGAACTTGGTTTATGGACGCTTCAAGGGGTTTCAGATTTGTTTTTGAGGGGTCTGAGAAAAGGGGTGGGAGGCTGTGCAATTTATTTTCTTGATGATTTCAGATCGGGTTTGACGGGGGCTTCCACAAAGCTCAAAAACTCATAAGCTCTCTTTAAACGTCATGGTTGAAGCCCATTAAAACATTTCTGATTCCGCCAGAAACGACCTGAAACACCCAGAAATCTATTGCAACACCTCCATTATGTGCCTCCACACTACATAGATATTTCCTTAAAACCACTTGAAAACATCTGAAAGCCTTCTGTTCTATATATTTAGACTTCTTCAACCTAAAAGACTAGTTGAACTACCATTTTTGGGACCTCATAATTGCAAACTTATTGGACGTAACCTACTTACTTAGCTTCATTTTCTTTTTTCCACCAGGTGCATATTGATGAAAAAGATCGTCCAAAGGTGGAGATCATCTACACTTCAAAACCGAGAGGCAATATATGGCTTAATGACAAAAACTTTCTTTGAGCATGGTGCACTTGTGCCGGTAATTGAATTTTATCTCAATTGGCACATGGCAGGGGAGACGAGTCTTCATACATGCGTAACATCCTAAAGATTTTCAAGCGCTCATTTTGGGTGCTTCATGTCCACGATGCTCTTCTAAAGAATGTTGAATCATGAGCAGAAAAAAGCGATGTTAGACTATAGCAGCAGCATGGCATGAATCTCCCAAATGCTGTTTCCTCATTAGAAAAAAGAGTATTTGTTTTGCCTTCTCCACACTTTATGTATCAATTAACATAATGCTCTGTTTGTGATGATTTATTGCTAAAATATGTAATTACACAAAACTAAGGTACATACCGAAGACACAGCTTATGAAATGGCTTCTGAATCATATTTCATATAATTGTCTATTATAAACGCCTCTTACTTGCAAGTAAACGCATTGTACTCAATAGACCGTTTACCAATGGTTCCATCATAACTCCGTTTGCTCGGCTTTGGGTTTTCATTCATTCCCTTTTCTAGTTAGTGTGAATATTAGACTGGCGAAACAGATGTGCATGATAGAACACTCTGCCAGCCAGCCAGCCAGCCGGCAGCATCGGAGGGCAGCTCTCAACACTCAGCCAACAGCTTCTCGCCTCGAGATCGCGGGTGGAGCTTCATGAAATGTTTTCGAATTGGGGGCGAAATTATGCACAATGACGAAAATTAAATTATTAACAATGCTCTCGTCGTTATATAACCTTTCATTGGCGCGTTGAGGTGGCGCTGCTTAGTCTATGGGAACCAAAAAGCTGTTAGGTGCTTGATTAAGTTTCATCAGTTCGCTTCTCTCAGAAGCAAGCACTCTCGACAGCCTAGTTGAAGAGTTCTTCCTCGCTTGATGATGTAGGTCAGCGCGAAATGATTGCGCATATTTTTGCAGTGATTTTCGTGGCAAGAAGCCGAGGGTACCTGGGCACGAGATTTAGTTGTAATGTGTAATCGATAGCATTACGAACAGAAGCACAGATCTGGCTAATGGTAACAGTGATGTGGAATACGTGCATACGTAGATACGACACCATGTACGATGCACTACACTGTATTCATGACGAAAATATTATCTGATTATTGAAATGTTTCATGAAACTGCGAATGAATAATCGAAGATTGCCTTGGTGATCGCGACGTTTAATCACGATAACAATTAATCAGCGGTTTAGGCTGTTAAGTGAATCCACCTAATATTTACAACAAATGACTGCCCAAAACTGGTAAAAGTATAGCTACATATATCAATCGGCATTAATATGCCGATTATTTCTTACTGATATTTTATGATTAGGTATAGCTGTAACAACCATGGGATCAGAAAATGACAGAAAAAAATCCCTAAAATGCTGGTACGCAGAGTCCAACGTTTGACCGAATACAAGGGGTGGCCAAAATGTTTGGGATAGGCAACTTTTTTTCTCTCTCAAAAATGTTCATCATGCTGTAACTTTTTATAGAGTGCATCGAAAATTCTAAAATTTTGATTGTTTGTCCACATATTATATATGCATCATTGGTATAATTTTGAGCTTGATTAGTTTTTTTCGCCAAGCTAAAACCGTTCTCGTAAAACATTATATTTTTCACAACTTATTTTTGAACTGTCATATTTCGTAAACCAGTGAACCGAATTGAATGAAATTTTGAACGTTTATCAACAATATATTGATGCTTCACAAGTTATTAAAACATAGGTACTTTTTGAACGTTGATAAAAGTTATAACGACTTGACACTTTTTGTATCATTTTTGAAAAAAAAATGTATTTTTTTACATCAATGTCATTGAATTTTAGTTGATATCCAAAGATTTTCTGCTTCTGTTCTCAAGATATCTCTAATAAGATAAATATGATAGAGCCTGTTTGGATTAAAGGTAGAACACGTTTAGTAATTTTTGAGTGGTATTGTGAATTTGACTTACTTTCCTCTATATGGGTGAAAATATCAAACCGGTATAACTTTATTTATCGTGAGAAAATATTACATTTTATAACGTCGTATTAAGTATTGTAGCAGTCAATCAGGTTAGTACAGGCAAATCTAGTTAGCATAGGTTAGAATGTCAGAAGTTATATCATTACCCCACAATATACGAAATACAGCAGACGTGTATCAACTAATTGAGTCTGACTTCAATATTAATATATTGTTGATAAACGTTTAAAATTTCATTATAATCAGTACACTGGTTTCCGAGATATGACAGTTAAAAAAATAGTTGTCTAAAAAATGGTGTTTTACCAGAACGGTTCTAACTTCGCGAAAGATTAACCAATCGTGCTCAAATTTGCACCAATGCTGCAAATATAATAGGTGGACAAACAGTCAAAAGTTAAGATTTATTTTGCAATTTCTCATCGTAATAGGCTGTTTTACCTCACGCAAATTTGACAGGAAAAGGCCTACTTTCCCACACCAAATTAGCAGTGCTGTAATAGTTCATTACAGCACTGGTTTGCGTTGCGTAATGAACCATTACAGCACTGTTTTCAGCTTTGAGCAACTTCTTGATGATTTTTTGACGCAGTTTTGAAAAGTTGTGACAACTGCACAGTATAACCTGCTATGATCAGACTTTCTTAAACATGGCTATGAATATCAGTGTTCAGTTTGATGGAAAATTTTTGGTAAAAACTATCCTCAAGCGGTATTTTATGAAATTGCAAAAAAATGTTGTACGCATCTCGGTGCAGAACACGATTTTTTCAGCACTCGTCGTAATTATCCAACTCGGCAAGCCTCGTACGACTCGTGCTGTAAAAATCTTCATTCTGCACCTTGTTGCGTAATAGTAGTTTACGCAACAAGGTGCAGAATGAAGATTTTTACAGCACGAGTCGTACTCTTATCCAACGAGGCTTGCCGAGTTGGATAATTACGACGAGTGCTGTAAAAATCGAGTTCTGCACTGAGTTGCGTACAACGTTTTTTGCAAGTTCATAAATTACCGCTTGAACAAAAATTTTCATCAAACTGCATACTGATGCTCATAGCCATGTTTAAGAAAATCTGATCATAGCAGGTTATACTGTGCAGCTGTCACAATTTTTCAAAATTGCATCCAGAAAGCATCAAGAAGTTGATCAAAACTGAAAACAGTGCTGTAATGGTTCATTACGCAACGCAAATCAGTGCTGTAATGAACCATTACAGCACTGTTAATTTGGTGTGGGAAAGTAGGCCTTTTCCTGTCAGATTTGCGTGAGGTAAAACAGCCTATTACGATGAGAAATTGCAAAAACTACTATTTATGCACTCTATGAAAAGTTACAGCATGTTGAACATTTTTGTGAAAGAAAAAAAGTTGCCTATCCGAAACATTTTGGCCACCCCCTGTAGGGAGTGTAGAATTAGCATCTAAGTTAAAATGCACAAAAATAAAAACTAAATAAAAAAACCACTGTAGGTCAGATATTTCCTTAGAAAGTATTTTATAAATTGAAACAGTAAATTTTCCAGATATTGCAAAAGTAATTGCTTCAAGAATTCCACCAGTAGCCATGGCTAGAATGAACGTGGATGTTGCGAACGCAGGCGACAAAAAAAATCTACAGTAGGCAGTGCCGGATTAAGGAAGGGGGGGGGGGCAGGGGGGCCAAGGCCCCGGGCCCCCACAAAATTTCACTTTACGAAAAAAAAATTTGAAGCAAGAAAAAAAGTAGAGCAAGAAACTTTTCTTGATTTGATTTTTGTCATTACTGTCTACTAGCAAGATGTATGTGATATTAGCGTGGTTGAAAAACTCGTTTTTGCTCCACACCGCATATTCGATTCGTTACCAGATTCTATGCCTTCTCCCAAAATTTGAGCTCATTTGGTTGAAAATTGAGACTGCAGAAGCCTTTCAAAGTTTGTATGGAAATTACTATGGGAAAACGATGTTTTTCATTCAATCGACCATTGCATTTCCCCAAGTGCCCAAGAGTGTTAGTTGATACTTGGTACTCCTAGGCTACTCTATCAGCTACAACTTTGCCGAAGACCACATTCAAATCGGGTGCCTCATTAATTAGTTATCGATTTTTATCCAACTGGAGAAACTTTAGCAGTGATCCTGCAAATGGCGCCAAAGATAGCACCCATAAATCATGGCTATTATGTTTCAAGGCAGATTGCAGTGATGCCGTGATCGAATAGTGTAATCATCATGATCAAAGATTTTCATTATGAATAAAAATCGATAACAAAGTTGTAGCTGATGGTGTAGCCTAGGAGTACCAAGGGTCAACTAACACCCGAGGCACTTAGGGAAATGCTAAGGTCAATTGAATGAAAAACGTCTTTTCCCATAGAACCATACAAACTTTGAAGGGCTTGTGCAGTCTCAATTTTCAACCCAATCAGGTCTTTTTTTGGGAGAAGACTTAGAATCAGGTTTCGAATTGAATAAGCGGTGTGGAGCAAAAACGATATTTTGAACCATGCTAATGTGATATGTGGTGATTCTTTTGAGAAAGACTCATGGAAAGACTACAAGTATTTGTCCAGCTATGAAATTTTTAAATTATCATTTTTTTTTTTGTGCAATTGCTTATGAAGAATTACCGGAAATCCTGAACAATATCTTCGATTGAATTCTAAAGGAACTTCAAAAGTCTATAAATTAAAGATTAAAAAATTCCTTCTATTTTATTTGTTTTTTTTTTCTGTTTAAAGTTTTTGAAAATATTTTGAAGAATTTTCTAAAATATTTTTTGAATAATTAGAGGGTTTTTTTTCCGAAATTTAGAGGTGTTTTTGAAGCTCTTGTTTTTGATTTTACTTAGACAGTTTATGCCATACTCAAATAGGAGAACACCAAAAGTGTTGCAACATTTTTTAGAGGAAATCTAGCATGAAATTAAGACTGATCGTTTTTAAGAGTTACAGTCCGATTTTTTTGTGAGTTAAGAGATTTGTTTGCTGACATAAGGATAAATTTATGGCGAATTGATAAAATCCATAGATTTCTAGATAAAATATCAAAATTTGTTTGTGGAGAAATTAGCTAATCATTTATCGGAGTTTTCCGTTAAAAAATTCAAGAAATTCTTTTTTTAAATTAAATTAAAAATTCTATCAGGAACTTATCATGGATTCCCTCTAAAATTTCTTCAGCATTTTCTATTATAATTTCCTCTTTGATTTCAGAGTTCTGTGAAAAAATCTTTTGAGAAGTCGTGAGAACCTTACTTAGCAGTCGCGATAGAACACAGTTTTGTTAAGTGTCCTTTCTTCGTGATAATCGACCTGCAACTTCTTCAAAGATTGCAGCAGCGATTCACTAGGAAATTCTCTTAAAATTTCGCAAAAACGACAACATCGGTTGTGTTACAAATTTGGCTAGAAATGTCTGAAATTTTTAAATTCTTTCTAATGACATTAATACCTTCCTTTATTAACATATTTGAAAAAGAATAATAGTTTTTATATTTTTTTTCATGTTAGATGGGCAAAAATATATACTCTATATAAAGGGCCCCCACAACACTGGGGCCCCGGGCCCCCACATTTGTAAATCCGGCCCTGACAGTAGGAGTGGTGCAGATTTCATTATCGATGTGACCATCTGGAGCCCGGAGTGGTGGCTCGCGGAGGGTAACATTGACGATCTGTCTACCGATGATCTAGTCAAAACCCTAAACCATGCATGTGACACCGCAGTGCCAAAGCTATCCCTACCCTGGAATGGACGCAAACCGGTATACTGGTAGTGTCTAGATATCGCAAAACTCCGCGCATCCTTTGACACAAGACCATGGGCCACGTTCCGTACGTCCAAACCGGCAAAAGCGAGGTTACTCGGTGACGAACGACGAACTTATTGCAATAGCGAGTTCGCTCAAGTTGAACAAGGCTCCGGGTCCGGATGGCATTCTGACAGTAGTCATAAAGGCAGCTATCGAAGCCAGCACTGACGTGTTCAGAATGGCTATGTAGACCTGTGCCTGGACAGCGGTACACCAGAATGCGTTCAACAGCGTCAGCTGGGCCGCCATCGAGTGTGTCATACACGACCTAGGAGTCCCGGTTAGCCTATGCCGGATACTGGAGAGCTGCTTCCAGAATAGAGTGCTAATGCGCTATTATGGCATTATCGAAGATGATGTGAAATATCTCGACAGTAGTCTCGAGCAAGCGTAAGTTGCTCGCGACAGTAGTGGTCTCGGTAAACTAAGTGATCGAAAGCGCTAGTAGTTAACCGAAACGTGAATCGACTCGAGAGTATCCACAGGCTGATGTGCCTTAGGGTGGTCAGCTCATATCGCACAGTCTACGAGGTATGCGTTCTAGCGGGCATGATGCCCATTGCGCTAGTGGTGACAGATGATCAAGAGTGCTTCGAATGACGTGGTAGAAAAGGCGTGAAACCAACAATCAATATGAAACTGACAAATTTTTTGTGACCCCAGTCGTTCCCCCAGTAAGAAGTTTTCAGTGGGAAACAAACGGGTCCAGATCATAGATAATCCAAAACCCTCCACTTCCAAATCAACAAGCAATCCTACTCAAGCTTCTACTTCAGCGGCGACACTACAAACCCCTAACGCTGTCAACAGCCCTACTAATGTGAACATCATCACTAATCATGAGAGGGTTCTTGAACCAAATAGCGACAACCGAAGGTCAACTCTTAGGCCAACTTCGTGTTGCCAAGGTTGGACATGTAACCGACGACATGGTGGACTTCTACGTTACACCCTTCACCTCTGATCAAAAAGAGGAAGATGTGAAGCGATACATTCTGGAAATTGCCAATGTCAACCCGTCCACTCTTAAAGTGGTTAAACTAGTGCCTCGCGGAAAGATCCTGGACGACCTCTCTTTCGTCTCCTTCAAAATCAGTGTAGATAAATCCGCATCGAATATGATAGGAGATCCCTGGTATTGGCCTGAAGGTGTAACTGTTCGAGTCTTCGATCATCGTCAAAAAAATGGACCATTGACACTTCGTTCGACCGCAACCTAGTTTGTCAACCACTCGCCAACTCAGCTGCGCTTCCTGTTTCATCAGGTAAGCCTAAGAGTAGTATATGCCTTGCCGAAGCTAGGAAGGATACCGCACATGTTCTGAATTGTGAAACCCTGTTCCAGTCTGACAACAACGCCACGCACCTCCCGATTATCATCCCACATACCGAACCTGCATTCGTGACCCATGAGTTTGACAACACCATCTCCTTCAACGACGGATTCCGTGCATACCACTCAGTTGCACTTCCTGTTCCATCAGGTAAGTTTTACAGTGGTATATGTCCTGTCGAAGCGAAGATCGATACTGCACCACGCCTGAACAGTATCTCCCTATTTCAGTCTACGAATGATACGCACAATACACACGAATCCGTCAACGCCCAGACTCCGCGGAGGAGTAGCATCGGCTTCTATTACCAGAATGTCCGAGGGTTGCGCTCCAAAATTGACAACTTCTTCACTGCGACATCAGATGCTGCATACGATGTGATCATTCTTACTGAAACTTGGCTCAACGATCACATCCCTTCTCCTCTACTGTTTGGACAAGCGTACAGCGTTTATCGTAAGGACCGTGACCCGATAAGAACAGGTAAAAGCCGAGGTGGAGGGGTTCTTGTCGCCGTCTCGAACAAGTTAGCATCCTGGCTGTCCCCCGTGAAAGTGGATGAGTCACTGGAACAGTTGTGGGTTTGTGTTTCGTTCGGAGAGTTGACCATCTATGTGGGCGTACTCTACCTTTGCCCTGAACTTGCTGTAGACTCGACCGCCATGGACCAGCATATTCAGTCAGTTAGTTCCATCAGCAGCCATTTGACTAGTAAAACTCGTCATATATTGTTTGGCGATTTCAATCAGCCAAACCTTATCTGGGCACAGAATGACATAGGCAGCGTAACAATCAATGCTAGTGAGTCAACATTTTCGGGCTCAAGTAATACGTTACTGGACGGAATGGTACTTCATGGAATGGTTCAGCGGAACTATGTAAAGAATTGTTTTGGTCGCTCGTTAGATCTTGTTTTTATAAATGAAGAAGCTGAATTTGAGAGTCATCTTGAAGAATCTGTAGAACCTCTCATTGATGTAGACCCGTATCATCCACCATTGGAAATCACGATGAACTGCGACACCGATGTCGAGCTAATTGAAACTATCGATGACATGGAGTTCGATTTCGCGAGGACCGATTTCATTGCTTTGAATCAGGCGCTCAATCGTATTGACTGGTCTGTGCTTGAAAACATGGAAGATGTCGATTACGCAGTCTCTTTTTTCACCGACGAGCTAGTACAGCTATTTAGAAGTTACGTGCCCGCCCCTCGACGCCCTTTACATCCTCCATGGTCGAACAGAAAGCTTCGACTCTTGAAAAGAAAAAGAGCCTCTGCCTTGCGTCGATATTCGTCGAGAAAATGTCCCACATTGAAGTTTGAGTTTGTCCGTGCTAGCACAAAATATAAGAAATATAACAGTTTCCTGTATGCTAAATATGCCCAACGCACGCAAAGGGATTTAAAACAAAATCCTAAGCGTTTTTGGAACTTTATTAAAAGCAAGCGAAAGGAGCATGGATTACCCTGTAAGATGTACTACGGCGATAGAACGGCGGCGTCTCTGGAAGAAATGTGTGACCTGTTTGTCGACCACTTTCTAACAGCATTCGAGTCTACTGATCCAACTACCCAGTCTGGAGCACTGCGTGATGTCCCAAGGAATGCCATTAACCTAGACGTAACATCATTTGCGGAGGATGACATAGTTGCTGCAACAAGAAAGCTCAAATCATCTTTCACTCCTGGTCCAGACGGTATTCCATCGGCGATTTTGAAGAAGTGTGGACAGTCCCTAGCTTACCCTCTGACGTGTATTATCAATTTGAGTCTGCGTCTATCGAAATTTCCGGATCGTTGGAAGGAGTCATACATGTTTCCAGCTTTTAAAAGTGGCGACAAACGTAACGTTGCGAATTATCGAGGAGTGACGTCATTATGTGCCGGATCGAAGTTATTTGAAATTTTAATCAATGGTACCCTATTTAACGCCGTGAAGAACTACATCTCTCAAGATCAGCATGGATTCTTTCCTGGGAGATCTACAACAACTAATCTGGTTGAATTCACATCGTACTGCTTAAAAAACATGCAATCCGGAGCACAAGTTGATGCAGTCTACACCGACCTAAAAGCCGCCTTCGATCGTGTTAATCACCAACTGCTGCTAGACAAGATGAATCATTTGGGCGCTCCTAGTAAACTTGTTTCGTGGTTGAAGTCATACTTGGCAGATCGTCGTTTATGGGTCAAACTAGGAGCCACTGTTTCAGCGACCTTCCAGAACAGCTCAGGAGTCCCACAAGGAAGCAACCTTGGCCCCCTCCTGTTTGCTGTATTTTTCAACGATGTGTGCAACATCCTGCCCGCTGGGTGTAGACTAGTGTACGCGGATGACCTTAAAATGTTTCTGATTGTGAGATCATTAGAGGATTGTAAAGTGCTTCAAGCAATGATAGAGTCATTTGAGGATTGGTGCTACCGTAATCACCTGTCAATTAGTGTTGCGAAGTGTATGGTGATAACTTTTAGTCGTAAGAAGAAGCCACTAGTGGGTGATTACCGCATTAGAAATCAACCATTACAGCGAGTAACAACAGTGAAGGATCTGGGAGTTTTATTGGATTCAAAACTTCTTTTTAACGAACATTATTTAGCGATGCTCGCTAAAGCGAATCGTGCCTTAGGAATGATTTTTAAATTCACCAAAGAGTTCAGGGACCCTTATTGCCTCAGATCTTTATATTACTCATTGGTACGTTCTATACTTGAATCCGCGGCTGTAGTTTGGTGTCCGTCGTCTCAAACGTGGAATGATAGAATCGAGTCTGTGCAGCGAAAGTTTATAAGGTTTGCACTGCGTCTCTTACCGTGGGACAACCCAATGAACCTTCCGCCTTATCAAAATCGGTGCCGTTTACTCGCAATGGATACGCTCGAGAAAAGAAGAAACATTATGAAGGCAATGTTTATAGCCAAATTGTTAACAGGAGAAATTGATGCACTGAACATATTACGCCGCATTGACCTAAATGCTCCTCAAAGAACGCTACGAAATGTAAGTTTTATTCGATCGGAGTTCCATCGTACCGATTACGGCTCAAATGAGCCAATCAAGGCAATGTGTGATGTTTTCAATGTTAATTACCATTTATTTGATTTTAATATCTCGACAAATATTTTTAAAAGTCGATTAATTACTTCTGGTAATATATAGCACATAAGGTTTTCATGTAGACACAATGTTGTCCGATGGAAGTAATACAAATACAAATACAAATACAAATGCGCCCAATACTGGTGATTCTGACGCCACGCTTTGTCAGTTGCTCCGCCCATTTTCATCAAGGCCGCTAGTTTAGTGACCATGACAACAAACAAATCGAGAGACGAACCAGCCAAGGGCTGAAAGTCTCTCTAATAAAGACAAATCAATCAATCAACAAACAAATCGCTTGTTTGTTTACATTTACATTCCGGACCAGGTAATATCTGGGACCATTTGGGCAGGAGCACCTATTTTGGGCACTTGCTGCTGTAGCTCAGTCAATGGTCAGGCAATTAATTTAAATTTTGGAATCCAAACCGCCGAGATTGGTGGAATAGATGTAGAAAATGGACAGAACCCTGTCCAACGGACCGGATGGCGTAAGTCGAAAATTTGAAGTTGATCCGCTTGGCGGCTACTTTATTACACAACGACCAGAAGGCATTGTGATCTTCAGTGGGCGGTTTCAACAAACCGTCCCACCATTTTTATTAGCTTGCTACCTCAACAATTCAAGGCCAAACTGAAGGCCAATTTTGAGTTTAATGACGAAGAGAACAAAATGGCCGAAAATACGTAACATCACATCCACACTTCTCCCCGGTTAAGTCTAAGGTGAAACTGATCGCCAGAACATTGTATATGTTGAAGTGGCAGAGAGAATGGGATTCTTCCAGCAAGGGTAGGCGTGTCTATATGGACGAGCAGGCCCCATGGCGAGGTGAATTTTCACTTGACACAATATATGTATGTCCGGAATGCGCAGAGTGCGATGACACCGCGGAGCATGTGCTCAATGAATACCTACGATTCGTGGAGCAAAGGAAAAAAATTCCAATACAAATAAAATAAATATCAATAATACTACAATGCACTATATTGCATTGCACTATATTCCACAGTTTGTTATATTGTTATTGTATGGTTATACAACAATAACTTTTATTTTATAAAAAAAATCAAACATTATCAAAATAATAAAATGTATGGTTTGCGTTTCAGATTTGTTCCTAAAAAAATATAGTTTGTGTTGTTATGATACTTACAACCTGTACATTATATTGTAAAATGCTCATTTACAATACATTTTATGGTGCATATCCATTAGGATGCGGCTTATTTTAAAAATGTTGTTGAAACCTGGAATTCGTAAGCTCTTCTGGATTCAAATGACACAAAAAGAGAAACCTCTGAGTTTGAACCAAACATATTGAGATTTAGAGGTGGCGCAATCGCCTCAAAGTTGAATTTTCGAGTAATAAAAAGATGTTTTCACTTCAAGTACCATAACTTTCTAAATTTTCGACCGACTTTCAATCCTTTTTTTTTATGAATTTCTCACAAATTAAGTTTCGAGTAAACTCGTAGAACATTCATTTTTTTCCAAATTCTCGCAAAATATAAGTTTTTAAAGATTTAATTTATTTTTTTCTTCTTTTTACAAAAAAAATTAACTTTAGAGTCCGCAGCCTAATGAAATGTATTACGAATGTATTGTAATGTAACAATACCATATATTGTATTTGTGTTGAATATTTTACAAGGGTATCTCCTGAATCGAGCTTGTACTACAGAGACGCCGACTAAAAGCAAGTTGAGTTGGCCACCCCTCCTCTCCCAGAAACTTGAGTTCAATGGGTAGTCCATAGTACTAGTCAGGACCGAGTCTTCCAGGGAAGAAAGGACAACCTAAAGCGATAGCAGGTGAAACGCTAACAAATAGAGAGTACTCATCCCAACGGGCGTACCACGAATGTAAAGAAGAGTGAGAATAAGAGTTTTTAGTGGGTTGATTCCCACGTAACCCGAGGACCCAGCTCTTGGGTATATGATCAGCAGATTTTTCTCATTCTATAAAAAAATAGTAAATACCGTAAACCGGGGTCAAATTGTTCAGCGCGGTGAAATTGATCATTCGCGGACTGAATTGTAATTCCATGTTAGAAACTCAAACACGTCGTTATGATCATGAAGTGCTTACCTCATCCAGTTCATAGATGTTTAGAGATGAGTGTGAACTTTTCAGTTTTTAGAAAAAAAAAATAGTCTTATAGGGTATGTGTTCCATCATTAATCTCACGCTCCCATATTCATCCTATCCGAAAACAAGCGTTTACGGCACCGATTGATTCCGTTCTTTTTGTTTTCATGGGTGCTCACTTCTAACAAAAAATA
This sequence comes from Aedes albopictus, assembly GCF_035046485.1. Lineage (NCBI taxonomy): Eukaryota > Metazoa > Arthropoda > Insecta > Diptera > Culicidae > Aedes > Aedes albopictus. The sequence continues at coordinate 218,794,462 of NC_085138.1, forward strand.
CAAAAATAAGAAACAAAACAAACAGCGCTTCAATCCTTTGTTTTTCGTGGGATGAAAATGGGAGCCACATGCTTAAGAAGGGAACCAGTACCCTATTACTTTTTTCCAAACTATTCCTTACATAGCCGAAACTTTTGAAACTAAACAATCGGTTTCCACTAGGAAAAAAAAATTACAGTAGAGCGGAAATTTTTTCGACTTTCCATACAAGGTAGATGATTTGAAATCGATTTCTGTTCTATGTTTAAGCAAAGCCTCTCACTTCATTTATCTCATTCTACATAATCAATGCTCCGATTTAGCTGATTTTTTTTACTGTAACTCGGCTACATATGATATATCAAATGAACGTTGAGAAAGAATTTTTAAATTGTTTTTTTTTCTTATTAAAGAAAAAAAATACATTTCTTCTTTATTTTTTGGACATTTTGCTAAAATTGAAGGAGATCGTCCCTTTAGCTAACCAATATCTTGAATTTCATCAATCTGACGCAAAGCCTGCATTCAGAAGATCGAAAGGTATTATATTCAGCCATTAATTTATTGAAAAAGATTTAAAATTTGTTGAACAAAACGCAAAAGATTTGAATTTTAGTAAATTCAATATTTCAAAAAATTGAAAAAGTCGATATTGAACTAAAACTCAAAAACTGTTCTACTTAAACATTTTTGAAGCACGGTTTCGAAATCCGCACTAAATTGTGCTCAAAAAACTTTGGTGGTCGTTGACAGAAGTTCACGACTTTCGTTTTATTTTGTAAACTAGTGTATTAAGGCAGGAGTAGGCAACTTTGTATTATTACCGATGCTCAATTGTATGCAGACCAATTTCGCTCCAAAGAGGCATTTTTTTAATTTTTGAAGTGAAGTTCCTATTTGTTGAACAAAATTTTGTTACATAGTTTCACGGAGATCCACCCGGTATTGGTCTTGCAGAAATTATTTTGCCAATATTTGATTTGCTAAAAATGTTATCTGCAAAAGATGTTTTAATGTAATCAATTTGATCCTGGATTATGGTACGTTTATCGCTTGGAAACGCCAACCGCAAGGCCACGAGGCTCCAACATAGTTTAGGCCATTTACGCCGAATATTTTATTAATTGCCCGGAAAACATTCGATCGCCTTAGTTATTCAACCTCACTTCAATTCGACCAAATGCCTAAACAGTGGGGTTATTAACGATTTCATCTGCTCTACAAGATATGCACTGAATCAGTCTGAATGAATCGACTCATGTTTTACACTTTCCTCATGATGGCTGATGGTGGAGCAGTTTGTAGCCTAATTTCAACTTCCGCTACATATGTTCACGCAAATTAAGGATTGGTTGCAACCCTTACAAGAACAGAATCTCCTATTTCAAGAGTGGCTTCTATGTGACCGAATACAGTTCAGAGAAGATTTTGCAGATATGGTTAGAGGATCGCATTACTGAAAGTGTTCGGCCTTTTCTGCACAAAGCAGCTCAATTAACGTCATTGTGCGTGAATGCAGTATGCTTTCAAAAATCCGTGGTAGCTCAAGGGTTTTCTGTGCGAACGCATGTGGGTGATCGATGATGATGATGAGACATGGCCGAACAATCGAGCGATGAGGTGATCACGAATTCAAAATTTCCAAGTTCCGCTCGCATCTCCACGACCGACGACGCGCTAAAATGTTTGCACACGGGGGAAGGCTGTTGTGTCAGTTTGCCCATTCACTTTGTGTCTAATAGCATGCACAGGTCGTTATACACAGTGCTGCACATGTTCTGAGCTTTCGATAGCTCTTTGCGGATCAAATCCCAAGTTTTGGATTGCCTTATTTTTTGCTCTCACCACTCATTGGTAGCCGAAAGGCCGCCGTCGGTCGAAAATGCTCTGCAATGCGGTAACCATCTAGTTTGGCGAACCATCAATTATCCGGCAGCTTTTTATTGTCGTCAGTCGGTAATCATCACGGGCTATATTTATTTTACCGACTAGGTTATGAAAGTGTATGAAAATCGAGATTTGAGCAATGATGTAAATGATCGCTAGGATAGAACTCGGGAAAACGCTTAGCGATCGTGATCGGAAGTGCTTTTCCAATGTAACCCGATAAAAAATGTTCGAACCAAAATTGAACACTATCTATCTATCTATCTATCTATCTATCTATCTATCTATCTATCTATCTATCTATCTATCTATCTATCTATCTATCTATCTATCTATCTATCTATCTATCTATCTATCTATCTATCTATCTATCTATCTATCTATCTATCTATCTATCTATCTATCTATCTATCTATCTATCTATCTATCTATCTATCTATCTATCTATCTATCTATCTATCTATCTATCTATCTATCTATCTATCTATCTATCTATCTATCTATCTATCTATCTATCTATCTATCTATCTATCTATCTATCTATCTATCTATCTATCTATCTATCTATCTATCTATCTATCTATCTATCTATCTATCTATCTATCTATCTATCTATCTATCTATCTATCTATCTATCTATCTATCTATCTATCTATCTATCTATCTATCTATCTATCTATCTATCTATCTATCTATCTATCTATCTATCTATCTATCTATCTATCTATCTATCTATCTATCTATCTATCTATCTATCTATCTATCTATCTATCTATCTATCTATCTATCTATCTATCTATCTATCTATCTATCTATCTATCTATCTATCTATCTATCTATCTATCTATCTATCTATCTATCTATCTATCTATCTATCTATCTATCTATCTATCTATCTATCTATCTATCTATCTATCTATCTATCTATCTATCTATCTATCTATCTATCTATCTATCTATCTATCTATCTATCTATCTATCTATCTATCTATCTATCTATCTATCTATCTATCTATCTATCTATCTATCTATCTATCTATCTATCTATCTATCTATCTATCTATCTATCTATCTATCTATCTATCTATCTATCTATCTATCTATCTATCTATCTATCTATCTATCTATCTATCTATCTATCTATCTATCTATCTATCTATCTATCTATCTATCTATCTATCTATCTATCTATCTATCTATCTATCTATCTATCTATCTATCTATCTATCTATCTATCTATCTATCTATCTATCTATCTATCTATCTATCTATCTATCTATCTATCTATCTATCTATCTATCTATCTATCTATCTATCTATCTATCTATCTATCTATCTATCTATCTATCTATCTATCTATCTATCTATCTATCTATCTATCTATCTATCTATCTATCTATCTATCTATCTATCTATCTATCTATCTATCTATCTATCTATCTATCTATCTATCTATCTATCTATCTATCTATCTATCTATCTATCTATCTATCTATCTATCTATCTATCTATCTATCTATCTATCTATCTATCTATCTATCTATCTATCTATCTATCTATCTATCTATCTATCTATCTATCTATCTATCTATCTATCTATCTATCTATCTATCTATCTATCTATCTATCTATCTATCTATCTATCTATCTATCTATCTATCTATCTATCTATCTATCTATCTATCTATCTATCTATCTATCTATCTATCTATCTATCTATCTATCTATCTATCTATCTATCTATCTATCTATCTATCTATCTATCTATCTATCTATCTATCTATCTATCTATCTATCTATCTATCTATCTATCTATCTATCTATCTATCTATCTATCTATCTATCTATCTATCTATCTATCTATCTATCTATCTATCTATCTATCTATCTATCTATCTATCTATCTATCTATCTATCTATCTATCTATCTATCTATCTATCTATCTATCTATCTATCTATCTATCTATCTATCTATCTATCTATCTATCTATCTATCTATCTATCTATCTATCTATCTATCTATCTATCTATCTATCTATCTATCTATCTATCTATCTATCTATCTATCTATCTATCTATCTATCTATCTATCTATCTATCTATCTATCTATCTATCTATCTATCTATCTATCTATCTATCTATCTATCGGAACGGTCGGGAAAATTTTCTCGGCTCCCTGGGCATAGTGCATCACTGTACTTACCACACAATGTACCAATCAATGCAATGGCAGGCTAAGAAAATCCTTCAATTATAACTGTGGTGCTCTTTGGTTCGATTTCCTCAACTCGGCTTAACCGGTAAGCCAGGCTCACCCATATAGTTAAACCTGGTTTAACGCTTAAGCCAGGGTGAAGAATTCGGCCCTAAGAACACTAAGTTGACAAGAGGCAGGCCAAGTTCCAATGCGAACGTCGAGCCATGAAAAAGAAGCAAAAGATTGTGTTGTTCCTTGCTGTGCATGCATCGCTCCTGTATGAGGTAATCATCCTGTATGAGGTAATACTTGTACACTATATTGTTATATGTATTATCATTCGCTATATCGCTATTTTCACTACCCTATCATCTATTGGAATGATGATATACCTGGGCGTGTTAGTGGAATACCTGTAAGTAAAAGAAAATCAGGCTGAGTATTATTCCTTTCAATTACACTAAGGATTTGCATCTTTTGACAGATACGTTTTTCGACCTCAAGTCGTACTTGACTCGAGACTAATACGAGACACTGAAGACGTTGAAGTCGAAATACATATCTGTCGAAGGATGCATTGATTGGAATTAAAAGGAATAGTACTAAACCCGATTTTCTTTTACTGGGCTTCGTGGCCGTACGGTTAGCGGCGGCAGTCGTCTAGGCGTATCGTAAGCTTCGGAGTGTGGGTTCGATTCCCGCTCCAGTCGGTGGAAACTTTTCGTCAAACGAAAAATTCATCACTGGGCCACTGGGTGTTCTGTGTGTTGTCCGTTGTCTAGTGTAAGTAATGTGTTCAGTCTGTGCAGCCTCTGGCTTGAAGACGGTGTGAATTGTCTTTTTTATTTATTGGAACTCGTTTCAGCTTTAGACGCTTTCTAAGTTGATGATAACATTTATCCCAAGTAGCACAACTTGTTATAATAATGTATATAGGGGAATCAATGTATTTTGGACACAGCGTTACGCCAATATATTTTGGACACATCCATTTGTTTTTGCCGTAAGTGATGATGATGATGATGATGATTGAAGTGTACCCACCATCATCGCAAGGATTACCTATGGCTGCAGAATCACTCCGGAAGAGAATGATCTACCTGATGGTTTGTTTTTGCCGTAAGTGTCCAAAAAATATTGGCGCGTTGCTGTGTCCAAAATATGTTGGTTCCCCTAATACATGCTTCATACAAACGTGACACCTAATATGTGCTTTTTGGTAATGGCTGAGAATAATGTTCAAGCCTTACGTTTCATTTGTAATTTACCATTTCGGTATTCGGTCACTATGGCTTAATTTCATGTGCTATTCAAAATTCATGGTGAAATAAATACATTTACCTTTCATGAATTCATTCGCTCTCCATCAGATCGATATTAACCCTAAAAGGGATACCTGGGGTCCATTGGACCCCAGGCGCCTTTCAGAGCTCGTCTTTGATGGAACAGACTCAGCGAGGTGACGAAACTGAGGCCCTTTTAGGGTTAAGAATGGAAGTTTTGGTCATCTCTCTGGTTTTGTGAGATTTTTGAACAAATTTTCAGACATGCAACATGGTGGCTACTTGAGACAGCATCGTCTGGAATTTTGGAATGCTATTTTAAATCACTGTACTAAACATGTGCTTGTATCCGTTACATATAAATAAGTAAATTAAATCACTTCATTGAATGTTTGAACTGCGCTAGATCAATATTTTTTGGATAGGAATCTGTACATGAACAAACGGCTAATATTTGTATATAAGTGTGAAACTTTTTAGCAGGCACTGTAATCTATCAGTCCTGATAAGAAAGAATCCGGAATATTAGAATTACATTTAAATATTAGCGCATTTGCCCAAAAGTACATGCGGCAAATCCCTAAGGAAAGGAACAGCCGCGTTTTTTGCTTTCCTTTTACTCCATTCTTATGGGAGATAAAATTGCGGCTGTTCCTTTCCAAGAGGATTTGCCGCGTGGAATTTCGTGCAAATGCGCGTTTGGAACATTACAAAGGCCGCGCGGTGTATCATATTCAGCACACCAGTCAATAGCATCGGTTGTACATCACAACAGCATGTTTGTCGAATACTACTTGAATCGAATGAAATATATTGAAATTACATCATATTAACGTTTTTTCAACATCCTTTTCCAAATAGCTTACAACGATGTGATTGTTGTTTTTGAATACCTGTTTCAAATATAAGTATAACAATAACAAAATCGTAGTGCAGTTTCTGACTTCAATCTAAATTATTTGATATCAAATGTTTCGCGGAATCAGAATTAGTATTTATAAGTGAGATTTAGCTACCACGTAAGTATCTAAAGTGATTTTTAGATGACATATAAGGCCTGACACTGAGATGAAGTTCAATGGTGACTTTTCTCTGCCGACCCACTAGGACTGAAGCGATTTCCGCAATCGCCAAGAATTTTAGAGAATATTCTTATACCCGTTAAGCAAAATATCAACCCCACCACGAAATAATCAATAGACACATTCCACGCACCTCTACGCCAAGGGTGTGAAATATCAAAGTGAATTTTTCGCCCCAAGCTTTCCAGCATATGAAAAAGGGTAGATTCAATCTAAGGAAAACCATTTGTTTTACTTAAAATTTGACTGATTACGTATTTAAATAGCTAGGTGAAGTAATAGAATTTTATGTAAGAAAAATGAAATTTTTCATTGATAATTTTCAAATATGCCTGCTGGCACGATAAAGTTCGAAAACATTATAACTATTTTTTAAAAATGTAGTATAACAACGTATATTTTATACACCCAAAGGACACTTTTCATAAAAATGGGTTTTGATATGTTTTAAGCACTTTTTGCAATAGCCGCAATTTAATGGTGTCCCGTTACGAAAATAGTATATTTGTTGTAAAAGCGAATTTATTACAAACTTTAGAAAAATGATTTTCAGGATTCTCTTAGTACTCGTGGAGACCTTTCATCCAACATATGGGTTACCTTGATCGACGCGTTATCTTAGGCGTTACAGTGGGTGCGTAGATTTGGTGTCCCGTTACGAAAATTTTAAAGACATTCATAAGTGGATGAATAAGTTTGGTTTGATCAAATATTTAACCAAAAATCTGTAACCATGATGAAATAATATTATAGGGTGTATATATTTTCATTATCCTTCTTGGTGTAACGCCCCTACTGGAACAAAGCCCACTTCTCAGCTCTCCACGGAAACTACGTAAACAAAGGGCAATTATTCTGGTAGATCAGTATAAAAAGTGATGTTTTATTAAGTTTTGTGATGACAGCATACTCTTTAAAAGCTATAACCCATGCTATAACCTTTTTAACATGTCTTATGAATTACCACCATGATGTATAAAAAGGTTTATAGAATCACACAGCGTTCAAAACTTGAAGATCCCGAAGTGATGGTTGGCATTCCTTCTTTACCCCATTCATCACCGTATACATAATTTACTTATTGAAAAAAAAAAGTGTAAAATGCATCACGAAAATGGCGTAGCATTACTTTTTGTGATAACATAAATCAGTAACCGTTGATTGAAAGTCTAGCGACCTCCCTCTTGTCGTTTTGGTTGATAACGTTTTTTTCTTCTCGAAATCCGTTTGTTTGTATCGTTACTGGTTGTTGTTAGGTAAATATCAACGGAAAGCCCCTATACTCCCATCCTCTCCAAAAAAAAACTTTGTTCTCTCTAACCTCGACCAAACGGCAAGTTCAACGGTTCCCCAAAACTAACATAGCATAAAAGAAAAATCCCCTTTAAAATGTAAAAGTTATTTCAACGAAAAAAATGGCTCCTTTATTCTCAAGGCGCATGAGCCTTCCAATAAAGGATTAAAGCAACATGCAACATATGCTTGAAAAGACTGTGTTGGAAGAATATACTATAGATATCATTGAACCTTCTTCGGATCATTATAATGTAAAATGTGGAAAACCCGATAAGTTAGATACGTCGCACAACCATAGTTTTGGAGATACAATTAAACTTCACGTACCCGACCCCCGATAACTCATTTTCAAAATGCTGGCATTTCGTCTATTTTCATTCGTTTTTTTTTAAGTCGCCCTCGATCGATCATAAATTGGTGCTTATTTATTACACTCAAATGGCCATGTAGTATCCGAAACCATTCCGGAGGTATTCCGGATTGTACTGTGGTCAGGGGGCGGGGAAGGGATCTGTTTTCCCAAATGGCTAAAAGTGATTATTATTTCGTGTGTGTTGTGTTTGAGAGGCCTCCGCGGAACCTGCTCCAGATGTTACTAAGCGGCCATATCAGTTGATACATACTTAAGTCAATTTTTTCTATCCCATTCTTTCGAAATGAAGATTGATACGTTGCTCGGCATGTATTGGTTACAAACCAGAAATGTTCCCGATGACACCTCCGTGGAACCTGTGCTAAATGTTCCGAGGTGGCCATTTAGTTGATACATACTTCAGTCTATCCACAGACAAACAGATGTAACACCTAGAACAATTTTCGTGAAAATCCAGTTCACACTACCATCACCTGGTGGAAATGGTTCACGAAACACTGCGTTGTGCAATATCGTCAACAGAAGGCGCTAAACGTGTTAAACGTCAAACGCAAATAAAAACGATGTGCCCGCCTTTGGTTGTGAAAGCGACAACTATGAAGATATAAAATGATCGTTTAAAGCATGATCGATAGAAATTTCGCCAGTGTTACGTCTGTTTGTCTGTGGTCTATCGTTTCTGACTCAGTCATTCGAAATCATGGCGATTGATATGTCGCACGGCATGCTTAGGTTGAAAGCCAGAAGTGTCCCCAATGAGGCCCCGCGGAACCTGTCACGGGAGTCCGGATGGGCCAACTGACTCAAATCTGGTTGTAGCAGTTGTGTTTCACTATTCGCAACAAAATTTTCGTTGAAAATCGATGGTTAAAACACAACAACATACGAAATAATCACTTTTAGCCATTTTGACAACCCCCTGATCCCAGCACAATCCGGAATATCTCCGGAATGGTTCCGGATATTGCATGGCCACTTGAGTATAATAAACTAGCTCCAATTTATGATCAATTGAGGGTGACTTCAAAAAAAAAAAACGGATGAAAATTGGCGAAATGCCAGCATTTCGAAAATGAGTTAAATAAAACTCGTGAAGGTTAAATAAAACTCGAAACAGGTTCCCCAGGGCCCATTCCGATGGCCACCATAGGGTCAGAGTGGGTTTGAAGAACTATTGGTGTCCTGCCGGACAGCTACTATCTGTCTGAAAAATATTGCCGAAGACACCAACATTCTATCTAGCAAAGCATTCAATCTACAACTAGATGACTTTAGCCGTAACGGGACACCATTTGCAAAACACTGTTTTCACGCGAGCGTAACGCTGCGCTCCCAAAGCTAAATCAAGAATATTTCCAAAACTATACATTTCTCAGTGAAACTCACTTCGGCAATCTTGTTCACATCAATCCAAAGAAGAAATGTCTAGAAGACTCTATTATTCAAAACTTCATAACAGAGCTAATATACGCATTTCAGATTGAAAATTTTAAAAAGAAGATTTCTGCGATGGTGTCCCGTTACGAAATGTAACATGTTATATAAAGCAAATTGGAACCAAAACCCCATAGAACAAGTATTGCATCAGCAAGTACATCTAATAAGCTTGTTATAAAACCTGTTAAACCATATGATCATGACCATTATAATTGATTGCAGACGTCATTTGTTCACGAAAGTTAGTTCCTCGCGGTGTCCCGTTACGCTGGAATGTGTCAATAATCAATAATCGCAAAGCATAACATATTAGACACATTCCACGCGTTACGTTTTGCGCGAGAATCAAACTTTTGCTTCCAAAAATGGTTATGTTGTTAAATACATGCCAACCAGTATATCAAACGATCCGATTTGATTAGAAGATTCATTTAATGCTTTGCAAATGTGAATTGGAACTTTTTACTTTATTTTACTTTACTTTACTTTAAGAAACACCAAGAAATAGAGCGTAACGGGACACCATCGCAAAAAACGGTAAATTTTGACTTAACGATAAGAAATTTGCTACTTTCTCGGAACATTTATCAAAGTTTCAAATGCTACAAGAATAATAGAAGTAATAATCTTTATTTTGGTGCAAAAAGATTAAAAATCGATAGCTGTAGCACTAAAATATCGTTCAACGAAGTTCAAAAGCACAGTGTAGAAGTGCGTGGAATGTGTCATTAGTGTTGGATTAGGGGCTGCCCATAAAGCACGTCGTCATTTTTTCCTAAAACTGTTCTCCTCTAAATTTTTAGAACACGTATCCGAAATAAGCACGTGATTATGCATGAAAAATGTTTGTCGTTGATAGAAGTTCACTACTTCCTTTATATTCTGTAAACTAGTGTTACAGACAAGTATTCTGGCCTATTTTAAAAGTGATTTAAACAAATATCGTATATTAAATGGTATAACATATTGCGCATGTTTCTATTCGGGATTATCGGGAATGTTGAATCACTATCGAGCAAGCTTCAAATTGTTAACCAATTATAACCCTCTTCCCGTTCTCTGAAAAAGTTTAGTCAGATTATCTAACGACCGATAACCCTCTGCCTGAACTGAAATGAAAATATGCAACGACTCCATTAGAGTTCGTGATCATTCAGGGTGCTCGTTTCTCTCGGGTTTTGTCACCATCCTCCTCTTTTCTACGCGGCTACTTATCTTCTACTGAACTGCAGATGCGCTTACAACTCTCAACAGCAGCGACGACCGGGTAAAGTAATCATGACTTATTTTTAAAGCATCTTATTTCCCGCTTTCGTTGTGCCTTCTCGCTTTTCGTTATTTGTAATTTATCATGAAAATTTATGAGCTTTTACGTGAGAAACACGGCGGGGAAGTTCAGCTTTTAACAATGTGGAATTCTCAAGAAAAGTAACACGAGACGAAAAAAATGTTACGCAACATTTGCTTATTGGACACCTACTAGCCTGGTTTTTTTTCACTAAATTTGAGCCTAATTCACTTACATTCTTTGGTTCGAGTGCCAAAGCTCTTCATTAACGCTAATTCAATTAAGAAATTCGACTCAGTCTCTTGGGGGTAACCGTTGTAATCACCTGGAGATGCTCAAATGAGTTTATGACGCTCTTCGTAAAGTGTTAAGCAATGTTAGTGTTGAGTTTTATGTTGACAATGTGTCTAGAGGCTCACCCACGTTGGCCATTTTTCTCAAGGAAACAATGTGACGGGATGGTTGCGAATAAAGCAGAACACCGACCAAACTGTAGCAAATCTGCAAACTCGATTGCAACCTTGAACTTTTCCTCCTCGGATGGAGCCAATGCAGAATGCAGTAGGTTCATACGTGTGTTGTGGTGGTGTAGTAATGGAAGGCTTCGCTGAGTGAATCCAAGCACATTCACGCATGGTGCAATCCTTTCTACGTTATACCTATAGAAGATAATTCTTTTTTTTTATCTGTATTGACGAGATTTTTAGCCCTAGGCTAGTTCATCTCGGGACCCACGCTTTACTTCCCTTCCGAAGGAACAACTTTGTCGGGAGTGGGATTCGATGCCAGGTCCTCGGCGTGATAGTCAAGTGTTCTAACCATCACACCAGGTCTGCTCCGATAATTATTTGATTCATATCTTTTAAGGGGTTACATATGTTGAGGTCGGGAAAAAAGTTAAAATTGTTTTATTATTTTTTCTTAAAGTGTTCTTAAAAATCCAAGCGATGAAGGCAACGGGATAGCGTTATGCGTCAATACAAATACATAATCATTTTTCCTATTTTATATTTTTATCGAGTCTCGACTCTCGACTAACTCTCAAATAGGGCCTATGAAAAAATGGAACACATGCAAATAAAAAATTATATCACGGAAACGGCTTGTTTGATTGGAAAGGTGTCTTCGACAAAGTGAATATATGGCAGCTCTAGGAAAAATACACATTGAAAAATTTATTTAGTTTTTCTTTTGAAAACTCTGAATTTTGTTACTAAAAATTAAATATATCAAAAAGCTATTTCTTTACCTTTGGTTTTTTAGAGTGTACACACTCAAAACAGATTTGCGGGCTCGGCAAAAACGCGCACAGCCGTCTGCTCAGTAAAACTATCAGCTGATATCCCAGCAAAAAGTGACATTTGTTAGCTGACTCTCAGCAAAACGATTGCCGAAGCTCAGCAATGAACTGTCAAAAATGCTGAGATCTCAGCAAAATTGTTGTTTGCTGATTACTCGGCTGTGCAAATCTCGGCAAAAGAATGGAAAAATGCTGATATCCCGGCAATCTGAATTAAGTGTGTATGACGAATTTCACGCCAACTCGTCTTAGGGGTTGGCAGCACTCTCTCAAAATCCGAGGGAATTTTGTAGGTATAATGAATATCTTGAAGCAACTTTGCATTTTATTTGAATTTATCTTAGTAGTATTTGAAAAGGGCTGAAATGGCATCACTTACAAAAAAGTGATGTATGTGTTAGATAACCGTGTGAACTTTCATGATATTGAAAAATTCCTACACGCTAAAAAAGTTAAAAAAAATGCAAATAAGAAAAAAATATTTAAATTTGCAAATAATATATTTTTTTAATGTAATAAAAATATTCTAATGAAAGACAATGCAATTGTCCAAAAGTTTGCTATATATCCCAAGATAAGTTTTTGAAGAAAAGCTTTTCTAAGGTAGCATTATTGGCCTATTTTTGGCAGCTCCTCCCCTCTCATTGTATATTCTCCCATACCTAATAGATGGCTCGTAGCAGTATCACAAACTTCCCCTAAAACGCTACGTCCTTAATGGTCGATCCCTAACAATAAATACTTCATATCATCTGTTTTTAGCATATTTCTTTTAAATAGAAATCAAAAGTTTTTATCCAGTGCGTTTTTACAGATCATTTATCATGTTATGTTTTTTTTTGGATTCTGGTGGAATACTGGAACTATTACTGTATGAGTTTTTCGAAGAGTTTCTAAGAAAACCGATTTTCCACAAAAGTGTTTATCTTGCGATATATGGCGAACTTTAAGACAATTGTATTCATAGGCGTTAACTTGTGATGCAATTGGTGGGGGATTTAATTCCCAAAAAGTGAACTATTTTCAACTTTTTTCAGCTGAATGCACAAGTTTTTACGTAAATATGCCTAAACTAGATGAGCTGCATCGATTTTTTTTTCGAATTTCATTTCACAAGTGGGCATGTTTTCCAAATTTATTTGTTTTTTTGAACTTTTTTTTAGCGTGTAGGAGTCGATTTTTCAATATTTCAATTTCTTTTACATGAAAGTTCACGCAATTCCCTGATAATCATCATTGAAATAATGGTCAAATATTAAAGCCCTTTTAGTGTAGAATTAGCATAAGTTAAAATACACAGAAATAATAAAAAAAAAAATTAAGCCCTTTTCAAATATTAGTCTAGATGAATTTAAAAAAAAACGAAGTGTGCAAAGTTACTTTAAAATACATAGTCTGCATATCCACAAAATTCCATTGGATTCTGAGAGAGTGCTGCCAACTCCGAAATCGAGTTTGCGTGAAATTCGTTAAACACTCTAAAAACACACAATCGAAAATTTTTTAAGTGTCATAACTTTTTTGTACATTTTTTTACCATTTACAGATGGTAGTTAACAGAGTGAACTTTATACTTACAAAAAATCATGGAAATAAAAAATAGCTTTTTGAGATATTTAATTTTTAATAACAAAAATCAGGTTTTTAGAAGAAAATCTAAACAAATTTTCTAATGTGTATTTTTCTAAGAGCCACCATATATTTATCTACAACTTTGCCGAAGACACCATTCCGATCAACCAAGCCGTTTCCGTAAAATATTTTTTTATTTGCATGTGTATCATTTTTTCATAGGCCCTATTTGAAAGTCAGTCGAGACATAATATGCACTTCTGATATGAAAAAATAGTTTCTCACGTGAAAAGGAATAGTTTGAAAAAAAATCAAGTACCTAGATAAAAAAACATCGATCAAAATCGATTCGTGCTGGTGTGTGGAAAGACACAGCTGTTAAAAAATAAGTATGAAAATCGTGCTTTACCTCTCTGCTATGGTAAGCGCAAAATGTCTGATGACCTTGCTGCAGTTATGGTACCTAATAGTAAGCTTAGCTGAACGATTAAAGTTTGATAAACTAATCGACTAAGTAATGTAAAAAATCATAATCATATTCGACAACCACTATGGGGTAACTTGCAACAGTTGAAATTAATAAAACTTTCTATAGTTTATTTTCATTTCATGATATTTTGGCATTGGCGTATCTTGGATTTTTTTTCCTAGGGGGAGCCTAGAGGGTGCCAGTTTTATCGGTTTTCAGGTTGTTTTGCTTTTTTTGTAAAAGGAAATACCGATCCACCCTCAACTTCTTAGTATAATGATATACTGCGTCGCGGGAAAAAATAGCCTGCAAATTTTGACTTACGTAAAACCAACATTGTGTCGAGTCCGGTTTGTACGTATAATATTAGAATTTGTGTTTTCGGCAAAAAGTTCTTTCGGTAATTGTTAAGGGAATATTCCCGGCTATTTATTTGGAAGCTAGCTGTCCCGGCAAACGTCGTTCTGCCTGCCTACTGTGTTTTCGACATGCGGCTCTACGGAACAATGGCCCGCAAAATGGAATTTCAAACTTTCTTGTTTTCGGTGCGTTCCCGGTCGATTTTCACAATTATTTTTTCGTACGAACACGTCGGAGCCCTTCACGAATGAAATACTGAAAGAATGGTGTAGATCCGTTGGCCCGTTCCCGAGCCTATTCGTGACATACAAACACCATTCCTTTTATTATTTATATAGATTGTTTTGCAATTTATTCCATTTCTTTTGGAAATCTCTCAGTAATTCCTTTGGATTTGGCAAATTTCTTCGATCATATCTTTGGATCTCCTTCGGCAATTTCTTTACGAATTTATTTGGTAATATGTTTGGAATTTGATACTGAACGCCTTTCAATTTTTCAGTAGTCTTTAAAAAAGCATTGTTTTGTTAATGTCAGCAATTCTATTGATATTTCCATGTTTAAATTCTTAAATTACTATTCAGGATTTTTTTTGGGAATTATTTTAGTGAAGCCTTTGGTAACACTAGTTTACAGCATTTTTGAACTCGGTAAGCTGATGATCATTTTTGGTGTAGAATCATGCCCTGAGGTCGAAAACGTGAAGGAAAAAAGTTACAGTAGAGCGCAATTTTTTTCGACTTTCCATACAAGGTTGATGATTTGAAATCGATTCTTGTTCTATTTTTATGCAAAGTCGCTCACTCATTCATCTCATTCTTCGTAATCAATGCTCCGATTTAGCAGCTACATATGATATATCGAATATCGAACTATAGATGTCGAAGATATCACCAAATCACTTTTCCATGTTTTACGAAAGTGACCCCAAACTTTTGGCCGATACATCATATTGAGGGGTGACCCCAAACTTTTGGTCGATGACATCAAGGATTAATTTACTTAATAACTTTTTTTCTAGATTTTTAGCTAAGTTCTGTAAAAAGCAGTTTATAGCTAATAGAAAATGGGTCATATTACCGCTCTCATCTTAAAATTTGGTCGACCCAACTTCCAGCGACACTGCCGTAAGTTTATATTCATTTTTTAGAAAATTTGGCAACTTTGGGTTAAGTTTACATACATTTTTTTTTTGAAAAAGTTTCCTTTTAATCATGTTCAAAGTTTCTTTGACTTATTATTTTTTGAATGAAACCTAGGGTTTTGAAATTGGACGCAAATTGGCGGAGATATGGGCCTAAAAAAATGACATGTTTTTGAGGGGGTGACCCTAAACTTTTGAACGGGAGTGTAAATCGCTACTATAATTTTATTGAAAATTCGTTAGACTTTTTTTTCTAGATTTCTTTAGTAATTATGTACGAAATTCCTGCATCACTTGATTTTGGAATACCTTCGGCAATTCCGATGTAGGAGCTATCCATAAACCACGTGGTCATGAGGGGGGGGGGGGGGTTTCGGCCAATGAGCATTTTGTATGGACGAATAAAAATTTTTGTATGGACTAATTACCACGCGGGGGGGGGGGGGGGGGGGGTTGGGAAGTCCCAAAAAAATGACCACGTGGTTTATGGACAGCCCCTTACCTGCATTGAAAATTTATTTGGAAATTTCATCAGCAATTCCTTGGGAAATTTTGAAAACTTCGATTATTACTTTGGGAACTTCCTCGGTAATTACTTTGGAAATTAATTCGACAAATTTCTTAGAGACTTTCTTCGGGAATTTCTTTGTAAACAAAATTTGTTACGGGGATTCTACGGCAATAACTTTTAAGAATTCTTACTATTTTTTTTTCAAAAAATCCTTTGATGATTGTGGAAAATTCTTTGGGAATTTCTTGGAAAATTTTTAATTACAAGTTTTTCCCGTATATTCCTATAGAATTTCACTACAGGTTCCCAAGATTTCAATGGGAATTTCAACTTTCCCTAAATTCGTTTAGGGATTTCTCTAGAGATTTATATTGGGATTCTTTCAGCTGGAACTCTTTGAAGAAGGCCAAGAGAAGTTCCAGGAGTAAAACCATGATTCGTTTCTAGAGTAACCCATGAATAGAAAAACTATAGCAATTCCTTGGTGAGTCTTTTGAAAAATCCCTGGAAGAATCAAAGGCATTTCTGGAAGTCTCCTAGGAAAACTTCCTAAAAGAATCCCATTAAGAATGCCAGGAGAAATCCCTAGAGAGATGCCTGCAGGTATCACAATAAGAATTTCTGGAGGAGACCTAGGAGGCATTCATGAAACATTAGAAGCAGCAGGAATCGCTTATGGAATCCCAGGAGGAGTTCCTGGATGATTGTCAAGAGGTGTTCCTGGAGGAATCCAATGATAAATATTTGGAGAAATCCCAGGAAAGAATCCCTACAAGAATTCCGGGAGGTATTACAGTATGAATTTCTGGAGGAGTCCTAGGAGGAATTTCTGGAAGAACCACAGCAGGAATAGTGTAGTGGTTGGCTTTCATACTTCTTAAACAGACTTTCAATCTTAGGGAGTTTCTCTTATTGTTGGTGTAATAGAAGATTATGGTTTACCCGGCCCAACTTTTAGCAACAAAAGAAATAAAACCCGTGTGATTGCTAAAAGTCAAGTGTTTGTTCTTTATTCAAATCGATGTATTTATATCGTTTTGTCCCATATATTTTATCATGGGACGAAACAGGGCAGATACCTGGAGTGCTATATTAACAAAGGCTCACCTTTCCTGGGAACGCCGCTGTCAGCATGTCTGGACTGAGGCCATCTAAGCCGGGTGCATATTGTATTCACAGTAAATGCTTAAATTGCATTATCGTGCCTTCAGGTGCACCATACAATAATGGTCACACTTAATTTTATGACAATGTGTTTAAAAAAGAAAGATAACAAAAAAGATGATACTCATAAGGACCATCACAATAGCTTGAGAAATCCAGCTGATATTCCTGGAGGAAGGGGGAAGGCCAAGAGGAGTTCCTGGAGGAATCCCATGAGAAATTCATGAAAGAATCCTTGGATAAAAATTCCTGGAGGAATCACCGGAGAGCTTCTCAAGAAATCACAGATAAAATCTCAGGAGGGGATTCTGGGATGTATCAATGTAGAAATCTCAGCAGAAATCCTAGGAGAAATCGCTGGATGAAACTATACAGGAATTTCTAGAGAAACCCCATCAGGAATTCCTGGGGGTAATCCAAAGAATACCTGGAGAAGTCCCTGCAAGAACCGGTACAGATATTCTGGAAGAATCTATAGAGAAGGTTCTGAAGGAATCGCAAGAGGAATTTCTGAAGGAATCTCAGGAAGATTTCCCAGAAAAATTCCAGCCACAATGCTAGGAAAAATTCGGAAAGACCGCAGGAGAAGTTGTTTGAGGTATGAGGTATTCTTGGAGGAAGGCCTAAAGAAGTTTCTGCAGGAATTCCATGAGGGTTGTTTTTTAAACACGGACACGTTTAATGCTTCCAGTGAGCTATTCGCTTTTTGAAGGAAACACGACACTAGACAACGGACTAGCATGCAACGCCCAGTGGCACAGCCGCGACAGCTGCGGCGGGAATCGAACCCGCGCTCCTCAGCACGATGCGACTAAGTGCTTGGTGACACTAGCCGCACGACCACGAAGCCACGGATTTTTGGAGGAATCTTTGGATAATATCTTTGAAGGAATTCCTGGATGATTCCTTGGAGAAATCCGTGGTAGAACAACTAAAAGCATTTCTGCAAGAATTCCAGGAAGATTGCCTATGGAAAGATCCCAGCAAAAAAAAACAGGAGAAATCTCTAGAAGAATCCGTAGCATAGTTTCTGAAGTACCAAGGTTAGAATTTCTGGAGGAAGAATAGCTGGAAGAACCGCAGGAATTGCTTGAGGAATCCCAGCTGGAATACATGTAAGAATTCTTGGAATCCCAGGAGGTATCATAGAAGTTATTTCTAGAGAAATCCTAGAATCAAGAATGCCAGGGGTATCCTAAGAGAAAGTCCTATAACAAATGCCTGAAGGAATACCTACAATTCTCCTTGAAAGAATCGGTAGGAATATACTGGAGGAATCCCTGATGGGATGGTTTCCCGTAAGTATTCCAGCAAGTAAGTAAGCCAGGAGAAATCCTTAGAAGTATTTCTGAAGGAGTCCTAATGGGAATTGCTTGAAGAATTCCAGCTGGAATTCATGAAGGAAAGCCAACAGAAGTTCTTGGAAAAATGCCCTGTGGAATTTCTGGAAGAAGCTCTGGGGGAAGTCCTGGATACATCCTTGAAGAAATTTCTGGAAGAATCACCGAAGGGATTTTTTATTTATATTCCAGGGTAATTTTCCGGAAGAACTGCCCTACTAGAATTTCTGAAGATACCACAGTGAGAACTTTTGGAGGAGCTCTAATAGAAATTGCTGGAAGAATCGCAGCAGGAATTGCTTGAGGAATCCTAACCACAACTTCCGGAGGAAGTCCAATAGAAGCTCCTGGAGGAATTCTATGAGAAATTTCTGAAACAATCTCTGAATAAAATCTCCGATGAAATTCCTGGATAAATCACCAGAGGAACTTCTGAAAATTCTAGAGAAATTTCTGAATCAATCTCTGCAGAAATTTCTAGTATATACAACCCCATCAGGGCTGCCTGGAGAATCCAAAGGGAAGTTTATTGAAGAAATATCGGGAGGAATGCATAAAGGCTGGGTTGTTGGAACTCTATCAGCAGTTGGCAGCTGGCAGCCTTTCTCCACAGGCGTTTTAACAGGATTCCCGAGCAAAGTCTGATAGCAAATTGAAAACTAATTTTGATGTTGTGATATTGCAAATTTTGATAACTCAGGTTGTTGTCGTTTTGGTTGTTTTAACGGTTAAAACATCAAAAATGAGAGCAGAAAATTGTTCCTGTGACAGCAAATTGAAAACAATTCCTGCTATCGATGATAGCAAATTGATAACTGTTTGTGTTATCAGCGCAAGAAAATTGAAAAATCGTTAAAGGTAGAGTTTTTCGGTTGATATCAAATCATAAATGCAATAATACAATTGCACTGATGATATATCCCTAGAACTACTTTACATAGTTTACTAAAAGATTTAAAAACTATTGTAACACTTAATATTTACATCAATTTAAAATGACAGCAAACCGAAAGCAAAAACCGAAAGCCAGGGTAAGAACCAGTTGAAGTTATTTTAATAAAATTGTATGACCTTGTTTATCACCCATCTCACTCTGGCAACGCCTGTGGTAAATTAAATTTGTTACGAAATCATGTATTCATGCATATTCTGCCTGTTTCCACTACAATACATTTTAAAATTCGCATTTTGATGACGTTTGAGCATTTTCAATAATGTTATATTTTGCCTAATTTGTCCCTTTGAGGGCCTCTCCTGACTACACCACTAGCCCATCACCCGAAAGGCTTTGGATTTATTCATATTTTCGCATGAAGAATGCAACAAAAATAGTCCGCTTGAAATCCCCGGGGGACACCATCGTAACCTTTCCTTGTTAGTGGAATTCAAAGGAACAGTACTTAACGCGATTTTCTTTTTACTTACAGATATTCCCCTAACAAGCCCAGGTTAATCATCATTGCAATTAATGTTTTCTGGTGATTTTATTACCAGCCAAATGTTTTCAAGGAGATTGAGACACACATGGAGGCGCATGGTTATTAATGTCTTCACTATCAATGTTAGGATTCATTCAAATATATGGTCGTCATATTCGTTTAGAGGGGAGGGAGTGACACTTCATGTATTGAGTATACGAAAAAGGTGGGACTGAGGGGTGAAAAGGAGTCGAAAATGCCCGAAAACTGATGGACGTAATTTTTGAAAGTTTTCATGAAGTGACATCTTACCCCATGGCAGATGGCCTTTTTGCACCACTTCCGTTTTACGAACCGGTTTTTAAATCGATGGAAATGCATTAGTTTAGTGTATATTTTTGCTGAAGTATCAAGCAAATATTGCTTAGTTGCTGTTACCACTTTGAAAGCCTATCAAATGTGGCTATTTAAATGTATCATTGAAAACGATGAAAGTTTGAAAAATGGCATCTTACCCCACTTTCCCCTACTCAGCACACGACGCGACCGCTCCCGGGTTAAATTGGATTCAAAACTTTTCCTAACAAAACCGCATCAGGTATACGGTCAACTTTCAGTCAGCTAGTCCAAAAAAAAACTTCACATACTGCCGAAAATATTTAAGTCACTCCATGACCAAATACAAATCATCTGAATGATGTGGGAGCAACAAAATGGTTTAAATTTCCTCCAAATATCCTCGCAGTAGCTCTTGCAGTGCCGTCGCGACGGTGCGGTACACCACCAAGATCAAACATTTTCCATCACTTGAACTTTGCCGTTAAATTGACATTTCCCAAGTTTTCGAAAGAGGAAAACGAGCTACGCGTCATTGACTGGTCGGACGACCTCGCGGTGGCTCCCTCCATCAGACCATGGTCGATCGGTCGCTTCAGCACTATTTGTGACTACAGGCAGGCGGGCAGCTAGAGCTATTCGCAAGACCAACGATAAGTAGTGTGGTGATTCTTTTCTATGTGGTATTCATCGCGTTTTTTGCCTCCACCTTCATTTCCTTTGGTTGTAACCATCAGCCAGCCGTGAGCAGCAGCAACAGCAGTGCAACCGTGAGCGGGGTTTCTTTCGTCTGCTTCCCATGAGATTCACATCTCTGCTAGCTGGCATGACCCATCCATCGCACCGTTGCGGCGCTGTGAAGCTTCGGGCGTGTGGTGATGGTTTACTATTAGGCAGTTGCAGCATCATCGACCGTCGTCGTCGTCGTTGTCGTCGTCGAGGGATGCTTGGAATTGTACCGAGCGCGCGAATCTTGTAGGTCCACTCGTGTTTCTTTCTCTTTTGGCCGCTAAACAGTGGGTAGGGTAAAAGGGTATAATGCGCCCCACCGGGGCAAAACGCCCCTCTTCATTTTCTAACGATTCAAGCGCTTTTCACATGTGTGATCGATTAGAAATCTCAAATATTGAAGAATTATTGCCATCAAGCTGGTCCGTTAGTGGATTGGTATAGAAAAGCAATAAACATATCAAAAAGACTGAAATCGAGGCTTTTGGCGTAATATTTTACCTCTTGTGAGCTTACTTCATTGTAAACGAAGCTAGTTCTGTTCGCTTGTGTTACTTTGCAACTTTTATGCAGTTAAACAATTGTTGAAAGACCCTCCTAGGATAAGCATGTGGTGGAATTATCCCCTGGGACAGTTTTATCACGGGGCTGGACGTTTTTCTTTGGAGGGGGCGTATTGCCCCGTTTGTTTTGAAAAGGCAAATTTTGGAACGTTTTCGAAAAACGTCTCAACGCTTCCATAGCCACGTCTCCAAAGGCAAAGTTCGCATGCAACACTTCACTAACTTTAGTAACAACGATTTGCAGTGAACAATAGATGGAATAAGGCGCTAGTTTAAGATATATTGCCATTTCTGCTTAGGGGGGGCATATTATACCTGTTTACCCTAAATACTTGCATGCAATTGTAGCAGGTAAGATATCTTCTCCCAATATCTGCAGATCCCAAGTAACAATTCCATTGCTGATTGGTTTTGTTTGGTTTTTATTACGGTTTTAATACAGGAATAGCCAAAACTTACAATTAGATGACTAGTTTTATATCAAAATCATTGATGAAAGGTTTTATAGAAAAGTAAACAAAATCTTTCGATATGGGGGTTCTTTTCGTTGCCCTGAGAAAGATTTAATTGATGTTTTTTGTTCCAAAAAAAAAAAACACACGGACAACATCTTCAGCTTTCGGCTGTACAGACTGTTTTAAACTTAACATTAGACAACGGACAACGGAGCATGCACCAGTGGAAACGGGGAAGAAACTATTCTCACGAAAAGTTTCAACGCCCGAAGCCCCGGGAATCGAACCCTCACCCCATAGCATGGTGCGATTATAAGCTTGGTGACCCTAACCGCACGGCTACGAGGCTCCACAAAGGCTTCTATCTCGACTTCCAATAATCTGACGCAAAAAATGTGTGCAGATAATCGAAATATATTATTTTCAGCTTTCTAATCAAGCAAAAAAAAAAAAAAAACTGTGAGCTGACTGCAACGCAAGATATTTGAATTTTAGTAAACTATTTTTTTAATGGTTTAGAGCTCGATTTTAAGGTAAAACCAACACGTAACTATGCGTCAAAAATTTTGGTCGTTTGTAGAAGTTAACAACTTTCGTTTTATTTTGTAAACTAGTGCAATTTTTGTATTGTGCAAGCTTTACATAAACTTGGTTGCATTGATAATACGTCTGAGAGGGACATTCGTACAATCAGTTTCGATCCACGTAAAAAAACGTCCAAAATTAGATGAGAAATTACTACAACGGTATGAAATTATTTCACCTACCTAGTAAAATAATTTCGAGAGTCCACCCAAAACTTTACTTCCACAATAACTCGCAATTGTCCCACTATGCGTGTGGATTTTCTTCGGCAGCGCGAAAAGCTTCTCGAGGAGGCATTATCTTTGTGAACACTCGGATGCATCTCGGACGTTCTCTCTCGCGGGCGCTCGTGGCCGTTTCACCGTGCGCGCGCGTTGCGCTCGTTTGCAACACATCCCACAAACAACAATACCTAGAAGTTACCATAGAGACCGCGTGGAAGGTGAATGAATGGAGTAGTAAGTAAATGAATGAATAGGTAGACCTACCTACCTCTAAACTGAGAGCGAGAGACTGACTGCGGTGAGATGTATGTGAAGCATAATTTGTTTGGCTAAAAATTTATAGTTTACGGTACGCGGGTTCGTTGTTTTGAAACAACTATCGAATGTAATTTTTCAAATGAAACATTCTGATGCTGGTTGCGACAGTGTAAAGACGTTCGTCTCTTCATTTCTGCTACATCTTTACGCGAGGGCGTTTGAGATTGTCTATTTGCCGCTTGGCCGTACTCGTGATTTGTTGTTCAGTTGGAGACCTTAACGCTTCAGTGGAGAAAAGGATATTTTCGGTGTATTCGAAAATAGTACGCTATTTTCTTCTTTGCAAAGTGATTGTTTGGAGAAAAAGGAAGCTTAAATAAAAAATTGGGATCTGGAAAGTGATTTCAAGTGAAATTGAAAGTGAAAATCTGAAAAGCAAAAATTGTATGATAATATTCAAATTCACAACGTGCAAGTGATCGACTCCCCTATCAGAATATTCGAAGAAAACGAAGTTCAGTGAAAGTGTATAGAAAACAAACAGTGACTTCTGACCGGAAACGCAACGATCAACAAATAATAAGAAAAAAATCACGAGTTCTTCAACCAAACTGCAGGCGTTCAAACGGAAAACAATATCATCCAACTACAATCAACGATTCCTGGATTGAAGGAGCATATGCAATAGCTGAACTGTTTTGTAACTGTTACTTGATTGGGTAAGTACTTTAAAATTAAAAATGCTAGAAATTAAAATCTATAATTTTGGAAAGCTATTGATATGGTTTATCTTGTTGAATTTGCTATAATGCGACACATTACTGGAAAGTTATTAAAAATTGTGAATCGTGTGCTCTTCTGGAGGTTGTATGGGATAAACTTAGAATCTGCGCCGAAAACTTAGAGATTTAGAAATAATGAAAGTAATTTTTATAAAAAAATCAATTTTATTCCGGTTTTAAATCTTTTGGCGTGATTCTTTCTGAAATTCATATAATAATGAGTTTGTTTTCTCAAAAACTAAATGTATTTCACGTACTGTTGTCGATGGGAAAAGCCACGAAATTTCGAAATGTCATGAACTTTTTTCGTTCCAACAATTTCTATGCAAATTTGCATTCATGAACACCCAACCGATTTCAATTTGTTTTGTAAGCTTTCAAAGAAATTTTTGTTGCCTGAATTGGGCGGGAATAAACCATTGCCTTATGTGTCAATTATCATGCTGTCTATCGTCTAAAAGTGCAAAAAACTCAAATTTTGAATAGAAATTTCAAGTGGACGCAATTTAGACAAAATCAAAATGAAAATGAAAAACTTTACACTTTTTAAAACATGTTAAATTAGGTGTAGCTTTTCGTAAAGTGTATCAAAAATTCTTAAATTTTCACTATCAATTGATCGACTAGCTATTTATTGATGGTCCACGTTTGGACAAGATTGGATTATTCTTTATTCAAATTAGAGCAATTCTAGTAAAAGGCATTATTATGTGATGGTCATATTTAAACTGTTATTTCTCCGGATTCAATGAACCGAGTGGAATGAAACTTTGAACGATTATGACTCATGTAATGTTCTGTTAAAACGTTTGACTTAACATATAACGTTTTATAGGAAAAAAAGTTATAACGGTTTATACGAAAACTGGCCTATTTTTTTAGAAAAATCTCATTATTTTGTCAATTTTTTTTCGGCTGTTTCGTTATTGTCATTCTAAACATATTTAAGTCAATACAGGATAGCTTAACTACAACTACACCATCTTGAATTTCAGTACGATAATGAAGATTTGGCTTATTGCACAGCGAAACAAAAAATAACTTTTGGTCTGTCTCAAAGGCGAACTTATGTGTCTCTGACAAATTTTGTGTCGCTGAATCCGAATCCGGACTCAGATTTGCTCCAGCACGTCACAATTTTGAGCTATACGCCAATTTATAGGGCAAAATGTGCGATTTTGGGCTTTTTTGACTTTCATGGCTTTATGGCATACAAGTCAGCCTCCAAAACTTGCATGCAAGTTCAGTACCCAACTTAAAATGCTTAAAATTATAACATTCGATTTGGTAAAACGAAATATTTGGCATAAATCGTTAATTTACATGTTAAATGACCAATTAAGGCGAAACTGGATCCATTTCCTCACTTTTTGGTTTTTGATTTTTTTTTATAAAATAACGATGCAATATTTTCGAAATTTGTTATCGTACACATATAGAGTATGGATCAAGGTATCTACTGATTTTTTTTCCAGGAGAAAAATGTTTTTCGTTTTGACAGAAACCATTTTTAAACAAAATTTCACAAATAAAATGGTTTCTGCAAAAACAAAAAACATTTTCCACCTAATAAAAAATCAGGAGATACCTTGATCCATACTCTACATGTGTACGAAAACCGATTTTGAAAATATTGCTTCGTTATTTTATAAAACATCAAAAACCAAAAAAAATGAGGAAATGCTTCCAATTTCGCGTTAACACTTTGATTGCTTTAAAAAAATATTTCCATGTATCATTGCTTGCAGTAAAAAAAGCCCAAAATCACACATTTTGCCCTATTAATTGAGGTACAGCTCAAAATTGTGACGTGCTGGAGCAAATCTGAGCCCAGATTCGGATTCAGCGACCAAAAATCTGTCAGTGACACATAAGTTCGCTTTTGAGACAAAAAAATGTTTCGCTGTGTTATTGACTATGAAAAAAAAACAATCGTTTTAATTTGTTTTCTTGTTTTCAAATTTTAAATTAAGTCATTCTTTTTCAAAATATGATTAAATGAGCCATAATTGTTCAATGCCCAATTGCCCAAATTTGGGCTATTAATAGACAGCTAGTTGATCAATCTACAGTGAAAATTTGAGAATTTTTGATACACTTTACGAAAAGTTACACCTAGTTGAACATTTTTTCAAAGTGAAATGCACTTTTTGATCTGCACTGTTTTTAATATAATCATATTTCTGGGCAGTTTTTAAAATGCATTTTATCGCAGCAAATTTGCATTATATTTCAATTTATTTTTTTTTAGAAAGTAATGTTTTCAGATTTTTGTTCCATATTACAGTATTTTGGGTAACCTGGGGAAATCTAATCCACACTATGGTCCAATTTTAAGAAAAGCTGGCAGAAATTCAATTTTTCAACATCTTTTAAATGGGTTTCAGTAAATCGATCATTCATCTACAATATCAGAAGCGTTGACTGTCTTTTTAATAAATTGCAAACTATGATTTTGTACCTTTTTACAGCGCCAAATAGCTGCTGATGGAAAAATTGCTGATTTTTTGATAAAGAACACAAGCAAGCTCAACGACTTCAAAAGTCTAATAATATACGTAATTCAAAAGCTTTCAGATGTTTATTTGAAATTTCTTGTGTATATTGAGCACCTTCAATGAAAAAAGAGATGAAAATAACACTTTTGGTTTCAAAATTAACATTACATATTATTAGTACGAGAAATTCTTATACTTCAACTTCAAAGTGTTTTACAAATCCCAGCTACTCCCCGCGTAGATATTCGGTTCAAACGCTCGCCCAAGTATTCAGAATTGATTTCGTTAATCAGCTGCCAAGAGCTGCCAAAACATTATCGCCATAATGATATGTGTGTAGCCAAATTGTATGAAAAACAGAAATTTTGTTCGGAATTCGTTCGAAGAAATCGACAAATAATGAAAATGCCATTAAGGCAAAACTGGATCCATTTCCTCACATTTTGTTTTTTTTTTGATTTTTTTTATAAAATAACGAATCAATATTTTCAAAATCGGTTTTCGTGCACATGTAGAGTATGGATCAAGGTATCTCCTGATTTTTTTCCTGGTGGAAAATGGTTTTCGTTTTTGCAGAAAACGCATTTTTCAATAAAATAACACAAAAAATGGTTTCTGCAAAAATGGAAAACATTTTCCACCACAAAAAAAAAATCAGAAGATACCTTGATCCATACTCTACATGTGTACGAATACCGATTTTGAAAATATTGTTTCGTTATTTGATAAAAAATCAAAAACCAAAAAAAAAATTAGGAAATCCTTCCAGTTTTGCCTTATGGAATTGAGAGCTCAATAATGTTTCAGTATATTCATTTAGGTTTAAACCAGAAGACTAATATGATTTGGCATTTTTTGCCACGTATTTTCAAATCTGGACCACTATGCGTCATCTGGACCCTTTTTACGTCATTTCGAACGCTTGCACATGTCGGCCCTAGAGAATATAATACACATGATTTTTCCAAGTGTGTAGTTATTAACTAAAATTGAAAGATGGAAATGCCAACTACACTTACTGAAAACATTATTTTTTGAAGTGTTTTGACATGATCAATCCGAAAACATGTTTCCTCAAGTACTTTATTTACATTTTTTGAGAACTTTTTTTTATCTATATTAACGAGATTTTTAACCCTAGGCTAGTTCATCTCGGGACTTACGCTTCACTTCCCTTCCGAAGGAAGAACTCACATTTTGTGAGTATGTCGGGAGTGGGATTCGATCCCAGGTCCTCAGCGTGATAGTCACGGGCTTTAAGGCCGCACGGGACGGCGTGTAATTTTTCCTATCTTCCCTCTCTTTCTAAGAATTTGCCTCGGGATTTTGAAGAAGCAAATATCAATTTCCACTGCACTGACGTAGCTGAAACTTTAATCGATTGTGCACCACAAGTGAGCAAATGAACAATCAAATTTCTAGTCAATAATATGAAGTAGAAGTTGAGATTTGCATCTTACTAGCAACAGAGCAATGGCGGACGATTCAACCACCGTCCCGTCCGGCCTTAACCATCACACCAGATCCGCTCCCGAACTTTTTGAGAACGTCATATGTACATTTACTTCAAAACTTTGAGAAAACTGGAAAATTCAGTTTTTCATTCCTGGATAAGACGTTTTATTTATCTTGAAATTCCCATTTGTGAAAAGTTCCAACCACATTGACATAGGTATGACACACATTACTTGAGCTCAAGAACATTGTAACGCGTTGGTGTCTCGTTTTTCTTCCATGGATAAAACAAATGAGCTGGTTGCTACAGAAAGCGACAAACGTTTGTAATTTCAAAAAAGTTTCAAATTCATTCATTTTTTTTTTTAATTTTTCGTACAAATCTTTCAGAACAAAGAATAAAAAAAGAAGTTGCATTGCTTTTGGGTCATTTTTCAAGTGGTTTCTGACAATAGAAATACACTAGAACTCCAATGGCGCTGTAGTCACTTTTTCTATTTAATTAAATTAATACCTTTTATTGTAATCATTGATTGTTTTTATGTGTCCAGAAGAAGAGAATCTTTTGTTTTGGTAAACAAAACTTATTCGACACTTCTAGTAGCTACACTGAACAGCGGCTTGTGGTGAAAATTACTATTCTGAGGGTCAATTTAGATACACAACGCCACTAAATTTTTGCAGACTGATATTCGTTTCAATTCAACAGAATTAGGTTTTCAATTTTATCATGGACTCGATTTTCAATTAAAAAAAGTTTCTGTTGGCAACCGGATTTGAACCAAGAACCTTGACATCACCAGGCGCGCACACTACCACTCGGCTATCGAACCGGTTGATGTAAGAAGAAACAAAACGCACACAAGAAGCGTTGGTGGGCCGATGATCATGTTTTGCCATGGTAAATTTAAAATCATTTTTATGCTTGTCATTACTGCAAGCCGCCTTTCAGTGTACTGACACTGTACGGGTGCGGCAAACTAGATGTTAGTCACACGAATAGTCGCGACATTGGACTTCTGTGGCTAGTTACTCTTATTTTCTGACAAACATTGTTCAGCATCATGGTTTCAAAACAACAGTATTTGTCATCGAAACCGTAGAACGAAATCTATCATTTGTACCCACACTACTCATGTTTTAATTTATCCAAATTCAAAACTTGCAAACTTATGTGTCTCTGACAGATTTTGGGCCGCTGAATCCGAATCCGGGCTCACATTTTTTCCAGCACGTCACAATATTTCGCTATGCCCCAATTTATAGGGCAAAATATGCGATTTTGGGCTTTTTTACTGCCAGTCATTAAGCATGGAAATATTTTTTTAGGCAATCAAAAGGTAAATTGGTCAATTAACATCTAAATTAACGTCTCATGCAAAATATTTCGTTTTACCAAATCGAAATTGAAAGGTACGATTTTTCCCATACAAATCACCTTCCAAAAGTTGCATGCAAGTTTACATGCTAAAATAAAATACTTAAATCTATCAAATTTGATTTGGTAAAACGAAATATTTTGCATGAGTCGGTAATTTAGATGTTAAATCACCAATTTACCTTTTGATTGCTTAAAAAAATATTTCCATGCTTAATGGCTGGCAGTCAAAAAAGCCCAAAATCGCATATTTTGCCCTATAAATTGGGGTATAGCGAAATATTGTGACGTGCTGGAAAAAATCTGAGCCCGGATTCGGATTCAGCGGCCCAAAATCTGTCAGAGACACATAAGTTTGCTCTTGAGACAGACCAAAAGTTATTTTTTGTTACGCTGTGAATCGTACCTATGATTTACAATCGACAACAAAATTCTGTTAGATTCAACAAAACATGATTAAAGTTTTAAAGTGATGTGGGTTTGACTAAAAGCGTAGTCACCTCAACAACAAAACATTGTTTGAAAATGCGTTGATCTCCGTCCCCTGTGTAGGCGTAGAACTGAACTCGATTCCACAATCACACATAGTTAACTTCTTTTCACAATCCAAAACCCCCTTCGCGGATTAGATGAACATCTCACACATACACTGAACGAAACAATGTTAATTTTTCCAGGACACACATCTTGCAACGAACACAGTATGATTAAAACACAACGCACAGCTGTTAAATCATGATTCATATTGGTAATGTTTACTGTTCTGTTGGTAAAATTAACAGCTTTTTAGTGGAATATACAGATTGTATTTTTGGTTGAGAGTCATAGGTGCAGTTTTAAATTTTACTATGAAATCAATAGTTTTCATAATAAAATTTATTTCACTGTTGCCTTGATTCGTACTTCCTTTTTGTTTCATCAAGCAGTCATATTCCCCCAAAATGAAATTCCGCACACTCGGTCAAAAGATCATCTTAGTCTCAACCCTCGTCGCGGATTTTTTCTTAATTCTTTTATCACGCTCCACAAATGTCACCGTCAGCACCATTCTACCTTTGTAGGCGAAGTCAATCAATCTACAGTTTCAGCTTCCACAGTGAAACAGAGGGTACATCAGACAACTGACATTTTACTCATGATGCATGCTAGAAGGCAAATGGTGCTGCTGTTGCTGCTAAACGCGGAGTGGAGGAATCTTGTCCCGGTAGACGAGGATGCGATTTATGTACGTGTGTCGCAAAGTAATGGTGACGCATCGTTCAAGGTCAATAAAAAGGGTCGAGAGTCGGTGAAGATTAAACAGTGTAGCAAACTGGAGAACCGGGTATACTCTTTTGGCTGATGAACTGATGAACTATAATTTTTTTTCGCAAATTGGGCGCTACCATACCTCGTAATTAAAAAGATGCTTATGTTTTTTTTTCTGTAGGGTTGGTATTAATATCATCTGTTACAGCGAAGCAGCGTGTAGGTCAAAGGAATCTTTATTCAGTAAGTGGTTTGAAAAGCTCAACTGCATAATTTGCACAATGACTAATAAACTTTTGACATTTTCTTAGAGCCCTTGAGCATCATGATACGAAAAGAGATATGAGATCTAATTATGTTAGAAGATGGCTGAGATGTGCGTGTAGGTTAATACGTTTTTGATTGATGGTCATGACGGTGCTATCCAATTAGACACAGTGTGAAAGACCACATTAACTGCTTTCGGGCAATGCTATATGAGTACGCATGTAGGGCTTTTACTTTAAGCGTCACATTTATTTATTACATTTTGTTATGGGTGAGACTCGGTCCCTCCAGCATGTACTATGTTTTTGGACCCATTCATCACAAGGCCGACCTTTGGTGCTTCACGATTTAGGTAGAGGTACTGCTCTGCAACTGCAACCGTTGCAAATGTTCTGACGATAATTTCCAAAACATCCGCAAAGCAAACAGATTGACCCAATTTTGTGGAAATACGAGCATTCGTCCATTCTAAAAAAGACACGGACATCATCTTAAGCCAGAGACTGTACAGACTGAACGAAACTTAACACTATACAAGGGACATACGGAGCATGTACCAGTGGAAGAATCTATTCTCACGAAAAGTTTCATCGTCCGGAACGGGAATCGAACCCTTACCCCACAGCATGGTGTGGTTAGAAGCTTGATGACCCTAACCGCATGGCTACGAGGCTCCACAAAGGCTTGCTTTGATCAGTCAGACGATTTGCAAGATAACAGTTACTGTCCGTTGCTCCGGGCGGTTGATACTGTCGTATGCAGTGTACGCAGAATATGGCACCGCAAGCGAAAAATAGGCAACAAAGAAGGCACGGTAACAACGCTTTGTTTTTTCGTTAGCAGAAAATGACAAAATCTCTCCCGAGTTTGTTCACAACAAAAACGGTAGGAATATTTATCTCGTTCTATTCACATCGTGATTTTCGCATTGTTTTACAACTAAAACTCGACTCTGAGGTTTGCAAGAATCTTAATTCGTCCAAATGCTTATGAATTCTATGATATGGGTCGAAAATTTCAGCAGAAAAACCGGAATATCGGCACACGCACGGCAAGCGATGTTTGTTTTATTGCTCTCATCGCCTGACGTGCGTTTGTTGCGGAGCGCCTTTGTTACCAACATGCATCGATTAGGACAAAGCGTTTGTTTTCCGGCGTGATCCGTTTTTCGTACCCTGGTCGTATGGTACCAATAATGCGTTCGGACCTGTATTCACTGTGCTTTTAAAGGATTTGCTGTACAGTGAAGATCTTGTACAGTGTCGGTTGGTTGTCAATGAAACCGGGTCGATAAATTCTCTCGAACTTATTTGCTATTGGTGAAAGACGACGCAAGATAAGCTGCCATAGCACATTACAGACAGCTATCACAATGACGATGTCTTGGAAGCAGGGATACCAGTTGATTTTTTGAAAAATCTCTATGACTCTTTTTGAAATGCTTGATACCATACAAATTACGCATGCAGACAAGTGGAGCTAGCTAGTTTTCAGCTATCTTCTGATAGCTTGAGGGACCAATGCGTCTTTGTCATCACTGCTTCCACAGTGCGGGTAGTGTACGTTGGTTATCAGGTATCAGTAGGTCGGCTCCAGAGGCACGTTCTCCTCCATTTGGGAAATTTGTGCCATCGCCATGAACACGAGCCTATCCATCATTTACCTGACGGAGAAGGGCAGGAAAAAGGATAGGACATGGGAAAGGACAGGTAAGGGAATAGGATCGTCATACTCGCAAAAGCGTACCACAATGGGTTCACATAGCGTCCTGAAAAGGACACTGTAATAACGCATAAGCGTACCACAATGGGTTCAAACAGCGCCCTGAGAAGGGCACTGTGATAACGCACAAAGCGTAAAGAGAGCCTATAGCTCTTTACCACAGCGGGTCAAGAACAACAGAACGTCCTGAAGATTCAGGTTTCTGAAGTCAGTTTCACTTAATAAGTGTTTTCCGAGTACTCGGAAACGCAATTGCGCAAAAACTGAACAGTTACATATTAAACGATACGAAGTTTTATAATCGGATTCACAGCTATCACAGGCAAATGAATCGGCTTGCTGAATATTCGCCATGTGATAACTGAGTCGGCAGTGGCCAGTCAATGATTTGACCAGCATGCTGCAATTCTGCTTTGACATACTTGTTAGATACTTTGCCACCCCTAGAGATGGCTCATGAGCAGTACAATACAATTTTGTTTGACGACATGACTCCAAACTATTCCAGTATTGTTTGTGCTGAGTAGCAGCCCAGATGTCAATCTGAAGCTTTACCCAACCCTTGGATACCGAAATAGCTGGCTCAGGGCGAATGAAGTCATGTGATGCTCCAGTTCGAACTCATCAGCCAATTCGTTTCCAGCGATGGAAGAATGACCAGGTACCCATACAAGGTGAACAGCGTTGCAACGTTGGAACGGCGATTGATAACAGCCGCAGAGTTGTGTTCCGCTGATTTCTTGTCTCGAGTGTCTCCCTTTCGTACCACCCACCCAACATTCCACTAGGGTGCTGGTGATGAACGAGAAAAGTGCAGTGTCTTTTAGAATCCGACAAACGATCGTGTGCAAAATACGATTATCACAAGTTGATTAAGATCGAGCCCTGAGGAAGATCCCAACCCAAGGATCGAAACTTTGGCAATGATATAGAAGTATCAACGCTTTTTCCGTGACTGAAAGCCGAAAAACTCCCATAGTTATCTGAACAGAAGTATATTACTTTGCTCATTACGTGCTGCTGAAGTGCTGATTGCACTACGCACATAAGAGCAAAGATTTTGGCCTGAAAAACGGTGCAATGTCTACCAAGTGAATAAGACTAATGCAGCCTTAGCTCTCGAGAATAAACACCAGCACCTGCTCGACCTTCGAGAAGGGAGCCATCAGTGTAACATACGATGCCGTCTGAAATACTTCTCTCCAGATAACCAGATGTCCACTCTTCCCGGGAAGGAAATTTCGTGGTAAATGTCCTATATGGAAAATTACAAGCAATTGTAAGATCACTTGGAGCAAGGACAGTTTTGTCCCAATTCACCAAAAGTGGAAACAACGAAGTGTGTGTTCAACTGCGGTTCAAACTCCTGTGTACCCATAGATGGTAAGTGCAAGAAAGTGCTTCTTGTTTGAGATGCTACACATTTGCATGGGGCAACGTCAAAGAGAACTTCGAGCGCTGCCGTAGGAGTTGAAGAGAACGCTCAAGACATCGCCATTAAGCACATCCTTTGGAGATGACCTAATTTTGATTGGACCGTTCTCACTTCGCCCTTTTGCCACCACACAAGACATCCATAAGCCAATATTGGCCGAACCACAGTTATGTAAATCCATTTGATATACTTGGGTTTTAGACCCCAAGTTGTACCAAAGGTTCGCCGGCATTGCCCGAAGGCCATACAAGCTTTCTTGATTATGAACTCAACATGAGGTGTCCAGGGAAGCTTGGAATCAATAATGACTCCAACGTACTGTACCTGTTCAGTCACATTGATTTCAGAATCAAAGAGACGTAAAGGTCGAACACCATTACGGTTTTGCTTTTCCGTGAAAAGAACAATAGATGTTTTACTCGGATTTACCGAAAGGCCATATTGGCGACACCAACCCTCAACTACCTGAAGAGCGTTTTGCATCAGGTCGAAAAGGGTGCTGATGCACATACCGACTAACAATGTTAGGTAGTCGTCGGCAAAACCATAAGTAGGAAAACCGCTATTATTGAGTTGCCTCAATAGCGCATCTGCTACGAGATTCCACAAAAGTGGTGATAAGACTTCCCCTTGGGGGCATCCACAAACACTCAATTTCCAAATCGCCGCTTGACGCAATGTCGAGAAGACATGTCGGTTTTTGAGCATTTGGTGAATCCAATTGGAAATCATTGGTGATATACCATAACCCCGTGCGACTTCCAATATGGCATCGAAAGGCACGTTGTCAAAGGCACCCTCGATATCTAAGAAAACACCCAAGCAGGATTGCTTTTGAGCAAATGCCTTCTCGATATCGTAAACAACTTTTTGTAAAAGAGTCACATTGGACTTTCCAGATTGGTAAGCAGTTGTTTCACATGAAGAGGCACATTGGCCAGATGAACATCACGGATGTGATGATCGACAATGTGTTCTAAGCATTTCAGAAGAAAAGAGGTCAAACTGATAGGTCTGAAGCTATTTGTTTCTTCATACGACGCACGACCCACTTTCGGAATAAACTTTACAGTAATATCCCGCCAGGATTTGGGAATATACCCTGTAGCAAAACTGCAAACAAGTAGTTGTTTCAAAACATGTTTGAAATGATCAAATCCCTTCTGAAGCAAAATAGGGTAAAACCCATCTGCCCCAGGAGATTTAAAAGGAGCAAAACTATTAAGTGCCCATTCAATCGATTCTCAAGTTATGATACTCCGAGCCGAAGCTAAAAAATCATACCCGAGCAGAAGGGAATAACAACAGCATAAGGAGCTGTGTTATTTGGGTAAAATAACTGAATAATAGAATCGATGATTTTTATGTTATTAACATAACATAGTATGTTGTAAACTTGTCTGTCATAAGCGGCAAAATAACAAATATCACAACAAAAAAATGTTCCATTTTAATAACTTGTTTTGTTAGTTTCAATATCAACTTAATAACAGTGAATTTGGAAAATATTTCAATAACAAATTTAGATATTAATATGTTATTGATAATAATCGGAAAGCAAAATTTGTTATGGTATCAAAAACGTAACTAATTAAATTATGATACTAATTATATAAAATTATTCACTTTGTCTCACAAACCCACCAATAGCATGAGTAACAATATTTTAAAAGATCGAAAAATACTATATTCATGTTCAGAATCAGAATGAATTAATCAGTCTAAAAGAATGTAAAAAACTTTCAGAAATTTCTCTGAGAGTTCTTCCACGAAATCATTCACAGATTTAAAAAAAATCCTCTAGATATTCCTCCAGAATTATGAACGGAATCCCTTCAAGGATTTCTTCAGAATTTTGCGTGATTATTTGTCCCGAATTTCATCTTCAGATGTCTCTGAAAATTTCTTTGAGAATTTATCCAGGAATTTTTTTCAAAGAATTCTGCAGGAGTTTGATTTTGCCAAGAATTCTAATAATTGCTCAGAAGAATTAGTTTTGGAATTTCTACGAAGATAGCGCCAGGAGTTTTTTTGAAGACTTGTCCAGGGTATCGAAGGGTTTCTCCAGAACTTCTAAGTGTTTCAAAAATGGAACAAAACAAAAATACAGGTAATTTTTATCGAATTGTTGCTTTGATTTCAAAACTTGTTACTGTTGTGCTATTGTTGATAAGTTGATCAATAGTACATCAATAACAAAACTTGTAGTTCATCAAAATATGTTATTGAAATGTACCTTAGTGAATGTATATCAATAGCTTGATTATAACAAAATGAGATTGTCCTACAAAATTTGTTATTGATAAGCTATGCCTTGATAATTAAATAATAAGAAAACAAGTTATAAAAATAGGTTATATGATTTTGTAGTTATTAATTTTAATATTTTCCTCTGTTCGGGTAACTACAAGAAAAGACATCAGGTTCATCCGAAGATGTAATATCTACACATCCGGGGAAGTGTGTACTGAATAAACATTCCAAAACTTCCTCATCAGAGAAAGTGAAATCACCATTTGGCAAACGAAGTTCGTACACTTGAAAATCCTTATATTTTGCAAGGATTTTGTTCAATCGACTGGCTTCACTAAGACTGGAAACATTTGTACAAAGGTTTTTCCAGCCGGATCGTTCAGCAGACCGAAGAGTTTTCTGGTAGGCCTTGCGAGCCGACCTGAAAGCCTCCGATCCAGCCGAACGTCGTCTGTTCCAACTCTTTCTACATTGTTTCCTGAGTTTCGCCAGATCAGAGTTCCACCAAGGGGTTCTTCTTGTGATCTTCACAGACCATAGAGGGCATGCTTCTTCAAAAGCTTCCATGATGAAGGTCGTTGTAGTATCAATGGCATCATCTAAATCACTTGGAGTGTCAATTGATGGTGAGTATCCATGAAATTTGGCTGCAACCAAATCGGTAAAGAGATCCCAGTTGGTTGACCGGGGGTTCCTGAAACGCAAAATTTGCGAAGTAACATTCACATGTTCAAACAAGATGTAGCGATGGTCAGATAAAGATTCTTCATCTGACACATGCCAATTGGTCAGCTCGTGACTAATTCTGCTAGAGCAAAGCGTTAAGTCTAACACTTCCTCTCTACCAGATACCATGAAGGTTGGGCGGTTGCCTATGTTAGGTAATCAAAGATCTGTACTACTTATGTTTTCCATCAAACTGGAGCCTGATGTCTGAGCTGCCCCAGATTATATGGTGAGCATTAGCATCACTACTAACAATTAGCGGAAGGCCTTTTGAAGTGCAGTATGCAATGACTTGCTTGAAAGCATCCGTAGGGGATGGTTCATCATGCGGTAAATAAACCGAACAATAAACGTATTTCCTGTTGAGGTTTCCAACAGATACATCGATTGTGATAGCACATACATCTCTAGTAGTGAGTTCAGAGATGAGTGTAGCAACGATTGCGTTGTTGACAAGCACACATGCTCGAGGCATGACACGTAAGTTTGCCATTTCATTTTTACTGAAAGTAGCAAACACCGGGTTCACAAGGTTTCCTAGATAGAAATTCCCCTTACGAAAGTAAGGTTCTTGGACTAACGCCACTTGGGCTGTACCATTTTGCATAAGTCCACAAAGATTGATCGTTGCTGTTCTTTTGTGCTGAAGATTGATCTGAGCTATCCTAACCGTAGCCACTACCCAAACTAGGCAAGATTAAACTCTTAACAATCACAGCACAAAAAAGAACAGCAACAATAAAGCCAGATCGGTATCGATTTGAGTGCGCCAAAGGCGAGGATGCACAGAATACACTGTGTAAAACGCATAATGCGAAACCATATAGGTGAAAATTTAAACTAATTAATAACATCTTCATAATCCCGCTCTTATTCAGCCTCAAGTATGAGATTGAAGAAGGGCAGCTGATTGTCTCGGAGAAACACAAGGTCCACCGCACTATTGCTCCGGTTAGCGCAGTAAGGGAAAAATACTGTGGAGGGTGCCCTGGTACTCCACAGGCTCCGTTTGCGATTAGGTTTTTATAAGACCCCCCTAACCATTCATTCCTAGGCACGGTAAGCGTAAATCCGCATAACATCTTGAATTAGGGGTCACCTGATTAGTGGACTCTTACCACTAGAACAGGCGGTTCGTAGTGCTATTCTTAGCCAGTTGAACTAACCGCTACCGACACTACACAGCTATCTAGGCTGATCGGGAAAGATTTTGATATTATTTCTGATGTTTTACCTCTTAACTCAATCAAACCAATATCAGTTTTTGTTTTTCAGTAATTCAATTATTAATAACAGAATGTATTATTCGTTAGATTTTCTCACCTATTCGGGTAGGTATTTATCTAGGGTAATTGTTCCCTATTGCGGTAGTGGTATTTTAGCACTTTATCGACTGAAATGAAGGGTATTGGCTCCCTTATTAACCCTTCAGCACGCGCGCTGTTGTAAAAAGTACAACACTACCAAAAAACCTCGCTCTTCGTATACAGCGCGAGCGCGGTGCAGTTTCGGTTGCTTGATGGCGCGCGTCCTGAAAGGTTAAGCATGTGGCTCCCATTTTCATCCTACGAAAGCGCTGTCTGTTATGTTCTTATTTTTTCTATTTTTTGATAGATGTGAGCACTTATTAAAACAAACCTATGAAAACACCTATGAAACAAAATGGAATCAATCGGTGCCGGGAGACTTTTTCGGCTTTCAGTCTTTAGAGCGGTCAGAACTAAAGCATGTTTTCTACGCCGTAGAAAACATGCTTTAGTTCTGATCGCTCTAAAGACTGAAAGCCGAAAAAGTCTCCCGGTACAAACTCCCAGCAGTCGAAAGCATCCAAGTCAATCGGTGCCGTAATCGTTTGTTTTCGAATAGGATGAATATAGGAGCGTGAGATTACTGATGACACACATACCCTATTATGCTTCAATTTTGAGATAGCTCTATTTGTGTGTTTTACATTTGTCCAAAAACTATTTTTGCTGCTGTGTTCTTATTGTTGCGGTAGTGTTCCTATCCTCCAAAATCCGTTATGATTTCAATGGGATACCGTAACAATAGGAATCAAAATTAAATCTCTCCTCCATAATAGGAAAAGTGTGTCTAATGTTGGTGCAAGCGATTTAATATCGAAAACAGTGAAAAACGATAGATTTAATATTTTTCCTAGCAAATTTGGATAGAAAACTACCGACTATCGTTATAAAACCCTTCATTAGGTGGTACGGTATTTTTTTTTCTAATTCAATTCACATTCATTTTTTCAATCAATTCATACTAATACCACAACGATGGGCACATTTACCCTAGCAGATATTTTATGAAATGTAGCAGTACAATTTCCAGATATTGCAAGAATAATAATGGTTTCAACAGTTTCATCCGAAACTTTAAATTGAGTTGCTCTTTTTCCATTCAAGAATTACGAGTTTCTCGGAGCATTCCATAGAAACCCTGTCTGACCATTTATTTGGGATTCGTAAATAGAATTCCCGCTTGGAATTCACCAAGATTTTTTGCCTAAAATTTCTCTAAAGATTCCATGTTTCACTTCAATCTCGTTTTACGTCCTTCGTTGGCTGAGCGAAAAAAATCTTAAATATTCACAAAAAATCTTCATGTTAAGTAATAATATGTTTTGATTGTTTTTGAGAAAAAAAATCTAATCTAGATTGTAGCATTTTGAATAGGGTCATTATGACCCTGCAGGCACACGTGTACTACGACAGCATGGTGAGCGTCAGCTTATGCACGAATAAGCTTGGAAGACTTGAAGATAGCTCAAGAACTGCTACAAAACAGTTTTTATGATTCCATAAATTTGTCCTACTCTTTACTCCACTCCACTTAACCGTGTCCTTGCGTTAAACTTTGACGTGGGTGCCAAACGGTAAGGCATGCCTTTTCCAAAACAAAATCTACAAGAAGACAACTTCCTCACTCTCACCCTTCAACGAGGTCACGCATAATACCGCCCCGATCAAAATCAAACGTGATTCGCACATCGCAGTTTTGTGCGGAAGCCCTAATTTGCAAGACGGCTGCGCTCGGAGCAGACGCCTCACCATTCAATCATCGAATTTGAAAGCAGTGCTCTCATACAATATGTTCCGTATTTCGAGCATGCAGGCGCAATAAGTGATACTATTGTACTAGTACTAGGTGCTAGCGCATGTGTTTTTTTTGCCCAGCACCCCGCCACCATAAACGATGACGGAGGTAGATTGAGACGTGGCTGCTGGCTACCGTCTGTATGCGAATGGAGAGCGTTAGGTACCTACCTCCTAGCGAACCCACCCAGTGAGAAATGCAGCACCGTTGTGCACGTAATACACAATAATTTGCAGGTCGGGGTTTTGCAGATGAATTCTTCACATGCTTTTTCGTTACGAGCGTGTAAATTCACGCTTAGTTTTGAAGTAATCTCTAGGTGAACTAGTTACCAGATGATTTCAAGCGCCGATTATTTCATAAGCCGAAACTCGGTCTCCGTCTGCTTAGAAGGCACGCGCGGGTACCTACAGCTTTCAACAGCTGTTTAGTGGTTTAGCTACCATGGCTAATGCTAAGCGAACTGCGGGAAAATGTGCATCGGAAAGGGAAATGTCAGTTTTTTCTTTAAAATGATGTGCTAAAAGGTATAGGTCGCTCAAATTACCCATATTGTACCAGGAATACGTGGTGATACCTAACTTTCATCGGCTTTTGTCCAACAAATTCATAGGCAACCATTAATTTTCTGGCCTACGAAGCGTTTAGAGTGGGTGCATGAAATGGGCCGTATTTCAGGGGTGCAGTGTTCAAAGGTGTTTAGTTTAAAAATGTTTTTTTTTTCTGGTATGCTGTAGCTTATGGCGTTTTATGGAGGAATTAAACGCCATAAAAATATGCAAAACAATAGATTATTGAAATGATTCTGTACGAGGCCTGCATGTGTATATAGCCTAAATATGTGAAAGCATAAAATTAAAGGTCTTCTTCCTTCACTTACAGCCAACGTTGTTAGAATTGTTTCGGATTTCTACCTGATTTTTTTTATCATCATCTCTATCTTTTTGATTTTTCGATTTCACATTCTTCTCCTTGTTTTTTTTTATTATTTTTTAAATCTTCTTTTACTTGTTTTGGAACAGCTCTTCAGC
This sequence comes from Aedes albopictus, assembly GCF_035046485.1. Taxonomy (NCBI): domain Eukaryota; kingdom Metazoa; phylum Arthropoda; class Insecta; order Diptera; family Culicidae; genus Aedes; species Aedes albopictus. Next base: position 218,835,611 of record NC_085138.1, read on the forward strand.
TTATTGTTCTATCTTCACTTATTTGCTTCATCTTTATTTGTCAATAACTATTCCTGTACTCGTATATCGCGAGGCAGACAAAAAATACTCTACGCCCCAACAAGTGAAAGAGATTTTCAATACGAAAAGCACAGTCTTACTGAATACACTAGTGTTTACCGCTTCGATTATGTGAGCCTTCAACTTATTCCTGGTGTAACATCTCCATGGAGACAAAGCTTACTTCTCACAAGGGAAGGTTATGATGGTTTCCCCCGGGGATTCCAACCGGACTATTTTTGTTGCATTCCACATGTGGAAATATGAATAAATCCAAAGCCTTTCGGGTGATGGGCCAGTGGTGTAATCAGGAGGGGCCCCCAAAGGGGCAAATTAGGTGAAATATAACATTATTGAAAATGCTCAAAGGTCATCAAAATGCTAATTTAAAAATGTAATGCAGTAGAAACAGGCAGAATATGCAGAAATACATGATTTTACAATAAATTTAATTTACCACAGGCATTGCCAGGGTGAAATGAGTGATAATCAAGGTTACATTTTTATTAAAATAACTTCAACTGATGATGATTAACCTGGGCTTGTTAGGGGAATATCTGTAAATAAAAGAAAATCGGGTTAAGTACGGTTCCTTTGAATTCCACTAAGAATTTGCATCCTTTGACAGATACGTATTTCGACCTCAACTGTAAGGTCGTCTTCAGTGTCTTGTACTTGACTCGACTTTATTTTATTTAACTTCAACTGGTTCTTACCCTGGCAACGCCTGTTTCTACTTCATTACAGTCGGAATTCGCTCGTTGAGCCACAACCTCCACCCAACCAACGAATTCGATACGTTAGTTGGGTGAAGTGACAGCAGCCCAAGGAGTCTGCGCATTGTTTTTTTTTAAATCATGTTTAAATTGGTAATGTAAAAAGTAAAATTTTGTAAATTTTTCAATTTGTTTCACATTTAGAGCATATGAGCAATTAGATACATATATGACCAATGCGAGAATAATTTATCTTCATCCACTTTTAGCCGGTACAGTGAAAATACAGATGATTATGAAATCACCCGAACCAAAGTGCAAGCACAAAACGCTTTCAATGATCGACAAAATAAAGATTATCGATGTTTTGCATTTTTTTCGAAGTAATTATACATATTGTTTTTTTTAACCCTTTATAAGGCAGTCGCAACTATATTGCCACCTTATACACATATTTTTTTCTGTTCGTTTAAAAAAATTTTACAACTTCTGTTTTAACTGATGGACACATTAGGTCTTTGTGAACACTCATGATTTTTTGAGCCATAACAAATATGAATGGGCTTTTTTAGAACAAAATGTCTCTAAAAAACTGACATTTTTGAGTGTATAAAGGTTTATAAGCTCGAACTTCTGCTGTGGTGAGCGAATTGAAAATCGAATGATGAGTAATGAAAGGCCTATGTTCCTTTTACTTGTGGACAATATTTCAACTTGATTGCTTCATTACTTTTAGAAACTCAGCCTTTTGAAAAAATGTACTATAATAAATGGTCATGTACTAAAATTGCCATATCGCCGAAAATAATTGACCAATCGAGTTCAAATCCACACATGTAACTCATGAATATCAGGGCAATAACCTGTCGAAAATTCAGCATGAGTGATAAACGCATCACAAAATAACAACATTTTAAACACTGTTGACAAAAAGTTAAAATTTAGACCATTTTTTCATACAAAATCGACCATCGTTTTTTTTGAAAATAAAAACGTTTTTGTTCATTACACCACATGTAAGGTACACCGGGGCAAGTTGAAACGGGTGGGGCAAGATGAAACAGCGGGTTAACATGATGTTTTCTAATGATCATAAACAATTTGATTGCCTTAACACATAGTTTTTGATTCAAACAATCTTTTAGCGTAGGAAAATTTTCCAAATTCTACTGAGATCTATTTCGAAACTTCGCGTTTCATCTTGCCCCACCCGTTTCAACTTGCCCCGGTGTACCTTACTTTATATTCCAATGAAGAACGAGTGGATTCCGTGCCTGGTTCTCTCGGCCTTATAAAGGGTTAAGAAAAATGAAATAGAAATTCTTTTCGATCATCAGTAAAGTTTAAGAAGCCAAAAACTCATTTGCTCGCCCCTCGGAATTGCATATTGGTTGCCATTTTCAGTTCGACATTGAATTATGACATCCAGGTGCTTTTTAGTTGGCTGACAGCTCAACTAACGGAGGCCCAACTAAAAAGTCTTACTTACCTTACCGATCAGGCCAAGGCCGGGGTGGCCTCTGCTGTACATAGTAGCCGCCCCCATTCCACTCGGTCCATGGCTGTTTGTCTCCAGTTCCGCACTCTGCGTAGGTTCCGCAGATCGTCCTCCACTTGGTCGACCCACCTAGCTCGCTGCGCTCCACTTCTTCTTGCACCGATCGAATGACTCTCGAGAACCATTTTAGTCGAGAACGACATCCTGATGACGTGACTCGCCCACCATAGCCTCCAGATTTTCGCGGTATGGACGATGGTTGGTTCTCTCAGCAGCTGATGCAGCTCATGGTTCATTCGCCTCTCCAAGTCCCGTCTTCCATCTGCACTCCGCCGTAGATGGCACGCAACACCTTCCGTTCGAAAACTCCCAGGGCGCGTTGGTCCTCTGCACGTAGGGTCCATGTTTCGTGCCCATACAGGACGACCGGTCTAATCAGCGTTTTGTAGATGGTTAACTTCGTGTTACGGCGACCTTTATTCGATCGTAGAGTTCTGCGGAGTCCAAAGTAAGAACGATTTCCTGCCACAATGCGCCTCTGTATTTCTCTGCTGGTGTCATTGTCGGCGGTCACCAGTGAGCCCAAGTACACGAATTCTTCAACCGCCTCGATTTCATCACCGTCGATATAAATTCGGGGTGGCGGGCGCGGAGATTCCTCCCTGGAGCCCTTTGCCATCATGTACTTTGTCTTCGACACATTAATGACTAATCCTATTCGCCTGGCTTCACTCTTTAGTCGGATGTACGTTTCCGCCATCGTCTCAAATTTACGAGCAATAATATCAATATCATCGGCGAAACCAAGCAGCTGAACGGACTTCGTGAAAATCGTCCCACTCGTGTTTATCCCCGCTCTCCTTATTACACCCTCTAAAGCAACTAAAAAGTCACACAACTATTAAACCCCCAACCAGCGGGTCCCGACTGTACATTGTGAAATTTGCATTTTGATGACGTTTGAACATTTTTAATAATATTACATTTTGCCTCATTTGCCCCTATGAGGGCCCCTCATGACTACACCACTGGCCCATCACCCGAAAGGATTTGGATTTATTCATATTTCCACATGTAGAATGCAACAAAAATAGTCCGGTTGAAATCCCCGTGGGACACCATCGTAACCTTCCCTTGTCAGCTCAGTGTTCTATGACCACTGCCAGAGTTGTTGTCTGAGAGCTTCCTTTGCCACTGACCATTTTACATATGTGATTATACTGTAGCAGGCACGTAGATACTCTATACTTAAGGATGTCAAGGAAATTGGTTTCACGAAAAGTTTCTGGGCCGACCAAAAATCGAACCCGTCACTAGTGCTGAAAATGTAATTTTGACATACCTAGCAGCTCATGTCAGAAGTAGAACTTGAAAATATGTTATTTGATAAACTTGTGCGACTCGCGTGGCGATTCGTGTTGACACTGACGCATTCCAATATTGCTTCTCATACAATGCTAGATGTTAGTCACAGTGAATTCTGTAAAATGTGTGCTGTAATATGTGCGCTGCTTGGGAATCCAGAAAGATAAGGTGGGTGGTTCAAAAATGCCGAGCAACAACCCTACAAATCTGGTGTTCGTTCCAGATCCATTTGGCACAAGTGGTCATGGAACGCAGCGGGCAAAAAGAGTGGACGAAGATGGAAGCGATTTGGTGATCATTGAGCGTGACTGTGGGTTGTAAGTGGCGATTAATTACATTCTTCTACATGAGTTTCACAACAAACACTTTTTTTTTCAATTAAAAACAATTTTTAGTGTTACTCCGAAAGAAAAAAAAAAGACTTTCAATTTTGATCCAACGAATGAACTATAATTGGAACTATTTTAGGACTTTTAAATGCCGTTTTCACCCGAAATCTTTACGCTGTTCTGCACACTGCACTGCACTGATTTTCCATAGCTCTGTGCGGTCGACACTGTCATACGCCGCCTTGAGGTCGATGAACAGGTGGTGCGTTGGGAGCTGGTATTCACGGCATTTCTGGAGGATTTGCCGTACGGTGAAGATATGGCCCGTTGTCGACCGGCCGTCGATGAAACCGGCTTGGTAACTTCCCACGAACTCGTTTACTTTAGGTGAAAGACGACGGAAGATGATCTGGGATAGCACTTTGTGGGCGGCATTCAAAAGGGTGATCGCTCGAAAGATCTCACACATTAACTTGTCGCTTTTCTTGTGGATGGGACAAATTATCCCTTCCTTCCACTCCTCCGGTAGCTGTTCGGTTTCCCAGATCTTGACTACTAACTGGTGCCGACAGGTGGCCAAATTTTCCGGGCCCATCTTGATGAGTTCTGCTGCGATACCGTCCTTACCAGCCGCTTTGTTGTTTTTGAACTGGTTGATGGCATCCTTAACTTCCCTCAGCGTGGGAGTTGCTTCGTTCCCGTCCTCTGCTGCACCAACATAGCCATTTCCTCCACTGCCTTGATCTCCTGTGCCTCTCTTCGCCATTCTCTTCGCCATTCAGGTGCTCCTCGAAGTGCTTCGTCCACCTTCCACCTTTCCCGTTCTTATCCCTGCAGGTTTAGGCTTGCGGCACGTAGCCTTTGCGGGATGCGTTGAGCTTCTGGTAGAACTAACGTATTTCTTGTGAACGGCACAGCAGTTCCATTTCCTCGCACTCCGCTTCTTCCACACGGCGCTTTTTCTCCCGGAAGAGACGGGTCTGCTGCTTTCGCTTCTGTCTGTCTCGCTCCATATTCTGTCGGGTTCCATGCTGCAATTTTACCGCCCGCGCGGCGTCCTTCTCCTCCAGTATCGCTCTGCACTCCTCATCGAACCAATCGTTTCGTCGACTCCGTTCTACGTACCCGATAGTACTCTCGGATGCGTTATTAATGGCTGCTTTTACAGAACTCCAGCAGTCCTCTAGAGGGGCCGCATCGAGCACACCGGCAACGCTGCCTCGAGATTCTGCGCGTATGTGGTGGCGACATCCGGTACTTCAGTCGCTCTAGATCGTACCGGGGCGGCCGCCGGTACTGTACATTGTTTATAACGGAGAGTTTTGGGCGTAGTTTAACCATCACCAGGTAGTGATCAGAGTCGATATTAGCGCCACGATAGGTCCTGACGTCGACAATGTCGGAGAAGTGCCGTCCATCAATCAGAACGTGGTCGATTTGCGATTTCGTTTGTTGTGGTGATCTCCAGATGTAACGATATGGGAGGCTGTGCTGGAAGAAGGTGCTACGAATGGCCATGATCTTGGAGGCGGCGAAATCGATGAGGCGTAATCCATTTTCGTTCGTCAGCTGGTGGTCGCTGAACTATCCAATCGTCGGTCTGAATTCCTCCTCCTGGCCTACCTGAGCGTTTACGTCTCCTATGATGACCTTGACGTCGTGGTTTAGGCAGCGGTCGTACTCGCGTTCGAGCTTTGCGAAAAATACGTCCTTGTCATCATCAGTGCTTCCGGAGTGAGGGCTGTGCACGTTTATTATGCTGATGTTGAAGGATCGGCCCTCGATCCTTAACCTGCACATTCTTTCATCGATTGGCCACTAACTGATCTCGCCCCTCTGCATGCCGCCCATCACTATAAAAGCTGTTACCAGCTCACGTGTGTTGCCGTAACTCTGGTAGATGGTGTGCTTACCTCTAAACGTTCGCACCATAGATCCTGTCCAACACACCTCCTGCAGCGCTACGATTCCGAACCAGCGATCCTTCAGTATATCGGCGAGTATGCGGGTGCTCCCGATGAAGTTGAGAGATCTGCAGTTCCACGTACCGAGCTTCCAATCACAAGTCCCCTTTCGTCACTGTGGTCGTTGCCATTGGTATTGGTTCGCATTCTTCTCTTGTTCATTTTTCGGTGCTAGTCTTTTTTAGGGCTGGATCGCAGGGCCTGACACTATCCCACTAACCCAGGGAGCTGGGCTTACCTTTCCGGAAGCTACGGGTTCTGCATTGGCATTTCCTCCAACTACAGTGCAAAATAGCTAGGCTCAAGCGCAAATCTTCGCCGGGGTGATGTTTTTAATGGGCGCCCAGGAGATAATATTTTACCTGAGCCTCCACCGCCAACTTCCACTTATGTAAGTAATTTTATATTGTTGAACTTCTTGTATAGTAAGAAAACGCTAGGAGAAAAGTGATTTGCTCTGATTTATTCAACAGCAAACACTCCTACTAATATTGTTTCATAATATCGGTCCCTTATATGCTATTGTTTTGGAGGTATACATTGTGGAAGATGTGATTTGCAAGGAGAAGAATGTTTCAGAAGTAACAATAAGGTTTTTTAACTCGAGAGCAGTTGTGTCGTATACTGAGTACACGCACCATGAAAAAGCTAACTCTATGTAAAAATTAATCACATCTTTGCACACTGACGAAATGTTTATGGAAAATGCTACTTGGGAAAAATAAATAAGTGATAAAGGAATTCGGGGCCTAATGAACACCCGGGGCGAAATGGACACCTCTGCTTTTGTTGACAACTTTGAATTTTACGTTAAACTTGTACCGTATTACCCCGCTAATACGACAAAGACTATTGTCGAATAACCGGGGTAAACTTTCAATTCGACAAACTGGTCATGCTACACCATCATGTTCATTGAATTTTGGCAACTCTATTTTTGTTTTGATTTCCGGATTTGTTATGAAACATAATTTCAACAGATATTGCGGTGGTGCGAGTAAAAAGCTCGTTCTTTCTATGATTGTTGCCATCCTCAGTTCATTCCGGTTGGTCTCCAGGCGGTTTGGGTGTCGAATAGCACCAACTCAGAACTTTCGGAATTAGCGGCTGCAAGAGAAGCTGCTGCGGATGCGAGTATAAGCGCAACATCAAACTGTCTTGAATTTACAGTGTACATCGCTGTGACATTTGAGCACTTTTTAATTCGACATGTGTCGAATAAGTGGGTACGAGTTAAAAAGTGTCGTATTAAAACGTGTCGAACCAGCGGGGTAAGACGGTAATGCAGAAGTGTGAAAGAACAAGTCATTGTTCTATTGTTCAAAGGTACCTACCAAAGGTATGATTTTATATGGTGGTTTTCTTATAATTTTTATTCAGCAACAAATAAGGTATTGTAAGCGTTTGAGTATATTTACCATAAAAAATATCAAAGCATTACCTTATCTGCATATTTAGGGTAAGTGTACCACTTATCGCCATAGTGGTTCCCTATTCGGCCATAGTGAAAATTGAGAAAGTTTTCAAGTTTAAACCTATTATGAAATTTAAATGTATCTCGTCATTTAAACTCTTGAAATGTTGCAAAATATTCTATTATCTCAAATTACCACCAAGGTCAAATAGGGAACCACTATGGCGATATCTGGTACACTCAGCCTACTCAGGTTTTGAAAAGGATAGAGTATTTTATTTTAGATCAGAACTTATTAAAAATAGCATTTTCGATGTTGTCGTCGATTCGGGACGAAATGAACACTGGCAATGGGGCACGTTCGGTGTAGTACTATATTTGTAGTAATGAGCTGAATTTTAGTATGGTGAGAAGGTCAATTCTCCGTTTCTGCAATGAAATGGTGCGAAAAGCGTGGGTATTATGATTCCTTGCCTAATTTGATGCTGTTTGAACAAAACTTTGGATAACTATGTTGTTTATGTTGCAAGAAATAAAGAAAACAACAACACTGTTGCCTAAAGTTTTGCTCAAACAGCATCAGATTAGGCAAGGAAACATAATATCACGCTTTTTGCACCATTTCACTCCAGAAATGGAGAATTGACCTTCTCACCATACTAAAATTCAGCTCATTACTACAAATCTAGTACTTCACCGATCTGTCCTAAATATTACGAATGGATGTAGGCGCATTGCATACTGTTAGGCGTTTAAGAAGTTTGGGAAAAAAATAATCCGATTATTTTAGCCTGAAGTTTATTTAATCAACTATAATGTTGTGTAAATTCCTCTAAGATGGAGTATTATATTTGTAATATTGATCTGCATAGATAAATCACTTATCTGGTCGATGTAATCAAACGTATAGCATAAAATATGCAGGGGTGTCCATTATGCCCCGATGGGTGCCCATTTCGTCCCGTACCTTTCCTGGCAGCCCTGAAAGACGCTTGGTTTATAATTCATTATTGTAGTCGCTGTTGAAAACCGAAGTTTCCCCACACGCGACAATCGAGTTTTCTCCAAATCCATACGTAAAACGTAACGTCGGACGTAGTGCGCTGAGCAGCGGATCTGGCCCTCTATCCAGCGCACTTTGCCCGACGTACGGCCGACTCACGGTTTGGGAGAAAAATCGATTTTTGCGTGTCAAAAATTCCGATTTCCAACTATACGAACAATATTTCTTCAAAATAAATACATTCTACCTGCTGTAAATGATTGATGCATAACAAATTAAAGTTGTAAGCCTGATAACTGATAACAATTTAACTTTTTCTCTGTTATACAGGCCTAACGTACTCATTTGCTTAGGGTGACCATTATGCCCCTAATCTCCATATATTTGTATTTTGAAGTTAGCAAAAGTAGTAGCTACGCGAAAAACAGAAAATTGTGAATTTTTATAAATAGTTTGGACATCATATACTTTCTAAGTTGTCCCAGCAAAAGTTGGCATTGAAGAATTCTTACATAAGTCTGCTAACAGTTCGTGAAGATTTCAGCTGCAAATGTTTAGGGCATATTATATTTTTCAGTGTTTTTTTTGTATTTCTTCCCATTTATTAGCTACTAATCGTCCTATTGACGGGTTCCAAACTTAAACGATTTTATATTGCCGTAAATGCTCGAACTTCAACTTTCAATATAATAACCGCAGCGTTAATCGCAAATGACTAAAAATACATTTTAGTAAAAATAAAACAGAACCATATGCCAAGATACAAAGAAATCAAAAAATATTTTTGGTCTCCGGATTGTATGTAAACCAGCCATAGTTGGCCGTCGCAATGTTGTGGCCCATTTGGATGTAATGTTCCATTCCTTTTTTATCTACATATCTTCCAAAATCGATTGAGAGTGTAAGGTTTTGTTCAAAAATAGTTATAGATATTCTTATATGTTGAACTTTCTTGAGGAATCGACTGTTGATCTTTTGTTTTGAGGTTATTCTTATATGTATAAAACGATGTTTGTTATCTCGACTAGTAGAGATATTTCTGAGTGCATTCAAATTTATTTTTGCAGATGCTAAAGTTACCACCAATTTTTTTAGAACTCCATAAGGAAGCCTAACCGGAGTACCCCTGCCCAATCGAATTCAACACTGGCATATGGATGATCACATTGAGGCCGAAACATTATAATTACAAGCTCAAGCCTAGGCAATAAACGTGACACGATCCGTCGGCTAGGTATGCGCTGGGGTGCGCTGCTCTTAACGATGGGAACTGTTTTTCGTTACTTAATGCTATCAATGCTAAGGTATTTTTTGTGCAGCCTGGAAATCGCGGTTAAATTATCTTTTCTTCCACAGCGGTGACCTGAAATCTTGATTGCAATAGAACTGACCCTACAAACTCATTACAAGCTGCATATCTCTTGTGGCGAATTCGTTTCTGCCTGACTATTGAGCGCATGTTCTAACTCATTTTTCGTGCACATCTTCGGCCACGGTCAGCTGGACGAGGGAAGTGAGAAGGTCTGGTGTCTGCATCTATTCTAAGTAGATGCCAACGGACGTGCGGCTAGCTTGAGCAATGGCGGTTGAGATTTTTTTTATTGATAATTGTTCGCTTCAATCAATGCCGTACAGATATCTCAAGCCTCTATTGCCAATGGCTATTGAGGCGTTTGAATCGTAGTGTAGTTTGTACATTATCAACCAGGCACCAAAATAATCTGTTCAGTTTCGATGTAGGACACTAGCAGATGGCCCTGGTTTCGGAGTATTACACTGGAAAAGTTGGTGGTGAAATCTGTACCAGCTGGTAAACCTTCTTACTAGCCAGCTCCATAAAATGTAGAACAACAATGTAAGACAATAATTTATTTATTGTCTTCCATGGTAAATCAAATTGTTCATATCTCCCTACTTTCCTGAATTTAGAATAGAATTAATTCAACTTTTAAGGACAAACGTGTTGAAATCCCGCTTCAACAGTGCATCAGAACTTCAGACGCACAAATCTCAACAAGCAAGTTTTAAACAACAATGCATTTTATTATTCTATTCTTGCTCACTTGTAATAGGCTTAAAATAAGAAGATCAGGTGCGCTGGTTTTGTTTACGAAGAGATTTGTGCGCTCAGAATCGTGAGTAGGTGCCAATGTCGGTCATTCATTGTAGCGGCCATTTTGGGATTCTAACAAGTCTGTCCTTAAGCGATAGATCCATCCGCGTAAAAAAAATAAGCGCCTAAAAAGTTCACGTAACTCCGAGAAATCGTGTAAAAGTAGTCTAATGGCATTTTTACTCGATTTGCCCTCTTCAAATAATCAAAATCCCGTAAAAAAGTCGCTTTAAAGAATTCAGTGAATAGGGATCACGTCAAGTGTATGAGATCGTTGAGTAATACAGTGGTAGACATTCGTTTAGCTGAGGCATATTTTTTCTATTTTTTTTCGCAACTGCAATAGTTTCATGTTCTTTTTTATAATTTTTGGAAGATCTTCTGAGTAATTTGCATTAGCCAAAGGGATGAAACAATATATTATTAGGTTTTTGGCTGTAAAATACAAGAAAAATAGGAAATTTTCCTAGACATTCGTTCAGTCGCACTGACAACTTTTAGAAATCCATATAGGGGAAATTACCTATTCTCGGCCGTTTTGTTCTCTTCGTCTTTGGGGGTTTTTTGAAACCTATTGAACTCAGAGTTGGTCTCAAATCCTTCCCAACTAAGCTGAATGATATAGCCAAATTTCAGGCAATTTTGCTGACAAAAACCCCCCATGACGAAGAGAACAAACCTGCCGATAATACCCATTGTCACCCTATATAAACATGAGTTTAAAGTCCTTTTGAGGCAACAAAACTCTAGAACGGCTGAACCGATCAGGATGACTCTTGCACGGTTCGATTCGTATTCATGGTGGCTGTGTTTATATGTACAAAAAGTTACGAAAACCATCTAAAATGTAGAAAAAATGTGAAAACACCGAAATTTGCATGAACTGGGAAGAAAATTAACACGATCGCAATAAACCGACTAGAGTGCCGTGACCCAATGAATTCAACAGTTGCCAAACCACCACAGCCACAAATGGCAACACAACGTTTGCCGGGACAGCTAGGAAATAATAAAAACAATCAAATTAAAAAAAAAATCCAACACAATAATTTTGTATGGTGACATACAATATAGATCGACTTGTAAATCATAAATATGATCGTTTTCGGAAGTCTTGTCATATTAATTTTACATGCATTTCATATAAATATGTCATAATATTGAAAATGTTTTCAAACTGGGATTTGTTGTAGTTATTTTCTTCTGAAGTGTTTCAAAAGCTTCTAATAATAGTATCATTACGAATTAAGGTTAAAAATTTACGAAAAAAAAAATTTTGAAAAAAAAAAATTCCCGCAAACCTTCAAAAAGTCACGTATTTAAGTATTGTTTTGTTGAAAGATGATAGTATAACTTGCATAAATCACAGTGTTAATTATTATGACGTCTTCTAATAGCTCTCAATATCTTCAATACAGTCTTCTGGCTGAAATAACAAACATTGGATGTCTCACAAAAAATCTTTTGTATGCGTTTCCTGATACTTTGTTTTTTTTTAATGTTGGGCCTTGGCTAAACGAATGAATGTCTATCACTGTATGAACATTTTCAATGAAAGTTGTATTCAATGGAAGTTTGTCAAAATCCTTCTGTTTTATTGTGTTGTATCATAGGTAGTAAGTGAAGTATTGTTATTGTGTTGTATCATAGTAGTAAGTGAAAACATAAAGGTTAATGCAAATGTTATGTAGTACTAGCTGTCCCGGCAAACTTTGTCTTGCCGTCTTGTGGTAGTTTGACAACTGTTGAGCTCAAAATAGCAACGCACTCTAGATTGGTTTCATTTCGATCGGTTTGATTTCCTTTCCAGTTCACGAAAAATCAGTACTTTACTAATTTTCTTACTTTTCCAGTTGATTTTCGTAACTTTTTGTGCATATAAACACAGCCACCATGAATACGAACCAAACCGTGCAAGAATCATGTTGATCGGTTCATTCGTTCTTGAGTTTTGTTGCCTCAAAGGAACTTCAAACTCATTTATATATATATATATATATATATATATATATATATATATATATATACATATATATATATATATATATATATATATATATATATATATATATATATATATATATATATATATATATATATATATATATATATATATATATATATATATATATATATATATATATATATATATATATATATATATATATATATATATATAGATATAGATTGTCACACTCTATCGTCACTTGTGTTATAACCTATTTGGTATGCAAATAAAGTTAGTCAACATTACCATAAGTTAATCAATTATATGTACAAATAAATTACTTACATTTTTGTTTACTGTGAGATACGTACAGTATCTAACCGTGTACAAAAATTCAAATCAATTGGTAAAAAATACTGATAATTGTGCAAAAAGTGCCCAAAATTGGACCACTGCCCAAATGATTTCGCACGCTGTAAATTGGGGAGATCAATTTATAATCAATAAAATAATCAGTTAGGGGCTGTCCATAAACCACGTGGTCATTTTTTTGGGACTTTTCAACCACCCCCCCCCCCCCCCCCCCGCGTGGTCATTTGTCCATACAAAATTTTTAATTTGTCCATACAAAATTGTCATTGGCCGAACCCCCCCCTATCATAAGGGCCCTATGACCACGTGGTTTATGGACAGCCCCTTAAGAGGGCTATGCGGCGGCTCAATACGCTTCGGGCTGAAATTGATCAGATGTTTTTTTCACTCACAGCAAGTTAGCTTTCTTACAAGTATTGTGTTGCTGAAATCGACGATACGCTATTTGTAATTATTATTACTATTTATTAGCGACACTTTAGCATTATTGTGGTATTCGTGTCATTCCGCTATTTGTAAGGAAACGATCAAAAGTATGCTAAAGCTAGCGAAAACAACTCCATCCTCCATGCGTTACTTTTGATTTGTATGGAAAAGCTTAAAATTTTGTATGGACCGTAACGCTTGGATATACTCACTCACCATCCTCTAGAGCATTTTGTAATTTGTGGACAGTGCCTAAATCACTTGAAGGGGATTACCCTGTTTATAAAATTTTGTTTAAAATAAATTGAAAAATAATAAATATTAGAAGTAAGAATATTAAATAATACTACATGATATCATTCAGTTTGCAATCTACGAATTTTTCTGTCACCTACTAAACACGCAATATTACCCAACACAAAGTTGATTGCATTTGGTTAAGAAATGATCAGTTGATGAATTGTTTAGTTTGAATTATTCATCTGGGATAATTTGGATCGCAACCTTGTACATTAGGAATCAGTGTGCTGATCTATCAAGATACGTAGCAAATTTGTTATTAATTTATCGTGCCTTATTATGGTTTTATATAAGGCTCATAAAACTATAATAAAGAAACTTCCGGAGATGCTGAAATACAGTTCACGATAAAATTAAGAAGTCATAGGAAAAAGAACGAACCTTGACAATGGAAAACAATAAAACTTCTAGATCGTTGACAACAGCAAGGATAGATATATTCCTTTTGTACAACAAAAGAAACAGCATAAAAATTAAAAATTAAAATTGGAGCGAAGTGGATCAACCTACTAAATGGTCAACAACACCTATATAAATGCTAAGACGCCTGCTCCACTAGCCAGTATAGTACCAGCGATTCTCTCACGATCATCGTATCACCAAAGACATCAATGGGATTGTGTGTCGGTTCACACCGTGAGCTAATAGTATACCGTTGATTACGTGGTGTAAAGCCGCAATGATTAGCCGGCTTCAAGTCTAAATATTCATGATTTGCACTTTTCCCCCCTATACTGGCCGCAGTAAACCCTCCCAATAGGGGTCTCCATTTGTACATCATCCCTACGCTGTATAATTTTCAAGTTCTCATATCCAGTAATTTTCTGCGTTATCATGGCAATGTAGCCCAACTCCTTTCCGATTGGTTAATTGGTCTAAAATGTCACGAATTGTAACACCAACTGCAATGCCGTGGGAAATGCCGAGCCATCGCTGGCCAACATTGAAACAATTAAGATCTTTTTATAGCCTTTATTTTTATATAGCTACATCGGTGTTGCCGCTGAGCTAGCACTTACAAATTTAGATTCATCCTTCAGCGCACATAGTACCATCGGAGTCTGTCTTCACAGTTCAATAATGTTTCTTCTTAAAAGTCATCTTCACTATTCCCATCAGCAGCGTGATCCAAAATAAGATTATCGCACTTGTTAGTGATCATTTGAGGTGTAGTTTTATTTTTCTTTTCGGTTTCCAGAATAACCTACTAGGCCGAAGATTGCCGAAGAGCTCTCTCGCAGGCCAACAGTTTACAAGGGAAGCCAATTACATAAGCTGCATCGAATTGCTCAGCAGATGATTTGGCATTAGGGTGCCTGTACCAGTTATCGCACTACCTAAGGAAAACTACTTCTACAAAAATAAGAAGAAGACCGACGAATGTCATCGATACGTCAAACGATAGATTTGTTCTCATACTTTACAGGAAAAATATAAAATCTGAGCCAAACCCACTTTTACTATTTATTACGGCGTGTTCCAATGATAGGAACCCTGTACCAGTTATGGACATATTTGTTAATTTTGGTTCCACTTCGCACTATTTACATGCATTCCTTATGGGATTTGCCATAACTGGTACACTATGGCGAAATAGGGTGCAAAGAAGCCGAAATTTTAAGGAAAATTATTTTTTTCTATCATAATTTGAGCAAAATGGGAAGTTTGAATGAGTGATATCATCTTTTATAAACGTGATTTTTCGTTTACATATTTTTTCTTGTTGGTTTTCATCGTTAAATGTTGAAAATCAACTATGGCGAATTTGAGGTACTATAGCCATAACTGGTACACTGAGCCTAGTTGTTTGTTGAGCTGATTTTCGGCGAGGCGTGTTTTTTCTCGGATTAAATTTTAGAGCATGCAATCGAAAACATCGACCGCCTTAGCATATCGAAGCCAATTATCGCGTGCAAAATAAATTGAAGCAGCTAGCTAAAACTAGAAATATATTTTTGTTTACATATTGGCTTTTTAATACTCGATTAAAAAAGATTACGATTCATCTGAAATTCAACACATTCTTGCACTTGGTTAATTGAAGCAATGGAAGCATATGAAGAGTACCGTGAAACATGGTAACTTTGATAATGCGGGCGGCAATGCATTATTTTATCATATGAATATAACCCCAACAAACAGTTAAGCGAAGGACTTATATGTGTAGATCAGATCTATACATGTGTAAGGGGCAATTTCTTCACCCTGGCTTAAGCGTTAAGCCAGGTTTAACTGTATGGGTAAGCCTGGCTTACCGGTTAAGCCGAGGTGAAGAAATCGGCCCTAAGTCTATCGCAGAGGTATTTTCATTGCTTTCAATGCGTCTCGCCCTAAAGTCACATTTGTTTTCTCCTGTATCCGATTTAGGATACTTTGCTCAGGAACACACAGTAACATGATGCCACGCCGTTGTCGTACAAATCCAGATCCCACTTCTTAGGAACCTTTACTAAGGGAGCATCCATTAAGTACGTCACGCTAAAAGTGGGAATTTTAGACCTTCCTCCTCCATTCGTACGGGATTTTCCTATACCTAATACATTGCATGTCACACTTTCACAAATCCCCCTCTCTCCTCTAAACGTGACACACTTTATAGATGTATTCGGTCGGCCGGAAATGCCGCGGTGTCCCAGGTATTACGAATAGTTGATGTGACGCGGGGTCTCCAGTTAGCCTAGTGGTTAAGGCTTTGGATCGCCAATCCGGAGACGGCGGGTTCGATTCCCGTTCCGGTCGGGAACATTTGCTCGACTCCCTGGGCATAGTGTATCATTGTACTTGCCTCACAATATACAAATTCATGCAATGGCAGGCAAAGAAAGCCCTTCAATTAATAACTGTGGAAGTGCTCAAAGAACACTAAGTTGAAGCGAGGCAGGCCTAGTCCCAGTGGGAACGTAGAGCCACAAAGAAGAAGAAGAATGATGTGACGCGGAAAGGATTGGGTCCTGGAGTCTTGTTTGGCTTCAAACTTGAAGAAGTTGTTCGAAGTGCTCAAACGAACGTTTTAGTTTAGCTTGTCAGTTGAGTTGGTGACTGTCTTGTAGCGTCTTCCACTGGTATCCTCGGATTAATCCTTGACCCACACAGGCGTCGTGAAGTATCGGATATGGCGGCTATATTCTGTTCGTCAGCCACTGTCGTACGCTCGCTTGTCCCATAGTAGCGTTTGACTTCCTTTACCGTTGAAGGGACTCATATGTGGCTGATTTGGTTTATTTCCGCTCTATAGCGGCCTTTGTTGCTCTGTTTTCAGGTTATTCTCGTTGGTTTCAATAATAACATTCTGGATGGTCATCCAATGCTCTTCTATACGGTCAGAAAATTCACACAAAACTGAGCTAAACTGGAACAGCTCAAAAAATGAGTAAATTGCATTTCCAGCGATAGCGCTGGCCCAAGTGCGAAAATCTCATCAGTTTAAGCCGTATAATATTCTTGATGATGTGAAGCTTAACCCTTTGGAGCGGAGGGGTCATATATGACCCCTACATAGAAACGACTGTATAAATTCACCCATTCAATAAAACAGAATACTGTCTTCGACAAAGTTGTTGAAAATTGAGTCCTTTATTAGGGAAAAATGGGGATATTTGTATTTGGAACTTCATTGATTACCTAGAACATCCTGAACACCATGAAAATTGCAAAAACCGAAATAATTGACATACCAGTTGTTCTAAAAGCTGATTTTGGATGTGGGTTTGGTGTATATGTATCCATTTAGCCTTTATCAAGAATATCGAAAGGTATTTTATATTCTGGGATGTTCTAGGTGTTCCAAACTGTCCTATAGTGAAGTCCTTCAAATCTACAAGAATAATTTTATGTATTTTCGCCACAATTAATAGCATTGCATAACCTACTGAGATTCGTGAAGCTCTTGACATCTACTATGTCATTTATAGACACTATAGGGATATTCCAGGTCAGCCAAACTACCTTGGAGTTCAGGACTTCAGGTCTACACTCGTAACATATTTGTTATACTGAAAAACGCTGCATAATCAACTGCAGTTAATGAAACAATCTGAAGTCTACTAGCTTATTTTAAACCTTTGGGACATATGGGGTCGTCCAAATTGTTCTATAATAAAGTCCTTCAAATCTACAAGAACAACTTAATGTGTTTTCACCATATATAATAGTATTGTATAATCTGCTAGGGTCCGCGGAGCTCTTGAAATCTCA
The DNA here is from genome assembly GCF_035046485.1 of Aedes albopictus. Lineage (NCBI taxonomy): Eukaryota > Metazoa > Arthropoda > Insecta > Diptera > Culicidae > Aedes > Aedes albopictus. The sequence goes on from NC_085138.1 coordinate 218,853,292, forward strand.
AATGTCATTCAGAGACACTACAAGGATATTCCAGGTCAGACAAACTATATTGGAGTTCAGGACTTCAGGTCTACACTCGTAAAGACACTACAGGGATATTACAGGTCAGCCAACCTACCTTGGAGTTCAGGACTTCAGGTCTACACTCGTAACAGTATCCATATCTGTTATATTGAGTAACGCTGCATAATCAACCGCAGTTGATGTCTACGTAGACATACAGTAGCGAAAGAGGTCCGAATCCCGATCCCTAGTGATTTAAGTTACGGTTTTCCGGATGAAAACGGACGGGAAACTAGAATATCGAATGACGGTTGAAAGATTGAAAAATCTACATGACGAAAAAACGACCAAAAACTCGATTCCTTGAAAAAGATCCGATACGGATCGAAACGTCGGAGTAAGAGAACATAAGGTGTTTTTGATCTCACAATCGGACTGAAAAGCCAAGAAATTCTCCTAAGAATACACCAAGAACAGTCGTAATCCATCAACATAAATAATAGCATAGAATAATCTGCTGAGATCCGTGAAGCTCTTGAAATCTCAAAGGTCATTTAGAGACACTATGGGAATATGTTCTTTTCAGGTCAGCCAAACTATCTATGAGTTCAGAGCTTCAGGTCTACACTCGTAACATCAGCTATATCTGACATACTGAGTAACGTTTTATAATCAATAGCGGTGACTGGACCAACCTGAAGTCTTCTATATAGTATTATAAACCTTTGGGACATTGAGGGTCGTCCAAATTTTCTTGAAGTTTAGCTCTTAATAGTAACAGTAGTTATTCTCTCAATGAACTTTGGACTATAATCTGTAATCCCATATCATGAGTCATTTCAAGATAGTTTTGAGATATTTCAGATCAACATCACTACTCCGGAGGCCATAGCTTCAGGTCTACACTTGTGATAATAGCTTTTGCCACTACGTTAAGGTGTTACATAATCCCCTGTACTTACCAAAGTAGTTAGAGAAACAATGCGCGTTGTTATATGTTTTTGGGATATTATGGGTTTCATAACAGTAGGTTAGTTGATAAAAACAACCTTTGTAACTTTCAGAAGACTTGCTGAACATGATAGATTACAAACCGTAGATTTTAATAAAAGAAGTTACCGTTACACCCGTAGACTTTACGATCTAAACTCAAGTATAGTTCGGATGACCTAAGATATCTCGACTGATCTGATATTGTCCATTTACCTTCGTTACAAATCGTAGCTTTGTAAAATGAAAGAAGTTACCGTTACACCCACAGACTTTAGGATCTAAACTCAAGAACAATGCCAATATTGGCATAGTTGACGTAAGGCCATTGCAGTTTTCAACACACTTTTGAAATTTTAGCAATGATAAATGGGAAGTTTAGGATTTTTTTTTTCACTTTGACATATAGCTAGTGATTAGATCTTGTGCTCTATTGAATAAAACTGGTAACAATTATGAACTTATGATAGATATTAGTTTGTGAATACTGACATTGTGAATGGTGGTTACGTCGACTATGCGATCATGGGAAGAACAGTTTGGATGACCTAGGATACCCCGACTGATCTGATACTGTCTATTGAACTTACAGAATACTTACTGGACATGATAGATTACAAATTGTAGCTTTGTGTAGTGAAAGAAGTTGCCGTTACACCCATAGACTTAAGGATCCAAACTCAAGAACAGTTTGGATGACCTAGGATATCCCAACTGATCTGATATTGTCTATTTACCTTTCAGAAGACTTGTTGGACATGATGGATTACAAATCGCAGCTTTGTATAATGAAAGAAGTTACCGTTACACCCGTAGACTTAAGTCTAGTCTAGTCTAGTCTAGTCTACACATACACAGCCATTCATTGAAAGAATCCTGGAAAATGGTAGAATCGACTACTTCTACCATTTTTCTTGTCATTATCAATACTTGCAAGGCATAGGCAAATAAATAAAATATTACAAGTATTGAAGCGGCCAGGCCTACTGTGCAGCGTTATTGAATACAATTGAACAGAACTATGGAACGGCGACATCTCGTCAGCCGCTCCGTATCGTATGTGTAATAAATGTGAAGCAAAAACGTTGGGAGTGACGTTGCTAAGAAAGTTAATGTCACTCCTTTGGGGCTCCTCTTCTTCCTGGGATGGGACAAAGGTATTTATGGTATTACCCCCTCATGTCCTGGCTCGAAAGCCTAGGTTTAAGCGCCATTGCTCGCTCTCTGAAACGAGAAGAAAATATAACGATCCCTTTCCCGACTGGATTAAATACTCTGTATTATTGTATTATTGAATTATAACTGGGAGTCTATTATGGAATCGGTAAAAGTTTCCAAAATTTTATCTGAAATATAGACAGTATTTTGTTATAAATATTTGGTAGGATTTCTCATATAGAGACAGCTACACCTAAATGGTATAAGGGTTTGGATGGGTGACATAAGAGAAAAACTAAATTTGTGTCAGCCTTAGTAATAATATTTAAAAATCAAATCAATTATTCATACATTTCAGTTTGTATAATTCTGCTTTTATTTTTGTGATGATAACCCAAGCGATAACCTATTTGAACTTTGTAGTTATCGATTTTCATCGAACTCGAGACAAATGAAATTAGATGAATATGTTGCATTAACTTGAAAAGCATTACTGTGACCTCATTAGGCAAACCCAAATGATAACTACCCTTTAAAAAGTGGAAGCAATAATGAACAATCAATGAACAAATATAAAAAAAATATTGATTCACAACTAAAAATTCATTGATTTCGATTTAGAGGATCATACAATGCCGAATGGGGTCGATTGTGCTATCACCGGTGCATATATATATATATACATATATCGGCACCAACATTTCAAAAGGGCGTAACTGCATTTACAATCAAAGCCTTCTCACAAAGCTGTGGAGCGTATTCCATCCCTCTCGAGCAATCCACTAGCACAAATAGAAAGATAAAACCCTCCTCTTTCGATTAATGGATGTGAATTGCGTGAGATGAATGAAATACGACCCACAGCTCTGTGAGAAGGCATTGGTTGCAAAAGCAGTTACGCCCTTTTGAAATGTTGGTGCCGATATATATATCTATATATATAAAAATGGATTTCCGTCTGTCTGTCTGTCTGTCTGTCTGTCTGTCTGTCTGTCTGTCTGTCTGTCTGTCTGTCTGTCTGTCTGACCGTTATGGATTCGAAAACTACTGGGCCGATCGGTGTGAAATTTTGTATGTGGGTATTTTTGGGGCCGGGGAAGGTTCTTAGCTTGGTGCGGGACCTCTCCGGTCTCGGGAACGGGGGGCTCCAATACAGATGACTTTGCGGGGACGTCCCTATGGAGCTGTATGTCAAAAAACACAGTAGGCAGGCAGAACGACGTTTGCCGGGACAGCTAGTATATATATATATATATATATATATATATATATATATATATATATATATATATATATATATATATATATATATATATATATATATATATATATATATATATATATATATATATATATATATATATATATATATATATATATATATATATATATATATATATATATATGTAGGAAGAAACAACACAATCTGTTTTAGACTAAACTATTGGAATATTCGAGTGTGATGGATGGTAAAATGAAAAAAGGAATATCCTCACCGAGTTTCAATGATGAAATTTGGCCTTCACTAACAAAAACCAAGGGAAGCTCAGCATTATCAACGTCTAGATTTGAAAGCCTCATTTCTTGATTATTTGAATGATTTGTCCTTGGTTTTGTTCCAATTGGTGCGTAGTTTTTCCGCAGTCTTGAAACGCTTGAAACGGTTCTCGATCAACCCACACCGACGTCACTTTCGATCCCCCTTAGTACGCGCCCGGCCGATTAGCTTCGTAGTAATTCTCGCGCAAAAGCCACTCCAGATCCTCTTCTGGCACTGAAATGTACAACGTGTAGTGGAAAGACGATAAGAACAGTTACTGGTTGAAATCAGTAATCGACCAACTGCATTTTCATGCATTCCCGCGAAAGCCACTACCGATTTCCTACTAGCACCGAAACCGTCGACGCGCGGTGAAAAAACGACGAGAACTTAACAGCAAAATTGTAGGCCGAATCAAATATGAAAAAACAGCAAAAACATCACCCGAAAACTTGTGACAGGCAGAATTTGCGACCTGTCTTTATTTTTTTTCTGCACATTGAAATTGTGCACTCAAAATTATCTAGATTTCTTAACCACTTCACCAACAAGTCACTTGCTGAATCAAGTTGCTTCCTTTTTAACTTTTCTTCAGATGGAAAACACTACACAAAATATTTGAAATTTCACTGGATGGCGTAGCCACACTACGATTCCGAACTCGGAATATTTTCTTTTAAAAATCCACAATTAACAGGAATCTTCTCACATTCGTTCGCGTATTAGCTAAATTAGCGTTTCAAAGCACTAAATATTTCATTTGCACTTACCGTTACACCCGTAGACTTAAGGATCTAAACTCAAGAACAGTTTGGATGACCTAGGATATTCCGACTGATCTGATACTGTCTTTTGAACTTACAGAAGACTTACTGGACATGATAGATTACAAATTGTAGCTTTGTGTAGTGAAAGAAGTTGCCGTTACACCCATAGACTTAAGGATCTAAACTCAAGAACAGTTTGGATGACCTAGGATATTCCGACTGATCTGATACTGTCTTTTGAACTTACAGAAGACTTACTGGACATGATAGATTACAAATTGTAGCTTTGTGTAGTGAAAGAAGTTGCCGTTACACCCATAGACTTAAGGATCTAAACTCAAGGACAGTTTGGATGACCTAGGATACCCCGACTGATCTGATACTGTCTATTGAATTTTCAGAAGACTTTCTGGACATGATAGATTACAAATCGTAGCTTTGTATAATGAAAGAAGTTACCGTTGCACCCATAGACTTTAAGGATCTAAACTCAAGAATAGTTTGGATGACCTAGGATGTCCAGAAAAAAATATTCCGCATAATATTCTACCGTTTTTGTACTATTGAATACCAAAACTACAGAAAAACACAGAAAAAACTCCAGAATAACACTTGGAAAAATTCCGGCTTCAAAGGGTTAATGAGATTTTTAGCCCTAGGCCAGGTCGTCACGCTTGACTTCCCTTCCGAAGGAAGAACTCACATTTTGCGAGTTTGTCGGGAGTGGGATTCGATCCCAGGTCCGCGGCGTGATAGGCACATGCTTTAATCATCACACCAGGTCCGCTCCGTAAGGTTCTTGGACTAAGGCCACTTGCGCTATACCATTTTGCATAAGTCTGCAAAGATTGATTGTTGCTGTTCTTTTATGCTGAGCTATCCTAACTGTAGCCACTACCCAAACTAGGCAAGATTAAACTCTTCTCAAAAACAGCACAACAAAGAACAGCAGCAATAAAACCAGAACGATATCGTTCGGAAAACGCCAAAGGCGAGGATACACAGAATACACTGTGTAATTTTTTTATTCTTCAATCACTTAACCTAAGTTACAGCTGTTTTGTCCACTAGGGCACTGCGTGAGCGATTCCAATTGGAAGGTGTACATAAGGTGGCCCACACTTATATATGAAAAACAAAAATTTCGAAAAATGCAAAGTCTTACCTCCTCAATCAGTTGTTTTGGACTCCCAGAAGCTACGTTCAAAATTTGAGCAAAATCGGTTGAGCCTAAGGGGGCGCTCAAAACGCTTGAAGTTTGTATGGGAAAACTTGGCCAAATGTATGCAGAAATTTTAAGTTTTCGATTTTTGACGCTAGGTGGCGCCGTGAGCGTTCAATAATCAAACCCTTTGGTATTATTGTAGGTGACTAATTATCCGATAGGCAACTTTGAGCAGTTATATATCCGGATTCAATTGACCGAATGCAATGAAATTTTGATCATTTATTACTAATATAATGGACTTTAAAAAACATGTGACTTAAGTTTAGAAAGAAAATTTTAACGATAAGGTTATTTTTCTAATAGAAAACCAATTTATCCAAAACTTCATCACCGTAAAAAATGAAAATATTTGATGCCCTTTTCGAAAAGTTACAGTTAGTTGAACATATTTTGAAAAGTGAAAATTTTACCTGTCTCAGTTATATTGAGTGTCCCTTGTAGGTGAAAATTTAAACTAATTAACAACATCTTCATAATCACGCCCTTATTTACCTTAAGTTTGAGACTAAAGAAGGGCAGCTGATTGTCTCGGAGAAGCACAAGGTTCACTACACCATTGCTCCGATTAGCGCAGTAAGGGCAAAATAATGTGGAGGGCACCCTGGTTCTCCGCAGTAGGCCATCTCTTATTTTTCAAAAATTAGAAATGTAAATAGCTCGTTGTTGGGAAATGATCGTTTTAGCTAAGACATGATCGTGTCAGAATTTGAAGTCCGTATCTAAAGGCTAAGTGGTCCCTCAAAGTTGTCCAAAATTGTATAGTGTTTCGTGGTGGCTTGTCTTGTCAGTCTTGACAAAAATAAAACACTATTTATGTTATTTTGTCCCGGGACAAAATAACATGAATAGTGTTTTATTTTTGTCAAGACTGACAAGCCACCACGAAACAGTTTCGTAAAACAGTCGAACACACCAACGACAAAATTGTATAGGACCAATAAAACAAGATATTTTTTTCGACAAAAAAAACGGTATTCTACTAAAACCGATGATTTTAAATGTGCTTAGAATTGCGATATCTCGAGTCGTTTCTGAGTTATTGACAAAAAACAACCGAAAAATCAGCATTTTTGACCATTTTTTTAGATTCCGGAAGAAAGATATCGCAATTCTGAGCACATTTTTGATCCTTTAGGGTTCTAAAATTATAGTAGAATAGCGATTTTTTTTTTTCGTTGAAAAAATGTTATTGTTGTTTTGGTCCTATACAATTTTTGACAACTTTAGACCCCTTAAAGGACCTCTTAGGCTTGAGATACGGACTTAAAATTTTGGCACGATCTTTTCTAAGCTAAATCGATCATTTCCAACAACGAACTTGTTACATTTCGATTTTTTGCAAAATAAGGGGCGGCCTACTCCACAGATGTTTTTCAATGCAGGCTGTGCGAGCACTTAAATAGTATAGAATAGAATAAATTTAGGGACGGCCTACTCCATAGGCTCTGTTAACGGGTAGGTTATTATTAGACCACCCTAGCTATTCATTCCTAGGCACGGTAAGCATATAGCCGCACCACACCATGAATTAAGGGTCACCTGTTAGTGGACTTCTACCTCCGGAACAGGTGGTCCGTAGTGTTATTCTTAGCCAATTGAAAAAATGATCGCTACCGTCACTACACAGCTATCTAGGCTGATCGAGAAAAGAAGTTAATGTTGATGATTAACTTCATACTGGCTCAAACAACCCGTAGTAGGTACTGCGAAGTTGTTCATCGAAACGCAGTTAATGTAACCCATATTAGCCATTTCTTATTTTGACTATGTAGCGTAAATTGATTTGGCATACATTTTCACAAGTCTTTTTTTTTTATTCTTAATCACTTAACCTAATTTACAGCTCTTTTGTCCACTAGGGTACTGCGTGAGCGATTCCAATTGGACGCTGCACTAAGGGGCGTTTGGCCAATCTAGCTGGCCATAAGTCATTTTTCAAAGTCGCTCGTATTGTGAAGATGTGTACTGAATATGACACATGGATAGTTGTGGAATAATGCCCTATACTCGAATATCCATCCAACAAACCTATACAAAGTCTGCTTTAGGTCAAAGCTAGGGTTGAGGAATTTTACAATTTTTGAGTAAAGTTTGTCTCTGGTTGTTTGAATATGTTTTCAGTTTTTTAACCGCACAGTCAGTTTCAATAGACAAAATATACCACAATCGTTGCAACGAGGTGATAAAACCATTCATGTTTTCAAAATTTGTATAGTTTCTTACTTTGGGGCTCCCTCATGTGAAAACAAGCAAAGAAACATCTGCAGTTTTTGATTGCTGGCGATTGCTGGGCCGAGACTTCCTATAACACAAGCACTTACATCCTTTTTGAGCCTAATAGAAAATCCAGCTGCGTAAAAGTGCGTACTTTTAAGTAATCAACGTTTTTCTGAATGAAAGCTATTGAAGAAATTGTAATTTCAGGGTCATTGCATACTTTAAGGCGTATTACAGTCTTTGGTCTTTGGGGATAGCCGTCTGATTTTTCAAATTTAGTTCTATTTCATCAGAACCCATTCAGTTAAGCGTTTGAAGGGCATATAGTGATTCTATTTTGTTTGATTTACCAAAAATAAATGTCAATTAATTTAAAAATTGTTTAAAATGGGATTATAGAACAGGTTGAAACTGTTAACAAAGGAAAACACATCTACGAATTTAACTTTTGGCTTAAAAACTCTAAGTTAACTTCTTTTCCATCGAAATAATTTTGAGATGGAGTTCTTTACTTATAATTTTTTATCCTCGTATACATTTTGCTGAACTGATCGTTGAAATGATAGTTATTACGTAAAGTATGCAATGCTTCACGAGTTATGAAAGAAATCGTAATATAAGGTGACACTGATCATACCTATCAACTTTTAGCAACGACCATTGCATAAAAGTGAAAGTTACACGTTTCATATTATTAAAACAAGTATTGGTTTACTCAGTACATATTGAACTAATGCAAGAATCTATCAATATTTTTTTTATGTTTTTAAATGAGAAATGTCTTCAATAAACAATGTTCGTTTATGTAAAAAATACCCTGACAGGTAAAATGCAGGTTCCCTAAATTCGAATTTGTTGTCAAAATTCTTACATGTGATGTACTTTTGGAGTTATTTGATAAATAAATTTCTCTAAACCGTGATTTACGCCTAAAGGTAGGCAATTTCATAAAAAAAGTGAAAGGCTTCCTTTATTATATCAATTATTTAATTGAAAAGGGTATTTGTAACTGTGTGAATCATGCAAATTGCATTCAAATGTCGTTTATGTAGTGTTTCAATGCTAATTACGAATTAGATATGTGAAAATCCCCTGAAAATAATATTGGCCAGCTAGATTGGCCAAACGCCCCTTAGTGCGCTGCACTTCCACTTTGTACAGCGCCTAAATGTATTCTATTCTATTATACTTTATGGAACTGGTTGCCTTCGTACTTCTTTTACTCTTCTACCCTGTCAATGGTAGAATGATGAGCACGATGATGCTGATGTGTGGCTGCTGTTCCTTTTCCAGTCCGATTTGGGGTCCATTATGAATTGCGGTTCGCCGATATCCAAATTCCGGGTCCGTCAGAGCTATATGCTCCGAAGAGGGTCAGTGTGTCGGCTGTTCGGGTCCGTATGAAGTTGATCATCAATATTAACTTCTTTTCCCGATCAGCCTAGATAGCTGTGTAGTGTCGGTAGCGGTTGGCTCAATTGGCTAAGAATAACACTACGGACCACCTGTTCCGGGGGTAAAAGTCCACTAAACAGGGAACCCCAATCCAAGGGGTTTAAAATATGCTCGATCTTTAACGGAGCCCGTAACGTAGGTAGATCGCCTTTATGTGTTGCGTTACGGTTCAAGATCTACCAAACCGAACCCTAGTGACATCCGGTTTGTGAAGTTGGGGTAATGTGTTTTGGTAATAAGGATTCATGGTACAAAGTCCTTGTTACTGGTGACAGTTTCTAAAATTGCATTTATTCTGCCTTGCTGATAGTTAAAGAATCGGACTTTGCCCACCCGAGACTACATTTGATGTTAGGAAAACAAACATGCTTTACGTATCTAATTGCGTACTAACCTATCAAGGACTGTTAAGTTCTGGTAATTCAAGGACTCACGTGCATTCTTATTGCAGAACACATTCTCTAATTTGACAGAGTTTTGCAACTAGCCTAAAGTCCCGGGTTTTTCTTTGTTGTCCTGGGACTAAACTAGAAGCAAGACATGGATGGGGCTAGAGTTCCGATGCATGGATAAATATCAGTACCACCGTTTTGTTTTTCTCAGAATTCAAATAGATTGTGTTTGATTAGGGGCGCTCTTTCACTGGGATTTAAATCTCTATGATAACGGGACCTTTTTATCGCAATCTATTTCTTGCACCTCTGGGATAACAAAACAGGAACTGTACAGAAATCGATGCTTCATTGCCTCTCAATGACAATGGAGTAGTACGACATGCACTAAATACTAAGGATACGGGTAATGCCACAAAAGATCTAAATACTAGTCGCATTGGCTCACCCGAACAGAAAAAAAAGAGGGTCAGTGCCAGCTGCTCTCGGGGGGAAGAGCAACTGACGAAAAATTGCATGTGCCGGGGCTGGGTTCAAACTCATGACCATCCAATTTTCACAAGCCTTTCACAAGTTTTAAGTGATTTACATATATAAATTTTTATTTTGTAATACTTTATCATTATTCATTGATTCTTATACGCTGTTATTTAAAAATAGTCATATGTTTCACAAATTAATCCAGAAACAGTGCCCTGGAATTTTCGCATTTTTTTCCTACCGCACCCTATAATTAAAATTTGTGATCATAATGAAAATATTGTATCCATTACCAAACCTAAGTGTTTGTCCGGACTCAATTATCCATCCGGAGTCGTGTTCTAAAGCTTCCCAAATAAATAAATGGCGGACGAAATGCTGAAAAATAAAACTTTCTTCGAATCTATCACATTTGGTCGAATGACATTTTAAATAAGGGAACACATGTGACATTTCGTCGAATGGAAATTTGGTCGGAAGGTACTTACCGATATTCGAAAGGAAACTAACTTTGGTAAAAGAAGAAAAATACAGGACGACATGTCAATCTCTGCAGGAAATCAGAAACAGTAAAACACAAACGCAGTACAAAAGACTTGCGCATAACAAGAGCGCACTTGGCACCTCAAAGTAGTGCGCGCTGATTATAATACATACATTGCGCGCACGATATTGGAGCTTAGGGTCAAATGCGCTCTAGTTACGTGCATGGTGAAAGAACAGTCTGTGTTCGTAGGAGAAATCTTTGATCGGAATACTGAATACAATATGAGCAAGATAATACATTTTAGGGAAGCCTGATCTAATTTAAATGGATTTTTTTTAAATTTTTATGAAAATGATAAACAATAGGGGGATTCACTTAACTTCGTAAACTGATTAAACTGATTAAACGTCGCGATCACCAAGGCAATCTTTCATTATTTCATTCGCAAAATCATGAAACATTTCAAATGAGCAGAAAATCATGGCTTACGCAGCAATTTAATCTGTTTAGTGAGTACCCCTAATATTAAGTACAAATTGGAACCGCTACACCTGGCCCAGCAAATATCGTATATTTTCTTATCGTAAAATAATCTTTCGACCAACTGTCCTAAAGCCGCTTTCTTCTCCAATTTAATATAAAAATAACCGATAACAATCGATTCTCTTTTTCAGGTGAGCATTTGGATGGTATTACCAAACAATAATCAAGTAAGTAGAGTGTATCCCAAGAGATTTGTTATTAATTGTCATGGGTGTTGCCAGAGGGACGAATTCCTAAAAATATACACAAAAAATCCATTAGGAGTTTTTCTAAGGATTCATTGAAGCATTCGTCCAGAAATTACTGCAGACATGGATTACTTCATATTTTTTTTTCCAAAAATTCTTGCTGGAATCGCTTCCGGGATTTCTCCTGGGGTTTCTTCAGGAACTACTACATGAACTCGTCCACGAGTTCCTGCACGAACTCTTCTTAGGATTGATGGGATTTTTCATAAACTCCTCCTGGGATTCCTTCAGGAATTCCTCCTAGGATTTCTTCCAATATTCTTCCTGGGATTCCTCCAGGGATTCTTCCAGAAATTCCTCCAGAGATTCCTCCAGGAATTGATTCAGAGGTTCTTCCGAGATTTCCCAAGGACTCTTCTAGGGATTTCCGAGGCATTGCTCCACAAATTTCTCCAGAAGTTCATCCAAGAATTCCTCCAGAAATTCCTCCAGAGACTCCTCCAGGAATTGCTTCAGGAATTCCTTCAGTAGTTTATCCAGGAATTCCTCCAGAGATTCTTTCTGAGATTCCTACAGGAATTGCTTCAGAGGTTCTTCCAGGAATTCGGGATTTCTCCACGTACTTTCGAAAAACCTCCAAGCATTCCCCCAGAAATTTCTCCAAGGATTCCTCCTGGAACTTCCCCAGATATTTCTCATTGGATTTTTTCAGAAATTTCTGCAGGGATTCCACAACTTTCCACAAAGGAACATAAATGATCATATTTTTAGGAGAAGTAGGGTAAAACAGACTTTACACCTCGCAGAAGATGCTGAAGAGATGTGATACATTTATCAATTCTTATGGATTTTCATTTCAAATAAGTTATTGATCATCTCATAAGATCTTTCAACCCTTTTGATTGATTTTTATTTCTCATTTAACCCCATGATACCCTAAATTTCTGAATTCTTTAGGATGCAGGCAGAAACACTACTAGCTGGTTCTTTGTCAATATTCACTCATATTATGTAATGATGATTTAATTTAAATCAGTTTTAATTTAAAAATATTTCAAAAATACATTTTTAGACGAGTTGGGGCGAACTTAGCTCTAAAATTATATGCTGCTGTCACCTCCCATCTATGAGCCTATGGGCAAACATTTTGGAGTGTGTGAGCTATCGCTCATCGATAAGTTAGGAAATGTTTGGAATCGGTGATATTAGGTAGAAAATTACTCTTAATTATTTGCATAGAAATTCAAAAATTCCAAAAGTTTTTTAAATAAATAATCCTTGTGTATTCGATTATTTATTCAGTTATTATTACATGAAAAATCATTAACAAATCAAAATATGAAAATTTACCTTGAAAATATACCTATGCCCAGCCCAAAAGACCCCGCAAAACTGTAAAATTTCAACATTTTATTAACGTCTTGTGTGTAACGTTACTCAATGGATTTGGGGCGATGAGATCTCAGCGAAATATTTAATAAAATCATAATAGATGCCGTAAAATCACGGAAATACTCAAATTTTAGGGGGAACTGGGGTAAAATGGGCTCTATAATTCACTTCAGAGCAGTTGCCCGTACATGAATCAGTTACCAATCAATTCTTGAGAAAATTTTCTTTCGAATGAGCCGTCGGTGGTCACTGTTCGCCCATGCCAATACTAATGAACGGCACTGAAATTGTACATAAATATGTTGTATAGCTTGCATACAAGTTGTTGTTCAAGTTGTATGTGCAAGCTGAAGTGAAACGTCAAATGGTATGTTGTATGTAGATTATTATTGTCATTATATCCGTACTTTGTTGACGTCTGGACGAAACTAAAAGTGTAAGTTGATTTATATGTTTTTTTTTTGTCTTATTTAATGAAAATGAATTGTAGTTTCGAGTATCTGTTGCAAAACAATACTGTAGAACTGGTTTCTGTTACAGCGTCCGAAAAACATCTGCGGCGGGATGAATTCCCGTCGCAACAGTCACATAGAGTATTGTATTTCAAAAGTTGTTATTTTTTTCCTAAAGGGTGTTCCTTCAGAAAGTCCTTCAGATATTCTTCCAAAAAGGGTTTCCTCCAACGTTTTTATGTAGGACCCATCCTAAGATTCCTTCAGGAATTTTACCAGGGATCTCATTCTGAGTTTTTGAAGGGATTTCTCCAGAAATTTCTGGAAATTTCTCCAAGAAGTTGCCTAATATTTTGCAGGGAATCCCTCCATCAGTTTCTTCAGGAGTTACTCAGGGTTTCCACTTGGAATTCTTACAATTAGTCCTGAGGCCAGAGGCCACTGTGACTTACTTAAAACAAAAAAGTACTCCCATGCTGGATGCACACTCAGACATTTTTCATGGGAATCCTTCAGGAATTCATCCAGGGAAGACTTTTTCAGAATTCTCTCAGGGTTCCTCCCGGAATTTCTCTGAAAAATGCACCAAAAATTCCACTAAGAATTGCTTCATAAATTCCTCCAGACATTTCTTTTTGAATACATTCCAGTGATTCACCCAGGAATTCCTTCAGGTTTAGTCCTGACTCTCGGGAACCATTTTAGTCGGGTTGCTGTCCGACATCCTGATGACGTGACCAGCCCACCGTAGCCTCCCGATTTTCACGGTATGGACGATGGTTGGTTCTCTCAGCAGCTGATGCAGCTCGTGGTTCATTCGCCTTCTCCAAGTCCCGTCTTCCATCTGCACTTGTTACGGGTATAAATATTTGTTACAATTATAAGACAGAATAATTGTTAAATGTGTTATAAATATTATATTCGTACGTTCTTTGTGTTATATGTTTTATTTTACCTTGTAAATATTCCCCGAGTTTTAATACACATTTATAGGGTTCTGACTGAATAGAGGTACATGTGCAATCCACTGTTGATTGCCAACTTTCAGGCTATTTCGGGCAGCGATCAAGTACTAGACATGTAAACCTTTCCCTGCCACGGACTTCAAGTTCTTGAGCTCAAGTAGGGTAAAAACACTAGACTTCGCCCCCCTAAAATTCTGCTTCAATCTTCGCCACTTCATACATAAAAAATGGAATTTGTATGGAGGGGGCGAAGCACTAAGGGGCGTTTGGCCAATCTAGCTGGCCAATATTATTTTCAGGGGATTTTCACATATCTAATTCGCAATTAGCATTGAAACACTACATAAACGACATTTGAATGCAATTTGCATGATTCACACAGTTACAAATACCCTTTTCAATTAAATAAGGGAAGATTCAAAAATTACGTCCATCGTTTTTCGGGATTTCTAGACCCCCCCTCCCCCCTCTGTCACGCAATTTCCCTATACCCAATACACGTACTGTCACATTTTTCTAGACCCCCCCCCTCCCCCAAATGTTGGACGTAATTTTTAACGCTCCCTAATTGATATAATAAAGGAAGCCTTTCACTTTTTTTATGAAATTGCCTACCTTTAGGCGTAAATCACGGTTTAGAGAAATTTATTTATCAAATAACTCCAAAAGTACATCACATGTAAGAATTTTGACAACAAATTCGAATTTAGGGAACCTGCATTTTACCTGTCAGGGTATTTTTTACATAAACGAACATTGTTTATTGAAGACATTTCTCATTTAAAAACATAAAAAAAATATTGATAGATTCTTGCATTAGTTCAATATGTACTGAGTAAACCAATACTTGTTTTAATAATATGAAACGTGTAACTTTCACTTTTATGCAATGGTCGTTGCTAAAAGTTGATAGGTATGATCAGTGTCACCTTATATTACGATTTCTTTCATAACTCGTGAAGCATTGCATACTTTACGTAATAACTATCATTTCAACGATCAGTTCAGCAAAATGTATACGAGGATAAAAAATTATAAGTAAAGAACTCCATCTCAAAATTATTTCGATGGAAAAGAAGTTAACTTAGAGTTTTTAAGCCAAAAGTTAAATTCGTAGATGTGTTTTCCTTTGTTAACAGTTTCAACCTGTTCTATAATCCCATTTTAAACAATTTTTAAATTAATTGACATTTATTTTTGGTAAATCAAACAAAATAGAATCACTATATGCCCTTCAAACGCTTAACTGAATGGGTTCTGATGAAATAGAACTAAATTTGAAAAATCAGACGGCTATCCCCAAAGACTGTAATACGCCTTAAAGTATGCAATGACCCTGAAATTACAATTTCTTCAATAGCTTTCATTCAGAAAAACGTTGATTACTTAAAAGTACGCACTTTTACGCAGCTGGATTTTCTATTAGGCTCAAAAAGGATGTAAGTGCTTGTGTTATAGGAAGTCTCGACCCAGCAATCGCCAGCAATCAAAAACTGCAGATGTTTCTTTGCTTGTTTTCACATGAGGGAGCCCCAAAGTAAGAAACTATACAAATTTTGAAAACATGAATGGTTTTATCACCTCGTTGCAACGATTGTGGTATATTTTGTCTATTGAAACTGACTGTGCGGTTAAAAAACTGAAAACATATTCAAACAACCAGAGACAAACTTTACTCAAAAATTGTAAAATTCCTCAACCCTAGCTTTGACCTAAAGCAGACTTTGTATAGGTTTGTTGGATGGATATTCGAGTATAGGGCATTATTCCACAACTATCCATGTGTCATATTCAGTACACATCTTCACAATACGAGCGACTTTGAAAAATGACTTATGGCCAGCTAGATTGGCCAAACGCCCCTTAGTGCGAAGACTAGAGCAGTGGCGAAGTCTAGTGCTTTTACCCTATCGAACCCTGAAACGGGATGCCCGATTAGGATTAGTTTTCCTAGACAAAACCAAGCTATGAACACAGCAACAAATGATGTGAACTAAAAGGCAAAATGCCAACTAAAATACAATTTCAGGATGACTGATGGACCCAAACTAATAAATGAAACCTCATCATCCTGTGATCGGAAGGAGTTATCCATCTGGATAACAGGGCACATTTATGTTATGTGTTGTGCTACGTCAATTTGTGATGTCTGTATATTGTGCATTTGTAAGGTTCTATGTATGCCGTGAAGTGTTAATGGTTTGTAATAATTAATTTCTTTTATTTTTGTAACATGGCTTTCATTTGTATACACGGGGTTTTTTAGTTGGGCGCCATGTTACAAAAATAAAAGAAATTAATTATTACAAACCATTAACACTTCACGGCATACATAGAACCTTACAAATGCACAAATAAGAGACATCACAAGTTGACGCACAAGTTAACATAAATTTGCCCTGTTATCCAGATG
The DNA here is from genome assembly GCF_035046485.1 of Aedes albopictus. Taxonomy (NCBI): domain Eukaryota; kingdom Metazoa; phylum Arthropoda; class Insecta; order Diptera; family Culicidae; genus Aedes; species Aedes albopictus. The sequence continues at coordinate 218,869,962 of NC_085138.1, forward strand.
AATAACATCTTCCGATCACAGGATGACGAGGTTTCATGCATTGGTTTGGGTCCATCAGTCATCCTGGAATTGTATTTTATTTGGCAGTTTGCCTTCTAGTTCACTGCATTTGTTGCTGTGTTCATAGCTTGGTTTTGTCTAGGAAAACTAATCCTAATCGGGCATCCCGTTTCAGGGTTCGATACTTGAGCTCAAGAACTTGAAGTCCGTGGCAGGGAAAGGTTTACATGTCTAGTACTTGATCGCTGCCCGAAATAGCCTGAAAGTTGGCAATCAACAGTGGATTGCATTTCATGTACCTCTATTCAGTCAGAACCCTATAAATGTGTATTAAAACTCGGGGAATATTTACAAGGTAAAATAAAACATATAACACAAAGAACGTACGAATATAATATTTATAACACATTTAACAATTATTCTGTCTTATAATTGTAACAAATATTTATACCCGTAACACACTCCGCCGTAGATGGTACGCAACACCTTCCGTTCGAAAACTCCAAGGGCGCGTTGGTCCTCTGCACGTGGGGTCCATGTTTCGTGCCCATAGAGGACTACCGGTCTAATCAGTGTTTTGTAGATGGTTAACTTCGTGCTACGGCGAACTTTATTCGATGGTAGAGTTTTGCGGAGTCCAAAGTAAGCACGATTTCCTGTCACAATGCGCCTCTGAATTTCTCTGCTGGTGTCGTTGTCGGCGGTCACCAGTGAGCCCAAGTACACGAATTCTTCAACCGCCTCCGTTTTATCACCGTCGATATAAATTCGGGGAATTCGATATAAATTAACGAGCTATAATTCCACTCGTGTTTATCCCCGCTCTCCTTATTACACCTTCTAACGCAATGTTGAACAGCAAGCACGAAAGACCATCACCTTGTCGTAACCCTCTGCGAGATTCGAAAGGAACCCGAGAGTGCCCTGATACTCGAACTACGCACATTCCTCGACCCATCGTCATTAATCGTATCAGTTTATCCGGGAATCCGTATTCTTTCATAATCTGTCATAGCTGTGATTTGATCTAAAAAGAGATCGTTATTTCCATAAAAGATCAGTTATGATTTTTACGAATGTTTTGTAGATAATAACAAAAATATTATGAGATCCGGAAGAAATAATGCACAAGTTTACAAAACTCATTGATTTTCCAGAATTTGGCCACCGCTACTAGCACCACAATGTCAAAAATTACGCGCCTGTATACTAAAAATCTAGATTGAGTTTAAATAAGGCGAAAGTAGCATGATCGATTTCTCTTCATCGACTCTTTCTTCTTCAAATTAAACTGACTAGATGCAAGTTTGATTAAACTTTTTTTACGTTTGGACGCAAGAAGAAAGCATCCCTACCTAGCGTTTTATAGCCAAAAAGTTTAATCAATCTTGCATCTTATCAGTTTAATTTGAAGAAGGGAGGGTCGACGAAGAGAAATCGATCATGTTACTTTCGCCCTTGTTTCAACTCAATCTAGATTTTCTAGAATGAGTTTGAATAAGGGTAAAAGTAACATGATCGATTTTTCTTCATCGACTTTCTCTTCTTCGAATTGAAGTGACAAGATGCAAGTTTGATGAAACTTTTTTGCGCTTGGACGCAAGCTTTCATCCCAACCTAACGCTTTATGGCCAAAAACTGCGATCATAATTGCATCTGGTCACACCTTAATTTGAAGAAGAGAGTCGATGACGAGAAATAGACCATGTTATTTTCGCCCTACTCAATTAAATGAGTAAGAATTATTTACTGTGCACATATTTTGCGCTATTTTTGCCGTCCTCTCGGTTTTTCAAAACTGAATGAAGTCAAACATTTTGATTGTTGGAAATGATGTAAACAAATTTGCGATGAGATTTTGTTCTTAGGTAAATTTTTAGAGATTTTCGAAATACAGTATTGACGAATGCCATCCATTATCTCGCATCAACTCCAAATATCCAGAAAATCAGCCGATTACATAAAGCAATCGCTGCAAACCGGCATTAACAGGAAGAAACGTTTGAATGGCATTTGCAGGCAACTTTGCACAGAAAGTTATGCGACCTTCCAACTTGTTTGCCAAACGAGAACTATACCCGTCGCTGCGATCGAAGAGCCTCACTGTTTATTTATTGTTACATGCTCAATTTCGCCTAGGGACGTCCGCATGGGAAACGCATTGCAGCTGTGCCAGCGGCCAAAAGATATTCTCTATAAATGGCAAATGCAAGTGCACCTTCCCTTTTCCTGGCTTGCCCGGGGCAGTTTGGCAGCATGTGAAAAAGATGAGCCTTTCGTTGGGCGCATCTGTGTACACATCCGCAAACAGTATACGATAATGTAAATGTCCCATTCATGGTCGATCACGATTAGGAAGTGCTGCAGCAGCGTGAGCTTTCTACTTTCTACTGGCTGGGAAATTCGTTGTGCAAATGTTTTAAAAATTGCCGTATGAAATCCTACAACCGAAAATGGGGGGAAAATGTTCAATCGTTTTGGCCTTTCTCGTTGAGAATTCTGGTCACAGATGACTTCAATACTTTTTTAGCCTATTATCGTCAGAGTATAAATAAATTTGTTGAAGTCCACATGAAGAATAATTAACGTGGTTGAGGCGAAAATGCGAATTAAAAATATGAGCACTGGTATTCATTCCACATTGCCCTCTTTCCCGTCATCGGATTGAATTGACTCCTCGTTGGGCTCAATCTCTTCAGGGGTTGGTTGGGTGGTAGCTAATCCACCTTTTTCTTGTAGCGCAAGCAGGATTCGGTAGACCGTGGAAGAACCTCACATTCATGTTCACACCAGTGTATGCGTGAAATGTTCATATAATCCCATCAGATGGAGATTTGGATTGTGAAAAGAAGATAACCATGTGCGATTGTGGAATCGAGTTCAGTTCTACGCCTATTGATGACGGAGATACTCAAGTGACTCCGTGGCATGAAGGAATAGAAGCGCTCTAGGAAGCGTCACCTTGCGAATTGGGAGCCGTCGTCGGTTCGTTTCCCACCGGGGTACGTGGATTTCTTTTCACATGTTTCTGTTGTGCAAATGGATGTCAAAGCATTTTCAACATTGTATTTTCAACTTGGCTTAGTCAGCCAAAGCTAAAATCAAGAAATTGACATCCTAGGAAGGAGGGTTAAACAATGTCGTCCGGACTCTGGAGTGGCATCTCTGTTGCACAATTCATGCAATAGAAGAGCACATGCTCCGCAGTCTTGTCGCAGTTTCTGCACTCGGGACATGCTGGAGATTCTTCATGCCTGAATCTGTTTATATAGCACCTGAAGTCAGTGCTGAAAATGTCATCACAACATATCTAGATTCAACCACCTACAGCTCATTTCAGAAGCTAGAAATATGGTATATGAAAAACTTGTGCAGCTAGACCAGTTCTTCAAGGTCACGGTAAACCCGCTGTATATTCAATATTTAAGGTAAATGTCATCGACTACCTCCGCAAAATACAAATTGATATTCATCATGAAGATCAATTGGCATTTTTCGAAGATAGTCGATGACACTCAATGAGGTACAGATACAGGTGGCGCAGATAAACATTGCGAATCACTAGTTGTCTCTTTTATTCTACCGCTGATCTTATGCAACTCAATTAGTGACGTCACTAATTGATCTGCATAAGATCAGCGGTAGAATAAAAGAGACAACTAATGGTTCGCAATGTTTATCTGCGCCACCTGTATATGTACCTTATTGGATGACACTGACCTCCAGTTTTCGAACTAGCTCCATAATCATTACCAGACTCTTCTTTGACTTCTTCTTGGCGTAACGTGCCCCACTGGTACAGTTATAGGAAGCAATCAGTGAAGTACTAGATTGAAAGTAGTGAGCTGGATTTTTGTATGGTGAGATGATCAGTTCTCCATTTCTGTAATGAAATGGTCCAAACAGCGTGGGTTATATGATTTCTTGACTAATTTGATGCTATTTGAGCAAAAGTTTGGGTAACTGTGATGTTGTATTATTTATTTCTTGCAATTTCAACAACACAGTTACCCAAAGTTTTGCTCAAACAGCATCAAATTAGGCAAGAAACCATATAACCCACGCTGTTTGCACCATTTCATTGCAGAAATGGAGAACTGATCATCTCACCATACAAAAATCCAGCTCACTACTTTCAATCTAGTACTTCACTGATTGCGTCCTATAGGAGGCAATCAGTGAAGTACTAGATTGAAAGTAGTGATCTGGATTTTTGTATGGTGAGATGTTCAATTCTCCATTTCTGCAATGAACTGGTTCAAACAGCGTGGGTATTATGATTTCTTGACTAATTTGATGCTGTTTGAGCAAAAGTTTGGGTAACTGTGTTGTTGAAGTTGCATGAAATAAATAATACAACAACAAAGTTACCCAAACTTTTGCTCAAACAGCATCAAATTAGCCAAGAAATCATATAACCCACGCTGTTTGCACCAATTCATTGCAAAAATGGAGAATTGAACATCTCACCATACAAAAATCCAGCTCGCTACTTTCAATCTAGTACTTCACTGATTGCCTCCTATTAACAGGACGCAATCAGTGAAGTACTAGATTGAAAGTAGTGAGCTGGATTTTTGTATGGTGAGATGATCAATTCTCCATTTCTGGAATGAAATGGTGCAAACAGCGTGGGGTAAATGATTTCTTGACTAATTTGATGCTGTTTGAGCAAAAGTTTGGATAACAGTGACGTTGAAGTTGCAAGAAAAAATAATACAACAACACAGTTATCCAAACTTTTGCTCAAACAGCATCAAATTAGCCAATAAATCATACAACCTACGCTGTTTGCATCATTTCATTGCAGATATGGAGAATTGATCATCTCACCATACAAAAATCCAGCTCACTACTTTCAATCTAGTACTTCACTGATTGCGTCCTACTGAGAGCTAAATCTATGAATGATAAGACAGTGTGCCGCGCGCGAAGACTTCAAAAATGTCACGTGTCGTGTTTTATTTTTCATAGTCCTCGTAAATTTGATCCACTTCGGCGGAGCGTAAAAAAGGAAGACTGACCAACGAACACAGTATTAAGTGGTTCCAAAATTTTGAATTGCTAGTGGACTTATACAGAGGAACATAAATAAAAACCGTGCATTATCGAGTGCCCGTCGCGAATGAAACGTTTTCCGGTGCAATAAACGCTCCCAACCAGAGTGCATATCGGTTAAGGTGCCATAGGCTGTTTGTCATTATGACAAATATTTGCCTTTGAAGTCCGACATTTATCCAAGGTTGCTAAGATTCACGTTGTGTTGGTCATTTGTTGGGCTTGTTTGGCCAAATATTTGTCACGTCAAATGGAACCTCTACTTTGTGCAGATTTGAAAAGAAGATGAGAAGTTCCGTGGGAAAACTGTGTTGAAAAGATTATGCTGCTATGGCAGCAGTGGCTCAGTGCGCTAGTGTGCTTAGATCATGAAAATACGTAATTTTGTTTGTTTTTGCACGAAAATTGAGCTTGTTAGGGGAAGAGTGTAATTTGAGAAGAAAGTTTATCTTTATATTCATATAAAGTTGTTCAAAGTTAGTGAACAAAGGAAAAAACTGTGTGCACCGAATCGTTGCGAAGATGTCGTTGTTAGCGCATCACTGCAACAATTTCTTGAAGAAAACTAGTTGGCTGATCAGACGAGAATGGAATCCGTTTCAGTTTCGGCGTACTCGAAGTGAAGAAGTCGGTGAGTTCGTCCTGATTTGAAATTTTGTAGCTGTACATATCACAATCACGATTACGATATGAATTCTTTTTGGGATATTTACTAAATTAAATGCAAATTTTCTGATTTTATTTGGAGAAGGGATCACTCTTCTTTTTCTCGTTTCAGAGAGCGAGTAATGGCGATTAAACCTAGGCTTTGAAGCCATGACACATGGAGAAATGCCTGTGTCCCATCTCAGGAGAAGAGTCGCCAACGGAGTGTGCATTAACCTTCTTAGCAGCACCACTCCCAACGATTTTATATTCAAACACCATTCCCCTAAAACGAAACGATTGGTACGGTTGTCCCCGTTTCTTCCTTCATTCAATTCAAAAAAGTTTGTCCACAGAGAACAGACGTCTATCTTCGCTTTCTGCCTTGTGTAAAACTTTGTAACGGTCATATCAGAGTATGTGGTTATGCTCCCGTTGCGCGGCGCTAGCGTCTCATCACTTACATTGTTGTGTTGTCAAATTTGTTTCCAGTGCTCGCCGTTTTTGGTAGTTTGGCGCTCGTGACGCTTTGTGGGCTAGTGTATTTTAACGTTGAACACTGCCATCGTGGGGTCAAATCGACTTTATATGTGGGGCAGTCTCCGTTGGTAGCGTTGAGGTACACTTAAATCCTTTACACACGATTTCAACGTATTCTTGTTCGAGCATAAATGTCTGTTCTCTGTGGTTTGTCGATCATGTTATTCATAAATGTGTAACCTGATTGCCTCAAGTTTTTGAAGTACCTTCCAACCCATTAGCCTGCACAGTGGGCCTGGCCGTTTTAATATTTGTGTCACATTCATCTCTGATATCCTGCAAATATTAATGCTGACAAGAAAATATCGGAATAAATTTTGGTATTTCCAGAATGCTATTCAATACTGGCTGTGCAAACACTAGAATAGAATAGAAAATAGAAAATGTATTTTACCAATTTCAGAAGGATGATATAACAATTCGCCATACATCAGCTTTCGTGCTTGAGATGATTGGCGGCTTGTGCGAAAATTATTGAAAAGGAAGTCTCTTGTTTGTTCTTCGGGTGATTTAATCATTTTTATGTAGCTGGAGAGTTCGTTCCGGTGTTAAGATAGTATTCGAAAATCAAATTGTAGTGACTTCTTTGAAAACATTGCCATTTTTGTATCATTTTTATATGTTGTTGGGGTTTCTATGCAGAAATTATACCGTTAAAAATGTCCAAATTTTCGTTTAGTGCGTGTACAGGTTTTTCTTTTCAATCTCGTTTCAGAGAGCGAGCAAAGGCGTTTTAGCCTAGGCATTAGAGCCAGGATATATGGCCAAAATATCTGTATCCCATACCAGGAGAAAACCCACCAGCAAGGAAGGAGTGCGCATTAATCTTCCTAGCGACGCCACTTCCAACGATTCTATTTACACAATCCATTCCCCTAAAATGAAACAATTGGTACGGTTGTCCCCGTTTCTTCCTTTATCAAATTCAAAACATTACCTTAACCATACTATTCATACGTGGATAATCTGATTGCCGTATATGTTTGAATTTCCTCCAAACTTAATTAGTCTGCACAGTAGGCCTTTAGCAATTTTAATATTTGTATCATGATTTGTATCATATCGTTGATAAGCTGCAAATATTAATGCTGACAAGAAAATACCGGAAAATGTTTTGGTATTGCCAGGATGCTTTTCAATACTGGCTGTGCAAGCGCTAGAATAGAATAGAGAACTTAATCTATGAATGATAATTTTGGATATGTATATTAGACCTGTTCACTTTGAAACTTTTTTCTCCGATTCTCCGTGACACATCAAATTATCAATCCACATGTAAAACCAAGTCTTCAGTCCAAAATTGAGCCAAATTGATGAAGATTTAAAGGTGTATCAAATCGATTTTGTGTTTTTTTAGCCGTTTTCACAGAAATTTACTCAGAAATTCACAAAATTGCTCCGAAAAGATGCCGAAGACACCGTTAAGATATAGTTAGAACAATACTCTACAACTTTGCCGAAGACACTACGGTGTTTAAATGGCGTATTTCGAAGTTATTCAATAATTTTAGTTAAAAAATCACGAAAAAACACGATATTTTTACGATTTTACATATAAAAGTCATGTAATTTTACATTGTTTTAGGTGACTAAATTAATAAGCGATTACTCCTTTGTGTAACGAACATTTCGTCCATACATCGTTTTTGTGTAGGAATTCGTTTTCATTGACTAATTATCAAAAGTATGTTACGTTGATACCAAAAATCGCACAGAGTTACCAGCACGAGTTAAAACAAAGTTACCCATGATTAAGACGTCATGCCATCGTTTTCTAATGTCTTTTGATTTAGGTATCAGAAATGGTGCGGATGGTAAGGCTCAAGCTTGCGGATCAGAAGGTCTCAGGTTCAAGCTCAAATACATGATAAACTTTTTGTTTTTCTTTCTTTGTGGCAGTTAGGATGATGAATCTGCCATGACTCAATTTAGCTAAAACAATTCAATACGATGATGGAACTGCTTCTGGATGCAACATTTTACAGACAACTGTGGGTGGAGCTTACTTCTTATCTATCTACCCACAAATCAGCACAACTACACGATGAAGGGAAACTTCATTCTTACTATGCACTCTACGGTTCCGAAACAATGCTATGATGCCAAATTGCAATGAGATGCAGTGCGTAGTTTCATCAACTTATAGCAGGATCGAGACGCAAACAAAATGCTGTTCCAGGACTCGAAACTTGAATCTTCGAATCCACAATCTCATGCTCAACCAACTGCACCAAATTTAAACTGATGCAGATGAGACAAAGAATTGTAATGACGTTTAAATCATGGGTAACTTTGTTTTGTTTTATGCTGGCAACTCTGTACAATTTTTAGTATCAACGTGACGAACTTTTGATAATTAGTCAATGAAAACGAATTTCTACACTAAAATAATGTATGGACGAAATGTTCGTAACACATAGGAGCAATAGCTCATAAAATTAGTCACCTAAAACAATGTAAAATTACATGACTTTTACATGAGAAATCGTAAAAATATTGTATTTTTTGGTGATTTTTTAACGAAAATTGTTGAATAACTTTGAAATACGCAATTTAAACACCATAGTGTCTTCGGCAAAGTTGTAGAGTATTGTTCTAACTATATTTTAACGGTATTTTCGGTACCTTTTTGGTGCAATTTTCTGGATATTGAAGTACATTTTCGTAAAAATGCTCGAAAAAACACAAAATCGATTTGATACACCTCTAAACCTTTATCAATTTGGCTCAATTTTGGACTGAAGCCTAGTTTTTGCATGTGGATTGATAATTTGATGTGACACGGGTAGGTCAAAAAAAGTGAACAGGTCTAATGTATATCGTGTGGCAGGATCAATAATACTCTATGTCCAACGAAGTCAAGTAAATTTTATTTTATGAAAATCATAGTCATGCTGAACACTTGTGCGCTTACCGCGTCGGCTATAATATGGGCCTTTTTTCCGCGACTTACTTTCCGGGACTCCTAGGTGGTAAATGGTAAACGCTCTTGATGGCAGCCCTGCTGACATTGTTGATCACGTCTAGAGTGACAATCGCGTAGTGGCGGATTCCCCGTTTATCATTAACTCAATAGCGTGCTCCGCCGATCGTCCCTACCGGAAGCCAAACAGTTTGTCGGAGATTCCGGAGTCATTTGACTTTTCATCCGTGTAGCTGCTGGCTTAGAATAGTACTACGGACCACCTGTTCCGGGGGTAAAAGTCCAATAAACAGGTAACCCTATTCCAAGGTGACAGGCGACCCGTACTGATGGATGAATAGTTGAAGGGGCTTAACACATGCTCGATGTTTTAGGGAGGCCGTAGCAGGGGTAGATTACCTTTTTGGGTTGTGTTACGGCGAAAGATCTACCAAACCGAACCCTAGTCCTAACTGCTTCTAACTATGAAACAGCATATTTTAGTTATTAAAGGAAAAACTTCGATCCCTATTACATTTTATGCCTTGGTAAAAGTGATAGGTCTCGGTTTGGTTCTGGCTGAGATGGATCTTGAAACAAGGAAAAATGGGTTAGTATTCCTAATCTTTTATTCGGTGTTCACTGGTTTGAGACAGTAAGGACTAGGGTTCCGATGCATGGTCAATATTGGTATCATTCCTTGACTTTTTCGTTAACGGATCCGATTTGGACTGAAAAAGGTTTAATGTGGAACCTTTCAATCATAATCCTTTCTTGCGATGAAGTTGAAAATGACTACTGTAGCAAAACCGAATACTTTATAACTATAACTATAATAGTGATAGAGTAATACGATATGTACTATACAAAGGACACGGGATATTCCACAATAGATCATGTCTTACAGGCTTATGTGTCTGAGGGTTGCGAGCGCGTACCGTACCGTGTCGCACGACGCTCTTTGCGTCATTACTGGTATGGTGCCTATCAGCATTCTTATCAGTGAGGACATGGAGTGCCTCGAAATGCGCGGCACAAGAGGCATACGCAGGACTGTCAGGATGGCCTCTATGGTCAAATGGCAGCGCGCGTGGGATAGTTCCACCAATGGAAGGTGGACCCATAGGTTTATACCGAGGGTAGATAGTTGGATTAATAGGCGCCATGGGGAAGTTACATTCCACCTGACACAGGTCCTTACAGGTCATGGTTGCTTCCGACAGTATCTACACCGTTTCGGGCATGCGGATTCTCCCGAATGCCCAGTGTGCAATGGTTTAGAGGAAACGGCGGAACATGTTTTGTTCGTGTGCCCGCGTTTTCGCACAATGCGTGACCGTATGCGTGGCACATGCGGGGAGGACACAACTCCGGACAACTTGGTCCAGAGAATGTGTAGGGATGAGCATAGCTGGAATGCCGTTTCAACGGCTATCACCCATATCGTCTGGGAGCTACAGAGGAGGTGGCGCGTGGACTCGGAGAATGGCTAGTCCAGATGCAGTACAAGAGGTGGTCCAGGGGTTCGAAGTCGGCTTCGTAGGTCTGTTTACTCTTGGGGGATGAAAAATTCCAAATTTAGTTTCCAAGTTCCTGAAGAGCTTAGAACATTCTTAGTTGAAATTCCACTGCCTAACGAAAAATAGTTATGGGAATTAGCAGATCCGTGTGTTTTTCTATTGTTCAGCACGAAATTGGCTGTTGTGGGAGATGCTCGAGCTGCTGCCGCCAGTAGTTCAAATTAAGGTTAAAATTGGTTCAAATTATGATTAGGATGGTTCAAATTAAGATTAAAATCATTGTTGACAAATAGTCGAATTTTCCAATGAAATGCGGTGCAAATACAAAGCTTTTACCACTTAACAGAAAGCTTATACCCGTGGCTTTCATGTACATAAGATTTTGCTGTAGTAAATAATTTCCATTTGGGAGAAAAAATCACTCAAAATTTGCGCTACTTTGGAAAACCGCAATTTAGTTCAACTTTTGATAACCTACCCTAGTTATCAGTCGTATCAAACAGAATGCGAACGACTCGTTTGATCGCCTTCCAGGTAGCAATTGTTCTTCCTCCTTGGGAAGCGGTGCCTGTACGATAGGCAAACAGTTTCAAACAATAAGGGTCTGTTTCAATTGGAGAATAAAAATTAATTTTCACTTAAACTTGACAGTTCGATAATTATTTCCATATGAGAACTGTCAAGTTTAAGTGTCGAACTGTCAAATTTAAGTAAAAAATAATTTGAATTCGCCAATTGGAACAGACCCTAAATAAATCGCTTTCGCTCGTCGTACATATGTACAACCAGAGATTGTTATATTTGCGGTTTAGGGGAAGATGATATAGATCGATGAGATTTGAATTGAACCTTATGACAACTAAAATGTCATTAATTGGCTCGGTGGCTTAGTTGGTAAAGCACTTGTCTAGCGAATAAGGGTCGTGAGTTCAAATCTCACCTGAGCTGTGGAGTTTTTCCCAATTTAATCAATAATTTACCCATCTGTACATATGTAGGTTGAGTTATTTGAAAATCATAGTTTTCTGTGTTGTCGTTGATTTTCGTGCTATATTTCCTATGGAGGTTGTTCTACACTCAGAACAGTCAAGAATAACAACTTGAATGTTTGGCAAATAAATTCATGCGTTGCCACTAAAATAACTGAAACGGCCGCTATGAAATGAGTAGGGTCTGGGACCATTTAGGCAGGAGGACCTATTTTGGGCACTTGTCCGATTGACTTGAATTTTTAAACATGGTTATGTACGTATCGGATAGTGTCCCAATCGGTTTAAAATTGACTGAGTTTTAACAGCAAGTGCCCAAAATAGGTCCCCCTGCCCAAATGGTCCAAGACCCTAGTTAGCGCCACCCGTAGCCTTGCGTCTTTGATGTAATTTAACTGCTGTGATTGTGTTATAGTCCATATACGGTGGCGCTTTTGTTTTGATGCGGTGAGTAGCGGAAAAGTCGGCTTCAATGATCGATTAAAAAAAATGAGGATTGGTGCTAGACCCTTGCTTTCGAGACATTTATTTAATACTAGCTGTCCCGGCAGACGTTGTTCAGCCATTTTGGTGGTAATTGTTTGACAATTAATGTGGGCTTATTTTGCACCGCACTCTAGATTGGTTTAATTGCGATCGCTTCGAATTTCTTCCCCTCTCATATGAATTTCAGTAATTTTACAATTGCTTTTCTTCCAAGTGGATTTTCGTAACTTTTTCTACTTATAAACACTGCCATCATGAATACGAATTGAATTGTTCAAGAGTCATGCTGATCAGTTCATCAGTTCTTGAGTTTTGTTGCCTCAAAGGAACTTCAAACTCATTTTTATATATATATATATATAGATAGATTGTACTCAAACTGTATGGTATCGTTAGTGCATTTGAAATTTCTGAAACTACCATTTTTAAAATAGAACCGGTATGACATTTGAGTTATGAATGACATTGTAGCTACTATGATATTTCATAATCCATGTTTTTTTAGTGCATCCTTAACGTGAGAATAAGTAAGTTTATCTACTAATGACTTTTTTTTTTCTTAAAGCAAAGTTACTTAGCACCACCTTAGCTAGTACCTACCATACAAGTATGGGTGACCTTTTCGGCCTTTGCCTAAGATTGCGCCTGCTCTGGATTGTACCTACCCGCAGTTGAACAAATGGCAAAATAAGCATCCTCTCTCTTTGAGCATCCATGTGCGCTAGCACTGACATGTGAGGTCACTTGACTGCCTCGCTTCATTCGATGATTGAGCCATTCAGGTCACCAATAGTAAAAATCTCTAAAATATAGATCATGACTGCTGGCCTGGCAGCAACGGCGGTGGCTCATCGCGATCAGTGTGCACATCATTCCTTTTCTGGCCGAGACGATCGAAGCAAATGCAGATGAAAGTCAAACACTGTGCAAAAAAGCTAGCGGTAAAAGTAAAATAAACAAAAAAAACTTTTGATCAATCCCTCATTATGTGAAAATTGCATACAACAAAGGTGCCCTCGAATAGCGAAAGGTCATTTCATCGAGTGACGCTGTCACAGACCGAGATGCAGCAAAATACATAAAAGGCTGAAAGTTATGTTGAGCAGCGAAAACGTGATCGCCGTTTGTGAACCTGCGAACGATCCACGCAATTCTGTTTGCCAGAAGGCGATGATACTTTCAATGAAAGTGTGACGTCACGGCCCATACCATGAACGCCCCATGAAAAAGAGGAAGACGAGCATGATCCAGCATAGAGGTTGGGTGATTTCAATCTCGCTTATTAGCCTTCCCGAGCTGCTGGCTGTGCAGACGACGACAACGTAATAGCACTAGCAGCTGAGGGTCTGGATCGTGAAGCTCGAGCCCGTATCGATCGCCCACAGGCGGCTCCAGGTAAGGGCATTTAGGGTAATACACATTGTTAAAGCAAAACACACTCCTGTATCCAAAACACTAAAACTGTTTTTTATGACTATCGGTTTTGGAGCTTCGCAACCTTGTCAGTCCAATATCGTAAGCTACATATGATTACCCGAAGAATTTTAGAGATCAGCATCATAGATATCGCAATTCTGAGCACTTTTTTGGCCCTAAAGGGCCTAAAGGGTCCTAAAATGATCGATTTTAGTAAAAAAGTGTATTTATTCCGTCGAAACAAAATTTCATGTTTTTTTGGTTACTTTAGGCCCCAAATTTTGACACCAAAACGATCATTTTCCAACAACAAACTTATAACATTTCCAACTTTTGTAAAATAAGGGACGGCCTTTCATCCTTTTCCAAAAACATCGATTGTTTCCGTTCTTTTTATTTCCATGCATGCTTATTCCTAACAAAAATACAAAAAATAAAAATAAAACAAAACAAATACAGTCATGACCCGATGGTTGGGGGTTAAATAGTTGGGTGGCTTTTTAGTTGGGGCTCCGTTAGTTGAGCTGTCAGCCAACTAAAAAGTACCTGGATGTCATAATTCAATGTCAAACTGAAAATGACAATGATGATTAACCTGGGCTTGTTAGGGGAATATCTGTAAATAAAAAGAAAATCGCGTTAAGTACTGTTCCTTTGAATTCCACTAAGAATTTGCATCCTTTGACAGATACGTATTTCGACCTCAACTGTAAGGTCGTCTTCAGTGTCTTGTACTTGACTCGACTCGACTTGAGTCGAGTCAAGTACAAGACACTGAAGACGACCTTACCCGAGCAGGAGAAAATAGCTGAGGAATACCAAACTCATGTATGGAAAACCGAATACCTACAACCTGAATGAGGTATTAAGAAGCCCTGCATAAGAGGTAAAATACCTAAAATAATAACTGGTTCATATTCTGCGCATAACACGTGAATAATGACATCAGGTATGGTAATACCTGAATAATAATCGACAATTTTTCCATACAAATAGCAATTTTTCCATAATTTAATAATACCTCAAGCAGTCCTAAACACCAAACCAATAACTCGTTGAGGTATTACATCAATACCTACAAAATACCAAAATTAGTTATTTTCAATACCTGGATAGTAGGCCTCCCTTATTTTGCAAAATTTAGAAATGTTATAAGTTCGTTAGTGGAAAATGATCGTTTTAGCTAAAAAATGATCGTGTCAAAATTTGAAGTCCGTATCTCCAGGCTAAGGGTCCCTCAAGAGGCCTAAAATTGTCAAAAATTGTATGGGACCAAAAAAACATGAAATATTTTTCGACAAAAAAAATACGCTATTCCACTGAAACCGGTGTTTTTGGGACCCTGAAGGGCCAAAAATGTGCTTAGATTTGCGATATCTCTACTCGTTTCCAAGATATTGACAAAAAACAACTGAAAAATCAGCATTTTTGAACATTTTTATAGATTCCGAAGGAAACTTACCTTATTTTGTTCAATAACTCAAAAACGAGTAGAGATATCGCAAATCTAAGTACATTTTTGGCCCTTTAGGGTCCTAAAATCACCGGTTTTAGTAGAATAGCGTATTTTTCTGTCGAAAAAAAATCATGTTTTTTTTTGGTCCCATACAATTTTTGACAACTTTAGGCCTCTTGAGGGACCACTTAGCCTTGAGATACGGACTTCAAATTTTGACACAATCATTTTTTAGCTAAAACGATCATTTTCCACTAACGAACTTATAACATTTCTAAATTTTGCAAAATAAGGGACGGCCTACTGGATAGCCAACCAATACCTAGCCTTGGTATGATACCTGAGTTTGGTATGCTCCAGTTATGTGTCAGTTATTCATTCCTGCTCGGGTACAGTTGAGGTCGAAATACGTATCTGTCAAAGGATGTAAATTCTTAGTGGAATTCAAAGGAACAGTACTTAATGCGATTTTCTTTTTATTTGAAAATGACAATCAATCTGTAATTCCGAGGGGAGAACTAATAAGTTTTTGGTTTCTTAAACTTTACTGATAATAGAAAAGAATTTCTATTTCATATTTCTTAAAAAAAATATGTACAATTACTTCGAAACAAATGTTAAACATCGGCAATCTTTATTTTGTCGATTATTTGTGCGTTTTATGCTTGCATTTGGTCCGGGTGGTTTCATAAACATCTATATTTACACTTCTCCGACTAAAAATGGGCGAAAATAATTATTTCTCGCATTGGCCATATATGTATCTTGCAAAGCGAATCAGTTTTGCTCTAAATATAAAACAAATTGAAACATTTTACTTTTTACTTCCAACCTAAACATGATTTGAAAAAAAAAAATGCGCACGCCCATTGGACTGCTGTCACTTCACCCAACTAGCGAATCAAATTCGTTGGTTGGGTGGAGGTTGTGGCTCAACCAGCGGGTTCCGACTGTAGTGCTTTTAGTTATTCTTTCGATAGGATGAAAATGGAAGCAATTTTCTGAAAATGGGTTGCGTTCCAATTCCCATAATTCTCATTGAAATTAATTTTCGAATAAATTTGCTATATAAACATTTTAAAAAATCTCGAAAATGTGGGTTTCACAAGATGCTCTGTATTTTTTCACTTTTGCCCGCTTTTTCAAGTTTAAGGTACTGTAATCCGGGGTCAAATTGATCACTTAAAAAACACTCTTGCGAATAACATTTGAAGCAATTCAAATACATATTGCCAATGGAATTTCTGTAAAATCAGTACCTGGTGGATCTCCATAAAACAACGTGACAGAATTTTGTTCAACAAATTCAAACTTAAAGTTAAATAACTCCAAAAATCAAAAAATTGAAAAGGCCACTTTGGGACGAAATTGATCAGCACACAATTAAACATCGGATAGACAGGAAAATTGCCTTATCAGCTTAATTTTGCTCTTCTAAACACGAATAACGTATCAAAACTCTTACAACTGATGAATTTGACCATTAAAATGCAAATATAAATTTTGAAATAGCCCCTAGACGCCTACCTTCAGGCAGTTTCCTTTAAAGTCAGTGATTTCTATTACGATAAATGAATATTTCATAAAAAAATGAATTGTTTTAACTAGTTCATGTTCAGAATATCTACATTACTTCACAGTCAAGGCTCCACAAAAATGTGGAAACAGAAAATTGACGGGAAGTTCTAGAGGAAATCGATTGTTTAGTAACAATGATTTTAGGTTAGTGAGAAACACATAGAAAATTCCTTAAAAAATAAGGCAAAACTTACTTTTTTCAAAAATGTAAAACTTCACACTCATGTTTAGACACCTATGAATTAGATAAGGTAAAAAGTTTAAGATCATTATGACGTTTAGAAGTTCCTAGTATAGAATTACAATGTAGTTCCCGAATGATCAATTTCACCCCGCTGATCAATTTGACCCCGGTTTACGGTACTGTATTTTTTGTTGTCTGAAAATGTTCTAAAAAACTGTACAAATGCTTTTAAAATTTGAATTTTGAGATATTTTTGATCATTTTCGTACAGAGCGTGTGTGCTTAACGCTCGTGTGCCATCGCTCGCTTTTATAGCTCCGAAATGACCGCGTATTACACGTTTTCCGTAAGCTGAAAATTACCGAAACCGTTTTCTAGTCGAAAATCATCCAGTGCTTTACCGATTCAGTGTGTAATATTTGTGATTCCAGTAAAATCGTATTAGTATGACGATGAACCCGAAGTCGATGGTTTGTGCAAAAGAAGTTCTTTGCAAGAGTCGCGGTATTTGCATATACAACATGGAACAGAGCCTATACGTTGTATGTGCTGGACCGTGTAAAAGTTCGCATCACATCTCCTGCATTGGTATGAGTCAAGAGAAACGTAGTGCTATATCGCACGACGTAGTATGGATCTGTGAAGAATGTTTTCCTGTTTTCAACGAATGGCGCAATTCAGACCACAACACCAACACATATCATCATCATCTGATTCGATGTCAATGAAATCCGAGATAACCGAGCTGAAGCCGCAAGTTTCTGCAATAATCGACACTACGACAAATGTCATCGCTTTCGGATCCTGTAACGACGAATTTTATTCATCCTACTCCGAATACATCTCATGAGCCGATAGATGGATCCCTTAATTGGCTCTGACGGCAGCGAAAATGCACTCACTCCAATGGGAAATCCCATTTGTATCTGTCATCGTGTGCGTGAAGAAGTATAAACAAACGTGTTTTGTCTCGTTTTTTCTCACGTTTGCCATACGACTCCCGCCAGGCGGCAGCACTGCGGCGCCGTCAAGGCCTATTGACCAATCCATATTCCTGTGTGGTAGTGGTTTGTGTTCAGATTTCCCGTGTTAATCTATCTGTAAGAACTTTGTAAACATCTTTTGTTCTCACGTATACGTATATATGGATAGGCTTGCATTAGGTTTCGTGAGACATTTTTTGGACAACTCAATATAAACGCGAGAGATACAGAACATGATCAAGTTGAGCAGCGTACAATGAAGAAGGTGACAGAGGCTGACGAACGTCTGTTCTTTTTGTTTCTATCAAATATCGACAGTGCTGCTTCTGAAAACGACGTTAGAACGATGGTGCATAGATGCCTTGTTGTCTCGTCTGAAGACTGCGTGAGAGTCTTTGATTTCTAATCGTATGGATTGTAGTCTCTTCGACTTCTTTCAAAATCGTATTAAAATGAAAATATGTATAAGGATCTTGCCATATTTGCATCCACTTGGACGGACGGAATGCGATACCGTGAATTCTATTTCCGTTCAACTTGGAAACCATGAGAGTTAGTTACTAAGCAAAATTATGAATTGTTGAAACTGTAGTGTAATGTAGCCATGTTGTTTTATTATGTATTTTTAGTTTATGATGATGTTTATTGAATAATTGTTGTAGAATGTTTCGGTATGGTGAAGTATAGGTTTATTTAGTAAATTATTTAAATTTACATTAATCAGTCTGTGCGACATTGTATGTAAATAAATAAATAAATAAAAGTTTTACTTTTGACTAAAAAAATAATTTTCAAAAACAATATAGAAGTTTAAAGCTTCAATTCCTTGAGTGTTCAGAGTTAACAAATATTTTCATGTTACAAAGATTTGTTTAGAGAGAGAATTTTTAGAGGAAAATATGCTTTCTTTTACCCATAACCATATTTTGTCTCACCAAGAACCTATAGAGGCTCAAGGAGATACATCAGAGCGTACACAGAAAAAACTGTTGTGTAATATTACATCTGAACTGCTGCAACCCGATCAATACGTCGGTTGCATGAATATTACACAGGACGATGTACACATAAGAACAAAAGATTTTACATCAAAACGATGTAATCGTACATAGGAATCGTGATTACATTGATTATTTAGTACATCGGAATGAGTTACATCGGGCGGGTTGCATTTATTTTTTTGCTGTGTACAAGTAGTACAAGTGGCTCAGTGGTCAGCCCCAGCCCCAGTTCCATTCCAGTTCGATTCCAACCCCGGCACTTGCAATTTTTCGTCAGTTGCTCTTTCCCTCGTGAGCGGCTGATACTGATTCACTTCTGAGCTGGGTAATTCTCGCTGAGACCGGCCCACTATTTACACCATGTCTTCAAAAATGTTTAAGGTGCCGATTTTCTGAAAGCCCTCGCTAAAAAAGTAAGAAAAATGCATTTGGTTACTCTAATTGATGGACCCCCCGTTAGTTAGAGCCACAACAATTTTTGCAGACCCCTCGATTTTGGTCAAATGGTGGCTCACTTAAACCGTTATAACTCGAAAGTTTCTCCAAAAACCACCTCAAAACGAATTGTTGTTGAAAAGAGGAAAGATAGAGCTACTTTTTACAATAATAAAAAGTTGGGTCGGCCATATTGATTTTGGCCGCCATCTTGGATTTTTATACCAAAACATTTTTTTCACCATGAGGGCAACCACCGATTTTCAATTTTTTTGCATCAATTGAAAGCTGAGGCATTTATGTATAACATATAAAAAAATTAGAGATGAAGACAAGGTGTATAATATGACAGGAATTATCGCATGACAAAGTAGATTTCCATTTTAATAGAATTTGATCAAAAATTTCACAAAAAATCTAGTTTGGCTGGCGGAATGCATTTAGTTTGGCCACTTTTATTGGTTAGAATAAAAACCAAAGTTAAAAATATGGCTAAAACTACTTCTTCTTCTTCTTTCTGGCTCTACGTCCTCACTGGGATTTGGCCTGCCTCGCTTCAACTTAGTGTTCTTTGAACATTTCCACAGTTATTAATTGAAGGGCTTCCTATGCCTGCTATTGCATGAATGTGTATATTGTGGGGCAAGTACAATGATACATTATGCCCAGGGAGTCGAGAAAAATTTCCCGACAGGAACGGGAATCGAACCCGCTGTCTCCGGAATGGCGATCCACATCCTTAACCACTAGGCCAACTGGAGACCCCTAAAACTAGTGCTATGCTTCTATCTTGACCGATGCTTCTTTTAATGCAAAAACCTAGTATTAACACATTTCGAGGTTGTTCCCCACAATAAATAAATGAGATATTAGTAGCTTACAATACATGACATTGCTGATATTTATTTGAAAAATAACTTCCCTTAGATTGGCAAAACCAGTGCCATGTAAAACAAAAATTCTTTTATGGAATTGGCCAGGTGTGTGAGATGAGAGGACCAAGTATAGTAGATATTAACGAAATGTGCAATTGCAATGGATATTTATCTCTGCAACTCCATCCAGCGTTTCTGGTAAATTTTTGAAAAATGTTATGTTGAGTATTTGCATTTTTATTTTATATTATTACAGTACAGGTCGGACTCGATTATCCGGGGATTCACTTTACCGGAAGCCCGATTATCCGGAAAAAATGGCTCGATTATCCGGGGACCAAATAATTTTTCGTTTTGTTTGCACAATTTTAAATGGCAATATGTCAAAATATGTAGCAAATGTCAAATACAACACCCATAAGTCAGATTCAGCCTATTTGAGAATTATTTTTATTATGCAGATTTTTCGGCTAAAATTCCTGCTCAACAAATATGGTTATAATCATGCCAGCCATTGAGTCAGTCCGTCATTGTTTATTCATTTGCTGTTACTAATGACACTGTATGCTAAAGACACGAAATCTGATGATTGTTGCTATTGATGATGATTGTCGCGTCATGACGATGATGCTGTCGAGCAATGCTTTTAAAGCGCGTTTGACAGGTCTCCTGCTCGATTGGAATGACATTGACAGCAAATTTGGAATTCCAATTGGAACATTTCGTGTCTTTGCATATAGTGTCTTTAGCTGTTACATTTGAGAGCCAGTGGTTCTCCTCTTCTTCAAGACGAATGTTGAAGGCGCGTTTTAAAATGTTAAAAATATTGAAAATACGTATTGATTTTGTAGAATATTTAAAAGCATTTTTGAAAAGGGGCGTGATGAAATCGGAACAAAACTGATATAAAATAAATATAAAAGAAATCTTAACACTAAGTGAAGCGCTGTTTGTTTAGTGAATTGTTTTGTTTTAAAATGCGATGAATTTGTAATTGTAACATTAGCAATGGCGCTGTATCATTAGGGGGATTAACTTAACAGTGTAAACCGCTGATTAAATATTATCCTGATTAAACATTGGGATCACCAAGGCAATCTTTGAATATTTCATTCGCAATTTCATGAAATATTTCAAATAGCAGAAAATCATACCTATCGCAGCAATTTAAGCTGTTTGGTGAATCCCCTAATCGTTTTCTTTCACCAGCCTGCAACTGCCTACGATAGCATAAACCAGTTGGGAAGGCTCTGAAGACGGAAAAACAAACATCAGCCGGTAGGAGTGCATTTGGATAGCATCTTCATGCACGATCGTCGTCGTCTGATTCACGTAATTATAAATTAAGCGGAAAAATGACACTGTTGCTTTATCGCGTAGGCTCAATGACTACTAACACGGTAGCAAGGTAGTAGGTTAAGCCCGTTTGTAGCATGGATGGGAATGTGTGAAATTTGCCAGCTCTGAACATGGAGCTTCGTTTCAACTATGGAGATGGCTGTCTGATAGCAGTTCTTCCTGCTTATTTGCTTGCACTGGTTGGGTATCATGCTGAAACATTTTGCAACTCTTCGCTTGAGAAACTGATGATCATTGAGTCATTATCAATCAACATTCAATATACGACAAACAAAAAAATCATTGCAGTCTTCATAGAGCCAAATACAATTGATGATATATGAGTAAATGAGAAAAATGATTCTGTTTTCATTTAACAATTTGGAGTGATAACACTGATCGACTGGGAACTGGGTGTGATTATTCCGATTTTTTTTTACAAACTAGAAAAAGTTGGGGTAATTTTGCCAATGGATTTTCATGAGGACTCCTGGAGTCTGTAATATCTGCAAATTAATTGTGAAGAATTAGCTTAAGTTAAAATTCGCAAATACAAAGAAATTTTTAAAAAAGAAGCAAATTAATGTTGAAGCTCTGGTGCAGGCCTAATATTGAAGCGATAAAATGTTAGAAGAAAGTGATTGCAGTTCACAACAATCATTGAGCAAATTTAAAACAATTGGCCTAATTACCTCAACGGCTGTCGAACACAGGTAATATAGATGGGTCTACTCTTAGTAAAATACATAATTCGAAAATAACTATCTTAGCTTGAAACTTTATTCTCCGTATACTCTAAGTTCAATACTGTTGGAAAAGCGCGACTATTTCACTCGAAATCAGAAGCTCGCGGTAACTTTCGTGGGAAAGTCGGTTTTCACGATAGTGTAAACAATCAATGCGGTGACGCGTTTAATATAGAACGATGGTTGACGTATAGCATTATTACCCTTACTATCGCGACCAAACAAATCATAATCGGGATGAAGACCGTGTCGTGTACTTTCATATAACTAGTGGATCATATCACCTACCAAAGGTGGCTCCAATATCCACACCCTACCCTACCCTACTAACAAATACTCCTTCCCGAGACAACTGTGGGGATGCTGTGGATTCCACGGTTTCTAATAACAACGGTTGTCGAACTAACATTCCTTCCCCTTTCCCGATGACCGTAAGGACGTGGCCGGCGCTGTTATCGACTTTAAAATATTGAACTCTCGAATTGTGCACATTGAGAGTGTGTAGCTAGTCCCAAGCACCATTCATTGTATCTCTGTGCAACTTCGATTGTTCTGGTCAATCACGGTATAGCAACTACGATGTGTACGGCTATCTTTGCTTACCTTAACCGTATACGGGTACTCGGTCTTCTAGAGAAAACACCTCGATATTTCCACTTTGGATGAATTGGGACAAAGTTGTACTTGCTCCAAGTGATCTTACAATTGCTTGCACATAGTACTTTTTCCACGGAATTCTCTTCCTGGGAAGAGTGAACAACTAATTATCTGGAGAGAAGTATTTCAGACGGCATCGTATGTTACACTGATGGCTCCCTTGTCGTTATTTCTACCGAATACTGGAAGGTAAGTAATTTGAACTGACGGTTGGGCAAAAAGAACTTTGACTCTAGGTATCCCACCATAATTCCATCCGATTCCATAATCTCAAAACTGGTTTCCCGCATGCAACCTCGAAGTTAGGTGGATTGAACTCACTTTGGGTACTTTTGTTTCTCCGTGTCTTACACTGAATGAAAGACGGCTTGTAGTTGAAATTACTATTCTGAGGGTCAACTTAAATACACAACGCCACTGAATTTGTGCAGACTGATTTTCGTTTCATCTCAACAGATTAATGTTTTCAATTTCACCATGGACACGATTTACAATTAAAAAAAGTGTCTGTTGGCAGCCGGATTCGATTCAAGAACCTTGAGATCACCAGGCTCGCACGCTACCATTCAGCTATCGAACCGGTTGATAAGTAAGGATACAAAACGCACACAAGAAGCGTTTATTGGTCGATGATCACATTTTGCCATGGTAAATTAAAAACATTTTTATGCTCGCCATTACCGCAAGCCGTCTATCAGTGTAGATGTGGTTCTTACGCGAAGTGTTGAGATTCACCGCTCGGAATTCGTGTTCTCCAGCTTTTGTCAAACGTAACTGCAAGCACCTTCACGCCGACGTAGCGCAGTTTACGAGCCAACAGCACAAATCGTGCGGGTTCATTCAAAGTTCTTGCGTTCCAATAGCCGCAGTAGTGTCTTTCCCTCATCATCCGGAGTCCGGAGTAGTATCGCAACTGGACTTTGGGACACGGTTAATATGGGAAAATATAAAAAATGAAAAAAAAAAAACTTCAGCTTCTGTATACTTTTTGAGAACCATTTTGATCCCAGATCAACTGTGCAAAATTTCAGATCTATCGGAAAAACCATATTTTAGTGCCCGCCATTCTTAGTTTTCCATACAATTTTAATGGGGAAAATTTACTTCTTTAAAGAAAAATCACTTGTGGTCACCCTTGATCCATAAAAATAAAAAGACACTACACCGTCTTCAACCAGAGGTTGTACAGACTGAACAAGCACTAACATATTTTTTTTCTTCTAAACCATAGGGGGATAATCTGCTCAACAGACACCCTAACAGAAGGTTAGGGTAGTGTAGGTCTGACAGGCCGTCTTCTACAACAAAAGTAAAATCTGGGACTCTCCTCGTACCCACTAAACCATTCCTATGGTCGCCAAACCCTACGTCTCTCCGGAACCACCAAGAAGGTATTGCTTCAGAGAGGGGCTAGTGCACATCGCACCCACAAGGTTAGCTGCGTAGCCTGCAGCAACGAACATCGATGACTCGCTTTGGAGAGTCCATCACGGTAGCATGCTGGCGCTTAGCCAGTTTCCCGAGTGGTCCTCGCCACTCCCTTTGTCCTCGGAAGGCGGGCAGGGTCAACCCCGCCCGCGCCCTACTGCTGAGCGGACATCAAGAACTGATGCCCACGTGCAACCCGATCTGACCTGCCCGTAAGGAAGGGTATCACTACCCTTCAGGCCCTATCAGATGCACCCGTAGGTTGCAGACAGCAGGATCTCACCTACCCCGACCCTTGCCGGGGACCCCTTTCCAACCGCGGGCTCGGATCCAACCCAGTAGACCGACGCCACGACAGCACCGCTACCGGGACTTCCTCTCCGCGGCCACTTAATCGTTGTAAGGGTCGATCTCGACCGCAGGGAACCGGTATGACCTACGAAGCCGACTCCGAACCCTTGGACCACCTCTTGTACTGCATCTGGACTAGCCACTCTCCGAGTCCACGCGCCACCTCCTCTGTAGTTCCCAGACGATATGGGTGATAGCCGTTGAAACGGCGTTCCAGCCAAACTCATCCCTACAAATCCTCTGGACCAAGTTGTCCGGGTTTGTGTCCTCCCCGCATGTGGCAAGCATGCGGTCACGCATTGTGCGATAACGCGGGCACGCGAACAAAACGTGTTCCGCCGTTTCCTCTAAACCATTGCACGCTGGGCATTCGGGAGAATCCGCATGTCCGAAACGGTGTAGATACTGTCGGAAGCAACCATGACCTGTAAGGACCTGTGTCAGGTGGAATGTAACTTCCCCATGGCGCCTATTAATCCAACTATCTACCCTCGGTATCAACCTATGGGTCCACCTTCCTTTGGTGGAACTGTCCCACGCGCGCTGCCATTTGACCATAGAGGCCATCCTGGCAGTCCTGCGTATGCCTCTTGTGCCGCGCATTTCGAAGCACTCCATGTCCTCACTGATAAGAATGCTGATAGGCACCAGGGGTAGACGGCCCCGTTGGTTTGAACGACACCTCATGCAAACCAACGGGGTTCATTTTTTAATCTGAACTTCTAGTAATCCTGTGAGCATCGAAAAACACACTGATGGTAACCCTTTTTGCTGTTTTGTTTTGATTCTGCGTTCCGTTTCACCCCGTTCCATGAACAGAATGACGTTCGAACCATTTTTAGTTTGAACGATGTGCAGATTAGAGGGGGTCAAATTAAAAAGTGTTCAGATTGGATGAGGTCAAACCAACGGGGGTAGACGGTACCAGTAATGACGCAGAGAGCGTCGTGTGACACGGTACGGTATGCGCTCGCAACCCTCAGGCACATAAGCCTGTAAGTACTTTCCAGCTTCCGTCGGTAGCATTTAGTACTTAGCGCGGTGCCCCACGCCGGGCCGCCATACCTAAGTATGGACGTAGCAACACTAGCCAGAAGCTTGCGCTTACTGGCGTACACCGCAGAGCTATTGGACATCATCCGGGACAGTGCCGCAATAGCTGTGGAGGCTCTTTTACAGGCATAATCGACGTGGCTACCGAAGGTAAGCTTATCGTCGATCATCACGCCTAAGTGTTTGACGGAGCGCTTTGAAAGGATAGTACACTCTCTTACACTGATCTCCGTCTGCTGCTCCGACTTTAGGTTGTTAACAACCGTCACCTCTGTCTTGTGGTGAGCCAGCTCCAGTTTCCTGGACCGCATCCACGCCTCCACAACCTTGATCGAGTGGTTGGTAGTCAACTTTACCTCCTCGAGGTAAAGCACTAACATATGACAATGGACAACACACATAACACCCAGTGGCCCAGTGGAGAATTTTCCGTTTGACGAAAAGTTTTCCCCGACAGGAGCGGGAATCGAACCCACACTCCGAGACTTACGAAACGTCTAGATGACTGACGCCTCTAGCCGCACGGCCACGAAGCCCACAAATAAGTCGATGAATGATTTCTGTAGAAAACTTATCGAGGAATTAGACACAACTCTTAGCTAGCGGTCTTTGTCATGGGCCCGTGGTAGCATGAGGTAGAAATGTGTGATGACCAAAGGTTTGTTGGACACTCCTTCCATGTTGTCAACTTACCATTTTGCAGCCCATTTATTTAAAAATATTTTATCAAAAATATGGAAATTTGTTCACTTTAATAAACGCTTGTTAATACGAACATAAATATATTTTAAACACAGTGCCGATTCGTTCGTTGGCTGCTCGTTAGATGGGCTGTCTCGATGGTTGGATGTTCACTGGTTGGGGCAAAATCCAACCGGCTGCGATGCGGCCATGTTTTTGAAGTCATCATCTGTTTTAGGTCAAACATTTGATTCAGGCGTAGTTTACAAGTGATATTTTTTCTTCAACAAAAAAGTTCTTTGCATCCCCAATTGCGGCCTAATTTGGACGCGTTTTTATTTATTGTAACATCTTTCAGCTAAGAGAATTAGATTTTTTCACAATTCTCCTAGTATTTTCGAAAATTTTCTTTTTTGTTGTGGAAAATATTACGCGTTTTTCAAGTGTTGGTCCAGAAAAGTTTACTGTTTACAAATTTTTTGTTGTCAAAATGGGGTTCAACGCACATTGGGGTCAGAGATGTTGGCTCGCTTTTTTACTGTGGGGTAGTATTCGGATGACAAGTGGCTGGCAAAATCCAACTAAAAAGCACTGTCAAAATCGATGTCAAAATGAGTTTGACGTCTGACCGCCGTCACATCGCACCTCTTATATACAGGACATTCGTGCAAGTCTGTGAGTGTTTCGTGTCGTATTTCTCGTCACTTGCGTGTGGCTAGAGCCACGTATGTGGCAACCCTAATTCCACCTAATGCATCTGACAGGAGCCAACATCTATCGGGTATCCACAATGGAATCCATTGTGGATACACGAATGTTTACATACTAGATGTTGGATTCTTAAAAATGGCGGCCTCGCACCCTGGTGGCTAGAGCATTTTGATCAGTTGTCAGTTGCCCAACGAACGAACACGATTCGCTTATCGGGACGCAGTCGTGACCCAACCAGCGAATCCAGGGTGTAGTAGTAACAAAACAGTCAGTAATTAATTGAAAATGTAATTGGATTGATGTAAAAAAGGACTAGTTTAAAGTTTTGGTAAAGTTAGTTAAATCGCTACTTATATTTAATAGTATTAATCATAAATATTCAAAATCCAGTTAACACAGTTTAAAATATGCAGTCAGATAACTCTAATCAAAATGCAATTTATTTGTTTAGTTTGATGCAAATAGAAAAAATCACCTAATTATGTTGTTGAATTTAATAAAAATCATTCTCATCAGAAAAGAGCTGCTTCTTTAACACTTATGTGGCCGGCAGGGTACCCGGGTACCTTTTTCAATTTCAAATCTCGATATTTTAATGGTTATTGAGACTAGGATGTTGGAACTCTGTTAGATCTTAGAACTCGTGAATATACATCTATTACTGGGGTTGACCAAATTTTAAAGTGAGGAGGGGCAGGGGGAGGGGCTCCTGCATTTTTTTTATTACGTGGAAGGCCGGCAGGGTACCCGGGTACCCACGAAATTGAAATGATCATATCTCCGTCAATTTCTCATCAATTTTGGAAATTTTTAGCTCATTCAATTCAGAAACTCATCATCTATCGGGAAAATATTTGGTTAGACCGATCTAATCACCGTGGTTTTCGGAAAATCCATATTTTTGGGAGCATGTCCTTATACTATATTGAAACCCACATTGTTAAGGCTAGGATACCTTAAAGTGTTTATGGTCAACCATGGCCTCACGGGAAGCGTGTTCCGAAATCACAGTTTCAAAGTCAACACGTTTTATGATTCCCTGCCGGTCAGATACAATATGTCAAAGCAATTTTACGATGCTTGGTACCGAAATTGCTACTAACCTACCGAAAATCCCGTATATTCTATTGTATAAAAACACGGATCCGGAAATCCGGATTTTCCGGTACCTATGGTGATCGGACCGGTCCAACCAAATACGATCTCGATAGATAATGAGTTTCTGAGTTGAATGAGGCAAAATCGGTGGAAAAATCGCTGAGATATGATCATTTCCATTGCGTGGGTACCCGGGTACCCTGCCGGCCTTCTACGGGTGTTTTTTTTTGCTGGCCACACTACGGTTAAATAATGGAACATTTTTGCAGTGCCTACAGAATATACAATTGTTCTCGTATTTCATTGTTGACGTTTTTGCATTTTCATCCACTACTATGGCAGGATTTTCTAGCCTTTTATCAAAAATCGGGATTCTTGTCATTCTTTCACATTTCAAAGCATTTTGGCGTGTAAAAATAAGTTAAAAGATCGATTCGATTTTATAAAAAAAATGATTCAATAGGCATTTTAAAATAGGGAACCCAGATATACCTTGAGTATATATCGATAGCTCAAAGCTTTTGCTTTCGGTCAAATTTATAAAGTGAAGAAAAAAAAGTTGGACTAATGACGCAAATGGATTACGATTTCTCATTCTACTTATAAAAGTACGATAGTAAAACATATTTTTATTTGACTGAATCCAAAAGTTTACTGACTCCTTCTTTTCACACATTTTCCATGATTCGTTAAGGATCACAATATGGGCGGCTATAAAAAAAGAGATCATCATATACATTTGAAGCTGCTAAAATTTGCTGGTTGAGTAATCCGCGTGATTGAGCTAATCAAAATCATGCTTTCTTAATACCCATATTGTTGCTCTATTCCGTGATTCATCGCAACCGGCTAATTCAGATGATTTCGGACCAAGGCCCCTATTGATTCGTTGGCAGCTCACGTTTTCCCTGGTACCTATTGAATAATGTGGACTCGCCCTCTAACCTAGCTGAGCCTCCGGGTGAATTAAGCTCAGCTCGATAGACAAATTGACCACCCATCTGAACTGAACCGAGCCGAGTTCAGCGCTCGAAATTGCAAACATCGGTGAAGCTCCTACCTTCCTGCCTACCTGCCTCTGTCCGGGCAAATAGATTCTTTCCAACCGAATGAAGATGTTGTTTTTCTTCTCCGTGCCTCTTTCCGAGCAGAGGTCATTGAAATAAAGTAGTAAAAACATGAATTTGTGGCAGCTTAATTGGATTTGCATAGGGCACGTGAGACAAACCAATGCCGATTGTGAAATTAAAAGCTGAAATAGTTCATTGTTGGTATGTATAGCTTTACCGTTTATTTATCGTTCGGTGTCAATGGGATCGAAAGAGATTCTTGATTACTGATGGTTTCTTTACTTTTTCTTCTCATTTCTGGTATTTAATCCTCTTTGAAACAGAGCGTGCTGACTATAGCCCAGTTTCGAGTTCAACAGGAATCGCTCAAGAAACTTCTTGAGTGATTCCTGGCAGAAACTTTCTTCGGTGACTGCCATTTGAACTGTCATTTCTTCGCTACTGCGTACTACGATCGAAGAAAACCCGGTTTCTTGAGCGATTCAGGCAAGGAATTTCCCATGCATCAATATAGGCTGAGAATTCCTTCTGATCTGCAAACATCGCTTAAGTGTAAAATTAGCTCAATGTCGAAATACACATTAATAAAAACAAAAAAAAAAAACAGCTTGCTTCTCAGTTGCCAAACATATGACAAACATATTTACAATTTCGAAGAATTCATGTAGTCTTTCGCCACTAACAGATATAGCAGACATCTCTGCTGGATATAAATGTAGCTAGGAGGGACGAGAGAAGCTGAAGTTAGCAATGGCTGTTCCGTCCTTTTCACATTTAGGTCTAGTTTGATTGTATATTAATAGAACTACAGTGCCAGATGGAATGAAGGATCCGTCAAATAGATTCAACATCCGTCTTTGAAAAAGACATGTACGTATAGGCTGTCTCAGAAACTATGGGAACAATTTTGCATAAGGACGAACAGGACGACCGAGGAAATATTCGCCATTGCTCTGTTGTAACAAAGACGGTAGTCTCAGATTCTACTTCATATTATAGAACAAAAAAATATCATTGTGTATGCTCACTTGCAGTGCATATGCTGATTGTTTTTCAGCATCTTCTGTGCCACAAGAATCGAAATTACCATCTTCAAAATCGCGAGACAAATTGTTAAAAATAATGTCCGTGCGAGAAGCTGAATTTGTTTTTTTTTAGTTTCTTTTAATTCGTGAATTTTAAGCTAATTCTTCACATTTGAAGCTAAATTTGGGGGTTTGCCGTTTACCCCAAAGTGGGTTTATTTCAACCCACTAGGGTGCTTTGAAAGTCAATGCTGGGTAGAAACAACTTTGCGATGGGTTGCAGTTTTCTGCCGGCACCAAAAGGAAACTACCCACTCAGAGCTTCAACGCGGTTTTGCCAAAATTGGGTTGTTTAGTGAATAAAATATTGCTATTTTCTATAGCCTAATCGAAAGAGCTCATTTTTCTGAGTATAACGTGTTTTTATTGGATTCCAATACCTTTGTTTTGATGGTTATATCAACAAAACAGTTTTAATTTTCGTGGATAGAATGACAGTTCAATCGATAAAGTGACAGTTCGACCCGAACAAAAAAATTTCCCCATACAAACTTTAAATGATTTTTAAAAATAGTTCCCGGACTCCAAAAATTATGAAATTTTGGATTTCGACTAATTTTTGGGCGGAGAATCCGATTATGAAATAATCCTGATACCCCTAAAGAACCCAATTGGAGTAATCACCGGGAAGAGTCGATATTAGTGAAAAAAAAAAACTTGTGCTTCGGTTGATTTCTGGCTCCGTGTATAATATTCTTAACCCTCGAGCGATCACGTTGTTGTATTTTGTATTGTCGGGCCGCCACCAAACCGGACGCCGCACAATCAAGTCGCGACGCGACCGAACTCGCGACTTTTTTGAATCATGTCAAAAGTAGTGCGTTTCACTGTGTAACTATGCTCTATCCTAACCATCAGCCCTACCTTCTGCCCTACCCTCTACCCTATCCTCTACCATAACCTCAACTGTTAGATCTTCTTTTTTATCGACCTCTTCAGAGAAACACCACATGTTAGATGACGTAGATCTTGAAGCTAAATTCATTTTATCAGTGACAAACCTTCAATGGTAGAGTTGTGTTATACTTACAAATTGGTCTCTTATGGGTAGGGTATACGATGTCCAACAAATTGGTTTGTCTCTACGGCTTACAATGTAGTTTCAATCCAAGCGTGGACGCGACCCTAATCACAATTCAGCATTTACAAGTATATCTTATTTTTTACAAGTGTATCTAGTTTTAAGAAGTAATTTCATAAACTTACGCCGCACTAAGTTCGGAAAAGAAGTTTCTGGAAGCTCGCTCAGTTAAGCGATGCAAATACGCGACACTTCAAACAGCTCGCCCAACAACCTAAAACAACTAATATTGGATTCATTTCAAACAATAATGTAATTCACTTACTACTGTCAGCGATCAACTATAGGCTTGGCTAACTAAATTGATTGAACTAATTCACGGGTAAAAAATTGTGGAATAAATCTATATCGGGTCTAATTCAGTTGCTCCTTCACCATACGCGCTACACTATCTTCCATCTTACCATCTACCCTAACCTTCTACCCTACCAGCTACCACGCCATGATCAAGCCGGATCGATAGATACCCATATTTCATAGTATCATAGCTCAAACCACCATTACGTGGCCGCCATCCTGAATTATGGCCCACCATATTGGATTACAAAATGGCATCAAATATTGATTTTTGACTTCTACTCATCAAAGCCGATCAATAGATACCTATATCGAATCTTGGATTTTTTTTTTTTTTTTTACTTATTCGTTTATTTGGAAGGCTCGGGCGCCACATGGGCATAACTGAGCCGAAATCTTTTGTTTTTTTTACAATGGTTATACATTTTACAATTTATTACTGCCTTAAAACTATGTTAGTTTGGGAAGCCGAAGTACTCGCGGCTGTTTCGAGGTTAAGGATTGAAGAAAAAAAAAAATGGGAAGGACGGATTTATGGGTTTAAAACTAAATTATTTGCTAACTTATACTAAAACTTTGATGGGACAAATTGTCCATATCTGTAACGGAACCAAAAAGAAAGGACTTTATCGGTAGAAAACGACAAGAAGAGGACAAACGGAAGGGGGTGACGACAGACAGGGGCGAACAACAAAACCAAAAGGCGGACAACGAAAACAAGGAACGTACTACATCAAACTCTGACATCAACCCGTTTCAAAAACTGGTAAATCAGGTTCATGTATTCCAAATCAAGTCCTGCCAACACTTCTCTAACGGGTTTCTGATGTTTTCCTCGGACCCGGAGAATTTCATGTAGCTCAGATCTGACCTCACGATACTCATTGCATCCCCACACGACATGTTCGATATCCTGGTAAGCCACGCCACAGACACAGAGATTGCTTTCTGAGAGCCCAACACGGAAGGTATGTGCGTTCAACAAATAGTGGTTGGACATCAACCGACACATTACACGAATGAAATCGCGGCTCAAATCCAACCCTTTGAACCATGGCTTCTTCGACACCTGTGGAATGATGGAGTGCAACCATCTACCCATCTCTCCATCTCTCCATTTGTGTTGCCAGCTGATCAAGGTCTCCTGACGGGCCAATGCAAAAAATTCGTCGAAGGCGATTTGACGCTCATAAATATCGCCTTCGCTAGCGCCCACCTTAGCCAGAGAGTCCGCTTTCTCATTGCCCGGAATTGAGCAATGTGAAGGGACCCAAGCTATGGTGATGATGTATGAGCGTTTGGACAAAGCACTCAAGACTTGGCGTATTCCTTTCAGGAAGTACGCTGAGTGCTTCATCGGTTTCATTGACCGAACAGCCTCCAGAGAGCTTAGACTGTCGGTAAAAATGAAGTAGTGCTCAGGTGGGAGAGTGCGAATGTACTCTAAGGTGTAGTATATAGCCGCTAGCTCAGCAATATATACCGAACATGGCTTTTGAAGCATAAAGGTGGCGCTATGAAATTCGTTGTAGACACCGAATCCAGTCGAATCATCGGTTTTGGAACCATCTGTGAAGAACTGTCTGGCCCCGCTAACATGCCCGAACTTACTTGCAAAAATTTGTGGAATACCTATGGAACGAAAAGATTCCGGTATACCGGTGATCTCATCCTTCATAGAGAGATCAAAATCCACAGAGGAGCTGTCGAAGTCTGAGAAGTTGTCACGATTGGTGTTAACCGGAGATGGGCTTACCTCCAGCGTCATGTACCAGTAGTACACACTCATAAAACGAGTTTGGGGATTCTGTTCGAGCAGCTTTTCGAAGTTTTCTATGACCAACGGATTCACAACCTCGCATCGGATGAGGAACCGGAACGACAACTCCGCAAAGCGGTCTGTCAGAGGCTGTACACCAGCAAGTACCTCTAAACTCATTGTGTGAGTCGAGTTCATGCAACCTAACGCGATCCGAAGGCAACGGTACTGAACCCGTTGAAGCTTCAGCAAGTGTGTTTTCGCCGCGGATTGAAAACAGAAGCTACCGTATTCTAAAACCGATAGAATGGTTGTTTGGTACAGCCTGATCAGATCTTCCGGGTGTGCTCCCCACCATGTTCCGGTAATAGTTCGCATAAAGTTGATTCGTTTTTGGCATTTCTGTATCAGATACACAATGTGCTTCCCCCAGGTGCATTTGGAGTCGAACCAGACGCCGAGGTATTGTGAAGACATGCTATGAGTGATTGTCTTACCCATCAGAACGAGCGGAAACTTTGCCGGTTTGTGTTTTTTAGAAAAGACAACCATCTCAGTTTTCTCCGGAGAGAACTCGATACCCAGCTTGAGAGCCCAAGTAGACAAATTGTCCAAAGTATCCTGTAGTGGTCCTTGCAGATCGACTGCTATTGATCCCGTTACAGAGACAACACAGTCATCCGCAAGCTGCCTTAACGTGCAGTTTTCCATGAGACAATCATCTATGTCTCTAACATAAAAGTTGTAAAGAAGGGGGCTTAGACATGAACCCTGGGGGAGGCCCATGTAGCTAATTCGTGAAACTGTCAAGTCACCATGAGCGAAACTCATCTGCTTCTCAAACAGCAAATTATACAAAAAGTTGTTAAGAATTGGGGAAAGGCCACAGTCGTGTAGTTTGTCGGAAAGAACATCGACACAAACTGAATCAAAAGCACCCTTAATATCCAAAAACACTGAGCCCATTTGCTGCTTTTGAGCAAAGGCAAGCTGAATTTCTGAAGAAAGCAACGCAAGACAGTCGTTCGTACCTTTGCCTCTGCGGAAACCAAACTGTGTGTCTGACAACATGCCATTCGATTCAACCCATTTGTCCAGTCGAAAGAGAATCATCTTCTCCAACAGCTTCCGTAGACAAGACAACATCGCGATTGGACGGTACGAATTATGATCCGACGCGGGTTTCCCGGGTTTTTGAACAGCTATCACCCTCACTTGTCTCCAATCATCCGGAACGATGTTGTTATCCAGGAACTGATTGAACAAGTTCAACAAGCGCCTCTTAGCGACGTCGGGGAGGTTTTTAAGCAAGTTGAACTTGATTCGATCCATTCCTGGAGCGGAATTGTTACATGAAAGAAGAGCAAGTGAGAATTCAATCATTGAAAACGGCCTATCCATGTCGTCCCTATCGTCGGAAACATCACGAATTATTCGCTCCACGGGCACGGAATCTGGACAAACTTTTTTTGCGAACTTGAGGATCCATCGAGGAGAGCTTTCTCGATCCTCGTTGACCGACGACGCGTTACGCATTCTTCTACCGACGTTCCAAAGAGTTCTCATCGAAGTCTCGCGCGACAAACCCTCGACGAACCGACGCCAGTAACCGCTTTTCTTCGCCTTGATCAAGTTCTTGAACTTGGTTTCAAGGGAAGCGAACCGCTTGAAGTTTTCGACCGAACCGCGTTTCCGAAACTCTTTGAACGCCGCGGATTTCTCGCGATATATTTCTGTACACTCACTATCCCACCACGGATTGGGGGGTTTCCTGCGAACCGACGGACCTGGCACTGGTCGACGTTGTGCCTGACGCGCACTACTGATGATCAGTTCTGAAAGAAACTGATACTCTTCCCGCGGTGGAAGGACTTCTACCGATTGTTCACCGTCGATAATTGCTTCTGCGTACTTCTCCCAGTCAATGTGCTTGGTGAGATCGTAGGCGATGTCGATAGATGGAGGTTGATGTGACCCATTGGAAATAGAAACAACAATCGGCAGATGATCACTACCATGAGGATCCTGGATAACCTTCCATGTACACTCCAGCGATAGTGAGCTCGAACAGATTGAGAGGTCTAATCGGCTGTTTCTAGGGCTGCCATCTTGAGCTGGAGGTGCCACTCGTGTAACTTCTCCGGTATTCAAAATTGTCATGTTGAAGTCGTCGCAGAGGTCATATATCAACGTTGAACGGCTGTCATCGTACAGTTCCCCCCAGCCTGTACCATGGGAGTTGAAATCTCCCATGAGCAGCCGAGGCTCGGGCATAACCGAGCAGATGTGGGCGAGATCCCTGCGAAATATTGCAGTTCTCGGTGGAAGATATATGGAGGCAACACTGAGGGTTTTACCTCGGATAGTCACCTCACATGCGACGGCTTCAATGCCTGTCATCGGATGAAAATCGACTCTGTAAAATGAGTGCTGCTTCTTGATCCCTAGAAGCACCCCTCCGTAAGAGTCGGATCGATCAAGGCGAATGATATTATAATCGGGAAAAGGTAAGGTTACATCAGGTGTCAGCCATGTTTCGGATAGTGCAAAAACATCGCATTGTAAATTGTAAACTAAAAATTTAAAAACGTCTAATTTCGGTGTAATACTACGACAGTTCCAGTGTAGAACCGAAATCGTATCTTCGACCTCGGTGGTTAAATTAGCCATCGAAAGATACGATTGTCGCAAGGAGGGGCATTTTAGAAGCCAACTGCTTCAAAAGAGGGGTCACGCAAGGAAGAAGTCCTTTTACAATGTTCTTCACGGAGTCTGAAGCATTGAAGAAGCTGAGGATGATGTCTACAATGCCAGAGAGCGTAAACAATGGCGCACCCTGAGGTTGCTCCTGGTGCTCCGAATGCTGTCTTTCCGGTTGAGAATTCGAAAAACGTGGGACATCTGGGATTTTAGATGTTCCCGGGAGTGAAGGAAAGTCTCGTTCGTCCTGGATTTTGAATCCCGGAGGGGAACGTTTTGTGGCTTTCTTACCACTCTTCAAATTTGTCATGGTGGGTTGGGGGTCGCTGCTAGGCAGATTCCGAGGTTTTTTGGTGGGTCTCTGGAGCCTCATCCGTTTCCTCGTTTCACCCTTGAAAACAAAGGGAACCCCGTCCCCGACCTCAGAGTCAGAGCCCTGATCATCGAGAGATAAAGACGAGTAGATGTTACGGGATTCAACGGTCGGGGCAGCTTTTTTCAGCATTTCGGCGTAGCTTCGCCGTGATCGCTGCTGCAGCGATCGTTTTTGATGTTTTTTCTGCTGTATGTACCTTGGGCAATCAATCAGATCATGTGGACGGTCGCTGCCACAATAAACACACTTGGGCGGCGTTTTACACGCACCGTCCACATGTCTCTCCCCGCATGTTGCACAGCGAGGTTTATTGCTGCAGTACTGGGCGGTGTGGCCCAGCTGCTTGCAATTGATGCAATTCATTACCTTCGGTACATACAGCCTCACAGGTAGCCGAAGTTTGCCAATCACCAGCAGATCTGGTAATGCAGATCCGGAGAAGGTCACAGAAAATTCTTCAGATGGTGTGTAAACCTTCTTCTCGCCCTCCTGGGACACCGAATGCAGTTGCCGGCAATCCAGTATCTGGACAGGAGGGAGAGAAGGGTTATGGAAACGACCACAGCCTTGCATGATCGTTTCGCAGGTCAAAGATGCGTCGGCGACCTTCCCCGAAATCTCTATCGACGCGCTTGGTAGGTAAACGAAGTACTCAAGTGTAAACAACTCGCAGGCCACAATCTCATTAGCGTGTTTTCGGTCGCCTACTGTCACCCGAAGCTTAGCTGTACCGACCATGTCAATGGAGACAACGGAAGAATACCGCTTAGTCAGATCCTTGCTGATTTGAACGGTGTTCAAACGTTTGCCTTTGGGTCGGAAGAAAACAACATATGGCCCGCCAAAGTCGGGAGGGTAGGCCTTGAGGCGGGGGGACGTCGAAACAGATTTACTGTTGGTGTCCATTGCAGAAGCACCAGGGTGAAGGGAGACAAAGGGATTAGCATTTACATCGCCTTGTTGGCTCGAGCAGTCCGATGCCAATAACGAAGCTTCGTTGATGCGGTACGATGTTCCCCCGCCATCATCATCATCGCCCATTGTGGTAGCTAACTACCACCACGGGTCACTCAAAAATCTTAAACTACCACTATCACAGGGACGAGAAATAATCAAAAAACAAGGGATAAAATTAACGCTACAGGAAAAGTGAGAAAAAACTGCTTATGTACCAAATTAAATCTAATCAAAGAGTCAGTGGAGAGGGGGGAACAACGAGAGGTAACTTTATGTACTTATCTTTGTGCACTCTGTTTAGCCACAGGCTCGACGACGACAGGTCCAAGCGATCGGATGGCCCGCACAGGGAGGAAGCGAGCTGCTGCTGAGCGCCCGACGCTGCGCTGGTGTGCGGCGGTTGAACGCTCTCTGCTCTTCTCTCGGTGGGCTGCTGCTGTCGACGACGATAAGCTTGGGTACTCACTGGAAGAAGCCGATCACGGCCGCGCGAGCGGCGCGGTGTGCGGGGGGTGCTGCACTGATGTGCTCGATAATCGGTCAATGCGCCACGTGATAAAATGAAAACGTGAACTTTACTCAAACTAAACGAACTTTTGCGGCAAAAATTGTGGCCTAGCCAACCGCACGCGTCCCACTAGGGATTTTCACTTCAACACTTGATCACTCGGAAAACTAGCACTGGAAAAAGCCACCGAACTGGATAGTATCGGGAGACAAACCGGACGAACGAAAAGTTGCGACTGTCTCGCACGAACGCTCGCCAAAGAGTGAATCTTGGATTATGGTCCACCATCTTGAATTCTGGTGCTGCATTTTGGAATGTTTGGTTGATAGAAATTTAAGTTGGCCACATATCAAGGCGATGGCGGCCAACCGCACAGGATAAAAAGTTGTAAAGTAGCCGTGCGTTTATTTTACGAGGATTTCTGGGCTGAATAAGTATGATGGAAGTTCAAATAATTAAGTTTTGGAATGAGCTGCATACGGCTTTTTGCTACTGTGAAAAATGTGGCATAGAAAATATATATATTTTTATATTTCTTTTTATTCGGGAATTTTAACATAGGCTAATTCTTCACAAGAAAATATATTTTCGTTCACATGGGACATTTTTGCGAGCCAGATTTTCGCTGAAAATTTCTTCGTTCATGAATTCATGCAGAATTCAGAATGCAGCTGGAAATTGGACAAATTTATTTATAGAATCAAAACATCACAAATTAAAATTAACCTTGGGCGATTGTACTTTTGTGACGATGATTTCAAACGCTATTTGTTCCAAGTGATACGTCTGTGATCACACAATGCAATCAATTAAAAAAAATCAAATTCTGTTCTTTTTTCATTTACGAATTAAGCGTAGGTGCAATTGATCAGCACTGTTTCTCGTTTCCAATAAGATTTGTGGCAGAAAACGTACATTAGTTAATTGCCATCCATTTACAACATCAAGCTCTGTGTATTAGTAATAAAGTTTGGTCAGCCGTCGGATAGCAGTCATGATAACTCAAATAACTATAAGTAGCTACACAGTTAAGTAATTTTTGAATCATTAAGTTACCTTGTTTGACCTTTTACCACCGTACGATTGACTGCAAGTTGTTCCCTATACACTACCAGGTAGGTATCAACTCCAACCGATGCTAGTTGCTTGTCGGCGAAAGAGATGGATCTCAATTGCAGAAGAAAGGTTATTGCGCTCAACAATAGGCAGCGGACGAATGGAAAATAATCGCTTGTATCAAGTTGTAATGGAAACATGTACATACCAGTGGATGTTTAGGAGAATACTTCCTGTTGATTTTTCACACAGTATGTATAGCAATTATGTTCCCCTAAACGGTTTTGCATCCAACAAGCATATGATGGCTGTTGAATGTAATATTGTTTGACATAAAAGCAGGGCTAGATTAACAAATGTGGGGGCCCGGGTCACATTCTCTGGAGGAGTTACTTGTCTGTAAGTTTTTTTGTGTCTGGGAGTTCTGAAATCAACTTCCGGTGGAATTTCATGGAAATTTTTTAGTGCTATTTTTTGTGGGCATTCCATTGGATAATTAATTTTAATAGAATTCATGATGAGTTCCTGGATTTTCAAACATAATTTCTAACACATTTTCTTGAAGATTTCAGGAAAATGTTTTGCAGAAATCTTTGACAAATTTTCAACCGATTATGACAAAAAATGGCAAACCTTTGAAATCCTATCCTCTCATAATTTGTAAGAATTCCTCCGCGAGTTTATTTTACAAATTCAGAAAAGAATCTTTGGAATGGGTTAGAAGCTCGTCGTGAATTACATTTTTTATTCAGGGAGAAAATCTCCCAGGAGATAAACCATGTTATTCAGCAGGAACTGTTTGACTTCTTACAGACAGAGAATAAGGCATCCTCAAGAATTAAGGTGGAGTCCTTCCTTGTTAAGGGTTTCCGATAAAATATTTTGTACAATTGCATAAGGCTGGCCAGTTCAAACGGAAAATGTTAACAAATTTTGGAGGAACCTAAAAGACCTTTTGACAAAATTATATCAAGGAATGTTTCTTGCACTACTGTTTTTTTTACTTATTTCACATTGTCATTCATTCAATTATAAGTTTGTGGCAATCTATTATATGTGGGAGCTTGAGGCCACGGCCCCCTGGCCTTCCCTAAACCTGGCCCTGCATGGAAGTGTGATGAGTAGAAATATAGTGTATAGTCAAATGTATTCACTGTGTGTCTGGTTGAAGAAATTTATTACAAAAAAATAAGCATCGCTTATTTTTACGTTACGTGAAAGTTGATGCTACTAGCTTTCATTCAAGCCCAACATCGAAATATTCCATCGGGGGAACTTTTTCATACAAAAATTGGGTATGTTTGTTAAGTAGAAATAGGGATTAATTTGGAACCGTTTATTTTGTATGGGGAAAACAGTATTCTGAAAATGTTGTTCGAGATCCCTCGGTGGATTTTTTTGAGGGACCGTGCAAATGAAAGCTGAAAGCCTCTATTTTTGAATAGCGAAAAATTTGACGATGCCCATTTTTTTGTTATAAACATATCTACAGAAGAAGAGCATGGGCGTGAGCATGATCATGAGATGACCGTACAATTCGTAGTTGCTACTCCGTTACTGACCAGAACAGTCAACATTGTACAGGGAACCAAAAGGATGGGGCCTGGGTTTAGCTTTCCATCCTCTATGTGCAATTTTGAAGGTTCAAAACATTATATTGTCAGTACCGGCACCGGCCACGTTATGACGGTCATCTGGGAAGGAAAGGAATGTTAGTGTGACATCCGTTGCTACTAGCGACCGTGTGTACCTCCGCATCCCCAAGGTTGTCACAGGAAGGAAGTTTGTTACATAGATCTGGATCCACATTGCTAAGTGATGTGAGCTATGCAACCCTTGATATGATTTAGTTTTCCGCCGGCCAGCTGTCGGACGAATACAATAGTTTTATTGTATGTTTGTGTATTATATTTGATTATATACCGGGTATGAATAATTTTGAAACCACGCTTTTGTCGGATCAACTCGTAATAACGCACGTTCTAAGCTTATTGTTACTCTGTCAGAAAATAAACTATATTCAATTCCGTTAAGTGTTACTGCCAATGCTGAAAAACCAAAACCCGCGCCTTAGCATTACGAAAAAACTGGACAACTAAACAACTAAAATCGTTGTTTTTGAGTTTCACCTATGTTCTTGTATTACTTTTTTTTCGCGTTCCCGTGTTAATAAGATTGCGAATAAGAAAACCGTTGTACATATTTATTATCCGCATATGCTCACAACGCGTAATATAAGTTGAAGATGTGATGAAAAAAAAACCGAAATTTTGGAACTTAGCACGAATAAATCGACGCGGAAAACGTGGTCTACTGGGCACTGAATCGTACGGTTATCTTGACCTTTCTAAAGAAAGAGATACTTCGCCGTTTTGATCGCTGATTGCCTGCTTGTAAATCTGAAATAGAAAATAGTATGAAATTGTGATACGTTCTCCACTGTTGTTTTTTTTGTAAATTGTTATTTATATATAGGTTAAATTTACCTCCATCCCTCTGAAAAAAAAAACGGTATATTAGCAATGGAAAATAAACAGAGTAAAAGAAAATAATAAATAAATAGTGTGAATAAGTACACCAAATCTTGATCCTGGAATGTTCCTGCATTTAACCCTTTCAGGACGGTTGGATCATTGGCACCTCGCTGACGTATTCTACGGTAGCGAGGTTGGTGAAATAAGTCGTCCCGAAAGGGTTAAATAAACCAGGCTGGAAGGAAAACAGCAAGATCAAAACTTAATATGGTAGATCTTACACCGTAATGCACCATTCCAAGGTGATCTACCCACGTTACGGGTTCCTTTCACATCTGCAGAAGAAGATGTGATTTATTCTATTTTGCACCAGAAGAATTTTGATTATGTGTTGTTCGTGTAGTTGAAAATCGGAATTTTTGTCACGCGAAAATCGATCTTTCTCCTAAACCGTGCATTGGACGTACGTTGGACAAAGTGCGCTGGATAGAGGGCCAGACCCGCTGGTCACGACGTTAGATTTCACATATAGATTTGGAGAAAACTCGATTGTCGCGTGTGGGGAAACTTTGGGTTTCAACCGCGACGACAATACTCATATGTTTAACCTTCCGACAGCCGCAAAGTTGGCGCAAAGTTCACCAGCCCGAATTCTGAACTCTGTTTGTTTGCGGAATAACTGAGAACTTAAAGCCTTTACTCGTTAAAATGCGACGAAACACCAATGAAATGGCGTGCGTGCCAACTGAAATGGACTTACGACACATAAGCGATCAGCAGAGAAAGATAAAGGACAATTAATTCCAAAACATACAGTACTGGCCAAAATTATAGGCAGTGATGATGATACGATGCATAGTTCGATATACCTTTCTTCGGGTTAGCTTAACTCAATTGCCATTATTCGAATATAAGTGTTCATTGATCACGAAATAAAATTGCATTGTTTCAAACATCAAGCAAAACTTAACGAAGGAGAAAGAATTCAAATCTTGAATTTGGTCGAAAATTGTCTGGCCAAAATTATAGGCACTTTAACGACCTTCCTAAGAAAGTTTGATGTTCTATCTCAGACATTAGTAATAACATCACCAGGATCCTTCAATATTCTGTTTAGCAGAGGTGTTAGTATTGTTTAGAACCGAGATCATTGGTTTGTAAGTTTGATTTTGGGTGTATTTTATCAAATGTCAATGATAGCTATCTCGAGATACTTGTGATTTCTAGTTTATAAAATTGCAGTTAATAATAAATGTCCTCCATACGTTTCCAAAAGGTTTTAAGTGTAGGTTAGTGGGCAAGCCATCCAGAATATGAACTCCCAGGTATTGTAATGGGTAAGTTTTGTTGTATGGCATTGAAATTGATTAATTTTGAATTGTGAAATGAAGCGTTGGCTTGTTCAAAATACTTGTAACCATCATTACGACTAAAGTTCTTATTGAGATATTTCTCGTGGACATTGGAAATGTTTCTGATATACCTAATGGAATTCAATCTATCTTTCTATGAAACCGGCAGTCCAGTTTCTATTGAAGAAATGCAGTCTCACACACTGTTAGTATCCAGTCCCACTTTCCATTATTAGTTATACAGCTACTCAAAAAAGCGGTTTTCAGTCTAAGACAACAAGTAAATTAAGAACGCCTCGAAGGGTGCCAAAAACATGCCCATTGGAGCCAAATACAACGGTACCATGCTGTATTCAGTGATTTTATCCATTTTGAAGAAATTTACTGGAATATGGAGTGTCTGTAAGGTGGAGATTAGAATAACGCAATATGCTATTCAGCATCCAAACACGACTGCAAGGGGCTGGGGTAGTAACAGTCTGTGGGGATGATTTTTTTTTAAAGATATCGATCCCCTGATATCATCTGGGGGTATGCTGAATGCCAAACAATATATCAAAACTATATCTGTTGTCTAGGATAAACACTTTGTTGAGAACTTTATTTATAATGATGATAACTGGTATTTTCATGAAGAGAATGCTTCATATCACAAGGTGAAATATCAATTGATTGGTTTCAAAGCTATGGCATTTCTGTCCTAGCTTGATCGTCAACTAGCCTAGACAACAATCGTATTGAGAACACTTGAAGTATATTGATCAGCAGTTGTAAAACTATCAAACTAAAAATCGCCAGGTATTCGTTGTATCTTTCATGAATATTTGTTCAAAATTCACCAAACGCCAATGG
Source organism: Aedes albopictus (assembly GCF_035046485.1). Taxonomy (NCBI): domain Eukaryota; kingdom Metazoa; phylum Arthropoda; class Insecta; order Diptera; family Culicidae; genus Aedes; species Aedes albopictus. The sequence goes on from NC_085138.1 coordinate 218,913,660, forward strand.
CATAAACTTATGATCCCGATTCCAAACCGTGCTAAAAGAATATTCAAGGCTCGTGAAAGTATTATAACCTCGATGATAAAAAGTTTCTGAGATAGGACATCATACCTTCTTTAGTAGGTCAACATAGTGCCTATAATTTTGGCCAGACAGTTTTTGACCAATTTCAAGATTTTAATTAGTTTTTCTATGTTGATAATCGTTTGGAGTAAAAAACGTTGTATTGTTAATATGTAGTCAATAGACAATAATACTAAAATAATTGCATTTGAATAAAGCTATCTCAAAGGGAGATTTATCAACCTAAACATAGTATCATGAGCATTGCCTATAATTTTGGCCAGTACTGTATGCTGTAAGCGCATTACTTCAGATTACCTTATACCACAATCATGATGAAAAATTTATCCCGAAAATGTGGCGCGCTTCATTTGAAGTTTGATAGTTTTATCTCTTTTCTTCTGAACTGGTTAGAACGCATCCATGATTTTCATCTGGTTAACATGCCTTTTCATGTGAACTAATATGGCCATCAATCTGGGATGTCCACAATGATTCGTTTACACAAAGTCCAGACATTATCTAGAAAGCATTTGCTTAACAGCAAACTTGTTCAAAATTCCTTAGGTATCGAGGGTGCATTTGACAACGTGCATGTTGATTTTAACGTTTAGGCCGAGAGAAAGATAAAGTTGTTAAAATTGCACCCGACTAGGGTGGCGCTTTGAATAGGATCGTTTGTGTTCAAAACATCGTCCGTGGTACCGTCAAGGCGCCATTCACCGTGGGGGCTCCATTCACCGTGTGCCTTCGAATATTTTTTCATTATTTCCGTACAATACAATGTTGTATTGGTGAAATTGAAGGGAAATTGTCATATCATTCAATCATAATATGGAAATAATGAAAAAATACTCGAAGGCACACGGTGAATGGAGCCCCCACGGTGAATGGCGCCTTGACGGTACTCATGGTTCTAAACTTTCTCATTTTTACACCACAAGCTCACATGCTCAATGGTAGTCGCGAACTATCAACTCGTATGAACAATCGCGAAAAACGTTAATTGGTATAGGGTACTGGCTCCCTTATTAAGCATGTGGCTCCCATTTTCATCCTACGAAAAACAAACGATTGAAGCGTAGTTTGTTCTGTTTCTTATTTTTGTATTTTTTGTTAGGAGTGAGCACGCATGAAAACAAAAAGAACGGAGTTAATCGGTGCCGTAATCGCTAGTTTTCGAATAGGATGAATATGGGAGCGTGAGATTACTGATGGAACACATGCCCTAAAAGGAAAACTTTTGTGAAAAATTAAGTGAACTGATATCGACAATAGTTTAGTTTGGCAACTTTTTGTGTTTAGTTCATGTTCCGGTATAATTTCTTCACCGAGAAAATTCAATTTTACCACAAAGAAAAAAAAAGAACCATTTGTTGTATTTTTATCTTAAAATGTTGATTTTATCGATTTATTCCTCTTATTCTGTGGCTTGGATGATGGATAAAGTACCGGCAAGCGATATGCAATCGTAGATTCGAATCCCACCAAAAACAAATGTTATTTTTCATCAATTTTAAAAGACACGGACAACGTCTTCAGTTTTCGGCTGTACAGACTGTTTTAAACTTAACATTAGACAACGGACAACGGAGCATGCACCAGTAGAAACGGGGAAGAAACTATTCTCACGAAAAGTTTCAACGCCCGGAGCGGGAATCGAACCCTCACCCCAAAGCATGGTGCGATTATAAGCTTGGTAACCCTAACCGCACGGCTACGAGGCTGCACAATTACACAAGTTTACAAAATAAAACGAAAGTCGTGAACTTCTGTCAACGACCAAAATTTTTGAAGCACAATTTAGTGCTGATTTCGAAACCGACCTTCAAAAAATTTTAAGTAGAACAGTTTTTGAGTTTTAGTTCAATATCGAGTTTTATAACTTTTCAAAATATGTAATTTACTAAAAAGCAAATAACTTGCGTTTTGTTCAACCAATTTCAAATCTTTTTTTACCAATTGAATGCTTAATACAATACCATTCGATCATCTGAATACAGGTTTTGCGCCAGATTGATGAAATTCAAGATATTGGCAAGCTTTAGGGACGATCTTCTTAAATTTTAGCCAAATTCCCAAAATTTTTTGAAGAAATGTATTTTTTTCAATAAGAAAAAAACAACCTAAAAATTCTTTCTCGACGTTTAGTTGAAATATCATATGTAGGAGAATTACAGTAAAAATTTCAGCTCAATCGTAGCATTGATTACGGAGAATGAGATGTTTGAAGTGAGCGACTTTGCTTAAAAATAGAACAAAAATCGATTTCAAATCATCAACCTTGTATGGAAAGTCGAAAAAATTTCCGCTCTACTGTAATTTTTTTCTTTCGCGTTTTCGAACTCAGGGCATGATTCTACACCAAAAATGATCATCAGCTTACCGAGTTCAAAAATGCTGTAAACTAGTGTTATTATTATCATATTTTGCTCAAATGAAGAATAATAATAATAAATTGAAAAGATTTAAATAACTTAAAATGAAGAACAATAAACATGTTAACAAGTCCATGGATTGTCGTATTGTCCAATGATCACCACTATTTATATTAACGAAAGTCCTTTAGGTAGACGTTAGGTACACTGCGTGCACGCTTGTAAATCAAAGGGGTACCGCTGTTCGATCACTTTTGCACATTTTGAACGCCTTGTCACTGACAAGTTGTCAGACCTGTAAATGAAAACACACTGAACTTTGCATACGTTAAGATGAGCATATACAGGGTGTTAGGTTCCTGAGTGCAAACTTTTTAAATGGTGATAGAGGACCATAAATGGTGAAAAAAATGTTCTAAGCATATGGTCAAATCTCAACCGTTACGTAGTTATTGAACTTCCCATGTTTTTGACTCTTATTACCGTAACTGGCAATAACTTGAAAATGGTTAAACTTATCGAAGTTTTTGACCCTTATTCGAAAGATTATTGAATTTTCTATCAAATGGCATCTTTGAATCGATTGGTTTAGTTAAACAACTAAGTCTGGAGCTCGATTTGAATAGGTCGTATGTGCTTTCGTCGATATAAAATTCGATCAGTTTATTTTAGTCATTGTAGCAATATAGCAGATATTTTGCAAACTTTTAATGATGGAACAGAAAGCCTGTTTTGTAAGGATTTTGATTTATGTATAAACTTTGCTCAATTTCAACGGTTTTCGCTATAATAACCGAATCCAACTGATCGAATTTTTAATCGACAAAATCACATACGACCTATTCAAATCGAGCTCCAGAAGTTTTCTACACGGTCAGAAAATTCACTCATTTTCGAGCTAAAGTGGGGCAACTCAAAATTGAGTAAATTTTTTTTCCAGCGATAGCGCTGGCCCATGTGCAAAAATCTCATCAGTTTAAGCCGTATAATATTCTTGATGATGCGAAGAATATTATACGGCTTAAACCAGTTGGATTTTTGCACTTGGGCCAGCGCTATCGCTGGAAATACAATTTACTCATTTTTTGAGCTGTTCCAGTTTAGCTCAATTTTGTGTGAATCTTACTCATTTTAGAGTAACATTTTCTTAGCGTGTAGAGCAAAATAGCTAAAAATAGTGTATTTTTCATTGATTTTTGTCAATTATCTTTGAAACATGCGTAATAAATAAAATTTTTACTTACGCAAAGTTGTGGCTCCTGTTACACTCTACAATTCGTTCTTTGGCATCAAACTTCTAGCTCTTATCGTTTTCTTGCAATTTTGATTAAAATGTACGGCACAATGTGCAAAAAAGTGCTTTCCATGACTGCTTTTATGAACTGAAATGCGATGTTAAAATCGAAATTGTATCAAAATGATAAGAGATAGAATTTTGATGTCAAAGAACGAATTGTAGATTGAAACATGGGCCACAACTTTGCCTAAGAAAGAATTTTAAATTATTACGCATTTTTCAAAGATAATTGACAAAAATAAATTAAAACACACTACTTTTGAGCTATTTGCTTTAGAAAACTTAGTTATTTAACTAAACCAATCGATTCAAACATGCCATTGAGCATGAGCATGAGCATAGATGACCGCACAATTCGTAGTTGCTACTCCGTGATTGACCAGAGCAATCGAAATTGCACAAGGAACCAATGAATAGGGCTTGGGACTAGCTTCTTATTCTCAATGTACACAGGTCGAGAGCTCTCAACTTTAATAAGGTCAATAACGGCACCGGCCACGTCCTTACGGTCATCGAGGATGGAAGGGAATGTTAGTAAGACAAACGTTGTTATAAAGACCGCGAATCGCTGCATCCCCACGTTTGTCTCAGGAAGGATTTTTTTGTTAGTAGGGTAAGCTCCATTGTCAGTCCGGGAGTCACCTATGGTTGGTGATATGATTTGACAATGGATCAATATACACAAACCGCCGTTAACAACCGACCACTTTTCGACGCAAGAACTAGCCAAAAAGAAAATTCTATCGCGCGTCTCCATTCCACTAGGGAGCAGAAACCTTTAGTCTATTCCACACAGAAATACACTGAACGCGACTCACTTGTCGGCGCCCGGATTTTTTCTCGACCGGCGAACCCGAAGTAACATTTTTCACTCTTTTGTGTAAATGCAAAAAATGAAAGAAAATATTTATTATCAACTAAAAGTGTATTGGAAACTAGCGCCGAAGGGAAGCGAAAAATTCGTAACCGACTCGAACCACGGCGCGCGCACACTCGTCCCGTCGTCGGAGCCCCGCAGAGGGAAGAGGAAAGAAAAAATCGCAAAAATCTAGCAAAGCGAGCGCGCGAAACTTTGCTGCTGCCGAACTACCGCACACTACTGACTGCTTGGCGTCCCGTCGTCGGAGCCCCGCAGAGGGAAGAGGAAAAAAAAAATCGCAAAAATCTAGCAAAGCGAGCGCGCGAAACTTTGCTGCTGCCGAACTACCGCACACTACTGACTGCTTGGCGTCCCGTCGTCGGAGCCCCGCAGAGGGAAGAGGAAAAAAATCGCAAAAATCTAGCAAGGCGAGCGCGCGAAACTTTGCTGCTGCCGAACTACCGCACACTACTGACTGCTTGGCGTCCCGTCGTCGGAGCCCCGCAGAGGGAAGAGGAAAGAAAAAATCGCAAAAATCTAGCAAGGCGAGCGCGCGAAACTTTGCTGCTGCCGAACTACCGCACACTACTGACTGCTTGGCGTCCCGTCGTCGGAGCCCCGCAGAGGGAAGAGGAAAAAAAATCGCAAAAATCTAGCAAAGCGAGCGCGCGAAACTTTGCTGCTGCCGAACTACCGCACACTACTGACTGCTTGGCGTCCCGTCGTCGGAGCCCCGCAGAGGGAAGAGGAAAAAAAATCGCAAAAATCTAGCAAAGCGAGCGCGCGAAACTTTGCTGCTGCCGAACTACCGCACACTACTGACTGCTTGGCGTCCCGTCGTCGGAGCCCCGCAGAGGGAAGAGGAAAGAAAAAATCTCAAAAATCTAGCAAAGCGAGCGCGCGAAACTTTGCTGCTGCCGAACTACCGCACACTACTGACCGATTCAAACATGCCATTCGATAGAAAATTCAATAATCTTTCGAATAAGGGTAAAAAAACTTCGATAAGTTTAACCATTTTCATGTTATAGCCAGTTAAGGCAATAAGAGTCAAAAACATGGGAAGTTCAATAACTACGTAAAGGTTGAGATTTGACCATATGCATAGAACAATTTTTTCTCCATTTATGGTCCTCTAACACCCTTTAAAAAGTTTGCACTCAGGAACCTAACACCCTGTATGTATGTAGTTCCGTGTCAAAATTTGAGCTCAGTATATCGAAACAAACCATAGTTACAGCATCTCAAACTTGGCCATTTTGTATGAAAATCGGCGTTTTTCCTATCAATCATGCACCTCAGTGTACCTACACCATAGAGATGGTCGGGTTTCAGATTTTACAGACCCGAACCCGACCCGTACCCGAAACATTTTCAATATCAAAACCCGGACCCGACCCGAACCCGAGAATTTTTTGCTCTCTCAAACCCGGACCCGACCCGAACCCGAAAAATTTTCGTCGATCAAACCCGAACCCGACCCGAACCCGAGAAAATATTTGTCAATAAACCCGACCAAAACCCGAGCCAAAAAATAATTGTTAAATGTATCGAATATGACAAATAAAGCATTTTTCTAAATACTGATTTTTTTTACACCGGTACCAAACCCGACTTGAACCCGACGTTTTTCAAACCCGACCCGACCCGTACCCGAAATTTTTGAAAATGTTTAAACCCGGACCCGACCTGAACCCGAGTTTTTTATTAATTTTCAAGCCCGAACCCGACCCGTACCCGTCGGGTTCGGGTTCGGGTCGGGTTTCGGGTTTGAAAACCCGAAACCCGACCATCTCTAACACCAGTAGGACCAAATTAGTCCTGGGGCGGACCTGGTGGGATGGTTAAAACACAGACAATATTCTTAGTTAACCTTCCAGGACGCGCGCCATCAAGCAACCGAAACTGCACCGCGCTCGCGCTGTACACGACGAGCGAGGTGTTTTGGTAGTGTTTTACTTTTTACAACAGCGCGCGTCCTGAAGGGTTAATAACTGTGGAAGTGCTCATATGATGCGAGATGAAAACCATGCTCTTGCTCACTAAACCCTTAATTAAATTCACACGTGATGCTCATCGTTCGAGATTCGATTAAACCGTAGTAGCATGCATGGCTTATACAGAAAACCTGTTTATCCTTTCAACCCTCCAGACCCAGACAGACGGCAGCGGTTATCCGTTCTTTCATGGAGGCGCACATGATGACACATAGGGGAAGTAGGAGTGAAGTAACTTTGTGTACACATATTATTGCACTCGACTTCTTTCATTATGAAAAACTATACGAGAAATTATAAATAAGAAAAGCGGTGCCAATTAAATACACATCAAAATAGAAAAAAAAAGTTGGAGAAATATTATAACATTATAATATACAAGTGCTTGCATCTCCCCACTAAAAACTCCCTAAACAATCGTAAAGATTCAGAGGATTACCCGAGGTCAAAGACTGTAGAACTAACGTTTGTGTCACTTCCACGACGATGCTCGATGTCGTAACTGTCATATTCAAAGCTAGGTGTTCCAAAGTTTAGAATGCCTAGGTAATTCCAAACCCTATTCATTGATTTTGCTTCCCTTTGTAATTTCGTATTAACAATCACGAATTGTACGGTCCCATACTTAAAAAGTATACCTAAAAATCACATTGATGCTAAACCTTGATCAAGAAGGTTTTTAGATTAATTACTCGTTTATTACTCTCAATCAACTAAAGAACAATGGGACAGAATGTGAACTGTCGTTAAAAAAAAACAAAAAAATCTTCCGAAGTATCACCTAACTGTAGGTGCATCCATTTAACTCCCATGTTCTCCTAAAGCGACACGATCGAAAAGGAAATGCCATCCAATTGTGGTCCGGTTTGCCCAGTCAGTCGGCACGCAACCTTGATTGCGATCCAGTTTTTGAACTGCTTCCAAAGGTTAAGGTGACGGCTTTTAATAACATCACCTGGAGGGGCTGCAGTGCAGCAACGGTACCGCGTTATCCTTGCGCTGTGTGCTGTAATAACTAGCATTGAGTCCAATGTGGTAGCGCTTCCCGGATTGCTTTTTTTGCGGGACCTGTTTCTTGTTTTCGTTCTGTTTTGTTTTTTTTTTTCGGTTGGAAAGAATGTTGACATTTCTGGATTCACCCATTCTCATACTTAGTGGCCTTCAAGGAAGGGGTTTTAAGCTGCTTGCTGCCCGTGATCTAGATTCATAAAATTCATCATTCCATTGATAGCACAAAACGAGATAATTGATTGAAATTTGGATTATTTGTTGTTCATTTATACAGAGTGGGATACATAATCAAGCTTCATTTGGCATGCCTCATTGGCTGACTGTGCCTGTTAAACCCTTCTGAATTAAAGTTATAGGGTTTGTGTTCCATCAGTAATCTCACGCTCCCAATTTCATCCTATTCGAAAACAAGCGATTACGGCACCAAATGATTCCGTTCTTTTTGTTTTCATGCGTGCTCACTTCTAACAAAAAATACAAAAATAAGAAACAAAACAAACAGTGCTTCATTCCTTTGTTTTTCGTAGGATGAAAATGGGAGCCACATGCTTAATAAGGGAACCAATACCCTATTTCAAGTTCCACTTGTTTGCTGTTTCGCGCTAAAAGCCGTTGCCGATTAATCAGCACGTAATCTTACATTTCTGTTTTCTGTAACTTTTTTTTTGGACTTCAGAAACAATGGGTTATTGACCTAAGGGCTGCTAGCACTCTACTTGAAAAGCATTTTATAATTAGCCGCACTGGATTCCAGAAGAGATGCTTTAAGAGCCGCGCCTCCTCAGTGAACAGACGCTCAGGTCGTAACAAACTGAATTTGGCAAACTAGCTGAATTCTAAAAGATAACGATCAGTTATGCCCACACTTTGCGCATCGTGATTGATGTTTGCATGGGATTTTATATGGGAAATTCTTCTTTTATTGCATTTTAATAACAGGGGATTAACATTGTTCTGAAAGTATGTAACCGAAGATGTAAGAGTCTAGCCTTAGATATCCTGAAAAATTAAAATTCCACACACATTTTATTCCCGATACGCACAGTTTTTGGGACACCAAATAACACCTGAGAAACTTTGATCTGATTGAATGTGATCAAATTTGGGTAATTCTCGCTGAGACCGGCCCACTATTTACACCTTGTCTTCAAAAATGTTTAAGGTGCCGATTGTCTGAAAGCCCTCGCCTAAAAAGTAAGAAAAATGCATTTGGTTACTCAAATTGATGGACCCCCCGTTAGTTAGAGCCACAACAATTTTTGCAGACCCCTCGATTTTGGTCAAATGGTGGCTCACTTAAACCGTTATAACTCGAAAGTTTCTCCAACAACCACCTCAAAACGAATTGTTGTTGAAAAGAGGAAAGATAGAGCTACTATTTACAATAATAAAAAGTTGGGTCGGCCATATTGATTTTGGCCGCCATCTTGGATTTTTATACCAAAACATTTTTTTCACCTTGAGGGCAACCACCGATTTTCAAAATTTTTGCATCAATCGAAAGCTGACCCATTTATACATAACATATCAAAAAAATAGAGATGTCTTTTTCTTCTTTTAAAAGTTATCTGTCGTTTTGTAAATTATGCCACTTTTTGCGCACTGGGCCCGATGCTGGCCGTTTACATAAATGCAGAGTTATTTCGCAGTGTTAACGAACACGAATTCAAATTCTGAACCCACTAATGGAAAGCTGAAGGTTTGAGCTTCACAAAACACTAAAAAAGTTATAAAAACAATGCCCGCATCATTGAGAAACAGTCAAAAACGGAAACGAACCTCCGATTTGGCCAAATTTTTCGTAACGCGGCTTTGTGTATACATGCAGGCGTAAACTCGGATGCTGTTGCATGTCGTTGCCGGTGCGCATGGAAATGTATGGAGAAAACGTGGCTTAATTTACAAAACTGCAAAACTGAAAGAAGAAAAATACATCTCTAATTTTTTGATATGTTATGTATAAATGTCCCAGCTTTCAATTGATGCAAAAAATTTTGAAATCGGTGGTTGCCCTCATGATGAAATCATTGTTTTGGTATAAAAATCCAAGATGGCGGCCAAAATCAATATGGCCGACCCAATTTTTTATTATTGTAAATAGTAGCTCTATCTTTCCTCTTTTCAACAACAATTCGTTTTGAGGTGGTTGTTGGAGAAACTTTCGAGTTATAACGGTTTAAGTGAGCCACCATTTGACCAAAATCGAGGGGTCTGCAAAAATTGTTGTGGCTCTAACTAACGGGGGGTCCATCAATTTGAGTAACCAAATGCATTTTTCTTACTTTTTAGGCGAGGGCTTTCAGAAAATCGGCACCTTAAACATTTTTGAAGACAAGATGTAAATAGTGAGCCGGTCTCAGCGAGAATTGGGTTCTTTAGGGGTATCCAGATTATTGCATAATCGGAATCTCCGTCCAAAAATTAGTCGAAATCCAAAATTTCATCATTTTAGGTGCCCGGGAACTATTTTTAAAATGCATTTAACGTTTGTATGGGGATTTTTTTTTGTTCGGGGCGAACTGCCACTTTATCGATTGAACTGTCATTCTATCCACGGAAATTAAAACTGTTTTGTTTATTTAACCATCAAAACAAAGGAATCGGAACGCAATAAAATCACGTTATACTCAGAAAAATGAGCTCTTTCGATTAGGCTAAAGAAAAAGGCAATATTTAATTCACTAAACAACCCAATTACCCATTTATAACATTGATCCACGCTAATGCTCAAGTATTAGAGGACTAGTTCCAGAGGCATGTTATCCTCCATTTGGGACATTTGTGCCAACGGGATGGGATGAAAATTAGAAAAGGGAAAAGTGGTCAAAAAGGAAGGGGTGCCATAGAAGAAGGAATAAATCAGTGCTCTGAAAAGGGCACTGTAAAACGCATAAGCGTAACGAGAGCCTATAGCTCATTGGAGGCAACTTATACAGCCATGCGACTTTCAATACGACTTTGAAAGGCAAGTTCACAAAAGCATCCTCAAAATTCAAGAAACCAACCAAGCAAGAACCACGTTTGAGCGAGTATTTTTTTTTAACGTATACAACTTTGTGTAATACTGTGGATATTTCAAATTGGGAGGCATGTGAGTTCACATGAATAGGCATGTTAGCCAGACGAACATCATAGATGCGGACGATGCGACAATGCGTTGGAAGTATTTTGGATGTAATGAGGTGTCATGAAAATATCTACTAACTACGCTAAAAAACTACAAAAGATTAAATATAAAAACATGTTTGATATTCTCAAATCTCTCTTGAGAAAAATAGGAGGCATCCAATTTGGTCCTGGAAATTAAAAAAAAGCAGAGCTAAATCGGTTCTGCAGCTATCATACTCGGAGCGGAAGCTACTCGTAACAATACCACAAGACCGGATTATTTGAAGATTGGTTGATTAGCTTTGCTCAATCTAGAATCATATGTATAACGCATGGTTGAATTTCAAAATAAGAATTTGTTTATTCCAGTTAATCCAGTTAACTATTGTTGTTCTTGTTGGAGAAAATGCAACGGTCGTCCGGTATTCGACCTGATTGCCAAACCCCCTAGTGTCGACCTAATTGCCGACACCCCTGTTGTGCATGTTTTTGACAGTCCGTTTTGTGCATGTTACCAAGACAATGACAGTGAATCAACAATGTACACACTAACTTTTTTCTGCTGAACTCAGCAATATTTTTGACGAGATTATAACAGCTGAGCGCTCGGCGATCATTTCGGTAATTGAAACAATTACTGAGCGCTCAGTAGTCGCGGCGCTCCAACGAACTGTCAAAAATAACTGAAGCGATTGTTGTAGTTTGAGGACAGCTCAGCTATTTTTTGAAAACCGTTCGGTTAAACCATATGCATTTGTCAGGTAGATAGCTGACCAGCCCAGTACTTTTTTCTGACGAAATTCGGTTACAATGGGATTGTTTTTATTCTACATATAACTGAGAAGCTCAGTATTTTTCTACGAGTTGCAAGCAATCAGAGCATGTTTTAGATAATTATTATGCTGAAACCAGCCCTTTATTAAAATACAATAAAATTACACTGCTTGTTTATAAAAACTCTTTCTTGGTGGTGCATTTGAGTCCGAATGGTGACGTCGCCAGAAGAAAAAGTACACGATATTTTCGTTTACCGATGCGCATTTCTATAAGGAAAAAGAAACATGAAAATCAAAGTACTTACACTGATATTCTTTGTGCTTACATCACACTGTTATATGCACTCGATAATTCCTTCCAATTTTGTTTTTCACAGCCGTAAAATTATACTTTATCTGCTTAAAACTTCGAAATTTTACTCTCACTGCACACAGAATAGAATAAGATGGCGTGCTTTGTAACAGTTTGACAGCTCTGCCATGATTAACAATCGTACGGTAATAAAATGACGACCTTTCAGTGAAAAGTTCAAGATTGCTGACTGATCAGTAACAATGTTTACCGAACTTTTTGACTACAGGGAAGAACTTAGATGTGCTGAACATATCAGCAATTATTTTCACCGTACACAGCATATGATCTTGAAAACTAGCAGTCGCCAGTAGTTTCTGATGCAATGTTCAGTACAGGCTCGAGAAAAGCACCGAGTGTTCAGCAATTTTGTAGTTTTGACGAACTTATCCGCTAAAAAAAGTACCGAACATCGAGTTTGGGATTGAGTGTGTATGTATGTTTCCCTTTTTATGTTGGAATAAATGTTTATCGCTTGACGACGGAACACTTGAGTTTTTCTCCCGCGGTATTTTCCGAGTTTCCCGGTAATGTTTTCGCGTTTCCACGCATTATCCGCTGCGTACCTGTCCGCTTCGTCTAACAGTTCTTACTTGGAGTTTATGAGTATAAGCATGAGAATTGGTGGCCGTACACTTCGTAGCTGCTACTCCGTGATTGACCAGATCTAGCGGAATTTCACAGAGAACCAATAGATGGGGCTTGGGATTGGCGCACCTTTCTCAATGTACACGTTCCGAGAGCTCAAACGTTATTGGGTCAATAACGGCGCCGGCCACGTCCTTACGGTCTACCGGGGAAAGGAAGGAATGTTAGTTTGACAATTGTTGCTACTAGAGGTTGTATGTACATATACTACGAGGAAGGGATAATTACTTTTATTTTGTTTCAGATAGTGCCAGGGCCATAAGGAGGAAATTCCTTTGCCCTATCTCAGGATTCTGCAAGAGAATGTTTAACGGAGTGACATTAACTATCTTAGCAACATCACTCCCAACGTTTCTGCTTCACATAATTATACATAGGGTAGAGGAGGTATTTTGGACGTGGCAGGTATTTTAGCCCACTTAGGAAGTTTTATGATATTTATCATATGATCTCTACTGTTGGGGCGTGTGGTACATTCGGAACTAGAATACCATTTTGAGAGCAACTTCTATTTCAAGCAGCTTCAAAAACTGCAATTTATTAAAAGATAATTAATTTAAAAGTAAATAATTACAATATAAACTTACGTTGTAGTATTAGTTCACGTACAAATCTCCCAACAACAGTGCACAATTCATCGTTGTTCTACCTTTCACGAACTAAAACGCACTGTTCTTTATACGCAAGTTCCAATAGACAACTGCTGTATTGAACATCGCTCTTGCTTCAGGGTTGCCAGTTCCACAAGACCCTAACGTATAGGAACTATTCGCAACATTCCCCCCCTGGAACTGGTGACAAACTGAAACCCATCTGCTGCACAATTTTTATCCGAAACTTCGAAATAAATTTGGAAACGTTGCGCGCAAGCAATGATTCATCTGGAGATGGCAGCACCATACCATCGTGGATGTGAATTGTGGAACGTACGCGCAAGTCGAGTTGACTCGTTCCACTGCTAGCTACAGTACAATACCCACCGGGATCGAACAGCAACGTTTTAGACAATAGAGGTAATAAACTATAGAGGAAGAATGTCGCTGGCGTCGCTGCCGAAACATCTCTTGCTGGCGGAGATAGGCCGGGCTATAAGTGTCAAAGCGAAAAAGTATGCAGTTTGACAGATAGATACCCGACATGTTTGCGAGCGAGAACAAAGGGAACAGCAGCGACATTCATCCTCTATAGTTTTTTAACTCTATTTTTTAGACTGATGACGATTGCCTTGCTTCCAGCGGCAGTGGCGGCGAAGACGGCGGCGGCGGTAGCGGTGTTGCTCTTTCATCGTTGGATGTGGCTTTCGACAGGCTACCCGTACACAGTAAAACCGCTCAGCACTAAAATGTGTAAGCCCTACTCATAAGTGCATAATTTCCAGACCACACAAAAATGTGTTACAGTTACACATTCTCAAAAAACAGCTCGTACACTCGTCTAGATGCGAAATGTCGATTTTTTTTTGTTTTCCAAGGTCACTAGTAAACCTAGCTAGATTGCTGTACAAAAAAATTTGCGAATTTAACGATTTTGCGGACACAGGAGCTGATTTTGTGAATGTGCAAGGGTTACACATTTTTGGTGTAGTCTGGAAATTATGCACTTCTGTGCTGAGCGGCGTTAGCGTGTATCACTCTAGTTGCAATGGGCATTGTGTTTTGTTCCTGCTTGTACGCTGATGACGAATCAGCTGGTGTTGTTTTGATGATTTCTCCTTTCTTTTGGAGAGACCGATCACCGATGACGATGTTTTGTGAAACAGCTGATTTGAGCAAGAACATTGTTTGCGAGGTTTGTTCGGAAGAGCCTACTGGAATCGATACACTAGTGCAGTCTTTTTGCGGCTGGGTGTCGTCACTTTGTGGAATCGGTTTTATTACCTTTCCTTTGCTGACCGTATTCCCACTAAAGACCGGTCCAGAAAGTATGGACGCAGTAAGAAAATATGGGCATTTCAAAACTATTGATGACTAGTTCTTTTTGAAAGCTACATCCTGTTGGTCAACCTATTTTCTCAACATTTGTACAGCGGTTTTTGGGATTCCTACAGTTTGTTTCAAAATACATGAACTTTCAGCGGAACATCATCGAAAAAATGTGCACAAACGATGTACAGAGTTTGAAAGGTCACTTAGGAAATAAACAAAATATGGTGGAAGTAAGTGAGAAAATATTGCAAACAGTAATCAGTAACCACGGTGGGGATAACACGTTTAAGCATAGGCAGAAATTGGGTAAAAAATAAAGATCCTGCTAACCCTCGTTTGGATAAACAAATAATGAAGATGTTTGAGCACATCAAAAAACCTCCTAACATACACAAAGCGGGTCATGACCAAAAAAGTTACCATTTCGAATTCCAATGTTCATCGTGGTAAAGAACGTTTGAATTGTCGATCCTATAGTAAGCAGAAATAGGCAAAACGAAGCCCGAAACAAGAACCATTAATTAGGCCCAGACAACTGAAGACTAGGTGCGTCCATACTTTCTGGGGCAGTCTTTATATTGCCGTATCACTGCTTCTTTCCTAGCGCTGAATTCCAATTCCATTTTGCGTACAGCTTTTCTGAATTCCTCGTCGATTTTGGCCATGTCTTGCTCGTAGTGAAGCTCCATACGTTTCACTCGTTCGTCATAGTCCTTCCGCCACAACTCATTCTTCTTCTCTAGAAGGGAAAGTTCGTCTTCTACACTTTCCATGGCGGAATGCTTCTGGTGGAGTACAACTTTTTGAAGTTTGTTGGGGCGTGTGGTACATTCGGAACTAGAATACCATTTTGAGAGCAACTTCTATTTCAAGCAGCTTCAAAAACTACAATTTATTAAAAGATAATTAATTTAACAGTAAATAATTACAATATAAACTTACGTTGTAGTATTAGTTCACGTACAAATCTCCCAACAACAGTGCACAATTCATCGTTGTTCTACCTTTCACGAACTAAAACGCACTGTTCTTTATACGCAAATTACAATAGACAACTGCTGTATTGAACATCGCTCTTGCTTCAGGGTTGCCAGCTCCACAAGACCCTAACGTATAGGAACTATTCGCAACACTTGGTAAATTTTGATTGTAACACGGAAAGTATTCAACTATGTGATGTGAGTTTCATTCTGGATGTCAGTTAAATATGCTGTTCAGAATCAAAAATAGAGAAAATGTTTTCACTTCCAATAAAATGCACGAACCCTTGGACCACTTCTTGTATAGCGTCTGAACTAGTCATTCTCCGAGTCCACGCGCCACCCCATCTGTAGCTCCAAGACGATGTGGGTGACAATGGACTACCCGCTTTGCGCGCAGCCACAGTTGATCAGCAGGAGTAAATCAATTTAATTTTGTATGGCGAAATGCATCTAAACTTGAATTACTTGAAATACAAAGCTTTTCCCGAAAAAATATTTGGTAGGCTTAATAGTGGTTACCATTGTGCACAACCACTACCAAATATTTTTTCGAATAATGTGTACCACTTTGAAGAATTTGCCTTTAGATGGTATTCGCCATACAATATTTTTGCGATTTACTTTTAGCGATTTTTCGCGCATAGAAGCTAGCGCCACATTGGTCGATGCGGAGAGTAGGAAAACAGCCGATGTAGTTAATTCATTGTTAAAACGGCATTCCAGCCAAGCTCATCCCTACAATCCTCTGGACAAGTTTGCCCGGAGTTGTGTTCTCCCCGCAGTTGACAAGCATGCGGTCACGCATTGTGCGAAAACGCGGGCAAACGAACAAAACGTTTACCGCCGTTTTCTCTAAACCAGAACAATTCGGATATTCTGGAGAAACTGAATGACCGAAACGATGTAGATACTGTCGGAAGCAACCATGGCCTGAAAAGTTATGAGTTAGATGGAATGATACTTCCCCATGGCGCCTGTTAACCAAACTTTCTACCCTTGGAATCAAACTGTGGGCCCACCTACATTGGGTGGAACCTCGGGTGGAACTGTCCCACCCGCGCTACCATATGACCATGGTAGCCAATCTGGTAGTTCTGCGCATGCTTTTTGTGCCGTGCATTTTGAAGCATTCTAAGTCTTTCCTGATAAGGATACCGATATGAATCATACCAGTGATGATGCAGAGTGAATCGTGTGGTACGCGCTCGCAACCCTCAGGCACATTTGCCTATAAGTACTTTCCAGTTTACCACGGTAGCTTTTGGTACACAGCGCTGTGTCCCAAGCTGAGCCACCATACCTTAGTCTGGACGTAGCGATACTAGCCAGATCCTTGCGCTTACTGGCATACACCGCAGAGCTATTGGACATTATCCAGGACAGTTCCACTATAAATAGCTGTCTAGGCTATTTTGCAGGCGTAGCGAGGTAAGCTTACTGTCGATCATCACGCCCAAGTGTTTGACGGAGCGCTTCGAAGTGATAGTGCAACCGCCTAAACTGATCACCGCTGCTCCGACTTTCGGTTGTTCACAACCACCACCTCAGTTTTGTGGGGAGCCAACTCCAGTTTCCTGGATCTGAACCACGCCTCCACAATCTTGATCGAGTGAGCAGAAGTCAACCCATGAGTCAACTCCACTTCTACGATTGACTCACCGTAAACTTCCAGCGTAATGTCGTCAGCGAAGACGACGATCCCCACCACCCACCGGGAACTCTAACCTCAACACCTAGTCGAACATGACATTCCATCACACCGGACACAGGATGGAACATTGCGAGACTCCTGCGGGTACATGAAAGCACTTCCTACCGACCTTTGTGTAGTAAACTAGTACTCGAAAGTAACTTCCGAGAATCTTGTACAGATTCCCGGGTATCCCAAGACGCAGGAGCGTTTCGGCAATAACCGACCACCTGGCGCTATTGAACGCGTTCTTTACATCCACAGTTGCTATCGCACAGTAGCGAATCCCTGTTCCCTTACGCTATATTCCGTGTCCGTTGTATAGTGCATGCCATATTACTTTATTACTATTGAGAAGCTATAAAGTATTCGATTCTGTTACAGTAAGCAGTCATTTTCAACTTGATCGCAAGAAAGGATTCTGAATGATAGGATCCGCTTTTACATACTCTTTTTTCCCTTAGCCCTCTAATGCCCAAATTTTTGATTTTGATCCAAATATTATTTTTTGTCATCTGGAATCCATTCAAACATATTTTGGAAATTGATTCCTTTTAATTTGTACTTTTGTGAATTTGGGGTTTTGATTTTTCTGAATTTAATTCTTGCACATTCCTACGCTTTTAAATATTTCCTGGGGGTTTGGTATTAGAGGGTTAACGAAAAAAATCAAGTAATGATACGGATATGAACCATGCATCAGAACCCTAGTCCTTACTGTCTCAATCCAGTGAACACTGCATTAAATATTAGGCATACTAACCCATTTTACTTTGTTTCAAGATCCATCTCGGCCACACCCAAACCGAGACTTATCACTTTTGACAAGGTATAAAATGTAATATGGTCCAACGTGTTTTTCTATAATTACTAAAATATGTTGTTGTACTGGTTGAAAGTGGTTAGGCTTAGGACCAGGCTATGCTTTGGTCTCGTAACGCAACCCGAAAAGATGATCTATCCACGGTACGGCTTCCGTTGAAGATCGAGCATCTTTTAGACCCCCTGAACCATTCATTCCTCAGCACATGTCGCCTGGCACCTTGGATTGGGGTTACCTGTTTGGTGGACTATTACCCCTGCAACAGGTTGTCCGTAGAGCTATTCTAAGCCGCAGCTTCACTGCAAACCTAAAGCTTGCTTTGGGTGTCTTGAACCAGAAGTCGTGGGACTGTAAAGGCTAAGCTTTGAGGGAGATGTGGAGGTAAAGGCCATAAGGCACAAGGCTGTACAAAGCTTTCCAAGTGCTTGATTTTTTTTTCGAGAAATTTGAGATCGACCGGGCAT
Source organism: Aedes albopictus (assembly GCF_035046485.1). Classification (NCBI taxonomy): domain Eukaryota; kingdom Metazoa; phylum Arthropoda; class Insecta; order Diptera; family Culicidae; genus Aedes; species Aedes albopictus. The sequence goes on from NC_085138.1 coordinate 218,932,028, forward strand.
TGGACCCGTCACCCTCAGCTTAGTCGTGCTTAATACCCGTGGCTTACCACATCGGCTATATGGTCTATATGGGAACACTTCCACCGTTACTAATTGAAAGGAAAACCTCTTTAAAGAAAAACACGTTTTACAAAAATTGTTTTAACTTTGGTAATTAGTACTATTTTTTCATGTTCTCGAGCTGATTTTACACATTGAATATTGTACTATGCATGACGTAAAAAGAGAATTCTTAAAAACAAGTCTACATACTTTTACAAAAAAAATAAAACTTTTCCTTAGTTTCACGCACCTTAACATATATAACATATATATAACATATATAACTTAATGCAAAGAAAGGGTATTTAGTGGAAGTCGATAAACTTACTTGCAAAACCAATATAGCGGTAAATCTACAATATACTATGCCCAGGAAAGTCGAGAAACTTATCCGACTGGATCGGGAATCAAACTAGCCGTCACCGGATTGGCGCTAAAAGCAATCAATATTTTTCTTTTCCAAAAATCGAGCATGTTGACCCAGTTTAGTGTGTGTGAACTTCAAAGTGTTCAAAGTGGGGTATTGATCAGTTTGCAATAATCTGAAGCTAAAGGGTAAAGGTGTGAAATCCTCCTTAAATGTTTTGGTATTTTGTGTGAAGTTGATTTGAAACCAACAAATTTCTGTGCACAGTTTTTCCGCTAATGTCGAAATATTGCGTTTCAGGTCAGCTTGTTAGTGTATATGCAGATTTATATAAATGTAACAAAAAATCTAGTTAATCTTGCTCATGTGTACAGTACACAACACATATTGCCTATTTTTCTTGTTTCTTTTTGAGCCAGCACAATTATATCATTAGTAAATAGTATGTGTTCATTTCCCACGTCCTACCGCCGTCAGCTTGGGTGGTGGTCATGTGAATATTTATTAAATTTAGATCTTTAAAGATTAGTCGAACCCATGTTTGGAATGATGCTGGGCCGTTTTCACTAGAGATGAGCAATGTGCACCACCTCACGCTGCTTCTTTCTTATTAATGCTTCGCAGCTCAACTGCATCTTCATACGATCGTCGACTAGGTACTTGGTATGTTTTGCCTTTCGTCGGCTTTTCGAACACAGTCATAGGCGGCGGCAACAATCAGTTATGAAATCATGCATAAAAACAATGCGAATAATTAATAAACATCGTTTCTGTACAATTTCATTATGTGTCAATTGCGGTATCATGTATGTGGGCGAGTAGATTGACTCACAGAGCCATATCTCCTCCTTCCCTCTTGGTATTGTTTACATGGGTTCTAAATGTAGCCATTCGACATGTAAATTAACTCTAGAACTGGCTAGAGAGGAAAAACTGCTTCTGGGCTAACCCAGAAGCGATGTAAATAATCAACAGCATGTGTAAAACATGTTTGATGCCATTGATTGTGATTAGATTAGATGATAATAAATACTTCATAGGTGCTAAGGAGCTGTTCATAAACCACGTAGAACAAATTTTGGCCATCTCAGACCCCCCTCCCCCTCGTAGACTTTTTGAAAATTTGTATGGAGCGTAGACTTTGGCCAGATCCCCCACCCCTCCCACAAAGTCTACGTGACTTATAAATGGCCCCTAAACAGGGGACGCATACTCCTGTCAAAATTTCATTCATAAAATCGGCTCGTAAAATGGACTATTCTCATTTTTTTATCTCTTGTTTTTCTCGCTTATGACTCAACTGTGCAATAATACTCGTTTCTTCTTCTTTACAGATTCCCAATCAAACATGCACATTTGGCGTTCCGTCATATTGCAAACATGTAAGTATTCCATTAACCCACGAGCGATCGCGCTGTTGTATTTTGTACAACACGTTGAAAAAATCTCGCTTTTTGTACCCAGCATTAGCGTGGTGCTGATGCAGGTAGTCAACCGCGCGAGTTACGGAAGGTTAAACATTGATCTGTATGTTAGTTTATAAGCAGCAAGGAATTGGCATCCCTATCCCACCAATGCAATGTTTTCGTAGCCAGCATAACAGCGGCTCAAGCGAAGGGCTCAAGCTGACAACCTATCTTTCAACACAGCAACATAATTTTAATGCGGGGTAAGAAAACAAGAAGACCGTAACAGTCCCCTGATAAGCAGGTACAGTCTCACAAAAGAATTCTGCATATATGAGTTAAAACTTATTAAATATTTAATAGGGGGATTCACTTAACAGCGTAAACTGATTAAACGTCGCGATCACCAAGGCAATCTTTGATTTTTTCATTCGCAAAATCATGGAACATTTCAAATAAGCAGAAAATCATGGCTCACGCAGCAATTTAATCTGTTTAGTGAGTACCCCTAATATATTTCTTAGAATTCACAGTTTGTAGCAGTCTATTATAAAATATATTGTTTGAGTTTGACGCTATTGACTATAATGTATAGCCATATATTGTGGATTTACCGGCTACTTGTATTCTACCGGTTACTTAGGTAGCTGTTACAAAGTAGCCGTTTTCATATAGCGCATTTAGTTCACCACTGGACTATCGCACTAGTTTTCACGAGTGCGAAAACGCTAATAAAAGTGCGCGATTGCATCAAATCAACTCGGTGTCTTCAGAGCACTTGTTCTCCATAGATTGAAGAAATAGTGCGCCGAAGACATCAACCTGATTTGATGCAATCGCGCACTTTTATTTATGTTTTCGCACTTATAATGTCGCAGTTCGCAGTCCAGTAGTGAACTAAATGCGGTATATAAAAATCAACTTGATTGTCAAAAAATGAATGTCGCTGAGTAGCTAGTGGCAACGAGAAATAGTGCTCACAATATAAATGTTTAAAAACATTTTTAAGTTACTCTTTTTATAAAACGGCTACTTTGGAGGCCATACTGAAGCGACCGGTAGAATACAAGTCAGGCCAAACATTTCAATAGGTCCTATCTGCATTTGAGAGGCTCTCTTTGTTCACTTTCTCTTTCAATTATTGCAATGTAATGGTACACTTTTCAACTATTTTTGCAGTACAAATCAAAAGACGATTGTTTTGACCATCGTTCAATACAAAGAGACAATCATAATACAAATAAACAGCTGAGCTATTAACGAAAGAGAGGGAAACCAAAGAGAGCCTCTCTTCTGCAGATTGGACCTTTAGACATGTTTGGCCTGAAGTAGCCGGTAAATCCACAATAATGTCGAATTCGTTTTTGAACCTGGGTTGGAACTGGATCGGCGGAAAATGTGTAAACAAACAACGTCAAACAAACTTTAGTACAAGCAAAACCGAAGTCGGGTTGGGATTGAAACTGTGATCTGATCCAGTTCCAACCCAGGTTGGAACTGAATCAAAAACGAAAACGACATAAGTTGGTTTTTTCTGACTTGGCATGCCGAAACATATTGGAAAACTTGTAATCAAAAGACACAAAGCGTTGGTTAATTGGTAGATGAATTTTTGAAAAAATAGCATTCGTGTGGGATTAGAACCCATGACTCCGAATTTGCTACTCTCTAATATAAAAGTACTCATTTTTAGTAAACATCCATGCCGCACAGAGAATGGTGTTTTTTTTTTATTCTTAATCACTTAACCTAATTTACAGCTCTATTGTCCACTGGGGCACTACGTGAGCAATTTCAATTGACAGCTGCACTTACAGGGGGTGGCCAAAATGTTTGGGATAGGCAACTTTTTTTCTTTCACAAAAAAGTTCAACATGTTATAACTTTTCATAGAGTGCATAAAATATTCTCAAATTTTGACCGTTTGTCAACCTACTATATGTGCATCAGTGGTACAAATTTGAGCTCGATTGGTTAATCTTTTGCAAAGTTATAACCGTTCTGGTAAAACACTATTTTTAAGACTATCAATTTTTGAACTCTCATATCTCGGAGACCAGTGAACCGAATTGGATGAAATTTTGAGCGATTATCAACAATATAATAATGCTTGAAAATTCATCAAAACATAGGTACTTTTTAAACGTTGAAAAAAGTTATGATGGATTGATCATTTTGGATCTTTTTCGAAAAAAAATGTATTTTTTTACATCAATGCCATTAAATTTTATTTTTGATATCCAAAGATTTTCTACTTCTGTTCATAAGATATCTATAATAAGATATATTAGAGCCTATTAGGATTAAAGAAAGAACATATTTAGTAATTTTTGTGCAGTATTGTAAATTTGACTCATTGTCCTCTATAGGTATGAAAATGTCATACCATCATAACTTTTTTCAACGTTTAAAAAGTACCTATGTTTTGATGAATTTTCAAGCATTATAATAGTGTTGATAATCGCTCAAAATTTCATTCAATTCGGTTCACTGGTCTCCGAGATATGAGAGTTCAAAAATTGATAGTCTTAAAAATAGTGTTTTACCAGAACGGTTATAACTTTGCGAAAGATTAACCAATCGAGCTCAAAATTGTACCACTGATGCACATATAATAGGTTGACAAATGGTCAAAATTTGAGAATAATTGATGTACTCTATGAAAAGTTATAGCATGTTGAACTTTTTTGTGAAAGAAAAAAAATTGCCTATCCCAAACATTTTGGCCATCCCCTGTACATTTTGTACAGCGCCTAGATTCTATTCTACTTTATCGAACTGGTTGCCTTTCTGCTGCTTTCACTTTTTCTACTTTATACCTAGTAGAATGATGAGCACAAGGATGATGATGGATGGCCGTTGTTCCTTTCCAGTCCGATTGGGGGTCCATTATGAGTAGCAGTTCGCCGATGTCCGGTATCCGGGTCCGTTTGAGCCATGGGGCTCAGAAGAGGGTCACAGTGTCAGTTGCTCTCGGGGGAAAAGCAACTGACGAAAAATTGCAAGTGCCGGGGCTGGGAATCAAACCCATGACCATCCGCATATGAAGCGAACGTGTGACCAACTACGCCACGGGCCCCGGCTAGAGAATGGTGTTGCATACGACGAATTTCGCACCAACTCGTCTTCGGGGTTGGCAGCACCCCCTCAGAATGTTATGAAATTTTGTAGGTTTCAAGACTTTACCTTTTCAAGCAACTTTGCGTATTTTGTTTTTTCAAAATTAACCTAGACTAACATTTAAAAAGAGTCAAAGTTCTTTAACCGTTTTTTTTTCACAAAAAATAACTCGAATATGATAAGATGTACAAAAAAGTAATGTATGGGTGACATTTAGAGAATTGTCCAAGCTTTCATGAAAAAATATTTAAAAAATTCTAAATACATTTTTACACGCTAAAAAATATATTTTTAAAATTAAAAGTCAATTTACAGAAAATGCCCACTTTTTTATGTTTTGAAATTTTTTTCCAAGAAAGTCAATATTGTTGCCTAACTTTCCTCCATACATCACAAGATGGGCACTTTTAAGGAAAAAAAGTTTTTCTAACAAAAACTTTTTCATGTTAGTTTTTTTAGCGTGTTGCGCATTAGCCGTTTTTTTTTTCACAAAAAATATAACTCGAATATGATAAGCTGTACAAAAAAGTGATGTATGGGGGACTTTTAGGGAATTGTCCAAGCTTTCAAGAAAACATATTTAAAAAATATAAAAAAATGTTTTACACGCTAAAAAATATCTTTTCAAAATTAAAAGTCAATCTACAGAAAAAGCCCACTTTTTTATGTTTTGAATTTTTTTCCCCAAGAAAGACAATATAGTTGCCTAACTTTCCTCCATACATCACAAGATGGGCACTTTCAAGGAAAAAAAAAATTTCAAAAAAAAACTTTTTCATTTTATTTTTTTTTTTTGCGTGTTGTGCATTAACTCGTACAGTAATGTATCCAGAATCCTAATGACAATCCATTAAAACTTAATGGGCTCAACTACTTTTTTAATATCTTAACGTGCTTGACATTGAAAACGTGCTTGATATTGGAAAGGGCTCAAGACAAATTTGCTTTTAGGGTTTTATATCAATGAAAACGCTTGTGTATTGATGAAATATGTACATATGTATAAATATGTGTATTCAATTATTTTCTTTTCTACAATATATACATCCTTCTTTTATACATTCTATTGTAACGTTTTTTGAATATTAGATCTTTAGTCTATCTGAAACAAAGTAAACTTTTTTGGATTATCTTTTGAATTCGAAAACTTCTTCGCTTCAATTTGATTTTTTGTGTACCAGGTATTGGTTTTACGTGACTGTATGTGTATAGTTCTTCAAGTTCATCCGTCATTTTTGCATATTGTTCATTTGAAATAAAGCTAAAATTCAATTTTGTTATATGTGTATCTGGCTGTTTAACTGCCCAGTCATACAGCTCTCGAGGAGTTGTGATTGTGTTTCCATAATCTCGAGCAAGACTTGCTCGTTTTACCATTCGCTTGAGAGTACCTCCAACAGCGTCACATGGACCTTTGCCATGTGAAGTTGCGAAGAAGTGCCATTCTGCTTCCAATCCATACTTGGACCGAAAACTGCACAAACTGGCAATTTTTTTTTGTTCTTATAATGAGCTGCTGCTCCATCTGACATGAAAGTAATTTTTGAGAAATCAATCGATTGTTTAATGAAATCCAGCAGTTTTGATATAAATAACTGAACTGCTGTTGTATCGTGTGTAAGTACTTTAGATATTATTATAAAGCTCAAGTTTTCCAACTTATTTTCTTTTCTGTAGTACACTTCAAAGGGGTGAATGGTAGCTTGAGAATTATTCCAATGGTAACCTTGAGCTGAATTTTGAATGATAAATGAATAATTTTCTGAAAAGTCACAAATTGTTAATACTTCACCCTGTTTAAGAGATTCTTTTTTATCCCGCAAAAATGAGGATTGTTCTTTATAAATGAAATCATGAGTTATAAGCTTATCAACTTTTTCTACAAAATACGGAACAAATTCGTCTATAGTCTTAGTAATAGTTTCCAAATTGCATCGATCAGTGGTTAGCCATTGTTGAAATAAAACCGATTCTTTATCATTCGCTTCTAATAATGATGTTAGTTCACTGGTTCTAGGCACACAATAATACAATTTCAGCAAACAGAATGCTGTTTTAAGCATTCAGATATCAAAACATGCTGAGAAACAGGTTCTATTCCAGTTGGGATGTAACGCCAAGAAAAAGAAGGCACCCAATCAAACAAAGTTGTAATGCCCATTGAGTGTTATTAAATGGGTATAAGGATTCTTGATACATCCTGTACGAGTTAATGCGCAACACGCTAAAAAAATAACATGAAAAAGTTTTTGTTAGAAAAACTTTTTTTCCGTAAAAGTGCCCATCTTGTGATGTATGGAGGAAAGTTAGGCAACAATATTGACTTTCTTGGAAAAAAATTTCAAAACATAAAAAAGTGGGCATTTTCTGTAAATTGACTTTTAATTTTAAAAATATATTTTTTAGCGTGTAAAAATGTATTTAGAATTTTTAAAATATTTTTTCATGAAAGCTTGGACAATTCTCTAAAAGTCCCCCATACAACACTTTTCTATAGGTCTTGTCATTTTTGAGTTACATCGATTTTAAAAAATTCTTTGAAAAAAAGTTAGGCCCTCTTCAAATGTTACTCTTGAATATTTTCGAAAATTTAAGTATGCAAAGTTGCTTATAAAAACCTAGTCCTTATGCCCACCAAGTTTCATTCGATTCTGAGAGGGTGTTGCCAACCACTGGTCGAGTTGGCGCGAAATTCGTCATACGCAAATTTTTAAAATCAGCTCGTACTTTCACATTTTTGCAAAATACCAACATTTTTTTTTGGAATTTGAAGGTTTATAAACTCAGTGAGAATGTTATATCGAAATTATTGCAAAATACATACTTATGTGAGTGCACGAGCTAAAAAAATGTGTGTATGTAACACATTCAATGTGTGTCATGGATGTTTACTAAAAATGTGCAGGCCGAACACATTTCCTGAGCGTAGCCGTTTCAGCGTGTATAGACCGGCGGTGCTTTAACCTTTTGGCGTCAGATTGTGTTGCCGTTGCTGTCGCCACCTCGTTGGTCTCGCACATGGATACCCGAGCAGGAGAAAATAGCTGAAGAATACTAAATTCAGGTATGGAAAACGGAATACCTACAACCTGAATGCGGTATTGATTAGCCCTGCATAAGAGGTACCGTCAAGGCACCATTCACCGTGGATCTAAGAGGATTCGGGGCAAATAAGGGCTGTCATTTGACACCAGTCTTATAAACTTTGTTGGTGCCGCTTTTAATTGCCTTCATTATAGGTTAAAATTAAAGCAATATTCACAGAAGTAGAATTTTTTTCATAAAATTTGGTGATATAGTACAATTAGTAAAGGGTAGTTGGGTCGCCTAATTCCGTGGTAGGTCACCATTCACCGTGGTAGTAAGGACCCATTCACCGTGTATGAAAAATTTTATTCTACTTTGTTTAAAAATGATCAAAACAACCCAGCCAAGGGAATTTTCTTCGTTTAAATTCATTTCGAGTAATAACTTGCAAGATTTTATTAGAAGAACGAATGTTCAAATTTTCGATTTTTTCTAAATATATGGGACAATATGGGGCACGGTGAATGGGGACCATTGATTTTTAGGGTACCCCTTTACCGTGTTTTTTTGTTTCAATTAAAAAGTATGAGTAATCGTATTGGGTTTCTCGTTAATGTTTAGACTACTGTGATAATTTGAGAATCCACTGAATCATCATTTTCCAGCGGCATTTCACACTAAATAAACTTATTTTGTTTACATGTTGTGCACCCGACGCCCCTGTCATGAACTCAACCGACCTTGTGTATGCCAGCCGCTGCGAAGTCGTGTGCGAAATTCGACTGTGATGATAATGAATTTCGGCCGAGTCTAAATGGGTGCAAATGTCGCAATACTTTCTTGTTAAACTTACTTCGGTAATGCAAAATACATACCTGATATGTGAATTTAATTGCTTCTTGGTGGAATAAAAACGTTATTACATTTAGTTTATCGCTTAAATCACCTTAGCGCAGTTTTCGTTTTTTCACTATGAATGCAGTGAACGAGCAGAAACCCGCTTCATGTAACCACACTTTAGTGTCAAAATGATACTTTTAAATGTTTCTAATGAGCGTTTTGACATGGTACCAATACTTTAGTGTTGTATTGGTAAAATTGAAGGGAAATTGTCATATAATTCAATCATAATATGGAAATAATGAAAAAATATTCGAAGGCACACGGTGAATGGAGCCCCCACGGTGAATGGCGCCTTGACGGTAAAATACCTAAAATAATATTCAACTGGTGTGTATTCAATGCATACCACGTGAATAACGACATCAGGTATTGTAATACCATCAAACGGGGTTACTTGCAACAGCGGTGCAACTTGCAACACGATGACATACACTAAATGTGAAGTGTTTTCTAATAATGATGAAACCTAGTATGCCCCACTATTTCTGTTATAGAGATTATGTGTATAAAAGATCGATTTTGTGGAAAAATTAGTTTTGTTTCTTTATTTATTGTTGAGCTACACTGCTAAAACAGTTTGCTCATTTTATACCATAAAAACAAGTATGAAAATCGTGCATGACCTCTCCCCTATGATAAGTGCGATAAGTCTGATGACCTTGCTTGCAGTTATAGTACCTAATAGTAACCTTAGTTAAACGATAAAAGTTTGATAAAATTATCGACTAAGTGATGCAAAAAATCATTATTATATTCGACAACCACTATGGGGTAACTTGCAACAGCTGAATTTGACCAAACCTTCTATTATTTATCTTCATATCATGATATATTTGACAGAAATAACCGAAATGGATCATTTATTGATTACGTAACGCGATTATTTTCAATGACAACTCTCTTTTTTACATTTTTTTGCACGTGACCTTCAAGCATTGTTTGGAATTACCTCATTTTGGAGTTTCATTCATGTTTCAACTTGTTAAAAGATTAATTTAGTTTATGAACGCTTTAAAGCAATCACCAACATCAATTCTGAACCTAGATGGAGTAAATTATTTCAACTGAATACTCAAACTAGTTACTTTGATATTTACAAAGTTGAATAGGTATTTCAATCAGTCGAGTCAAGTACAAGACACTGAAGACGACCTTACAGTTGAGGTCGAAATACGTATCTGTCAAAGGATGCAAATTCTTAGTGGAATTCAAAGGAACCGTACTTAACTCGATTTTCTTTTTATTTACAGATATTCCCCTAACAAGCCCAGGTTAATCATCATTTCAATCATGTTATTTTAGCTGAAATTGCCAAACACCACTTAAAACTGAAAACTAGTTAAAGATGACTCACTCTACCTTTTCAAGAAATGACAATAATCACTGTTAACATTTTGTAATGAGTACTAAGTAACGAGATCTATATATATTTTATATTTGAGGGACGTGAGACCTGTTGTTGAACGATATACTCTCGCTTGCAATAACAATCAATCCTATCATGAAAAAATATATGTCAAATGGTTAGTGTATATCTTTTTAATGCATTTTTCACGCATTACATCAAAAAATTGCAATACGACTTAGCACTAGAATGTTAGTGCTGCTTAATGATAGCTAACTTAGATTCATGTCCTGTGTTGCAAGTTACCCCACAGATGGGGAAACTTGCAGCAAGCATGTATTTCACACCACCTGATTAGGTGGCAACGTATTTGGGTAAATAAAGTACTACATAGTACAATGTACTATGTGACGTTCGATTTGCTCCAAACAGTTTTATTTTTGTTGCCAGAACAGATTGACAATTTATTTGAGTTTACCTGAAATATTTTTGATTTTACCATGCTTTTTTCTGCGTGTAGGGGGTCAAATGCCCTCCTCTTCATATAAAAAATATATCTAAGAAATATAGTGCGGACCTCGAAAAATACGAGACTGGTCCACTTGGCCGGAAGATGCTCTTAAAGAGATTATCAAGAGGTTTTGATGTATGAATCAGTGTTATTGCATGTTTTATAAAATTTGTCATGAAAACCTCTTATAGAGCCGAACAAAACTTAAAATGTTCCTTGGGAAAGGACGTGGTATGCGTGCTTGTAAGGCATGTTGCCCTTAACACTGGTGGTGGCAGAGGATAAAGAGTGCTTCGAGCGACGCGGCATAAGAGGCGCGAGGTGGATCGCCAGATCATCGTCTATGCTGAAGTGGCAGAGGGAATGGGATTCCTCCAGTAAGGGTAGATGGACGGATATACAGGCTCAAACTGAGAGCATGCCTAAATGGACGAGCAGACCCCATGGCGAAAAATCCCTTTGTGATTTCCAAGCAAAAGAACTAATGGTGTTGCATTTGCTCACCAGCGATTCTTGCTGGATTTGGGCTACGAACCTGGACAGCATGTACACGTATGTATCACACGCAATATGTGAACACGTCAAATGAAAGCTTATTTATCGTACAATTTATTAACCAAATAATATTCCGCATTATTTGTCATAAAATTATCAAATTTAAGTAACTCTTACTTGGAGAATGTTATCTTAAGTTGAACCATCTGTAATCTAAATTTGAACTAGTAAACGGGGGCGAGCTTCCAGTGTTGGCCGGCAGATTGCGCTAGTGGTTGTTTTGTTTAAGCTTTGGGGATGAAAAATTCCAAATTTTGTTTCCAAGTTCCTGAAGAGTTTAGAACATTCTTAGTTGAAATTCCACTGCCTAATAAAAAATAGTTATGGGAATTAGCAGATCCATGTGTTTTTCTATTGTTCAGTACGAAATTGGCTGTTGTGGGAGATGCTAAAGCTGCTGCCGCCTGTAGTTCAAATTAAGATTAAAATTGGTTCAAATTATGATTACGATGGTTCAAATTAAGATAAAAATCACTGTTGACAAATCAGGCCGAACATTTCAATAGGTCCTATCTGCATTTGAGAGGCTCTCTTTGTTCACTTTATCTTTCAATTATTGCAATGCAATGGTACACTTTTCAACTATTTTTGCAGTACAAATCAAAAGACGATTGTTTTGACCATCGTTCAATACAAAGAGACAATCATAATACAAATAAACAGCTGAGATATTAACGAAAGAGAGGGAAACCAAAGAGAGCCTCTCTTCTGCAGATTGGACCTTTAGACATGTTTGGCCTGAAATAATCGAATTTTTCAATGAAACTCGGTGCAAATACAAACTTTTTACCACTTAACAGAAAGCTTATACCCGTGGCTTTCATGTACATAATATTTTGCCGTAGTAAATTTTTTCCATGTGGGAGAAAAAATCACTCAAAATTTACGCTACTTCGGAAAGCCGCAATTTGGTTCAACTTTTGATTACCTACCCTAAACATTGAATTGGCAAAATACTGATTTTTTCGGTATTTTTTTTTGTAAACAATGATTTACTGAGCTTTTCAGTTAAAATTAATTATCCCGGATTATTCCCAATGGTTTCCCAATGGAACCATCACATCATGTCGCATAACATTTTATCGATGCCTTGATATTGCCAGCATCATTATTTGTGGATAGAAAAATCCTCTGCTGGAGCATAATGTCACAATCTGCTGCCGTTGTGCGCTCGCCGGCTGCTCATGGTAAACACTTTATACTGGAATCGATGCCGAAGTGATGAGAAAAAATGGACCATTTCTCCGGAATAGACTTCAAGCAGTCCAGCCCATGTTTTTGGTTGAAAAGCTTCGGCACTTTTAATATCAGCGATAGGCAAAACCAAGGAAAGCATTTTTGGGGAACCAATTTCCAATTTCAATTCATGGTCGTGCTTGGGGCTCGCTTCAAGTTTCGCTACCAATTTCCTCCTTGGCTCCTTATGAAATGCTTACCATGAGCAGTGGCCTTCCGTGACGATCAGGATTTCCGTCCCAAGACTCGGCGGGTCTTCTGGACTCCGATGGTTCGGCAGGCAACTCCAAGTGACAGTAGTGCACGCTCTCTGTGCAATGTTTTGATTTTGTTGTAACCGAGATCTCAATAATAACTTGTTTTTACTGAAAACTCAGTTCCTTGTTTTACTGACTTTTTATGGTTACCGAATTTACACGGTAATCTTTAAATATTGCTGTGTGTTCAGCACTTTTTATTACCGAAATACGCAAAAAGTGGAGATAAATACCGAGTTTCAGTTATTTTGTAACAGAAATGCTGAAGTTCCGGTAAAACCTCAGATTTAGGGTTTGAATTCAGTAAGAAAAATTACCGAACAGCGAAGCTGTGATTAAGGACATTATATGACGAAGCCATACCTCAAATTTTCAAGAGCACGAGCTGAATGAACCAATCCACGGATTGCGCTGAAAAGTTGATCGATTGGTCACACCCCGGTGGTGACCAATCGATCAACTTTTCAGCGCATTCCGTCGTTTGGTTCATTCAGCTCGTGCTCTTGAAAATTTGAGGTGTGGCTTCGTCATATATTCACCTTAAGTGTGTAACTCTAGTACATTTTGCCACATTCTGATCTCCTAAGGAAATTGACATGTTTGGTGTGTTTCGTTTTCTAACAGAGAGCTTTCTTTGCCAATGACCATTTTGCATTCGTATATTGTACAAGTACTCTATGTCCAAGCAAAATCCCATTACGAAAAACACCTGAGCCGACTGGGAATTGAACCCATCACCTTCAGCATGGTCTTGCTCTGAGTAAACGTGCGCTTACCGCTGTAGCTATATGGGCACTAATTCTAAATTAATACTTTATGCTCTTGTGGAAACTTTCATTGATTTTATCCTTCTTTTCTTGTAGGTATACTGATAACCTGTCACATCCCCTTGTACCAGTGCTCTGTGGTAAGGAAGTAGTTGAAATTCACATGTTTGCTTTTTAGTAATATACCTCTGGCTACTAATCGGTTTGTACTTATCGTCCTCCCTAGCGAATCGCAACACCAGCACGTGTACTAGCAGCACGAACAGGTGCAACACAATTCCAAGAATATGCAGATGATGGCAGAAATGTCGGGAGAGGGGAACAGCAAAGCAGAAGATTTCAGAAACGACTTATCGCCGATACCGGGGATATCGACATCGAAAACTACCAGGGTGTGGTCGGTCGTTCTGGAATAGATTTTCCAGTCCTAACCGGAATACCCAACACGAACTTCAACTGTCGTCAGTATGGCAATGGATACTTTGCCGATCTGGACACAAAATGTCAGGTATTTTATTAAGGTTGTAGACAATTGAGCTAACACAGGTAAGGTAATGAAGACGACGTTGCATTTTTAATCCTATACATCGTGGTAAGAAACAAGCATTATCAGAGTTCTCTAAGGCTTCAGCTAAGCCTCAACAAGTTTAAAGTTACCTATTTTAATTTTACCTACACTGCTTCAAAGTTACACAATCGATAGAATATATTGAATATTTTTAAATTTAAAAGCATACTGATTCTCATTTGTTTATTTTAGGTTTTCCATATTTGTGATGAGGGGAAGAAGATATCATTTCTGTGTCCAAACGGTACCATTTTTCGTCAGCTGGATTTGATCTGCGACTGGTGGTTCAAGGTGGACTGTGCGGCCGCTCCGAACCACTATGCCGAGAGTTCGGAAATGCTCACCCAGGCACAGCGGGCGCGAATTCAAAGCAAGCACCCGATACCCCAGCCAATCAAATCACCTGAACAGTTCTCACTAAACGTTCAACGAAAACATGCGATCCTGAACGGACCATTGGGACCCAACCTAGACGCGTTAGCCTTCAACAGACGCATGGACACTAGTGTTGAAGAATCCAATGAGAGTATAGATTTTGAAGACATCTCGTTAAAACGAAACAATGTCCGAAGAAGCAATAAGGTTTCCAGAGCTGAGAAAGCCAGTTCTGAAGAAACGCAAACTGCAGACGAAACGGCTTCATTTGTTCGTGGTGGAAAGGCTCTGAATGGTTACAGCTATCCAACTCCGGAGAAACTATTCGAAGGAAGTAATTCGAAACAAGAAGGATACAATTATGACAAACCCATTAAAGTTTTGAATAAAAACGATAATCCGGCAGCAACGTTATCGCGAACTGCTAAGGTTTTGGAGAACAATTTGGGTCAACAGTTTGGTCAGAAAAATTCGTTTACATTTGATGCAAAACCATTCATTACGAGAGCTACCGAAGCACCAACAACAATAACATCCACGACCACGAAACAACAAACGCTCAGAGCGACTACATCGTCTTCTATAAGTAGGGGAAGCACCACACATCAAACTAGTTCTCTTAATCAAAAATCAGATCGTAAACCATCAATAACAGTCGACCTTAAAAGCTCCAAACCATCCATACCAAGTCCAACACCTGAGAATTTAAACTTTCCAGCATACACTACTGCCAGGAAGCCCAGTACAAAAGCAAAGGACAAACCATTTTATACCCCGACAATTCCGACCGTAACGAACCGAGCGTCCTCAACAGAACAAACTACTCCATTTGCCCCTACGTCAGCCACAATTTCAGGAGCAGCTGAACATGCCATGGAAATGATGAAGACATTACAAGAACTGGATATGTCTGAACCTGTGGTAGAAAACCGTCCGGGCGTGGAAGTTCCGCCTTCATCGGGACCAAATGCGCTACACTCTTTAGCTCTCTACTTCGCTGATGATTCCGGAGCCAATACGACGACAACAACAACAACAAGCCCAATTGAAATACGGATACAGACTGAAAAGTTGCAAACGGAAGAAAACCGACCATCTGTGAGCGCCTCATTATTGAGTCAAAGGACACTCGATAGATACCAACAGCTCTTCAATGCGAAAACTCCCAGCACAACTACTGAGAGCTTGGAATTCGAGACGCGTTTTTCAGACGACCCCGGTAATGATTTAGAAGGTCAATATTCACGGCATCCTATTTTTGGAACATCTGCTTCCCCACAGATCCGTGAGCTGGCACAAGTGTTTACTCATGCCTTGTCTGCCTACCTGCAAGACCCTGACACATTCCGCCGTATTTTATCGGAAATTAGACCCAAAGCCCCCCCACAGCTGATTGTGTCTAACCAGATTGACCAGACAAAACATGGCAAAAATGACGACATATCAGCCGAGGAGGCGTCTTATTTCTCCCCGCGTAATCAAATAACTCCTGCTCCGCGAGCGGCTCTCACGGAAGACTTGGAAGTCCTGGATTTCTCGGATGTCACTCTGCCAACAACAGTCAAACGAGAAACTACTATGGGGGTCTCAGAAACAACCACCGAAATTCCATCTACTACACAGGTCATTCCTACTGCTGGTCTTCCGAAGGCAACCGATGGTGCAAGAAAAACACCCGCATCTAATCTTGTAACCGACGAGCTTGAAAAAACTGCAACTGCCTATAGGGAGAGACAGTCGAAAGCTCTCAAACCACAAAAAGACGACAGAAAGAATGATTTGGCCGATGAAGTTAACGAAGAATTAGGAACCTTGAAACCACCTGCCTATAAAGCCGTTGAAAGTCTTGAAGATTTTGATGAAAAGGTTGACAATTCCAGCTATTTTCCGGCACGTGGCGGATACGATCGAAAGTCAACTCCTACACCCTATGGTAAGGACGTTAAACCAGCAAATAGCACTCCAATAACGGATACATATCCAACAGCTCTTTCAGATACGCAAGCGGTGCCACTCAAGTGGGGAGACGAACTCTCAACGCAGACAACAATCGCGGATTCCGCACCGACGGTTCATTATGAGCTGCAACCACCACGCCATGGTAAATCAAATCCTCTAGATCAACCCAGCAAAGTGTTCCTACCACCTGATCGCGATGATGCCCTAGAGGACGATGAACAACTACAACGGGCGCAGAGTCAATCAATTGTAGCTAGTCGAAACTCTATTGGAGGTAATAAGAAACCTAAAACCATCTACAGTTTTCTTAACTTAGACAAGGCCTTGCAAGAAAATGGCAAATTAACTGCGACTACCGCGGATATTCTAACTACAACTGTTGCACCAAGCACGATCAAAGGCCATTACATTACGAAGCAGTTTAAGGGTGAAAACTTCGAAGCAACTACCATTCCTAGCGATATCGCAACACCGTCTATTCCAGACATCGGGAAAATTACTCCAAATGAGAAGACTACGCTTTCCTACACAGTGTTTCTTGATCCATTGACCATCAACGACGGTCTGATGGATTCAGAGGAAGAGGAAGCCGAAGGAGGTAAGACAACCATACTGAATGCTCACACATATCTACCTAGAAGCCAGAAGAAGTCAACTAATGCATATGTCGTATCTACGACTCCTACTACATCGACAACCGCTGTGAAAACAGGAATAGCGGCACGCCGAGGCAAAAGCAAAAAGGTAAGCGAAGAGGAGTCAAATGAAAACGAACTAATGGAAACGATGCAGCGGAAGGCCAATCAAATGTTTGGCGATCTCAATGACAGCGAGGCGGATCATTTGATGAATGTGATGAAGACTGCTGACACGAATAAGTCAGTTCGCCGATTGATCTTGTTGCTCATACAAACGTGTGACGATGATTATAACAAAACGGTTGAAGACTCCAGGAAGGCACTACTCAATGCATTAATCAGCATGGACAGTCAGGAAGATGACAGTAGTGAAATTCGTATCGTGAAATCAAGATCAAGCAAAAGGACCAAGAGTACCAAAACCCCAACAACAATTTCAACAACCACCACTACTATTGCGACACCAATTACTACTTATCGAAATTCACAATTTGAGAGGCTCACCGGCACTACCGCCGAACTAGATCTGGATAGTAGAGGCAGTTTTGAGACCACAACTTCAGGTTATGAAGAAACGAAGTCAACTATTGTAGATCTATCAACAGAAACTGCTACAAGATTTTACGAAAATCGACTTGGTGATGATTCTGAAACGACCACCCCAGCAATCAGCTTGTTTCCGGAACAGTATACCACGACGGGCATTCCCACTACCACGCTTGACTATGATACCACAACAAACGCAATAACCACGACTGAGGTTCCCACAACAATGGTACCGTCTACCATATCCACTACTACACGAACGTCGGCTGAACCAACCACACCAAGGAGGAGCGCAGCCCTCAGGGAATCCCCTACTAGCAGTAGTAGGACGCAAAAGAGTCTTGGTACTGCGACCGATTACGTTGCTGAGACCAACCGCAACAGCTTCAACCATCACTCGGACACCAGGGCCCTAGAGTTACTCAGATCGCTGTATTCGTTGGCGTCTCGATGGGGCTAAATGGCAAGGGAAACCGTAATGATGTGTCATGATGTATTTACAATGCATGCGAGTTGGTAAGTGCGGAGCATGTGTATCCTATTTAACACGAGAGACGTATAGTTGTCCGAAATGTTCAAATTGTTGTTGATAAATGTATCGCAGCGCATACTCATCGTTGACAATGCCTGAGCCATATTTATTATATTAGGTTTAGTAGATTTAATGTTAAACGTGTTGCGAGAAGCTTAAACGGGGTTCGTTACTGAGTGCAGATTGTGCAGAGATCGTAATATGTGTCCATAACAGGTGCATAATATTAGATTTAGTGAAGTAGTATTACATAAACTTGAATTTGGAATAATATGAGACATTCCACGAAAACTGATCAAGGCACGTGCACTTTACTGGCCTTAATATAACCCAATATTCTTTAAATATACAGTAGACGTTCGCTCGATGCAAACGCTTTAACTGCAATGCTTTTTAACCTCAAGTCCGCTAAGTGCAACAACTTTGCAGTCATCGCACCGCTATCCGTCAAAATGAAATGTCATCAACGATGCGAAGTTTTTCGCATTCACTTTCGATACAGAGCGATGTTTTTAGAACGCACACTGGCTGCATTTTGCAACAACTGACAGTTCTTTGACGTCTGTCAGTTGTTGCAGTTATCAAATTTCATTCACTAAGTGATACGTAACCATGTTGCAGTTAGCGGACGTCTACTGTACTTTCGACAACTATTTTGAAAAATCATGAGGCCGGGGTGGTTCATCCACTTCTTTGATCATATACCCTTTCTCCCATAAAGTTTTTTTACATATTGTTTTCAATTAGGGAGCGTCGTTTATTAAAAAAAAAACAGCTGTCACGTTGGTTCGTCATTGATACAAGTATAAATTTATATATACACACTCAATCCTAAATTGCCTGTTCAGCACTTTTTTGACGAAAATAGAACAGCAGAACTATTTCGGTAGCTTCGGTAATCGATTTTACTGAGGCTCAGTACACCAACTGTCAAAACCTGGTGCAAAAGGTAAACAATGCAGTATAGCTGTATGCAGCTGTTCTATTTTCGTCAAAAATTTACCGAACACGGTATTCAAAATTAAGTGTGTAAATTAACACTTTTAACATCTACCATATTGTCCGAACTATGGTACTGAATAATACTCGTCTTCCGCGTCGCATACAATTTACATTTGATCCACAGAACTCTGCAATATGTATTATGTATTATGTTCTTTTGCAGCTAAACATGGTGTCTACTTCCTGTTTTCACGACCTAATCTATGGGTCCGGATATGGATGACATATTAAAGCCATTTTGCGGAATGACTAGAGAGCTCAATCTCTTCGTCGATTAGCTTCTCATCGCATGTAATTTCCAACAAAGTGCAATATTATGCACATTTCTTTGGAATACTTTTTCTTATCCCAAACTTATCATAATTGAATATAAATTTTCAAATATCATCCATTCCGTCTTACCCAGTCGCCGAGCTCGGTAATTGGAGTCCGACAATGTTATGTATGTTTTCTTCCTATTATGCCGATGCAAATATTATTTTTCTTTTATGTCCGAGACCTCTCATCGGGTACGAGGGGGGGGGGGACAAAATTAAATAAGGAACAAACGAAAAAAAAACTATTGAAAAATTTCAAATTACACCAACTATTGAAAAAATATTTTTCAGCTATTGACAAATATTTGGCTGTAAACATTTTTTCTATTGATAATGGAGTCATGGGCAGCCACGTTTTTTTTCGCCCCTTCAATATTTTGGGATTTTTGAAGGGGGGATGACATAAAACAAATTAAATATTTCCATCGGCCTTATTGAGACTTACGAAAATAAAAGGACGGGATCCGTATATTTTTTTGTCCCACACTTGCTCACTCATTTTTTAGTTAAAATCTACTTGCTATCAACAATTCGATGCGAAGCATGACTCGCTTTGTGTTGTAAATGATCGTTCGTAGTTTGAATCAGAAACGACTTAATGGATGGTGATTGGTATTAGAATGTAGTGAATGAATGCATAATGTTCCGAATCTACGTTTTAGCAGGAAAAAACTTTCTATCTCTGTTATCGTTAATTTTTTATGTAAATTGTTTTCAAAGAAGTTGTTTGCTGCATATTCTCCCAAAATTTTTGATTTGGGTGGTTCACGTATTAGCTCAAATTTGGAATATCACTTTTTAATATGATGCCATATGCAAACCAGTTATTCAGCAAAGTCGAAGGCAATATCATTTCTAGCAACTTTGCCAAAGACACATTTCATCTAGCTCTAAAATTTAACGTAGTAGGTCAATTTTAAGTTTTCACTTACGCTGATCGCTGTGAAACCGTCTTTTCTACAATAACTTTATTGATCGGTTTTTTGTTTTTCGAGGATACAAGGCCGGGAGAAAACTCATTTTCTTCTTTTGTAACTTTGCTCGTTGGGCGTTTAACATAGGAGAAAAACGAAATTTGTGTTAGCCTAAAGCTAAGTTTAGAGCAAAATAAACAGACGTAACACTCTGATGATTCTCGTCGTTCACCGATTTAACGGTCTATTTAAAAATTTGCTAGTAGGCCAACTGGCCATCCGTGGCGCTCGCATCGGTTTTATTCGAGTGTGACGTTTATCGACTACTACCACCATCTAGTTGATAATTGGCCAAACTCAGCCCTTTTAGCATTGGGCCAACATGCTTCCGTGACTATGATTTGAATCGAAACGTCTGTTACGTCTGTTTGTCTGTGATTATATTCAATTCAACTGGTTTGCATATGCATAAGTTGTATTCTAGATTTGAGCTAATACGGGGACAACCTTAATCAAACAAAGTGTAGAATTAGCAGTAGTTAAAATACACAAAAATAAAAACTAATAAAGCCTAATATAACATTTTGTGAAAATATGCAGTAAACAATTTCAAACAACTTCTGCTAAGACACAAACGTCAAATATTAACGATAACAGAGATAGGAAGTTGTTCCCTGATAAAACGTGGATTCGGACCATTGTGGAATGGTGATGGATGGTAAATGGAGCGAGTGAATGAATGATGTAGTAAGTTAAAGCCAACATATCCAACTATGTTTAAAAAATCATTTGAAAACAGCTTCAATGGACAGAGATATAGCATAAGATTCAATTCTAAATTGCTTTAAACAAAAACATACTTATGAGCATGCGAATCGGCCTAATATCTTCATTCGCGAGAAATATTTACAACTTTTATCTATCTTTATCTTTATATATTTCTCATAATACCGTTTCTGACAAAATTTACAAGCTATTACCATTTGAGAGTACTTGCATTCTCTTTGGATTGAGCTGCGATTGCACTCACAAAAAGTGCCGGATCGCCGTTCGGAAAGATTATAGGTATCATTCAACAAAAATACGTCCCATGGAGAAATTTTGAGTCCAATAGATTTGAGGAGGTTCCGAAAACCATCATAAAACCTAATTCATGTTTTTTGGTGTAATGACGTAAGTTACAACTTCCTTATAACTAGGAAGGCTTCAAATTTTTATTTGGTACGAACATACACTGAATTATGTTAATCGCATTTCAATAAATTTAATGAACTATATTAACTTGCAATACTTTTGCTCAACACGTACGAAACTTTATAAACGATGTATTGCAGAACTTATGGATATAACATGTAAATCATTAGGTATCCCTTGCTGTTAACTCCATTTGAACATCGTTGCCCACATAAACATAAACATCCCATATGCGACTCAACAAGTTATCACCAACATTTTTTACTTCGGAAGCCATATCGGGAAATTATGGTTTTATGGGAAGTGAGGGAAAAATTGGAAAATAAATAATAAAAAGTGTGCAGAAATAATTATTGACGGATCGATTAATCGATTGTAATATATTAGCATATAAATGTACAATATAAATTACCGCTGTTAGTATTCATAAAAAGCCATGACCCTGTAAAATACGCATACCGAAAACGAAGTAAATTTTGTAAATATACTATCTTGTTCAGAATGATCTGTCCGAAATTTCATGAAATTCGTAGCAGGAAACAAACCAGTAATAAACAAATCGTATAACTACAACCACTGTAGTATTTTATTATCCGAAATTATCCTCAGGCAGACTTTAATATTCAATCGCAAAGCGCGCGACAATACTAGACTGGTAGCAGTGGAATTCAATTTCCAGTCAGTCCACGATCATGTTTAAGTAGAAAATAAAGCTTATTCTTGCCTGCCTCAATTAACTTATAGTTCTGTCCTTTTATTATCGTCGCACTACCAAATCGAAGTTGTCGCTTGAATCACATACAAAGTTGCAGCTGCGAAGAAAATTTGAACTTTTTGCTTTTTTTTAATTACAGTAGAAGAAATAACTGGAGTAGTTTTAGCTAATCCATCAATTTATTTTGTTGATAATAGCTCTCTTTCATTATGTATTATCTACATGTAGGGTATATGTACCATTCCTTGGCCTAATTTGTAAGCCGCCTTGACAATTTTGACCATAACTCATGAATTAATAGCATTAGAAATAATATGTTGACCATATTACACACTCTAGGCAATGTATGTTTCACCAATTGGAAGTAAACTAAGGTAAATATTCAAGAATTTACTTAATAAGTTGAAAATATTCGATGCGATGGTATGCAACGTTGGTCTATGGTACAAAACTTGGCCTATTAGTGGATACAACGTTGGCCTATGACTTTCCATGCACTAGAACCACTTATTATCTCATTTTTTCAATATTTCTGCTGAAGTATTATCTCTGTTTGTTCACAAATCTTACTTTTAAATTACATTTTCAGAGCCAAATTTTCAAAAAACTATAAATAAATCACTTATACTAAAGTTCTTTCCTAATTTAGTAAGGAAAACAACGCAACCCTATTATTGTATTATATTTTTACAGTCACCGCACCCAAAATCTTTCTTCCTTTTCGTTCTTTCTGGTTCTTACGCAAGCAATGTTGTTGACGTCACTTTATCGGTGTTGTTGACGTCTCTTTACTGATGGGCCAAGATTTGGGTACATAGTGAAAAAAAATGTCCTCAATATTCGGCCCACATTCAATTTGTAAAATTGTTTTTATTCGTTGAAAACAAATATACAAGTTCAAAATAGCGTCTATGAACGTCGCATCAAATGTTCAGTTATTGAAAAGCCAATTCGAAATGTTCCAGAATCATGCCATTTATGATCATGTGTATAGACTACCCACTAAGCCGAAGAATCATGGCTTCTTCAAAACATACACAAAGTGACATTTTCATTCAATTTCAATGCTCCAAAGTGCTAAAATTGAAACGAAATGTTACAGTTGTTTGGCGCATAGCTTTTCCGATATCCAGTTATGCGTGTTTGTTTGAGTTTTTGGTTTACGTTGAGATAGGCCGAACGTGGGGACTATACCAACGAAGCATCCCGATACCATATATGCTCATTATTCTGTAGCTGATTTTTTTGTTACAATGGTTTTGTTTTACGGCTGGATCGTAAGGCCAGACACCAATCCCCAACTTTCCGGAGGACTATAGTGCACAGTTGAGCTTAGAGTCCTTCCCTGGCACTCGGACGTCGTACAGCCCCTAACATGGGGATCAGTCGCTGTGAACAGCTCCTCCTGGAGAACAGACGCTCAGATTTACAGAAGCAAAAAAAAAACCCCAACCCACCCCCCCCCCCCCCTGGGAATCTACTAAATAGACACCTGAGAGGTAGCTTAGGTAGCAAAAAACTAGTACTACCTCCGACGCCAATAAAGGAAGTAGGGCTACTTCCCGATCTAACCCTAAACCCTAGCCCATCGTTTCTCTGGAACCATCAGAAGGTATTGCTTGGGAGAGGGGCTAGTACCAAACGCGCCCTTGGGGTTAGTTGCCTAGTCTTGCAGTTGCATACTTGTCTTCATGGTTCACTTTTTAGAAGGGCGCCAAGATTTGTAACTGATGTAGTGCAAGCTTATTACCCAAACCTTTGTCCACGCGAGGCGGTCTAGGTCGACACCACGCCTGCTTGCAGCTGCACCACCGGCATCTGATATGCTTGCACTATAATTGAATCTAGTAAGGTGCTAACTGGTTACACACAAAAGAACTTGCCGATATAGGGCTTCGTCTGAGGCTTTCCAATTCGCCCCCAAAACGACGATTCGACCGCTTGGAAGTGTTGTCGTCGTCGGGATGATGCTTCCCGGAAGCAATGTCAAATTCGTTTGGGGTTTCAAAACATTGGAAAGAAATTCATTATTTTTACAGTCAGATTGAGATTTACGAGTAAATGAGTGTGATCCGAAGGTATAACTGTTTATTCTGAGCATAACAGTATTTTTTTTCGGCAGTGAAAACTAATTAGAAGTACGATATTTCTGGGTCTGAAAATCGTTCAGGCGAGGTGGATAGCAAATCTAACCTAGAATATCCTACAATTCTACCTCAACTCCTCACTTGCACAACCCGGCTCTCATTTTTCACGGAAATGGTGGAACAAAATGCAAAACTAATGTACGTGCGAAAAATAAAATAATTCCCCCAACAGATTATGTTGATAGGTATGTAAAAAAAAGGTAAACATCATCAGTTCGGTAGTTGAGCTACCGAAACAAAGATGGGTAACAGTATGTTTTGTTTTGCCCTTGAAAGCCAATCGACAAGCTGACACAACGACAGCGACGACGTTTCAGGGAACCGTCCGATCGGCCAATTGTTCAGCAGAAGGGTCGAGTTCTATCGCAGAAAACCACCGTAAATATGAATTAGCATTTTTCGAAAGTACTTACTTATTGGTCAGACTAAGGCCTGAGTGGATTCTGCTGTACATAAGAATCGTCTACATTGTACTCGATCCATGGCTGTGTGTTTCCAGTTGCGCACGCTGTGAAGGGTCCGCAAATCGACCCACCTTGTTCGCTGTACACCACGTCTTCTTGTACCGTTCAGATGACTCTCGAAAACCATTTTAGTCGGGTTGCTATTCGACATTCTGATGGCATGACCCGCCCACCGTAGCCTCCCGATTTTCGCGGTGTGGACGATGGTTAGTTCTCTCAGCAGCTGATGCAGTTCGTGGTTCATTCGCCTTCTCCAAGTCCCGTCTTCCATCTGCTGCACTCCGCCGTAGATGCTACGCAACACCTTCCGTTCGAAAATCAATGGGCGCGTTGGTCCTCTACACACAGAGTCCATGCTTCGTGTCCATAGAGAATTACCGGTCTAATCAGCGTTTTGTAGATAGTATACTTCGTGTCACGGCGAAATTTGTTCGATCGTAAAGTTCTGCGGAGTCCAAAGTAAGCCCGATTTCTTGCCACAATGCGTCTCTGAATTTCTCTGCTGGTGTTGTTTTCGGCAGTCACCAGTGAGCCCAAATACACGAATTCCTCAACCGCCTCGGTGATTCCTCCCTGGAGCCCTTTACCGTCATGTACTTTGTCTTCGACACATTAATCACAGTCGGATGTACGTTTCTGCCATTGTCACAAATTGGCGAGCTATAATATCAATATTATCTGCGAAACCAAGCAACTGAACGGACTTCGTGGAAATCGTCCCACTCTTGTTTATCCCAGCTCTCCAACAACTTTTTAAACAGCAGTTATATTCGCGGCATTTCTGCAACTCCTGGTGGATGGCGAACGTCTGGTCCGTTGTATCACATTTACCCATGAATCCAGCCCGATATTTTCCCACGAACTCTTGTAATCGGTGATAGACGGCGGCATAAAATTTGGGAGAGCATCTTGTAGCCAGCGCTCAGTAGTGTGATCGCACGATAGTTCCCACAATCCAGCGCCCTATTTGTAGATGGGACACACGATAACTTGCATCCATTCCTCCGCTGAACTTCCTCCTCCCAAGTCTTGGTAATGACCCAGTGTAATACTCTCACATGTGCTTCTCCACCGTATTTCAGAAGCTCGCTCCTCAATCTCTTGGAGGTTAGGGGCTGGAAATCTTTCGTCCTGCGCACGTACTCCTAGATCTGATACCACGCCATCTTCGGTGCTTGTAACGTCGCCATTGAGGTGTTCATCGTAATAACACATTTTTCGAAAGTAGTCCATGACATTTACCGTAATATTATTATTAATATTCGAAAAAGAGCGGTTTATCGTGACTTGTAGAACTGGTCGAGGCACATATTTTTCACATACCATGTTTCATACCTCAAGTTCAGCTTCTAAAATCTATAGTTGATTGAATTTAGATATGTTGAAATGACATTATCAGCTCTGGTTTCGAGCCTATGAAAACCAAGCAGATATATTGTCGCGCTTATCTTTTATTAGAGTCCTGTGGCGGTCGTACGCTCACAAGGCATACCGCCGCATGACAGTCGCAAGGCAAAACAAAAGAAAAAGTGTTCCCACCAAAAACAAAAGCACGTGGATTTCGCGAAGTGACAGATGTTTTTGAATGTATTTATGACGAACGGTAAGAGTGGCTCAGTGGAATGAGTGTTCTTGCTGTCAAACCCCATATAATGGAGTTATATACTTTTAAATCTGGTGACGCTGTTATGATTAGTGACTGTCGCGCTAATATCAGAAGCCAGAGGCAGATGATCGCCATATTCTGATTTTTCTTGAGAGGCATAATACGTGTGCTATTTACTTAGCTTGGTTTATGTCGGTCCGTCGAAAAAGAGAGAGAAAATGTGGTTTTGTTTTTGTCGGAGTGATTTTTACAAAACAATTGTGTTTTTAAATTTTGAAAAATGTATCGATTTTTCAATTTTTTACGAAAGAGCACCTTTTTCTGAGCCACTGAGATTTTTTCAGATTTTTAGAACTTTATTTTGGTACCTAAAATCAATTTCAAAGAGATTTTTTGAAATCACCTTTTGACAGCTGGGCAACTGTTAGATTGAGTTTAAATAGATAGTATTTCAAGTGAACTCATCAATATTGTCTATGAGGAATGATTTAGCACAGACAAACAGACGTAACACTTGGCGAAATTTCCATCGACCACGCTTTTAACGATCATTTTAAATTTACATAGTTGTGGCGTTCACAACCAGAGGCCCGCGCATCGTTTTTCTATGCGTTTGACGTTTCACACTAGCGCCTTCTGTTGACGATATTGCACAACACAGTGATTCGTGCAACTTTTCTACCAGGTGATGGTAGTGTGAACTGGGCGATGGATTTCCATGAAAATCGTTCAAGGTGTTACGTCTGTTTGTCTGTGGATTTAGTGGTAAGTTATCAAGCCAGCTTCGTCGATAGTCGGCCGACACTGGACCTAACACAAAATCCTCAAGAAGTGTTGTGACTACTAGATTTCCACTCATACAACTTCACTGCCCATAACTGCATATTTGTAACATTCGCAGTTTTTGTCAATATTGTGTTAATACAAGGGATCACCTCCAAATTATCAGTACTTTCATCTACCTAAATGTACTTAACAAGTTTGTTCTATAAAATATGAGATAAATACCAAGTCATTTTGTCTCATTGTCAAATATTAATGAATGTAATCGCATAACAGTCACATTGGGAATACACACTGGCCTTATAGCGTACCATTAATCATATTTTGGTCTAATATATTTTTTGACCATTCACCTAGCATACAAGAAGAGCTGTAGAAAATTTCATTGCGAAAGGATTAATTTAAAATTTTTGACAAATTTTAAAAAAATCGATCTTTGCCCATATAGCACAAGTTGCAAACCTCGAGCTCCATTTTCTGCAATGCCTACTTTTGTCGAATGTGACTGTTATGCAGTTATGGGCAGTTCACTCCTTAAAAATTCGGCAATTGTTGCACACTCCATGCACAGAGAAACAGACGTGACAGTTAGAGCAAGTGTCATTAAAAAACATCGTCACGGAAACGTAATCGCCCGATGCTAAATGTACTGTGCTTGGCCGGGCCGCCACTAGATGGCGGTAGAGAGCAAACGTCAAACAGGAGCAAAAACGATACCAGCGCCGCGAGTGGCCAATTGACCTACTACTGAATATTTGAATCAACCGTTAAAAAGGTAATCGATGGGAAGCGATGAAAGTGTGACGGCGATTTACCCTACGTCCTGAAGTGCTACAAGACCAGTGCTAAGGATGCGCTATACGGTTAACCAGCATCCACACGGTGGCCAAAGAGGTATACAGTGGACAGAGCGTGCTACAAGAATGCTGAATAACAATCCTGCAAAATTGGTGTTCACCCCAAATCTGGTTGACACAAGATGGCGAAGAGTACATCAGGCAAGATGGGTAGAGGAAGGTGAACGATATCAGACGAGCCTCGAGCAATCGAGGATGAAGAACTTCATATGGAATATAGTGTAGGAATATAGTGTAGAATTATCATAAGTTAAAATACACGTTAATAAAAACAAAAAATAAACATGGAATATGAATAAAACATCAAGTATCGATTATGTCATGCTTTCGTTTTATTGCAATATCGGTTGCTAGTGAGTATTCACAATGGCTTTCAAGTAAAAATGTAGATAATTACAAATATACAATAAGTTACCTAATGCACCTGCTGCATTGCACTGCTCACAATATGTATGTATTAATATGTCAAATCCCCGTTAGTAAAATGCAGTTGGATTCTTTTTTTTATTCTTTTCTGCTTGAATTCATTTAGGAGGATCAATTTTCTTAGCACTGGTAAAATTTATAGGTATTATGTTTTGTATAACATATGCATGCTTGCTAATATACCACTTTAGCAAGCAGCATTTCGTTCTTGTGAATAATGATTATCCTAGTATAAATAAGTAGCCCGTACCTGTTAATTAATCAACATACTGTGCAATTTCACCCTTGTCTTGGAGGAAGATACTCTCGTGTCGGGAGCTGTGGGGATGGAGAAAACTGACCATCTGGCTGGCCTGGTGCTGGGTATCCTTGCTGACTTGGTCCACTAGGGAAAGCAGGGCCCGTTGGGGCTCCCGCAGCTGGATATCCGGTTGGCACATTCGATGGAATTTGGCCTCCTGGCTGGAATCCCCCTGTTGGGCGAGCACCAGGGTATCCACCGGCTGGACCAGTTGGATATCCTGGGGCAGTTCCCTGTGGTCCAAGAGATGATCCACCAGGTGGTCCAACAGGAGATCCTCCTGGAATTCCGATTGGGGCGCCTCCTGGCAAGCCACCAATAGGAGCACCTGATGGACGTCCACCTTGAGGTCTTCCGGGATATGGTGCTCCTCCTCCAGTAGGACCAGTTGGGCCTCCGATGCCTGGAGCAGTTCCCGGTTGAGCTCCTGGGTAGCCATCTGAAGGTGACCGACTTCCTTGCGGGTTGTCGTACAGATTTGCGTTCTTCTCAAACAGCCCTGGAGCACTAGAACAGTCAAACTGATTCCACCAGACGCATACGAAATGCTCCTGACTGAAGATCGTACCATTGGGACATAGGAAATTAAATGTACGATTCAACGCACATATGTGAAATACCTGACATTGAGCTTCAACATCAGCATAATAACCAGGGTAAGGTTGCTGTTTGCAATCGAAGGAAGTTTCCGGAATTTCAGAGAAAATAGGATAATCTACTCCAGGCTCACCAGGAATAGCTGAGTAATCACCGCCCTCATATTGGCCATCATTACTGGGAGAACCAGGACGACCAGCAGAGTCTCCAACTGCTCCAGATGCACCTGTTGGTACTGCTCCAATACCACTAGTTGGTCGTTGCTGGCCAGCACCTCCACTAGTAGGTCGAGATCCAATTGATGGAAATCCGGCATTGTCTCCAGCAAAACCAGCTCCAGTTCCTACGCCACCGAATCCAGTTCCTCCAACAGGTGCTCCTTGGAATGAACCCGTTCCGGTAAAGTCAGGTTGCCCGGCACCAGGGTATCCTGCACTTCCAGTAGGACCTGCAGAGCCAGGTTGTCCAAATCCAGGCCCAGAAGGTCTACCGGAAGGGTAGCCGGTACTCCCGAACTGATAAGCGGGCGTAGTTGGTCCGGCCACACCGCCAAATCCGGACGGTGATGGGTATCCGGCAGGACTAGTTCCTGGGAAACCTGGTCGGCTGGTGCTGCCAATGCCCAAACCTGAGTCGGGTCTGTCGTAATTATATCCATTTTGTGCCTATCAAATAGAAATAGAATGTTATACTGAGATATGCTTTTTGTACAATTTATTTCCACTTACCAAATTTACTCTGCACATTGTGCATAATGCTGTAATGGAAAGAATGAACAAAATTATTAGTATTATTGATATATTTTATTTCCGGTGGTTTTACATTGCCACGATAGAATAACGCTTGTTTAAACTTAATCAATTTCAAGAAAATGCATTTTATTTCCCAAACAGTTTTTATGCTACAAACATCTATGATTCAAAAGACGCATTTGTTTGGATTTTTTGTAATATTTTCAATAACTTCCAACAGATGATAAAGCAGTCTAAGACATCATTAATCATAATTATGCTACTACTGCAAACAAGATCCTAATTCAAAACTTAACCCATGCTTGATTTGCACTTCGGCATTAAAACAAACCCCTTTGTTGCTATATAAGCGCCAATAAGTGCTGTTTTCTTCCATACCCTCATTTGAGTTCTTTTGATTGTTCATCTCAATAATTTGCCGGAACTAGGTATTTATTAAATTCCACTCTCGCATGCACTAGTGTATACACAGAAAAAAATGAAGACTGCGAAGGTCAATGTGAAGCCTGTTTAGTAGAGCCCATTACAGGGTCGTCACGAATCATAAAGTAAGTTCTGGAGGATTGAATCATGGTACATTACATTTGCAGTTAAGATGATTGGTTTAATTAATTGTAAAAATCATTTGTTTTCATTGTTAGAATAGAATTATGAGGCAAAAAACACAAAGTATTAAAATGACTTAAGGGTAAAGTCTTCGGTATACCAATCCGTGTGGTCAATTAATGATGTTTAATGAAACTTAACATATATATATACCTATGTGAATAAAATGGATAAATTATTAGTGAAATTTCGAAAAAAAAATCCATAGCTCAGGTGAGATTTGAACTCACGACCCTTATTCGCTAGACAAGTGATTTTCCAACTAAGCTACCGAGCCAATTAATGACACGGCATTTGAGTTGTAGTAAACAATCTCATCGATCATGTTTCAGCCTTCCCTTAACGTGCACCGCAAATATACCCGACCAGAAGCTCCCAACAAGATCATAACAAAATTATTACAACCGTTGTTAGCAATAACACAATCTATCTATCTATCTATCTATATATAAAAATGAGTTTGAAATCCCTTTGAGGCAACAAAACTCACAAACGGCTGAACCGATTAGGATGGCTCTTGCACGGTTCGATTCGTTTTCGTGGTGGCTGTGTTTATATGTACAAAAAGGTACGAAAATCAACTAGAAAAGTAAGAAAATGGATAAAGTACTGACTTTTCTGGGAAGGAAATCAACACGATCGAAATGAAATCAATCTAGAGTGCGGTGCTACTTTGAGCTCAACAGTTGTCAAACCACCACAGGACCATTGGCGTAGCTAGGGGGGATTCCAGGGGTGCCTGGCACCCCCTAGAACAAATTTGGCACCCCCTATAATTTTTCCTTGGCAGTCACCTAAAACTTTAAACCTCATACAATATTTCCAATATTGGCACATTTGAACAAAACTTAAGCACACCCAGAATTACTTATTAAACTGTTGTACGTTTTGGCGTTTTGGATATTGGTAAGAACAATCAACAGACTTCTCCATAGATTCCTCCAGCAATACCTCAATCTATTCGTACAGTGATTTCTCTGGGCTTCCTTTATGGATTCCTCCCGATATTTCTTCAATAAACTTCCCTTAGGATACTCCAGGAAGTCCTAATGGGGTTGTACATACTAGAAATTTCTGCAGAGATTGATCCAGCAAATTCTGCTAGAATTTCTATGGGAATTCTTACTATGATTCTTCTCGGCATTCTTCTAAAGTTTGCTGTAAAAATTTCTATTAGTCTTTCTTCAGGAATTCCTGGTAGAATTATTCAATCAATCTTCCTGGGATCCTTTCAGAAGTTTGTTACCGATTAATTCGGCAACAATGAAGGTCATTTTGTTATAGTTTAGTTAAATTGTGTATTTCTTTAAATTTTGCCTATTATCAAATATTTTGCTTTACAATATTGTTTAAAAAATTATATTAAATTAAATGTTATTGTTAGTAAATAAAATAAATGAAACGAATATTAAAACCTATATGTATCCTATCAAATAAATAATGTAAAAATTCAAATGTTAAAATTTGCTATAAAAAAAAAACCACATGTACATCCCTTGATGGAAGATAAATTATAAAGGGGATCAAAGTGAAGACAGGGCAACACCGGATCCAGCTAAACGCATTGACTGCTGATGGAGGGGAGAGGAACTGTAGGAGGGGAGAAGAGGAGAGGACTTTTGGAAAGAGGAGGTTGGAGTTGATTGGACTTGGGAACGGTCGGTCACTTAAGTTCGGGATAGGAAGCGAAACAGACGTTTTTTGAAAAAGTTCCTCACAGTTAAAAAAGGTGGATGTGATAGTGCATTACAATCAAAAAAGTTGAGCGCGTAGTGTTCCTAAGGTTTCCTTCAGGCCGAGTGACGTTTATCTCGAAGGTGAGGTCCGGATTACACTCCGTCAATCGGTGTAACTCCGTCATCCTACGCGATAGCTCAACGGGACGCTCCGGTACGCGCGACGTTGCTTCCTAGCGTGACCCCCGGATTTCGAATACCCGACGGCACCGATTCCGAAACCTACCGCCAACGGTTTCTAGAATCGCGCTCCACCTGTGCTCCAGTGTAAAACCACCTTGGGGCGAGTTCCAAGTTTTTGGCCCATTCGGTCGCCTGAAGATTGTGCCCGCCGGTACGCGGCGGCGTGTTCCCAGCCGACCAAAGTTTCTGCCCGCCGGCCCGCGGCGGCTGCCTGTGAACCAAGTCCACCTCCCACCCAGAAGCCCGATCGGAGACAGTCGGCCCCGAAGGACCAGCCGAAGTTGTCCAGACCGGCGTCGCGGCGCCGACGTCGCACCCCTGGTCCCATGACCGCGTGCTCAGCAAGGTAGGCAGCTCAACTCTCTCTCTCCCCTCCCAACGTGTACGCTACGACAAGGGCCCCAACGAACAGCCGAAGCAGTGTTTTTCCCCACGATCCCCTACCGTAGAATAAAATCTATTTTTCTTACTCAACTTTATACTTTTACATTCCACAAAAGCAAGAGAGCAATCCAAATCCCATTATTCTAGTGGCCTTCCATTGTTCGCTCGATACGCAGAGGTAAGTGTAGGGTTGCTCAGTTCTCCCGGGTCTAAAGCCGACCCTGAGATAACTTGGAAGGTGAGCTGGCCGAGGCGTACGGACGTCAACACCCCAGGGCGAGTGGACGTCCATGGTGATTTCAATTGGCGATCCTTCGGAAAGTGATAATAGGTTGGAATATTTCAATCAGTCGATTGAAATATTCATCCTTGCTCGGGGAGACTCGAGACAACCCTACAGTTATCTCGCTTTCAAATTTGTTGAATTGCTACTTGCTTGACCTTGAATACTCTCGTTGGCTGTTAGAATCGTTTTGCGAACAAAAGAATCGAGTGTTGCTTGTCGTATCTACAAAGGGAGTTCGATTGTATAGATAGCTCATCATGCCATTTGCGGTACATTAATTGCTGGAGATGTGATCACATACAAGCAGATTAGACCAGACCGTAGGTGGAAAGCGTTTATGATTTGTTTTAGAAGCTGGAAATAACTCACAATGAATACCGAAAAGGGATATACGTTGGAAAATTTAGCCAGGAGGTGTTTGGAGCTCAGAGTAGATTTTTTGGACGGAGACGAATTGGATCATGAATTAACTATGCGAAAGGTGTTTTTAACTGACCAGCAGGCCAGTTCAATGTCTCGTATACGACGAGTTTTACGCGAAACGATCAAGCAAGAGAAGGAAAAGGGTTTGTTCAGTAAGGTTTTGCTTAACAGTCCAGATGACGAAATTACAGGGTGTATTGAAAAAATCCTTAAACTGGAATCTTCGGCCTTCACATGTGCTCAAATAGCGCCAAAATTTCGTTCCACTCTTTTGCACTTGGCCAACCGTTTGTTGGTATTGGAGGAGTATTCGGACGGGGACATCAGGGAAAAAGCGCATGGGCTTATTTTAAGAGTGCTAGCCCATCTGAATCACTTTTACGGTGACGATGTCGCAGTGTCCTCATCTGAAGACAACACGGCCGACAACGAAGATGAATTTAGGGAAGATCAGGCACCGGATGAGGCAATAGGGAGCCTGCCCATTAGGAAGACAACTTCGAATCCCGTGGGTCATTCGCCGGAAAGGCAAATAGAGTTTGAATTTGTGGAGTTTTTCCGACGTTTAGGAATTTCGTCAGAAGGTTTGAGTACTCAACCGGAGACAATTAGAAACGTCCTTAGTGGCATCGAAAAGGAGTTGAAACAATTGAGAAAAGGTAAAGAAACATCTCGCCATAGTTCAACAGATACCGAAGGCACAGTAGTCTCTGTCGATAGTGACAGGATTCGGGATGCGGGGATTGGAAGCATAGCTTCAGTTACGTGTACCGGGACTATACCGAAAGCAACTGTGGCTCTATCAGTGGTTTCGGCATCTAGTTACTATACGCGGCCAATCACTGCCCCGACAGTCATTTCAACGACTGGAATATACTCAAACGTTTCTCATTTACTTCCTGCCCCTGCGACAAACCCGTGGGATCGATCATTGTCTCCTACGGCGGTCAGTTCAGTTTATCCGACTCAACCGCTCCCTCAGTTTACTTCACCCTACCCGTCTCGCCCATCCTGGTCAGACCCTCAACCGGCATACCACAACCCCCAGGTCACGGAAGCAGTTCCCCAGGCTCGACTTAGTCAGAACCAGCCGCCTTCGTCGACGGTTCCCTACATGAACCCTTGGCTTTCGAACCCGATGTTTCCAGCCACTGCGGGCAGCGGTTTGCCGGTGTTAAACAGCGGTACCCCAGCTTATCGGGTAACGCCGACTTCACGCAGAACCATTCCTGTGTCGCAGTGGAGTATTGAAAAATATTCCGGCACGGACCAAGGAATGAAATTGAATGAGTTCCTTGGTTTGGTGGAGCAGCTGTCATTGTCCGAAAAAATAGGAGATGACGAACTGTTCGACTCGGCTTTTCATTTATTTACTGGTCCGGCAGCGAACTGGTATATGTCCATGCGATCTAGTGGTCGGTTAATAAACTGGCAGCATCTAGTGCATGAGCTCAGGAAAACTTTCGTTCATCCCGAGCTGGACACACTGGTACGCTCTCGTATATACCAGAGACGCCAGCAACGGAACGAAACGTTCCAGGAATTCTATTTTGATGTGGACAAAATGTTCCGGTCTATGATCACCCCGATGGATGATCGAGAAAGACTTGACATCCTGCGTAGAAACCTTCGATCGGACTACAAAAAGGCTCTTCTGTGGAAGCCAGTCCAAGATCTTCCTCAATTAATCGAGGCGGGTCACCTGATAGATGCGTCCAACTTCTCGATGTACCAGAAGGTATTTGGTACTGAGAAATCGGTGAATATGATTTCACAAAAGAACCCCCCCAACCAAACACAAACCCACCCTCGTCAAAAGTCGAGTGCTGGCCAGGTTGAGTCCTGGAAAAGCCACAAACCAAAACAGGCTTCAGCACCAGCAGATAAACCAGCACCCTACCGAAGCGGTGACAACGTAAAAACGCCGACTGAACCCAAACCAAAGCCCTCAACTTCCCAGGAGGGTCAGCCCAAACCGAATAGAACACTAGATTTTCTGGTCGCAGGGTTCAAACCACCTCCGATGGATGTGTGTTTGAACTGTCGTCAATCAGACCATCGCATTGACCAGTGTCGCAACCTGAAAGGTCTGATTTGTTACGTTTGTGGCTTCAAAGGTTTCGATTCGCAACATTGTCCCTATTGTCGAAAAAACGGGCTGCAGACGACCGAAAATCGCCGATCGTCCGAGAAGTCCGCGTAAGTTCACCCGTTACTGTAGATCGTGCGGAATACTGCGTGCCAGACCGCGACGATTATCAAAATGAAACCCCCTCGCAGATTCTTCAAATTATCCTACCCGAATTGGACGATAACCGGCCATACGCGTTGGTCGGTATCCATAATATACAAATTAAAGGACTGTTAGACTCGGGCAGTAATCGTACGATTATTAGTCAAAAATTATTCCTCCGTCTTCGAGGATTAAAGCTAAAACCACCAGACGGACTGATTCAACTAAGATCGGCTGATGGAGGACAACTGAATATTATTGGAGAAGTTTACATTCCATTCAGCTTTGATGGAAAAGTACGAGTGGTCCCTACCTTAGTAGTTGAGGCACTGCTGGTGGATTGTCTGTTGGGAATGACATTTTGGTCCCGATTCAACATTTACCCTAGAGTAGAAGAATGTGCTCTCACTCAGGGAGGCCCTACGGAAGCTGACCCACCTAGCCTAGTGCTCTCTTCCGATGAGCTTCAAAAGTTGGATGAAGTCAAGGCTCTCTTCAAAGTAGCAGTGCCTAACCAGGTATCCACCACCCATATGGCGGCCCACTCAATCGAGATACTCGATGAGTGGAAAACGCGCCCACCAATACGGCAGTACCCATACACCATGTCACCAAAGGTTAGGGAAAAGGTAGCCGAAGAACTGGACCGTATGCTCGGAGCCGGAATTATAGAGCGTTGTCACTCAGATTGGTCACTGAATGTGGTACCCGTCATCAAACCATCAGGTAAAGTTCGTCTTTGCCTAGATGCACGGAAAATTAACGAACGCACAATAAAAGACGCTTACCCTTTACCCCATCCGGGACGAATTCTCAGCCAGTTACCCAAGGCCAGATATTTAAGTACACTGGACCTTTCCGAGGCCTTTCTTCAAATCCCCCTTGAAGAAAGATCTCGACGGTACACTGCTTTTAGCATTCAAGGAAAAGGAATGTTCCAATTCACCAGGTTGCCGTTTGGCCTAGTGAATAGCCCGGCAACCTTGGCCCGGTTAATGGACCAGGTCCTAGGTCACGGTGAATTGGAACCATTCGTTTTCGTCTACCTGGACGACATAGTCCTGGTCAGCGAAACGTTTGAGGACCATTTAAGGTTGCTCCGAGAAGTAGCCAGGCGGTTAACAGAAGCTAACCTAGCTATAAACCTCGAAAAATCTCGATTCGGTGTAGATGAGTTGCCATTCCTAGGGTACCTTCTCTCTACTCAGGGCCTTAGAGCAAACCCTGAAAAAGTCAAGGCTATCGTGGAGTACGATAGACCAAACACCATTACTAAAATGCGCAGGTTCCTAGGAATGGCAAATTATTATCGCCGATTCATTGATGATTTCAGTGGGATTACGGCCCCCTTATCCGATCTCCTTAAGTCGAAAAGCAAAGTCTTACCCTGGAATGAAGCGGCTGAGGAAGCGTTCTGTCTCATCAAAGAGAGACTAATCAGTTCTCCCATATTAGTCAGTCCAAATTTTGCAT
Organism: Aedes albopictus; assembly: GCF_035046485.1. Lineage (NCBI taxonomy): Eukaryota > Metazoa > Arthropoda > Insecta > Diptera > Culicidae > Aedes > Aedes albopictus. The sequence continues at coordinate 218,969,581 of NC_085138.1, forward strand.
CGGAGTTTTCGATACAAACGGACGCCAGTGACGTGGCCGTCGCCGGTGTCCTCACCCAGATCCAGGAGGGACAGGAGAGAGTCATTGCTTATTTTTCACACAAGTTGACAACTCCTGAAAGGAATTATCACGCGTGTGAAAAAGAAACACTGGCTGCCCTCCTGTCCATCGAGGCTTTTCGAGGGTACGTAGAAGGGAGTCATTTTACCCTGATTACGGACTCCTCCGCATTGACGCACATTCTGCGTACTAAGTGGAAGACATCGTCCCGGTGTAGTAGGTGGAGTCTGACTCTACAGCAATACAACATGACGATCATTCATCGCAAAGGGAAGGATAACGTTGTTCCCGATGCGTTGTCACGTTGTGTTGCCGTAGTTTCAACAAAACCCCCGTCACCGTGGTACGAAGATCTTAAGCTTAAGGTCGAAGAAAGTCCTGATGAATACGTAGACTTTCGGGTCGAGAACGGCGTCCTATATAAGTTCGTTTCCACCTCCGTCGAACCCTACGACCACCGGTTTGAGTGGAAGAAAGTAGTGGCCCCCGAAGATCGTGAGGATGTTCTTCGGGAGTGCCACGACCATGCTATGCATATGGGTTTCGATAAAACTCTTTCCCGAGCGAAGCTCAAATATTATTGGCCTAAAATGTCGAAGGAAATCAAAGAATATGTTCAGAACTGTACCGTCTGTAAAGAGGTCAAAGCTGCATGTGTTCCGGTAACACCTCCCATGGGAGAGCAGAGGATTACCACCCACCCTTGGCAGATAATTGCCACAGATTATGTTGGGCCCCTTCCGAGAAGCAAAAAGGGCAATCAACACATCTTAGTTACGCTAGATTTATACAGCAAGTGGGTAATGCTCTCTCCGGTACGCAGCATAAGCAGTAACTCCTTATGTAATATACTCAAAGACCAGTGGTTTCTGCGATTTTCTACCCCGGAGATTATCATTACCGATAATGCATCGGTCTTCTTATCTCGAGAATTTAAAGCCCTACTAGATCGGTTCAATATCCGGCATTGGTTGAATTCGAAATACCACTCTCAGGCAAACCCTGTAGAGAGGGTAAATCGAACAATCAATGCCGCGATACGCACTTATGTCCGCGAAGATCAGCGTCTTTGGGACAGTCGCCTGTCGGAAGTTGAGACGATCCTTAACACTTCAGTCCACTCTTCCATACAGTTGACTCCATTCTTCGTCATTCACGGGCATGAAGCCTTCACTCAGGGAACGGACCATCAATGGTTCGGTGCGGAATCTCAACGGGCTCCTGAAGAACGCGAAGAAGCTCGAAAACAACTTTTCGATAAGATTTACGATTTAGTGCAAGCAAATCTCAAAAAGGCTCATGAATCGGGTAAAGCTCGTTATGATCTTCGCCACCGACAGCATTCCAAATTGCTACAGGCCGGACAGCTCGTATACAGACGAAATATGAGGCAGTCCAGTGCCGCCGAGGGCTACAATGCCAAATACGGCCCACTTTATTTACCAGCTCGAATCAAATCACGCGTAGGCACCTCTTCGTATGAAATCGAAGATTTAGATGGAAAAAGCTTAGGTGTTTGGCCTGCAGCACACCTAAAACCAGGTTAATCATCAATGTAAACAATACTCCTTATTGAATGGGACGACGGACGTCTGGCGCAGCTGGTTTCAATCCGGTTCAATCCGCGTTTCGCAAAAGTTTCCCTTCCTATGTAATGGTCTTGTTCAACGCCATTGAGAAATGTTGTCTAGTTGTCTGACCCTTAAATTTCACCATTCCTAAAAGTAAAGAACCTTTTTTTGGGAATTAGCTGACTAAATTAATCAAAAAGAAGCGGAGAAAAAATCCGTTCGATTGATGTTGAATTCGTTGTTGTTTTGATAGGAGGGCGGGATTGCCCTGATAATGACAGACGTTTCGTGCAGTACCAGTTTATTTTCGCGGGGATGGTGGCTTACATCTCCCTTTGAGGCGCGTTTAGTAGAGCTCCCTTTATGCCAAGATGCATACAGTGAATGCTCGATTTTGATCCTAACGAGTCAATCTGATCCCCGTCTACTCGAATTCCAAACATTTGATTTGATTTTCCGAGAAGTAGTGCGGGATTGAAGGTAAATTTCGGAAAATTCGATTACCGACAAGATGCATCGCTGGAGACCAGAGTCATGATGACGATTACGGTCAGTACAGGTCCATCATGAATGATGGAACCTTTAAACTGAGCGGAGTTGAACCCATTCAACGTTGATGCCCTATGACCCCGATGCTATCTCTCGTAGAATTTATCTGAAAATGTATACTTGTAAGGCAGTCTGCCTTAGTCGTTGAAAAGTAATCCCAAGCTGACGGTAGAATAGTTTTTGTCACTGGTTATCAAATAAAGATTTAAGTTAGATTTTTGGATTGAATGAATGAGTGTGTGTATGTGATGAATGATTGTTAATGGAGGACGCGTCCAATGAATGAAGCTGATGAATGAAGTTGAATGAATGGGGTTTAAAAGCATAAAGGTTTTTCCACCTACGGGAAGCGTTGGAAGTAAACAAAAATTGAGGTGAGGTATGTGATGATTTTCTCCCTAAAAAAATAAAACTAAAAATAAAGGGCTTAGATGGCAAAGGATGATGATTATTTATAGCAAGAGAATGAACTAGACCATTAATAAGGAACACTCCGGTAACTGATTAGATCCAGCCAAGCGATTTATTTGAGTAAGGTAAGTGGTGAGACAGCACAATTGATAGATTGCGAAAAATTATCGGAATAATTTTTCTCTCTACCGAGGGGAAAATTGTTACCGATTAATTCGGCAACAATGAAGGTCATTTTGTTATAGTTTAGTTAAATTGTGTATTTCTTTAAATTTTGCCTATTATCAAATATTTTGCTTTACAATATTGTTTAAAAAATTATATTAAATTAAATGTTATTGTTAGTAAATAAAATAAATGAAACGAATATTAAAACCTATATGTATCCTATCAAATAAATAATGTAAAAATTCAAATGTTAAAATTTGCTATAAAAAAAAAACCACATGTACATCCCTTGATGGAAGATAAATTATAAAGGGGATCAAAGTGAAGACAGGGCAACACCGGATCCAGCTAAACGCATTGACTGCTGATGGAGGGGAGAGGAACTGTAGGAGGGGAGAAGAGGAGAGGACTTTTGGAAAGAGGAGGTTGGAGTTGATTGGACTTGGGAACGGTCGGTCACTTAAGTTCGGGATAGGAAGCGAAACAGACGTTTTTTGAAAAAGTTCCTCACAGTTAAAAAAGGTGGATGTGATAGTGCATTACAATCAAAAAAGTTGAGCGCGTAGTGTTCCTAAGGTTTCCTTCAGGCCGAGTGACGTTTATCTCGAAGGTGAGGTCCGGATTACACTCCGTCAATCGGTGTAACTCCGTCATCCTACGCGATAGCTCAACGGGACGCTCCGGTACGCGCGACGTTGCTTCCTAGCGTGACCCCCGGATTTCGAATACCCGACGGCACCGATTCCGAAACCTACCGCCAACGGTTTCTAGAATCGCGCTCCACCTGTGCTCCAGTGTAAAACCACCTTGGGGCGAGTTCCAAGTTTTTGGCCCATTCGGTCGCCTGAAGATTGTGCCCGCCGGTACGCGGCGGCGTGTTCCCAGCCGACCAAAGTTTCTGCCCGCCGGCCCGCGGCGGCTGCCTGTGAACCAAGTCCACCTCCCACCCAGAAGCCCGATCGGAGACAGTCGGCCCCGAAGGACCAGCCGAAGTTGTCCAGACCGGCGTCGCGGCGCCGACGTCGCACCCCTGGTCCCATGACCGCGTGCTCAGCAAGGTAGGCAGCTCAACTCTCTCTCTCCCCTCCCAACGTGTACGCTACGACAAGGGCCCCAACGAACAGCCGAAGCAGTGTTTTTCCCCACGATCCCCTACCGTAGAATAAAATCTATTTTTCTTACTCAACTTTATACTTTTACATTCCACAAAAGCAAGAGAGCAATCCAAATCCCATTATTCTAGTGGCCTTCCATTGTTCGCTCGATACGCAGAGGTAAGTGTAGGGTTGCTCAGTTCTCCCGGGTCTAAAGCCGACCCTGAGATAACTTGGAAGGTGAGCTGGCCGAGGCGTACGGACGTCAACACCCCAGGGCGAGTGGACGTCCATGGTGATTTCAAGTTCCTCCGGTGATTCTTCCAGGAATTCCTTCAGAGATTTCATTCAGAGATTCTTCCAGAAATTTCTAATGGAAAATTCCTCCAGGCGCTTATACTGGCCTTCATCCGGGAATTGTCGCTGAGATTTCTCAAGCAACTCCTGCTGCGATTTTTCCAGCAATTTTCCTTCTCCTCAAAAATTTCTCATTATGGTTCCTTCTAGAATTCTACTAGAAAAGTTCTTCCGCAAAATCTTCCGGAAGATCTCCCTGAGATTTTTCTATAAAATCCCTTCATTGATTCTTCCATACATTTCTTCAAGGATGTATCGAGGACTTTCTACAGAAGTTCTTCCAGAAATTCCACGGGGGATATCCCCAAGAACTTCTTTTGACCTTCTTCCATGAATTAAAACTGGAATTCTTCAAGCAATTCCCATTAGGACTCCTTCAGAAATACTTCTAGGGATTTCTCCTGGCATACGAGAAATCTTCCAGAGATGCCTCCAGAAATTCCTCCTGGGATTCCATGAAGGATTCCTCCAGTATACTTTTACCGATTCTTTCAAGGAGAACTGTAGGTGTTCCTCCAGGAATATGTTAAAGGAACTTCTCTTAAGAGGTACACTGGGACAAGTTGAAACGGGTGGCAAGATGAAACACGATGTTTTGAAATAGGTTTCAATACAATTTGGGAATTTTTCTTTTTCCAAAAGATTGTTTGAATCAAAAACTATGTGTTATGGTATTCAAGCTGTTTACCATCATTGGATAACATCATGTTAACTCGCTGTTTCAACTTGCCCCGGTGTACCTTACCCCTGGCATTGCTGATTCTAGGGTTTCTCTAGAAATTACTTCTATGATAGCTCACAGTTCTAGGAACTCCTCCAGATATTACAGCCGTGACTGCTCAAGCAATTCACGCGGTTCTTCCAGTTATTCTTCCTCCAGAAATTCTAACTTCGGTACTTCAGAAATTATGCTACGAATTCTTCTAGAGCTTTCTCCAGGCTTTTTTGCTGAGACCTTTCCAGGCAATATTCCTGGATTTTTTGCAGAAATTTATTTGGTTGCTCCACCAGAGATTTCTCCAAGGACTCATCCAGGAATTCCCCCAGAGATTTTATCCAAAGATTCATCCAGAAAATCCTCATGAAATTCCTGCAGGAACTCCTTTTGACCGTTCTCCAAGAATACCTCAAAAAACTCCTCCTGTGATTCTTCTAGCAATACCTCAAGAAATTCTTAGTATGAGTATGCTTCTTAGTATGAGTATGCTTCTAAAAAATTCTCCAGAGATTCCTTCAAAAACTTGCTGGGATCTCCTGGGAGTCTTGCAGAAGTACCTTTGGTGTGTCCTCCTGGAGATCCTAAAAAAAATCTGGTATTTTTCTAAATATTTCTTGTTGGACTTCTCCAGAAACTCCTCATGACTTTCATCCAGGAACTCCTCCAGAATTTTTTACTGTGATACCTACAGGAATCACTCTAGAGATTTCTCCTGGAATTCTTGCCGGGATTCTTCTAGGCAGTTTTCCTGGGATACTTCCATAAATGGCATTGACTCTTCCAGGAATTAATAAATTACTCTAGAAATTAATCATGGTATTACACCTGGAACTCCTCTTGGCCTTCTTCAAGGAATTCTAGCTGAAGGAATACCAATAGAAATCTCTAGAATCCCCAAATGAATTTCGGGAATAGTTGGAATTTTTAGAGAAATCCTAGGAGGCAAGAGAAATCTCTAGTAAAATCCTATAGAAATGTACGGGAAAAACTTGTAATTAATTAGAAGGCACAGAATGTTGCTAATTGACAAAATGAGAGATGAATTTGTGGAAAAAAATCGCGTTCTGTTAAGATTCGAGAACACACGGCTCCGTATTTGCTAAACCGCAGTATGACCATTTCTTTAAGGGTTCCTTAAGCATGTTTTTTTTTGTTTTCTTTTTTAAGATTTCTATGGCAGTTTCATTAGAACCCAACAAACATTTGAGTTTATGGGAGAGGAACAAACCACTCTTAAGCAAACTTTAGTTTAAGAAACTGATATTCAGCTAGTTACGTTTCTTGGGCATGCAATCAACAATTTCGCTCATTTTTTTTTATTTCAATGGCTATTCATCAGTAATTATTTTAGCAATTTCTTTTTCAGCTATTTTGCAAATTTTTCATGCTATTTTATCGTGATTGCTTTCGCAATTCTTTATTATTTAATTGTATTTAAATTTATTGCGTCCAAAAAATGCTAAACTGGAAATTCATAAATTCTCAAACGGACTTGCCTAAAGAAAATCCTATGAAATTCACGAAAAAAATCCTGACAAATTCCCAAAGAAATTGCCGGAAAAAAATCCATCAAAATTAGAGCTTTCAAAGTAGTTGCCGAAAGGAATTTCTGATGAAAATAGTAAGGCTTTTTAAAGAAATTGGCCGAAAACAATCTCACAATAATTTGTCAAAATATATTCTATAAAAATTTCCAAAAACATTCACAAAAAAATTTCTCAAACAATTTTCCGAAATCATCAAAGGAATTTCCGAAGAAAATTTAGAAAGAATTCCAAAGGTAATTGCAGTAACAGATTTTTCTAAAAAACCACTAGAGATTTTTTTCAAAGAAATGCCCGAAGAAAATCCCTAAGAAAATTGCCGAATAAATTTTTAAAGGAATTACCGAAGAAGTTCCTAAAGTAATAATAGAAGTTTCCAAGATTTCCAAAAGATTTGCTAATAAAATGCCCAAATAAATATTCAATACAAGTAACATCGGAAATGCCGAAGGTGTTCCTAAATCATCTGCTGCAGGAATTCCTTATATAATTACTAAAGAAATCTAGAAGAAATTGCCTAAAGAATTTTTATTTAAATTATAGAAGCGATTTATAAAAGAACTTGTTGTTGTTACTTATTTATAAAAGAACTTCCGAAGAAGTTTTCGAAGGAATTTGTGAAGAAATACTTAATAGCATAGATAATGGAAGTCCAAAACATCGACGAAAATCCGAAAAAAAGTAGAATGACTTGCCGAAGACATTTCCAAAAAAATGTGAGGAAGTTCCCAGAGTTAATGTCGAATGAATCACCATAGGAATTGCCTAAAGAGTAATTGGAGAACTTTAAAAGCAAATATTAATAGAATTGCTGACATTAACAAAACATTGCTTGAAAGACTACTAAAAAATTGGCGAGGGAAATCCCGAGAAAACATATCAAAAGATTTACCAATGAAATAAAAAAAAGCTACATAAACTCCAAGCGGAATAGCCGAAAAAAAATCCAAAGCAATTTCCGATGAAATTTTCAAAGGATGCGTAAAGGTGTTTAGTATCAAATCCCAGACATATTACCGAATAAATCCTTAAATAAATTGCCGCAGAAATTTGCCAAATTCAAAGGAATTACTGATAGATTTCTAAAAAAAGTCCTAATTACAATAAATTGCGAAACAATTTCCAAATAAATTGCCGGGAATATTCTCAGATGAATTACCGAAACAATGTTTCGCCGAAAACACAAATTTCTTGTATTATATATAGCATAGAATCAGAATCCCGAAGAGAAAAATCGAAGTTCAGAATCCCGAAGCGTAAAATAGAAAGTTGTGGTCAAACCGAAAATGCAAATATGTATCCTGATTTTGCAATTTTAAGTATTTATATATCTTACAATGCTACAAAAGTTCAGCTTATTGGACGCAGTGGCCTAATTTCCACAAAGGGGAGGAAAAAAATACTCTTACAATTGTTCTTGAAAACTATTTTGTAAGGGTTATCATGCAATAATCAAAGAGGATGTCACGATGAATACATGTATTGTACCTAATCAAGTTATCAAGATCTAAACCTCACATGGCGGGAGAGTGTTAAGTCAGTACAACGGTTCGAATTAAAAAAACTGTTCTTTAAATTATAGCACGTTTGAATTTTCGGGCTAATTTGTCCCACGACGCAGTATATGATTGTACTAAGAAATTGAGGGTGGATCGGTATTTCTTGTTACAAAAAAGCAAAACAACCTGGAAGCCACTGAAACTGGCACCCCTCTGGCACCCCCTAGGAAAAAATCCTAGATACGCCAATGCACAGGACGGCAAGACAAAGTTTGCCGAGCCAGCTAGTTGTAACATAATTTGTTATTATTTTAAAAACAAAATTTTAACAAAACTTGTATTACTTATTCAAACAGATATAAGGTATGCACACAGCAAAATCTAGCCACCGCATTTTGGATAGAAATTTCTCTATTTTCAACGAATCGTGGCAATCTCTGGCGCAAATGAAAGCTTATTGTGTAAGGAATCGAAAAATATTTACTTCGGGATTTATTTTGACATTGTGTTTAAAATAGAGTCAAGGGAACAAGAAGTTCTCGAAAAGTTTTTGCACAAACGTGCTGAAAATCTGACAATGTACATTAAAGCGACCGTCCCAGCAGACCTAAGTTAGCTTTCAAGTATTCGGTTCTATACATCATTACAACCTGGAAAGGTTGCAGATCAACTTAAGAGCAAGAAAAAATCGAAGTTTGGCAAGAAATACATAGTTTGGTCAACAATATGAATTTGTGGTTTGAAAAACCGAACTTTTAGAAATACATGTACAGCAAATCATCTTTTTCACTACGGGAAATGTCGGGAAAAATGGCTGGCACCCCTTATTCAAAAGCTTAGATATTGTGTATTGATTTGAATTGATTTTTGTCCCCTTTTTTTGGCGGAGAATGCTTGCGTTTGTATGCAGAAAACTATGTAGAAATTGTACTGCATTTTTCCAAAAAACGTAAAATCTCATACACTTCAAAACTCAACCCAATTGAAAAATATTGAGTAACCGTGAATTGGAACCTTCAAAAAATGTCAAGAACGACAGCTTTCATCGAAAAATAAGATTGATTTTGACACAAAGGTGGTAAAAATTTCTTGGCATGCGGTCGAAGGTACTGTGCAAAACTTTACGGAAGGACTCAAGCTCAAAACTCGGGATGATGGATATAACAAGTCAAATCAGCAATGTCTTGATGTTGATTTAAAGTAAATTAATGCTTTTTTACGATGAATTGCTTTTGGTTTGGGAATAAGTTGGAATGAATTATTACTGCTTGATTTTCTTTGGCCAGATTTTGCTGTGCGCATACCTTATAACAGCATGTGTTACATTATGCATATTAAAATAATTGCCTATAACAAAATTTCGCAACAAATTTATTGTAGCATTTGCTACATTTTTTGTAACAAAATAATTTCAAAATTTGTTGGGTTTTTTTTATTGACGCGAAATAGTTTGATCATTTTTGTAATATTGACTACTAGAGCCAAAAGCCATAAAACAAAACTCATTGCATTAATTTAGAACGTAACGCTCAGGGGCGTACAATTTCGTTTCAATGATACACTTTCATGCAACATTTGAATGAGTCACTTCAAGTGTTTCATACATTTTTCTAATGACTCGGTCGTTAAAAAAAACTTTTCCACTCATCGTAGCACTCGGTAGTCTCCCACCCGGTCGCATTGCTTGTGCTTCACCCGTCAGAGCTTTAGTGTCTCACTGGTGCGCGCTAGTCTCTCAATGGTCACGGGCGCCGGTTTATTGGATTTTAGTGGTCGAATTTGTTATCCTCTTTCATAAAACATAATTATCATTCTATTGGCGTGCACCACTATTTAAAAATGTGGTTTAAATAGTGTTTTTAGCATGTTGAAGTATTTCAATGACTCATAAATGAAACGAAAATCCAAGTGTATCATCCCATGTTTCATACACACTTGTTTCTGTAGCAGCAACGAACGAGTGTGTTGCTGGGTGAGAGATGAAGCATCACAGCAGTCCGTTCGCATGGGAAACGATTTGCTACAGTCGTCGTACGTCATGTTTTCCTTTCGAAATTGCACGACCCTGGTAACGCTAACATGTCCATGTTAAAACCTCCCTCCTCTTCCATTACGCTTTTTTGTATGAAAGCCCTATCATTTGTGTATGGACCGTAACGCTCGGTTGTACTTTCCCCTATCCTAAAGACACTGTATGCTAAAGACACGAAATCTGATGATTATTGCTGTTGATGATGATTGTCGCATCATGACGATGATGCTGTCGAGCAATGCTTTTAAAGCGCGTTTGGCAGGTCTCCTGCTCGATTGGAATGACATAGACAGCAAATTTGGAATTCCAATTGGAACATTTCGTGTCTTTGCATATAGTGTTTTTAGTTAACGCAACAGCACAGTAGGGGAAGGTGGGGTAATATGCACCCCCTAAGCAAACGTGGCCGTATATCTAAGATTAAGATGATTTTATGGGTGTCTTGCGTTTTGAAAGTTAGTTTACTTATTTGACTAAGAGACGGCAACTTTTGGTCCGCGTGATATCAATTTTACCTAATCAAATTAACAATTTAAAAAAGTGTTACGTTTTGGGTGCTGAAAAACTGTTGGGGGCAAAACGCACCTTGAGGTGGGGCAATACGACCTCTGGCATTTTCCGCTTTGAAATCTAATGAAATACCAGGCGGCTCCATCTTACTATTTACGGCAGCAAATGGAATGAGTAGGAGGCGGAGGGCCCATATAGCCGAGGCGGTAAACGCACGGGTATTCAGCATGACCATGCTGAGGGTGACGGGTTCGACTCCCGGTCGGTCCAGGATCTTTTCGTAAAGGAAATTTCCTTGACTTCCTTGGGCATAGAGTATCTTCGTGCCTGCCACACGATATACACATGCGAAATGGTCATTGGCAGAGGAAGCTCTCAGTTAATAACTGTGGAAGTGCTCATTGAACACTAAGCTGAGAAGCAGGCTTTGTTCCAGTGAGGACGTTACGCCAAGAAGAAGAAGAAGAAGGAGGCGGATGGTAGTTAATAGGTTGATTCCATATAATCAGCGCGCAATTGCTTAAATTGCGTGCGCTTCAAATTAGGCAATCTTTCCAAATGTGGAAAATCATCGTTTTCCACGCTTTTTATTCGAATATTCTTTGCATTCTTGGGCTTGTCCGGCTCAATTTTACGTCTAGTTTGCAGGCATCGAATGAAACTTCACTTATATAATGGAATAGCGTGAGTGCGTTTTGCCCCGGGGGTGCGTATTACCCCAGGTTACCCTATTTTCTAGATGATGTTGGATTAGTTTTTATTTATTTGACTATGTCTTCAGCAGTAGCTGTACAGACTGAGTAATTATCCAATTACCTAATACTAGCTTTAAACCTATTTCTACTTATTACAAAATCAAACGATTCAACAGTGTTCAACAATTTAAAACATTTCTCTAAAGGATTGTTCTGACCAAAGAGCGTCCGATGTCCAGGGATCCAAAACGACAACCTTTGACGAGTACGGCGTACAGGTACTAAGAAGTTAGCTTGTTCCAGTAGCGAAGGGCAGTCGATCCGGTTTGTAACAATATCGTAAGCAAACATTCTTTGCAGGAATACTCGTCGATCTTTGAGGGATTCAAGTTTGATCAGTTGGCGCCGCTGCTCATACGGGGGCAGCCTTAGCGGATCATTCCAAGGTAATCGCCGCAAAGCGAAACGGACGAAGCTACGTTGCACTCTTTCAATATGCATGATATGCACTTCATGAGACTTCATGAGTTTATGGCACAATTGTAATGTCTTGTCTGGTGTGAAACAAAACAAGTAAACATTGACAAGCAAAAGTGGAACTAAATAATTATAATATGGAATTTGTTTACTCTACTGTTTTGCTTTGACCTTAGGGTGCATCTATTAAGTACGTCACCAGTAAAGCTTCTATAGGTAAATCCAACGGAAGCTAATGATTCCTCCGCATCTGGTGGCAGGAATGAGAACCCTATGAAAAACGTGACTCCGCCAAAATTTCACATGGCGCAGCATAGGCAAAGTGCACTTTTTCACTTTTTCATATCGGATTCCTCATCGTAGAGAAACAAACGAGCACTTTTTGGAAAGAAAATTCAATTCTTTTTCAGATGCGCTTAGATCTGGTAAGTACTTACGAACAATATATGTGATTAATTTGAGGAGCTTTTGCTATGCCTCCGGCGGGCGATCTTCCGGATTTTTTGTTAGCTGGCCAATCCGGTGTCTGTCGGCGTGAGCATCGAGAATGAAGATAATGGAAGCCATTACCAATGAAAAATAGCAACTTCTAGAGCAAATAGTGAGTAAAAATGCCTTTTTTATGTAAACAAACGATTTTCTCCTTGTCTCACCAAGCGCCTCTATAATTGGGAGTAATCTGAATTGGCCTATCATCGGCCTCTTCAAGTGTTGTGATGGCCTCATTGGCAGAGGGGGCAGAGTGCTACCGATGGTAGGTGTCTTGGTTCAAATCCCGTTTGGACCCGACAATTTTATAACGAACTGGAAACTTTTTTTATGTTACCTACTTTTTCTAAAAATAGAATAACACACTTAAAAATATTTACCCAAAAAATGAGCATAAAATTTAGTTTTTACCGTAAAAGGTTGCCAAGGAATCATAACACAATTTGTTATAATTTTATTAAATTCTACCATATTTCATGGAACAGGTTTTGTAATATTTTTGTTATGATCATAACAAAAGTTATTAAATTATTGTTCTTTTCATCTGGGAACTCTGTTAGATTTTTTGTTATTTTACACACTAAGCATATATCGCAGAATTCTGTGAAAGATTTCACCGAAACAAAACGGTAAAATATGTTTTCAAAAATCTTTCTGTGAAATTCATGGTTTCCCAGTCCACCTGTTAACATTTCACCGACAATTCGGCAAAGTCAACCAAACTACCAAGTTCTGTGAAATTTTTACAATATGGTTCGGTGAACATCAACTTTTTCACCGTACACTGTGAGTTTTACAGAATTTCTGTGAAAACAGTTGCCGTTCATATTGCCAAACGCGGGTTATCGAAAAGTGATATGTTTTTTATTTGTTATTTCGTGATGGTGAATCTATAGTGAAAAACAGCAGAAAAACAACAAAAACTGAAAAAAATTGGACGATTTCCAACAGCAACACGAGATTCTGGTTGGTATTTTCCGTAAGTTCCCCATTAATAACATTTGTTTTTTTTTTGCAGTCTGTTGGTTCTTTCAGGCAAGCCGCAAGAAGTACCCGCATATGAAATCACGTTGCAACACCGCGAATGGTCATGCAAAAACAACTAGTTAAGTGCTGATAATTGTGTACGTTTGAACATCTAATTAAATAATACATTTTCAAACAAATAAAAAAAAAGTTGATTTTATTTTGGTTTTGATTTAAAAAAATGTAAAATATACAAAATAGATCGGTGATCCGTGAATAAATTTAGCTGAAAGAAAAACACCGAAAATTTGTGAATAAATCATCGAAAGTTCGGCGAAACCCACACAAATAAACCACTAATTCACACCGAAAATACTGCTGTTGAGATTTCGGTGAAATTTCACAGAATTCTGTGATTTATTCTTAGTGTGTAACTACTAACGGTACATGTTTTATAATAATCCTTGTTATAAAAAAAAAATGTAACAAAATAACACAGCTTGTTATAATTTTGTAATGTCCATCTCGTCGGGTATCCATCTCTTGTGATCATATGTAGGGGCATCTGGGGTAATACGCACTGTCGAGGCAAAACGCACCCCCTTTGTTTTTCAGGGATTATCGGTTTTAGAGCTTTGAAACCTTATCAGTCTAATAGAACGTCTTAATAAATGAGCATCTGGAAAATTTTACACATCTGCGTTACGTAATTAGTGAGAAAAATGAATAAAATTGAAAAGCACGATTCTGATGTAATTTTCCCGATCGTTTGTCGAATGATTTGATGGTGAAAACCGACCAAACATCTAATGCTGTTGTGTTTATTCAGTTCATTGAGGGCAATGCTAAGCAGAGGAAAAATCTAGATTGAGTTTAAATAAGGGCGAAAGTAACACGAGAAAGTTCTCTTCATCGACTCTCTCTTCTTCAAATTAAAGTGACAAGATGCAAGTATGGTTGAACTTTTTGGTCATAAATCGCTAGGTTGCGATGCAATCTAGCGTCTAAGTGTAAAAAAGCTCGATTAAATTTGCATCTTGTCACTTTAATTTGCAGAAGAGAGAGTCGATGAAGAGAACTCTCTCATGTTACTTTCGCCCTTATTTAAACTCAATCTAGAAATAACTTAAACAGTAATCTACGTAAATTATATGTTTTAAACTATTTTATTTTTTGCTATTGATTGGGGCAATATGCACTCCATTGATTGGGGCAAAACGCACCTATAGAAAACAAGCTGTAATAATATCTATGAGTGCTCTGTAAGTAATCGCAAACTAAATTGAGCTATTGTTTGTCTTAAAACCTTATAAAACATGCATTTTGTCTAAGAAGTAAAAAGATTTCTAAACTCGACGGTGCATCTTGCCTCAATGTTGTGGTGCGTCTTGCCCCTTTGTTTGAGTGCATCCTGCCCCATTGTTGTAGTGCATTTTACCCCGAGCAAGGGTGCATACTGCCCCGCATAAACATACGAAGCCGTAATATTAGTCTTTACAAAAAACGTTATTTTTAAGAGCTGAACTGTATTAAGGCTGAAATTTTGTTTGATTTCTCTTAGAATGAAAGTATATGCAATGAATGCATGCATTAAACCAATAAATTATTGCCTTTTTATATGCATTTGGACGTATCTTTCTTAAGTGGTGCGTATTACCCCAGAATCCCCTATGTATACGAAGAGCGAGAGCAATTTATTTAGTGTTGAAACTGTTGCCTATCTTACAGGCGTCTCTTCTCCATCCACTTGATGAGGGAGAACAAATGAAAGCTGGAACGTTATCGAACTTGTCGTTTGCACTCTTTCATTTACGACAGATTACTACAGAAGAGGTAGAAGCACCGACGAACCGACGTAACAGCTAGAACAAATAAATTCAAATTTGTTGTCCGCGACGCCATGATGAAAAATAGCCGAACACTATCGCCACCTCTACAACGACTCGCGATGATTTGATAGCTCGACACCGAACCCCCGTGTGTTCATATAGGAAACGGTTCGCGTCTGCGCTGATTTGACTGAAGCGTTCGCTCGCTTCGGTGGTCGACCGTTAAATTTGGGGGGGGGACACTTTTGAATCACCACTGTCACGTCGGTTCGTCGGTGGTAGAAGCTCGAAAATGACTTAAGGTATACTAATCTGTGTGATCAATCAATGATGTTTAATGAAACTCAACATATATATATGTGAAAAAGATGGATGAATTATTAGTGAAATTCCGAAAAAATCCACAGCTCAGGTGAGATTTGAACTCAAAGGTTGTATGGGAATTACTATGAGAAACCGATGTTTTTCATTCAATTAACTGTACCATTTCCTCAAGTACCCTAGAGAGTAAGTTGATCCTTGGTCATTAATTAGTTATCGTTTTTATACAATTGGAGAAACTTTAACAGTAATCTTCCAGTTTTTCAGCAAGCAACATTGCTGCATATCCCTTTCGTGACGAACCTGCTGTTGAGCGGTGACAGTTTTGCATATTTTTTTTATCTCTTTAGACTTTGTTTTATGTGATGTAAAGTGTTTCAATAGTTCAGCCATTACTTATACTTGTATGTGTGGAAACAAACGTTTGTTCACGTTGCCTGTGGGTTTTGCCATAACAAGGTAAACAAAAAGTGGACAAAAGCCATAAAACATGAAAAAGTTTTATCCGTCGCATATTTTTTATTTCCGATTTAGGTAGTCAAAGCTAGAGATCGAAAGATGAAGAGTAGTTCTTTCAAATGAGGAAAAATAATCATTGTTTTGTTGCGAAATCTAATAGTTCTGGAGAGCCAAAGCTGAGCCATTTGTATGAAAATTTCACTTTTTCATTCTCCGTCCCGAAAGGAATATGGCGCCAAAAATAGCACACAGAAATCATAGATTTCAGTGCAAAATGCAGTAGTTCAACCATCATGAGTAAAGTTTTTGATACTGGATAAAAATCGGTAGCCAACCAATAAGACATGCGATTTGAATGCAGTTTCGGCAAAGTTATAAAACCGTCTAGGGCACTTGAAGTGAACCCTCTACGGTCTACGGTCTATAGTAATTCCCATACAAACTTTGAAAGGCTTGTGCAGACTCAATTTTCCACCAAATAAGCTCAAATTTTGGGAGAAGGTATATATTATGTTAGGGCCCATATAGCCGAGGCGGTAAACGCACGGGTATTCAGCATGACCATGCTAAGGGTGACGGGTTCGATTCCCGGTCGGTCCAGGATCTTTTCGTAAAGGAAATTTCCTTGACTTCCTTGGGCATAGAGTATCTTCGTGCCTGCCACACGATATACACATGCAAAATGGTCATTGGCAGAGGAAGCTCTCAGTTAATAACTGTGGAAGTGCTCATAGAACACTAAGCTGAGAAGCAGGCTTTGTCCCAGTGAGGACGTTACGCCAAAAAGAGGAGAGGATATATTATGTTTGCGAATCGAGTGAGCGGTGTGGAGCAAAAACACCCTGACCCGGACCCGTCCCGAACCCGAGTAATATTTTTTGTCTAATGCTGACCCGACCCGAACCTGGAGAAAAAATGTATCAATAAACCCGAACACGATTTGAAAAATCGTTCCTAAATGCATCTTGTATGACAAGTAAAGAGACCGTCCATATACACCGTGGTCAGAACGAAACACATTATTATGGTAGGATAAGGTGGTGTAAGATGCCATTTTTCAAACTTTCGTCGTTTTCAATGATAAATAGTTCCTAAACATTTAGCAACTGAATATTTACCAAAAAAACAGGAAAGGCAGAAAACTTTACCAAATTTTAAGTTTTACAGATAAACGATAACATTTTATTCAAGTTCGTATAAATAAGTACCAGGGGTACCAGATTCCGCTCATCTAAGGCCAGTTTTGCAGAAAAACATCATCTGTTAAATGACTGGTATGCCAATTTGTAATATTTTTGCATTTTAAGATAGTTTAATCTAAGTACAATCAGCTACAAAACAAGAGTTACACTCCCGTTCAAAAGTTTGGGGTCACCCCCTCAAAAACATGTCATTTTTTTAGGCCCATATCTCCGCCAATTTGCGTCCGATTTCAAAACCCTAGGTTTCATTCAAAAGATAATAAGTCAAAGAAACTTTGAACATGATTTAAAAGAAACTTTTTCAAAAAATTTTGTATGTAAACTTAACCCAAAGTTGCCAAATTTTCTAAAAAATGAATATAAACTTACGGCAGTGTCGCTGGAAGTTGGGTCGACCAAATTTTAAGGTGAGAGCGGTAAAATGACCCATTTTCTATTAGCTTTCAACTGCTTTTTACAGAACTTAGCTAAAAAATCTAGAAAAAAAAGTTACTAAGTAAATTAATCCTTGATGTCATCGACCAAAAGTTTGGGGTCACTATCGTAAAACATGGAAAAGTGATTTGTTGATATCTTTGTCATCTTTCATTCAATTTTAATTCTTCTTGGCTTAATTGAAACAAAATGAATGATGCTGCATAGACATTGAACCACACATATTTGTTGAAATTTACATACTAAAACTTAACGTAAAGTTGCCTCATTTTTTGAAGCGTGGTAAAATGTGCTAACTTTACATAACATTTTTATATACAAAAATCGTTAAATACGTTAAGTTGAAGACATCAATCGTAAATTTAGTAAATTATCTTTGAAATGAGTCAAGAATAATTAAAATTTAACTATAGATGACGAAGATATCACCAAATCACTTTTCCATGTTTTAAGAAAGTGACCCCAAACTTTTGGCCGATACATCATATTGAGGGGTGACCCCAAACTTTTGGTCGATGACATCAAAGTTCAAAGTTTCTTTGACTTATTATCTTTTGAATGAAACCTAGGGTTTTGAAATCGGACGCAAATTGGCGGAGATATGGGCCTAAAAAATGACATGTTTTTGAGGGGGTGGCCCCAAACTTTTGAACGGGAGTGTATGTAGAACTTTTCATAAAAGTATGATTTTATTACAATTTGTGTGAGACCAAAGTGGTCCTAATTCCGCTCACGGACAAATGTATGCCATCTTTTAAGTTGACTTTTGCCGTAAAGTGAATTATTTTTGCAACTCTTATGTTTTTACAATTATTTTTTCCTGTTCAGCGGGAGTATATAATAGTGATTGAATACACTGTGTACTAAAATCGACATATATGTTTTTACAATTTTCACGTATTTTTTTGCGTGAGCGGTTATTGGAACACATAAAATTTCCTACTGCTTTTTTGGGTCCAATAGCCGCTCAAAAAATTCTACTGTTTTGTTTTTAAAATTTATGTTATTTGGTAAATATTGCATAAAATGGCTTTGCTCTCATTTAATAATTATTAAATGAGACCAAAGCCATTTTTTGCAATATTTACCAAATAACATAAATTTTAAAAACAAAACAGTAGAATTTTTTGAGCGGCTATTATTTATATTGTCCAAGAATATCAGCGACGAAAAGGGGGTATTTGTTCGTGAAAACTTGATTTTTGCAACAGTGAGCGGCTACTGGTTCACTGACGGTACATATGTTTTACTGATATTTTCCGAAAAAAAAAAATACCAAACGCCCAGCTATTAAGATTTTGGTAAACAAGTCAGTGGTTTTTTCTAAGTGTGTAGGTAATTTGATATTATTTTACTTTTACAGAAATTTAGCCGAATTTCTCAACACGAACAACGCGTCAAAACTCTTACAACTAGTGAATTTGGCACTTAAATGCAAAATTAAATTTTGAAATTCCCCCTTTAACTCCTAAACGTAGGCAATTTTCCTTGAAATAAGTTATTTCTGTTACAATAAATGATTTTTTCGTCAAAAAAGAACTTATTCATATTCAGAATAGCTTCGTAACTTTCCAACCAAGGCTCTACAAAAATGTTAAAACAAAAAAAAATACGGAAAGTCCTAGTGTCAATCGATTGTTTAGAATCAATGATTTCAGCTAAGTGAGAAATATATTACAAATTCATAAAAAATAAGGCAAAACTAACGTTTTTTTTTAATGAAAGAAGTTTGAGATCACTGCGACGCTTAGAAGTTCATGGTATGCAATTACAATGTAGTACCCAATTGATCAATTTCACCCCGCTGATCAATTTGACCCCCGTTTACGGTACCTACTTTTGTGTCGAAGTTGACCACGGAATTTATTTATCGATCTGAGAAAAGTAGGACATATTCAGGACTCAAACCCTAGGATCTCAAACCCAGCTATCTAGCAGTCTATTCGCAAAGAATTCGAATAATTACCGGAACATTCAATATCAGAGTAACCTTCAGATAGTCACATACATTGTGCTTACAGAACTGAGAACAATTTATTTCAGCACATTCGCTTAAGCGTATTCAACCCAGGCAGCAAGATCAAACGGGCACAATAAAAAAAGATCAACCACCAGCCATGCCAATACACAAGTAGGTATCAGTTTGAGGGATTGATTGCAAACTACACCGGTGGAGTCTGCGTCACGGCGTGCGCACTCTATGAGTCCTCCTATGAGTTCTCGTTTGCATGCTGCAGCGACATTCTAGTGTGATTTGTACCAACAGAGAACTGACATTATGCTAGAATGTTATTGAAGGGGACTAAAACAATTAAGGTTGCTCAAATGTCTATTGATGAAGATGCCGCTCGAAGTAGAAGTGAACCGCTAACAGTGCGTGACATCAGCAATTTAACAGCAATTAGAAGTTTTCTGATGCCTTTTTTATAAGACCAATTACCACAAAGATTAGGCAGTTTTTGCAAGTCGGATGTTTCGGTTTATTCATATGTACTTGATATGAGAGAGCCTCTCAATATCTGCTCCGTTCAAATCAGTTTTTTATGCTCCAGATATACTTCAGCAATGTTTGGGCAAACGAAGCCGACCGGATTATCAAAGAGGCAATAAATTTGGCCGTCAGCGTTTTTAATTGTCTATTCAAAACATACTTGTGGATTGTAGAGCATTTGTTCTACGATTGCATCTTTACCTCCAACCTGCGAGACCTCTATGTGTATTATACGGGATATATAGTTACAGCAGAGTGGATTGATTAGTTTGCACTTAACATCGACCCATCATTTTGCGCCATAGGATGTGTGGACTAGAGCTTTTTGCAGCAAACTCTTTATTAGAGGTCATCAACATCCGGCAGAGATGCGAAAAGAATGAATGAAGTTTACGAACTAGAACCATCCAGAGAGTCTCTTAATTAACTGAGGCTTATAAATGTCTTCATCCTCGTTCATTGGTATATTTGGAGGCATGATTTGTAGAAGCATTGGCTATTGGCTTGTCAGGCCTAATGAATGGATAATAATTGTTTTTATTATTTAATCTTTGCGGTTCGATTGGTTTAATATCTGCTTGTTTTATAATAGTTACGAATGTCTAGCACTAGCTCAATATGGGGTCCTCAGAACAGCGCAGTCATCGCCGTTGAACGTTGATGATACGAAATGATGGTTTTTACTACTATGGGTGTAATTTTAGGAACAACCTTAAAAATTACCTCTTTTTTAAAAACTAATTTGATTGATAATTGCAGTATTCGAAAAAGCCTGAACTAACTTGATCCCATCTGAGCTAATATTGCTTCTACTCAACCCATTACCTTAAACACGTGCTCTTCTGATTTTATTTTAAAAAGGCTTTGAAAATTTCAAATTGAGATTATTTCGCACATTTGAAAGCTCCTTGTAAGCAAAGTGGCATGACCGTTGCTACAATAAAACCTTTATAAGACATCGCAAATGCTGAATGGTTACCAGATTGTTACTTGGGTAGGGTGGCCCAACTTCATATAAAAAACTCAAACTTGAAAAGCTCGTTGGTTTCTTCTTAATTTGTTCCTTTTGTCACACAGAATCTTTAGTGGAATTTTGGTTAAAATCTATGAAGTCTAAATAATTGCTGAATAATCTTGAAGTTCATAGGGAAAATCGATTAAATATATGAGAAAAAGGTTCAAAATAGCAATTATCAAGCACCAGGCGGAAAATGCTTCGAATAAAAAATGGATGAATTTGCCTGGTTTTTCGACATCTGACAGCGAAAAAGGGATTTTGAACGTTTAGTCCATAGAAATTTCAAGTTCGTTGAGTACTCCTGTGAAAAAAGTAATACATTTTAAAGGTTGCGCCCAAGTTTTTTTTAGTTTAAGTTTTTTCGTAGAAAGTTGGATCACCCTAGTGATCGCTTAACGGTTTTCTACCATAATTTTTCATCACATCCAAGTAACTACTCGCCTTTACCTTATACAAACTTCAATCACCCTAGTGATGGTTCTGAAGGCTTCGATTCTCTGTGTCTTGGGATTTGAGGAGTATGATTATAAAAGTGCAGTTACAAAATACAGATTCTTTTTTTTTAATGTATCGATTCATTAGCCAGTTTTCCTTTCCATTTTGATTTGTCAAAATTTGATATTCAAATGATAAAAATATTTCAAGGGATTTCTATGCATTTCATGTAGGAGGCATGCCTAGTACGGCCATTTATTTTGGTTTCGATTCCAACGAAACATGCTTTTCAAATAAAACAAACAACTTCGACTTGTTGACTCAAAAGCAAGCGACGAACCCTATTATTACTTACTAGCTGTCCCGGAAAACATCGTACAGCCTGCCTACTGTGTTTTTTGACATACAGCTCCATAAGGACGTCCCCGGCGAAGTCTTCTGTATGAGAATCCCCCGTTCCAGAGACCGGAGAGGTCTTACACCAAGCTGAGAACCTTCCCGGCCCCCAAAATACCAACATACAAAATTTCACACCGATCGGTTCAGTAGTTTCCGAATGCATAACGGTCAGACAGACAGACAGACAGAAATTCATTTTTATATGTATAGATAGATAGAAAATAGATTTAACATTGACCAGATCATCAACACATAACTTAAAGCAGTGATTGATTGATGCAAACGTTGTTGAATGATAATGGCCCATATATCCGAGATGGTGAACGTTCGGGTATTCAGCAGACCATGTTGAGTATGATGGGTTTGTATCCCGGTTCTCAATTATATCACATTGGTCGTTTTTACAATAGGGGGATTCACTTAACAGCGTAAACTGATTAAACTGATTAAACGTCGCGATCACCAAGGCAATCTTCGATTATTTCATTCGCAAATTCATGAAACATTTCAAATAAGCAGAAAATCATGGCTTACGCAGCAATTTAATCTGTTTAGTGGATACCCCTAATGTTATTTGTATAAATTTGGAATACGGCTATTAGTTATTTCTTCACATCCGTTCACCTCAAGTAAACCATCCGGATATTTAAATTGAATGTTGCGCATTTTCTTCTATACTTCTATCGCAGTAGTTTCGATAACACTTTTCAATAGATATTGAAACATGTCCATTCCGAAAAAGTATAAACAATCTCAGAACAAAAACATTGCGTCACTGTTTGACCTCTCCAAAAAAAAAAAAATCGAAAACATTTGAACACTTTATTCAAAAATCTTTCATATCTTCTTTAACCCTCAGATGAACCCACTAATATTCTTCAGTTGCATTCCATCTTTCTTTTTTCAAGAAATCTCACATTTTATCTCACTATAATCATTGAACCGTTCAACGATCATTTATCAACACCATCACCAACATACCCAATAGGACGGCTAACCGCGTCATAGCTGCTCCCGAATAATCCTCACTGATTCAATTATTGTTCTCAGTACACGCTTGGACTGCCGTAGGGATTCAGAAAACTAATTGAACTCCTATGATACTGATCCTTGCTGCCGCTGCTACCACATGCCGAGTACAAGAAACTCCAATGCACCTCACGATGTATGCTTTGCATATGTTACTAACTACCCAGAATCCACAATAGAACTGATCCGTTCTGACTCTCTCGATACTATTTATACTATAAACAAAGAGCCTCCCCGAACATTAGCTATGAAAATTCAATCTATCCGTAAAAATGTCTTTCCTAAACACCCACTCTCCTGCAGATGATTTTCATTCTCAACACACACCGCGAGGTGCTGCTTTTGTGGGGGGAGGATGCGCTTCTAGTGTGTGATGCCGCAAATACAGTATGCGACTAGCGGAAATGCGAAAATTCGATTTAGTGAACGTGTGCGAAAAATCGATATGAAGCGAGCCCCAGCATATAGACAAATAAAAGAGACATAATAAATCACAATTAATGAATAATGAATAACATTTAGTGGATTCACTAAACAGCGTAAACCGCTGATTAAAGATTATAATTCTGATTATTCGTCACCATCATCAAGGCAATCTTTGATTATTTCATTCACAATTTCATGAAACATTTCAAATAGCAGAAAATTATGGCTTGCGCACTTAGGGGATTCACTGAACAGCGTAAACTAATAAAACTGATTAAACGTCGCAATCACCAAGGCAATCTGTGATTTATTTCTTTCACAATTTCATGAAACATTTCAATAACATATGTATAATCAATTAATCATGGCTTACGTAGTTATTTAATCTGTTCAGTGAATGTCCCTACGGTTTAGTGAGTCCCCATATTATGATTAACGAATCGAAACAGGTTACAAACTTTATTTTTTATCGGAATTAATCATTTACCAAAAAAAAAACTTTAATGAATAATAATCATGAGTTATGATTAACACTTCAATTTTCAAATGGTTTTGCATTAATTTATATGGTTTTAAAGTATCGTAACTTATATATCTATATCTATATACATCTATCTATATATATAAAAATGAATTTCTGTCTGTCTGTCTGTCTGACCGTTATGCATTCGGAAACTACTGAACCGATCGGTGTAAAATTTTGTTTGTGGGTATTTTGGGGACCGGGGAAGGTTCTTAGCTTAGTGTGAGACCTCTCCGGTATCTGGAACGGGGGGCTCCCATACAAATGACTTCACCGGGGACGTCCCTATGGAGCTGTACGTCAAAAAAAAAACACAGTAGGCAGGCAGTACGACATTTCCCGGGACAGCTTTAGTTAATTTAGTTAATTATCTTTGAGATGAGCCAAAAAGAATTAAAATTGAACTATAGATGACGAAGATATCACCAAATCACTTTTCCATGTTTTACGAAAGTGACCCCAAACTTTTGGCTATGATATTGAGGGGTGACCCCAAACTTTTGGTCGATGACATGAAGAGTTAATTTACTTAATAACTTTTTTTCCAGATTGTTTAGCTAAGTTCTGTAAAAAGCAGTTGAAAGCTAATAGAAAATGGGTCATATTACCGCTCTCATCTTAAAATTTGGTCAACCCAATTTCCAGCGACACTGCCGTAAGTTTATATTATTTTTTTAGAAAATTTGTCAACTTTGGGTTGAGTTTACATACATTTTTTTTGAAAAAGTTTTTTTTTAAATCATGTTCAAAGTTTGACTTATTATCTTTTGAATGAAACCTAGGGGTTTGAAATCGGACGCAAATTGGCGAAGATATGGGCCTAAAAAAATGACATGTTTTTGAGGGGGTGACCCCAATCTTTTGAACGGGAGTGTATATGCCTGCTACAGATACAGATACAGATAGATATGAATTAAAACTCCCTAGGTGGGCCTACCCTAGTCTGGGACCGAAAATACAGTTCATTTCTGCACACTTTTCGAGTTCCATTTTGGTCCCATATCAACCAAGTGTTCAAACCAAGGGGTTGGTCACTCGGCACAATGTGCCCTGGCACACTTCGGCACACTTGCCGGCACACTCTACACATTATCAGTGCATGAGTTAAATGAAATGGGAGCACTGTCGCTTTCTGTCACTGCAGCTGCTGCAGCTAGAGTAGATGAAAACAAACAAAGCGTTGGCCTGAATTCAAGAATTTAGAATTCTCTTGAAATCTTACTTAGTGCTTGAAATATTATTAATTATTATTGAAGTGCAATATAGTCACACTTCGAAAAAATCTTGTAATTTTGTGTCATATAAGTCCGACATATAAAAGCAACACATTTGACGCAAAATTGTGTGCTATCTTATTTTTACAGGAAACGGAAAATATTTGACTCATGTAATTTTGGGCCGCCCAACTTGAAAATGGGTATTTTTAAATGGGGCCTCTTGAAGAGCGACAGAGATAGCAATGAAAAAATGGGTATTCTGACGCGAGCGTGCAACAGCTCAGCGCGTCGGCTGCTTGTATACATGATTGAGAACTGTGCTATTTATAGCACCGAATATTGAAACAAAAAAAATACAAAAAGTTCCATTCGGGAATCGAACTTCGATCCTCAGAGTGTCAGTTTTCGATCTTGCTCACTCGGCTGACTCACCACGGTGAAGAGATGGCAGTCGAAGATGAACAACTTCTACCATAAACGAACTTGCCAGTTCGGCTGCCGCGTCGTCGCTGCTGGCGTGTATGTATGTACTGAGACAGCCGTCATCGCAGCCAAGCCGCCTTCTGATTGACTGAGCGTGGCTGTTTTCGTTTACCACTGCATCGGCTGATGGCAACTGATTGTCATTTCCAGGTTTGTGGCTCAACTCGGTGTTAAATTTAAGAGCGGTTTTCATGCTGTTTAACCTCCGTAATAAACAAATTTTCAATCCACTGCAGTCTTCATCTGATTTTGTAAGGTGCTGTTTGACAGTTCAACATCAGCAATCATTATGTTTCTGTAACATATCGCGCAAATTTACAGCATAGAGAACTAAATTATCAGTTCTGTGATTTAAAATTATGGCTGGAAGAACTCAAACAATATAAACTTAATACGTGCGTCACAAAAAGTGTAAAAATGTGGCACATTTATGTTTATGTCATAGCTTTTTCAGGCAGTTCGGTCAATTGTGTCACTATTAAAATTGAGATTTTTTAGTGTGTACCTTCACCCAAGCCTCAAGCAGTATATGAGAATTGAAAAATTTTACTATTCACCTCAAGATTTACCTTGAGGTGAAACTTGTTTCCTGGGTACCTTCAACAAATCATTTGCTACAAGTGAGATTTATAAACTGCTTTAGAAAATCAGACATCCAGCTTTGAACGTGAATAATTTAGGAACAACTCTATACGTGTCATATCCAAGAGTTCCAGTTCTAGCAGTTGAAAACCCTTCGCATCGCACAAAATAGTTCTGATGAAGATTCCTAATTCATAGCTCCTCTAAAATTTGTAATGAAATATGTTTTATCCAGAGGAAAATCGAGAACTTATCCATGTAGAGCGAAGGGGATATTTCTTTCGGAAAACTTATGTCTCCGTTTGCAAGCCCAAGACTTAACAAAAACACATACCAAAAATCGGATATTGAACACTCCATTACACACGTCAAAGAATCTTTCTTGCAAACATATACCTAAGGGGCTGTCCATATACCACGTGGTCATAAGGGGGGGGGGGGGGGGGGGTTCGGCCTATGAGCATTTTGTATGGATGAATAAAAAATTTTGTATGGACAAATGACCACGCGGATGGGGGGGGGGGGGGGGGTTGAGAAGTCCCAAAAAAAATGACCACGTGGTTTATGGACAGCCCCTAAATTGACTGAAAACTAGGTAATTCAAATAAAACAAAGCAAAACGAATTCAGTTCAAAAACTTAAACAAAACGATTTATTTTAGACTCATCTGACATTCGTTCATTCGATATTATATCAAGCTTAAACCTAGATTATTCAAAATTCCACTTTTTTACGGTTCCTAATTTCGTTCACACCAAGTAAAACATATGGGGTAAATGAATTAGTAACCAAAAAAAGAGGTTGGAATTAGGTGATGTCACGGTACATTATCTAATTTATTAATCGATTCCAACACAATTATGTTTTGACAACCCCTGCACGCTAAATGTGTACGGCACAGAAACGGGCACAATTGGGCACAGCGCCGGCACAACCGGCACAGTTCGGCACAGTACCGGCACAGTACTGGCACATTGAAGGAAAAGTAGATGTGCTGAGCGTGCTGGTATGTGTTTTTGTTAAGTCTTGGGCTTGCAAACGGAGACATAAGTTTTCCGAAAGAAATATCCCCTTCGCTCTACATGGATAAGTTCTCGATTTTCCTCTGGATAAAACATATTTCATTACAAATTTTAGAGGAGCTATGAATTAGGAATCTTCATCAGAACTATTTTGTGCGATGCGAAAGGTTTTCAACTGCTAGAACTGGAACTCTTGGATATGACACGTATAGAGTTGTTCCTAAATTATTCACGTTCAAAGCTGGATGTCTGATTTTCTAAAGCAGTTTATAAATCTCACTTGTAGCAAATGATTTGTTGAAGGTACCCAGGAAACAAGTTTCACCTCAAGGTAAATCTTGAGGTGAATAGTAAAATTTTTCAATTCTCATATACTGCTTGAGGCTTGGGTGAAGAGAAACAAACAAAAGCGCGACCACTTTCGATTGCGTGGGTTGGACGGGTGTGGAATCTTGAGCTAACTTAAGGTATTCCAAATGCACTATGCGAAATTCTTTTGGATTCCTCTAAAGAATTCCAGATAATATATGACCCATCCGTTCCTAAAGGGTTAAGAGGATTTTTTGCAAGATTTTATGACGATCTTTGCTTCTTTCCACATTTTCATATAAGTTTAACTAATTTTGATCTACAGTCGGCTGAAAGCACCAGGGTGATAGGACGCCATCTTTAAGAATCCAACATGTTGTATGTAAACATTTGTGTATCCACAAAGGATTCCATTGTGGATACACGATATATGTTGGCTCCTGTCAGATGCATTAGGTAGGATGAGGGCTGCCACATACGTGACTGAAAGTATACGGAGTATTAAGTAGATACGCAAACATCTTTTGTGTTGAATACGAATCGATAGGGGAGACTGAGGAGACTTGATCCCTGGGGAGACTTGTTACCCCATATTTGCTCGGAATGAAAAACATTTTTCTTCTAGCATATTTTTTTCAAAACTACTCCTGGACAAACGACTATGTTTTGGCAACAAGTTATTTCGATTGTACATTGCATAATTTTTTAACGGCTGATGGTTTGTTTTCAGTCCTTCAGATATCTATTGGGCGATCCCGAAAAATCTCAATAACTTTGTGAAAATTGAACCAAATCGTGTCAAAAATTCACAGCACATAGTTTAAATAAAGTACTTTCAAGCTTATTTATCCAAATGAGGTTGTTGTTCACATATTTTAATTAATTCAGCTTAGTATACACAACAGTGACATGGGGAGACTTGTTCCCTCGAGAATTACACACACATTATAGAGTAAGGTGGGGCAAAAATTCGACCCTAGTTGAAAATTCATTTTTTTTTCAGAAACCTAAGCAGATACAAATAAATGTGGTGTGGTGATTCTATCATCCATGAGCAAAAATTTTGCTAAACAAAGTTACGCCATATGTCTTTTCAATTTTGAGTTACAACACTTTTTGTATGTGTGTGTCTAATTCGAACTCTTGCCCCACCACTGGGGCAAAAGTTCGAATCTAGTGTTTGTGGTATTTCGCTAACCGTAGCACACTATTTCGACACTTTGGTAATTGGAATACCTAATATCAATTAATATTTAATGTTGGAACTGGAATACACTTTAAAGTTCGATCTGGATTTTACCCAAATCACCAAAAATAGTAATTTTCCGCCAAATTCAGATAAAACAACATTTTTTTCAACTTTGATCGAATTTTCTCACTGATTCCATCATTTCTAGAGATAATATGTACATTTTGCAGAATGTTTTGGTTTTACCTAAAGTTGCCACATGACTCGAACTGTTGCCCCACAATTCGAAGTTTTGCCCCACTATATGTTAAACATGATTTCCAAATCTTTTTTGCAAAAAGTTATGCATGCTCAAGAATCTTCAAAATATACCTAGTTACGCCCCAAAATAAAATATCGAATTCGATTTCATTACAATTCTATTCCATGCGTTGGAAGGACCATCGCATATTACAATTTTTTGATCAAATCCAACATTTTGTCATAATTTCTCGAAATATTGATCAATTTTCAATATTTTTGGAGTAAAAGACTCTTTTTCAAAAAGGCTTCGAACAACCTTGACGCCCGAAAAATATAATTAGAATTAAGCTCAAAAACTTCAAAAGAAACTCTTGCCCCACTCGAACTTTTGCCCCACTTTACTCTACATGTGAAAAATAAAATTCTATTCGGAAGCCTCTATTTACTTGGAATTCTAGTCTATTCAACGATAAAATGTGTCAGATAATTTTAACTTTAGTACAAACCAAGGGGCCCATATAGCCGAGGCGGTAAACGCACGGGTATTCAGCATGACCATGCTGAGGGTGACGGGTTCGATTCCCGGTCGGTCCAGGATCTTTTCGTAAAGGAAATTTCCTTGATTTCCTTGGGCATAGAGTATCTTCGTGCCTGCCACACGATATACACATGCAAAATGGTCATTGGCAGAGGAAGCTCTCAGTTAAAAACTGTGGAAGTGCTCATTGAACACTAAGCTGAGAAGCAGGCTTTGTCCCAGTGAGGACGTTACGCCAAGAAGAGGAAGAGAAGAGAGGACAAACCAAGGAAAGGGGGATCAAGTCTCCCCATTTTGAAAATACGGCATATCCTTAAAAATTTAAGGAAATCGTACAATTTCAAACACTCCATATTAATCGAAAATACAAGAAAACTCGAAAAGAAAATGAATAGGAAGATTCTGGAATTATTTTCCCTTTAAATAAACCATGTGATCAAAGGAGGATCAAGTGTCTCCCATTTTTGAAAAATACATCATAAGACATGCCTCCATAAAAACACAGTTTTGAAAACTTAAACAATAATTTAAAGGCCTTCTGTTGTGTATTAACTTGCAATAGATTTTTATCTGCCATTTTGTACGGAAATCGGATCTAGTTTTGAGTTTCTTCTTAAAGTTTCAGGTAAATTAAGAAAAGGGATCAAGTCTCTCCAGTCTCCCCTACATCCATACCTGCGATGGAAATAGAAACCGGATGAAATTGTACAGTCGCTTAAAATCCTATAGCGTCCTATAACTAATCAGAGCCAGGGATAAGATTGTCCATGAAGACTATCTATCTACATCCATATTTTTACGCAGCACACTGTTCGCTCCAAAGCCGGCAGATCACCGAGACTGTCGCTGCTATCCGGGGTTTTTGGCTTGGCGGCTGGAAGCGAAGATGATGTGCTCTTGTCTGTTTTGTACTTGGATGCTGGTTGCTTGATACGTTTACTTTTTTGAGCGTGAAAATATATTTATCTTCACTTCACGTCAGTAGTGATGGTACGGAGCGTCGCGATTGCCTGATTCGCGCACGTGAGTTCCAACAAGTGGGCAAATATGAATGGAGTAGACAAAAAATCCTTGCTATCAAAAATTTATGACACCAATCAATAAATCGATCTAACCCAACATCAGACGATAAAGACAATCTGATTTCAGAATAACAAAAAAGAACATAGATCAGAGCCAATAGTGAGAGGAAGCGAGTAATTGGTTGTGCAACAGTTGTTTTAAATTGGATATGAATCATCAGATAACTGAAAAAGTAATTGTATAAATCAGTCTCATCCTTGTTGTTAAGGTGATCCGAATAAAAGAAAATGATCTCGGAAGATGTGTTCAGGTATCTGACATTTACACGAGAGCGTCCTCGGCCGATATTGGGATTGAATACATCGTTAGTCGGTTTCGTACTGTGATAGGAAAATATGCCCTTTCCATATCACATGCGAAGAAATCAGAACGATTCATTTCCTGATTGGACAGGAAACAAACGCATGATGATTCTGAGTTTAGCTAACTGTTGGAAATATATATATGCACCCTCATTCAGTTGAAGTCAACGTGTATGGTTCAGTAGCCTTAAGTATGAGTGTGCCGTAAAGAATCTGTTAAAAAGTCAAGTGTACTGGCGGTACTCGCATGATGGTTTGATTTAGATTTCCATCGCGCATTTAAAAAATATCTCAATATAACTACAAACAAGCAGACGCACAGTTCACATCACCATCATCATCCAATAAGAGTGTATAACTGTCAACATTTTCTCGGGATCGGGACATAATGAACACCCGTGGCGAAATGGACACCCCTGTTTTTGCCGAAACTGTTGACTTTTATGTTAAACTTTTAATGCATAAGTGTAAAGGAACAAGTATTTTTTTCTATTTTTCAAAAGTATATCTTATATTTCTCCAAAGTACCGTGATTTCGGGTGAAATTGATCACTTTTCACAGTTTTTTTCTTCTAATTTTTGAATAGTTCTCGATATGGTCAAACTAAATGCTTTAAAACAAGTACGACCACAGGTATCATCAGTCAACGAGGTTGAAACTTTTACTGCAAATAATTTTATTGCAATAAATATCATTTAAAATAAAAAATCAAAAATTTTAGTTTCGGGGTGAAATTGATTAGTCAGTGAAATGTCTTGGCAAGTGCTGAAAATAAATTTTCCATCTGAATTAACCGCCTCAGAATGTGAAAAGCTTAGTTTAGTAAATTCTTCGTTATTTAAGTTTAAAGTATAATAAATCTAATGAAACGCCTAAAAGTATGCAATTTTCATATTAACATGTCATTACTTTAGCAAAAGTTCAAGTTTATGCATAAATGTCAACATTTATAGATCTTTTGATGACGAAATCGGGTTAAGCGAACACTTGGCAGCTATAAACATTCATTCGAATAATTATTCCATGTGCGATACAGCTACGGTCATAAAAGTTTTAATGTGTCTTTGAAAAAAGCCAAACATGCAGTTTCAGAAAATTTTCATTTTAATACAGAAATATTTGACTAATTAGCTGTAAAACATGTAAACTCATCATTCAATAACCCTTGAGCCAGATGATGGTCATTTTATAAAAATTGTTTCAAGTTCAAAGCTTTTTTTTTGACATATAAAAATTGCCCTTACGTCGATCAATTTCACCCGATATCACGGTAACCAAAATATCATTGAAATTGAAATATTGTTAAAGAAAGACGAAAAAGAAAGAGAGTGGGGTAAAACGAGCCCGATACACTGATTTCCAGCATCGTACGGCGAGTGACACCCTCCTTGTCTGAAACTGTAGAGATTTTTGTAGTTTCCTGTTGCAGTTTGCAGTTTGAAATACGGACTTCGAATTTTGACACGATCATCATTAGCTAAAACGGTTATTTTCCAACAGCGAACTTATAACATTTCCATTTTTTGAAAAATATGGGAAGGTCTAATCACTAGTAAAAATTTCAAAAACACTTCACTATTAATTCACTTTGCTCTTTGAATTTTTGAATTAACCCTTGTCCGGCGTGAACCCTGGACAACGTGGTTCAGACCCAACATCCTGGGAGCCAGGTGCATTGGGAGAAGGAATGGCGTTGGAGATACAGAACGTGTGATTGTTGAAGTGGTATTATTTATGTCACTGTGTTAGAAGTACATATTTTGTCAATACAGTTTTCGTTTGTTATTACATTTTGTTACAGTGAACTGGGATCTTAATAAACGGGAGTAGAGTGGAAGCAACAGCGGTAATAGACAGACCCTTTTGAGATGTTAAGGCAGATTTATTTTCACACTCACTCCACACAAGGCACTCGCAACAAAGGGTCCCTCAAAACTTATGCTACATCATGAACTCGTCATCTATTCGTTTTTCACA
Source organism: Aedes albopictus (assembly GCF_035046485.1). Classification (NCBI taxonomy): domain Eukaryota; kingdom Metazoa; phylum Arthropoda; class Insecta; order Diptera; family Culicidae; genus Aedes; species Aedes albopictus. Next base: position 219,002,234 of record NC_085138.1, read on the forward strand.
TACGGGAAAGTGGGGAGGATGCCATTTTTCAATCTTTCATCGTTTTCAATGATAAATAGCTTCGTGGCCAATCGGTTAGCGGCGTCAGTCGTTTAGGTGTCTTGCAAGCCTCAGAGTGTGGGTTCGATTCCAGCTCCAGTCGGGGAGAACTTTTCGTCGAACGGATAATTCTCCACTGGGCCACTAGGTATTGGGGAAATTTAGCCACTGCGTCCAATAAGTTGAACTTTTGTGGCATGTCGAATGTTAGAAATGTTCAGTCTGTAGAAGCCCGCCAGGTCGAAGACGGTGCCGTTGTCTTTAAAATAGCCTCCTTTGTTAGGCTTTCGATACTACAGCAGTGTCACCATAGACTAATTTCAAGACCTCGATGTACCAAAGAAAACCGTTAAATTTTGTGTGTTTAGTCCTAATAATATTCATTACCGTGTATTTTTTCCGTGTAAATTGCCTTTTGTGTAAATTATATTTAGCGTGTTACACCACTGACAGTAAAGGACCAAACATAAATTACGTAATTGGGTACCGAGGATCGTTCACAAAAAAACTGCGAACTTGTCTGCGATAAAAATCGCCGCTGGTGTCACCCTCCTCCCCGCTAAACAATATATTACTGCACGAATATATACTGGCCTGCTTACTCACAAATGAAATTTGACATTTGAGAGGTGTTGGCACAGCTCAAACGTCAAATTTTCTGTGAGAGTAAGCAGGCCTGCATAACTTTCTCAATCTCCTTGGAAACGCATGGCTGGTAATAAAATCACCAGAAAACATTAACTGCAAGCATGAAAAACTAGAAATTGCCATAGGGAAATCAAAAGATTTTTCTTGAGTATGGCGGCCTAGCCTCTAGAATTACATTCAGGAATGATTTTATGATTTGGGCCATTTTACCCCATTTTTGAAAACGACACTTTTTTCATCCGCCGAACAATACAGTGCGAAAGTCGACCGAAGATGCTTGAACAAAAAAAAACCTGAGAATCCAACCCGCAGTATTGAACTAAGTGTATACGGAATTAGTTATTTATACAAACAGTTGCAAAATGATGATTTTATCAGCACGAGTTGTACATTTATCCAACGGAGCTTGCCGAGTTGGATAAATACGACGAGTGCTGAAAAAATCGAGTTTTGCAATGAGTAGCATATAACATTTTTTGTAATTAATGTAAATAACACAGTGTAACAACACTTTATAGGGCAAAATATGCGATTTTGGGTTTTTTTGATTGCAACCCATTAAGCATGGAAATATTTTGTTTAACCAATCAAAGGATAAATTGGTCAATTAACATCTAAATTAACGACTCATGCAAAATATTTCGTTTTACCAAATCGAATTTGATAGTTTTAAGCGATTTATGTTAGGTACGATATTTCCCATACAAGTCGCTTTCCAAAAGTTGCATGCAAGTTTACATACTGACATAAAATGCTTAAATCTTTCAAATTTGATTTGGTAAAACGAAATATTTTACATGAGTTATTAATTTAAATGTTAATTGAGCAATTTATTTTTTGATTGCTTAAAAAATATATTTCCATGCCTAATGGCTAGCAGTCAAAAAAAAGGCCAAAATCCCATATTTTGCCCAATCAATTGAGGTATAGCTCAAAAATGTGACGTGTTGGAGCCAATCTGAGCCCAAATTCGGATTCAGCGTCCCAAAATCTGTCAGAGACACATAAGTTTGCTCTTGAGGCAAAAAAAATGTTGCGCTGTGTAATCTTTTCTAGCTTTGCGCATTCTGAAAATAACATGTAAGCTGGCGTTCACGTGCATCAGCTAATTTTCCAATCAAGGAGTAGTGGAGCCTCGTAGCCGTGCGATTAGGGTCACCAACCTTATAATCGCACCATGCTATGGGGTGAGGGTTCGATTCCCGCTTCGGGCGTTGAAACTTTTCGTGAGAATAGTTTCTTCCCCGTTTCCACTGGTGCATGCTCCGTTGTCCGTTGTCTAATGTTAAGTTTAAAACAGTCTGTACAGCCGAAAGCTGAAGACGTTGTCCGTGTCTTTTTCTAAATAGGTAATTTCAGTACAAAACAACACTGACAAACACTGAACCAACACTGAAGTACAAAACAAAAGGCAGTTCAGTAGGTCAACAGGTAGATTCGACTGTCACATATTTTCCAGTTCAAGTCTGGCACATTCCCTTCAAGAAAAAAACTGTACAATACTAGTGTATAATTGGCCATTTAAACAACAGTGCCGAAAAGTACTACTTTTCGGCCCACTTAAGAGTGCTGAAATGTAGTACTTTTCGGCACACTTGTTCAAGTGGGGAAAAGTAGGCCATTTCGTTAACTTTACACAGACGGAAAAGTGAATACTTTTGCAACGTAATAACAAAATAGTTATTTATGTAACGAGTTGCAAAATGATGATTTTTACAGCACGAGTCGTACATTTATCCAACGAGGCTTGCCAATTAACCGTTGGCTACCAAGTGTGCATCCATTAGAGCCCGGATTCGGATTAAGGGCCCTAAGATCTGTCTGAGTCACATACGTTTGCTTTTGAGACAATAAAATGTTTACCTGTGCAGCTGTGATGCTTTGCTCGGCTGCATCATCTACAATTTCAGCTACAGTTATTATTACCTACTTGTAGACCCATCCTATAAGCAAATATTTTATCCCAAGACAACTGTGGAGATGCAGAGGATTTCTCGGTCTCAGTATTACAAGTTGTCTGGCTGAGTTCCACTGGCATGTGTCTGTTGAATAAATAATGAAGGCTGCTGCTGTTGGATTAAAATCAAAATTGTGTTAAACTCTATTTCCAAACCCAGATAAATAGGTGAACTTGTTTTATAGGAAAACAGACGAATATAGAAGCCACCGCCCAAGTAGCGCGATTCCCTACTATTTCTATACATGCTTTGCACCAATAAAGAATGACAATGTTTTCCCTTGATTGTTAGTGTAGTAGAAATCGGAAATAATAAGCCCAATAAATTCTAGAGTGTGCCTGGATCCTCTGGAATACACATTGTTTCACCAGAAAAGGGATTGTGAGTTAAATTAGCGTCAGAATTACACAGTTGTTTTTTTTTTATTCAGTCATGTTTGTTCGTTTTCCAATAAAGATCCCTGATAGGTTCCAAATTCGCTTAATTTTAAGCGGCGTTCTTGGATTTAACCCTCGAGCAGTCACCTTTCCTCGACCACCCTTATCGACACCACGTTCACGTTGTGTTCTACACAGGGGGATGACGAAGGGCCAGAATCATCTACCCAGCATTCAATGCAACATGGCGTCCAATGTTTTTGTTTTGATTGCTTAATTCATGGAAAAAATGCGCTGGAAACATCGACACTGCTTCGCTGCTACATATAATATCGTGCAAAGTGATAAGGAAAGAGAAACAATCATCAAAAACAACGATTTCGTTTGAAATGTGTAATTTCTGAAATAAGCACTAGCAACACACGAGCCACACACCCGAAAATCAGGAGCAAGTTAGGGTAAACCGACCAGAAAGTGGGTACCAAAACGCGCCGTACCAAAAATGATGTTGGGTGAAGCGGCGATGTACCGAGTTTGACAGCCATGTCACCCCACTGGTTCTACAAGCGTATATTTTCCATTGTGCGAGTACTCAGTAGTATGGGACAAATATCAAATCCTCGCTCCAGTCGACTTTTTAGATCCCATTTAGGTCCCATATGAACTGTACAAAATTTCAGCGCAATCGGTGAAACTGTAATTTAGCGCAAGCGGTTCAAAGTTTTCATAGGATTTACTATGGGAAAAGTTACATTTTCAGATAAAAAATCCCAGAGGTCGTCCCTTGTCTGCTTAATTCAAATCGATCAATGTTTCTTGTAGAAAAATCAATTATAAAACTTTCCTTCGAAGACCGCAAAACAATTGGATGCTTGTGGAAAAAGTTGTTGATTTATTACCGATTAGTGATCCAATGAAACGCTTTTTGTTTTGTTTTATTAGCAGCACTGTAGCTGCTGCCTTGGCTGCTGCTGTTTCTGGGGGTGGTGATGCCTCCCGCCACCCCATGCAACAACGGCAGCAGCAGTGCTGCTGATAAAATAAAATAAAAAGCCGTTCGTTGGATCACTAATCGGTAATAAATCAACAACTTTTTCCACAAGCATCCAATTGTTTTGCGGTCTTCGAAGGAAAGTTTCATAATTGATTTTTCTACAAGAAACATTGATCGATTTGAATTAAGCAGACAAGGGACGACCTCTGGGATTTTTTATCTGAAAATGTAACTTTTCCCATAGTAAATCCTATGAAAACTTTAAACCGCTTGCGCTAAATTATAGTTTCACCGATTGCGCTGAAATTTTGTACAGTTCATATGGGACCTAAATGGGATCTAAAAAGTTGACTGGAGCGAAGATTTATTTTTCCCATACAAGCGTGTACCATACTAGTACTCAGTACACGAAGTGACCGCTCCTAAGTTAAAACTTCGATTTTGGGAACACTTACCTATCACATATACACACGTATCAGAAATCCCATTAAAGCTTAAGCATTAAGTCCCGAATTATTGTGCTGTTTTCAATCAGGTGGCAAGTCATTACATACGCCCTTACGAACTCTGTAAACTAGTTCACACAATCTCCAGACCTGACTAATTCAGCGGTGCTCATCCCGCACCACATTGCGTTGGTTGCATTGATTATTTCGAACAGCGCGATACCGCCGCCACAAAAGCGACAATCTAGCTGATTCAGGAGCAGGCATATGCGCAAAAAAGACGGAGACGAAAGCAAAATTGTGCAAAATAATCATCAACCGTTCGTATCACCACCACGTCGTCGGTCGTTACAGTCAATGGTTTGCCCTAAACACATTCTAATTTTGTAACCTCGGCTGCATCATCACATCATCTACTTAGTTTTCAATCGCTGAATTGTTCATGCTTTATATATCATTGTGTTCTAAGTTTTTTTTTTCTACACGGCAAACAGCGAAGAATGGCAGGCTATCTTCAGTTAACTACGTGCCAATACGTCGTCACACGTGCAAAGAGCAAAGGGGTCTCCGATAATTATGCTAAAGATATTGGGCAAATAAAACCATTCAACAGCAATCTTATTAGCGAGTTTCCTGAGACGGATGGTCTCAATTTGAAATAGACTTACATATTTACTGTTTAGGAAGGTTTCTCTCTACGCTTACAAATCTCCTATTCTAGTGTAATTAAAAAGCACAACATGCACTATAGGCATATCCGTTTCTCATTTTCCTGAGCATAGAGTATCAATGAAGGTATACTTACTGGTATTCATTCAGTAGCATGCCTAGAAAATCATCGAGTAATAACTGTACGAATGCTAACAAGAATATTAAGCCGAAGATAAACCACTAGAATTACTTAAGAGCCGTAGGAAGAAAAATATTATTTACTGCTGCTTTATTGCACGACGGAACAGGAACCATACGTTCGAGGAAACGTGCATTTAGCGTAATTCATGTATTTTGGATAGGTTAAGGACAACGTTAAAAAAAAATCGTCGCCTAGCTTCCTTAGAAAGCAATTGATTATGTTGCAAAGTTACCAATACGCTTATAATATGATTGTACTTTGCGTTCCTGGTGACTTTTGTTAAGGTTTTTACCTTAACGAAAGCATTCTAAGCTGAGAAAATCACAATTTCTAAGAATTGCATTTTGGACCCCGAGTATATGTTTTGGACACCCTCAGGTATATATAATTTGGACAGGGCAATTATCTCAATGTTTAGCCATGAATACTGCTAAATCATGGAAGTAGCATAAATTAACAAATATTTTCTTACAAATAATCAAATTTCTCCGCTTAACAGGCATCTATGTTGATAACTATTACAGTTTTTGTTAAAATCGAGGAAATATCGCCAGACCCACAGAATACGCCTCCAAGTATGCAATCGCACAGCTTCCCCATGTAGTTCGTCAGATGACCAAAATATGGGTTCATTCACAAATGTCATAACGCCAAAATTGGTCGTTTTCAACACCCACCCACCCCTTCGTAACACTGTTTATATAGGGAAAATTTTATTTTGTTCGAGCTGTAACACCATGAAGGACAATCACACACCCCCTCCAGCGTTATGACATTTGTGAACAAGCCCTATATTTACAGTAGAAAACTTGTAATGTATTTTGGAAACCTCCTATTTTAAGTGTTCTAGATGAATGTTAAGAGCTTGGCTGCCTAATGCTTCTTTATTGAACAATACTCATTGCAAGAAGGCTTTTAAATTTCTTACAACTATTAATTCAACCATTGTGAGGTGAATATTGTATGTAGCTATTATATTATATACTGAAAACTACCCACACGCTAAGGTCAATTTACCTATTTTTCTAAAATATGGGTAAATTTTACTCAAATATGCGTAAACTTTACGCAAATATGAGTAAATAAAACTCATATTTTGGAAAAGTGCACATTCGCATTTATGGGTAATATTTACCCATATTTGGGTTACAATTACTCATATTTAGGTACACACTACCCATATTTGAATCTTGTTTACCTATATTTAAGTATCATTTACGCACATTTGCGGTTGTGCACTTTTTGGAAAAAAGGTAAACTGAGCTTAGCGTGCATATAAAAACGAACCATTGAGTCTATTGGAAAGACTAAAGGAAAACAATAGATTGTTGATTGCTTGTTAATATTAGATTCATTACAATACACGCTAACCTGAAACTACCCATCGATTGGGTCGATTCTAGCCGGATTTTCATGTTGTTAGCAGTTGTCAAAATCCGGGTAACCCGAAAACCCAGATTGGTTGAATCAGGGTAAAGATCTGGGTAATCAGCACTTTGTCACTTTCCGGCTGGTAGCGGTCAGAAGAAGTCTATGAACTATGAATGTTTGCACGGCAAGTATGCTGTGAAATGATGTGAAAACAGTGATATTCCTTCGGGCATCTGTTTTCCTGCCTCAGGTAAGTGGGCAAAACATGGAAATTGGGAGTTTTTGATCAGCATTTAAAAAGAAAATAAATTAACAAAAACAAGGCCCAGGAGAAGCTGGGTATCATTTACCCAGATTTAGCCACCAACATCGGTAACCCAGATTTGAGTAAAGGTGCCTTTACTCAGATTAGAGTAACTGCAGTTTTGCTCAATCTGGGTCACTTTGACACCAATCTGGGTAGCTGGGGGTAAGCGTGTAAATTAACATAAGATTTCATTGTTACAATGCTTTCTATTGGCATTCAATAGAATTTGAACATTTGATTTTACTGTTTTCATTTGAATTCACATGGAAATGTACATACGGTGTAATTTGTTTAAGCATGTATGTGTTTTGTTTTTGTTGCTGTCAATCGTGTTCACTAGTAATCCTACATTATAGAGATCTGCGGAGGCGGCCGTTGTGAGCCAATCGTGCAGAGAGAACTGTCAAAGTGTGAGCCAAATGAACATGCTTATCGTTCGTAGGAAGGCGTCGTTCGAACGTTATTGCAATCGGAACTAAATATTGCTTTTTTTGCACCGTATTCGACCCCCTGCAGAATTTTTTTGTCACACCACAATATGTTCCCACCAGTTTATGCATACATTGGTTCGTTTCACTGCTAGAAATTTTAAGCGTCGGTTACACTTTTTGGGTGGTGCATAGAATAATCGGTTTGTTTACTTGCTACTTTCCTTGGTATTTGACGTGTGAACAAATGTTTTAGACGATTGAACATTTGCACGGTAATCTATAAAGCAATGCAAGATGCAATAAATTAAAATCATTTATTTTTAATATCGTGATATTGGCGGCTGTAGGCGCGGCACGGAACGTAGAATATTGGTCAATGTCTTTGTAGCGAATCCAAGTCGTTTTATTGGCAAATGCTTTAAAGCTAAAACATAAATTTGATTTGAGTCATCGCAAGGTCCACAGTTAGTTACGCAATACTCACAATTCAGTGACTCCAGTCTTCCTAGTCTACGTCCTAGCTACCGTCCTGCGATGAGTCTAGTCTGGCAACCTAGTTTTAAGTTGATTTCAACATCTTAGTCTTAAGTCATATAATAGATCGCTTGATTACTTACAGGTTTGTGTTCGCAAGTTATAATTTAAGTTCTAGTTCAATTTTAATGTATTAAAGATGTAGAAATTAGAGTAAATTGTGCATGGATTTTACCCTAAAATGTATGTTTAAGAATTCACTGTTTTATAATATTTAGGAATAGTATTGCATGTCCAACTCACTGGTTACATTAGGTTTAGTTCATTTGGGATACGTTAGGAATATTTTGGATAGTAATTTTTACAAAATAACAATCAATTTCTAACAGAAACTTTTGCAGCACAATTTCATCACCACATTCTGCACATATTTTTTCGTTCTGCTTTGTTGTGTCTACCAACACCGTCAGTCTGACAGAGCTGTCGGATGACAAGTGCTGCGTTAGATCTGCTCCACATCCCTGTGGCTTATTTCTGATGCGGTGCCGACGTTCGTAACGCCTCCCGTAACAGCGGCATATGTATGTTTAGTAAAAAGATAAACATTTATTATTTCTGCTTTCAAAAGCTCATGCTTATGACGACACTTTTGTTGCTGCACTTGTCGAAAAAACTTCCATTGCTGCTTCTTGCTTCACTTCTGCCGATATGATTAGCGTAACACTTTTGCATTAAATTTCAGATTTCTTCGAACAAAATTTTGAAAAAAAAAAATTCTACCATAATTAGAAAATGTAAACAAAACAACTTGAACCACAACGAAGTCACGCACAAAGTTTGAACATCTAGCTTTGTAGCAAGTGTTGGCAGCTGTTGTAATCAAAACAAACAGCGTTGTCGAATCGATGTATGTAACTTCCGTTCATCTCTATGTAGAGGATTTCTAGTGTTCACTAAAGATAGTAGAGTAAACACTCTACTAAGTACTCTACTATCTATCCACTTATCCGCGAGCGGTAATGGCGGTGGCGGGCATAACCAACCGGTTCGGATTTTGACGTTTCTTGGGGGAAAGTCAAAACAGTTTCATTCTCCCCCTCACCCCTTCACCCTCCGTTCGGTGGCGCCAACCGATTGCGATCCCCAAGAAACGTCAAAATGCGAATCGGTTAGTTGTGCCCGCCGCCGCCATTACCGCTCGCGGATAAGTGGATAGTGTTCACTGTCCATCGCGTGTGTTGCTTTTCCCGTTTTCCGCTGCAGTGCTAAGTAAGTACCGTATCTTCCTGGTGAATCTGCTCCACCGGTGCAGCTGGATGGATCATCGGTCAGCAAGCGTACGCTGGAGTCGTACAGTACCGCCAGCAAGGAAGTGTAATTCCGGAGGTGAACGACATTGCGTTGCAGCAAGCGTTCGGGCGTTCATTATGCAGGACGGCATGGACGGGGACCAAGACGGGGACGGCGACGATGACGAAGCACTACTTAGTTCAAGACGTTTCTAACTTAATCGAATTGTGGCCAGCAAAAAAAAACGGAGAATTCCGTCAGGGTACCCTGGTACTCACAAAATTGAATTGATCATATAAATGTATTTTGTCGATTTCAAGAGAAGCTCGTTATCTATCGATAATATTTGGTTGGACCTATCCGATCACCGTGTGTGCCATATCCACTTATCCGCGAGCGGTAATGGCGGCGGCGGGCATGTCCAACCGGTTCGAATTTTGACGTTTCTTGGGGGAAAGTCAAAACAGTTTCATTCTCCTCCTCACCCCTTCACCCACCGTTTGTTGGCGCCAACCGATTGCGATCCCCACGAAACGTCAAAATTCGAATCGGTTATTTGTGCCCGCCGCCGCCATTACCGCTCGCGGATAAGTGGATAATTCGAATTTCCGGGCTAACGTGCGGGATTTTCGGTAGATTAGTAGCAATGTCGGTATCAATCATCCTAAAAATGCTTCAGTATACGAGTCGCAGGAGCGATAATTTACGCTGCATCGCCGCAGCATTCTTGTGGGGTATAGGGGAACAAAGCCCAAAATGCCAAGATGGGGTAAAATGGCCCAACTGATAAAATCATTCCTGAATGGGACTTGATCATTACTATAGGTGAATGGTGTCAAGATATGTTTGCATCGAACATTCTTCTAGAAGCTTGGCCGCCAAACCCACGAAAAATCTTTTGATTTTTCAATGAAAGTTGGCAACTTCCGGTTTTTCGTGCTTGCAATTAAGGTTTTCTGGTGATTTTATTACCAGCCAAGTGTTTCCAACGAGATTGAGGCACACATGGAGACGCATTGTTGTTGATGTCTACGCTTTCTATGTTAGGGGTCATTCAAAAATTACGATCATCGTTTTGCGGGAAGGGGGGTACCACTCCATTTATTGAGTATACGAAAAAAGCGGGACAGAAGGGGGAAAAGGAGTCGGAAATGGCCGACAACTGATGGACGTAATTTTTGAATGTTTTCATAAAGTGGCATCTTACCCCATGGCAGATGATCGTTTTGCACCACTTCCGTTTTACGAATCAGTTTTTAAAACCGCTAAAAATCGATGAAAATGCAATAGTTTAGTGAATAGTTTTGTTGGAGTATCGAGCATATATTATCTAGTTGCTGTTACCACTTCGAAAGCCTAACAAATGAGGCTAATTATCATTGAAAACGATGAAAGTTTGAAAAATGGCATTTTACCCCATTTGACCCTACATTGACATTGCGTGCTGCACACGGTGTGACGTGGTTGCGGTGCGGTAGCGTTTGATACAGTACTGTGTGTTGAGCAGAGGTGGACACAACCTACGCAGTACAACGGGTCTCCGAAGCGGAACGCGGAACCGGGATTTCGGGAAGAAATAAAACGCTCAAATTTCGCTACTGTACACTTTAATCGCGTCTTGACTGGTCAAGCAACACACAACTTCTGATTGCTTTCTCTCTTTTCTACTCTACCGTTGGCGCTCTCGCCGACATGCCAACAGTGAGTGCGGCCAACATGCCACAGTATGCACAATATTGCTACAGTCCAACACTCCTCCTCAATGTTGTACGCATTGTCTTTACTTTAAAATACTTCAGGTATTCTCCTCCTGTCTTACGCGCCCACTACGTAATCGCCCAACCGGCCTGGTTGAACACCATGGTTGCTCCTCCTGGACCGCCTGACTTCTCTCCAGTCGTCATCCGGATCCAAACTCGCCGTCTTCTCCAACGGACTCTCCTCCTCGCTCGAAGTGTCCACATCGAAAAACTCTTCTTCATCTTCTTCCTGTTCCTTGTCTCTTCGTGACTTCTTTTCAGAATACCAGCTCACCTCGCTGACTGGTGTTCCTCCTTTAACCACTTTCTTCTCGCTTGACTTCGCTGGTCGGAATTCTGTCTTCTTCACCACGTTCGCTAACTTCAGTCGATACAACTGCCCCACTTTTTCACCTATGACCACTTTCTTCCCAGATGCGTCGTAGATATCACATCCATTTCTCGCAAAGTTCGCCGAAAACCCTTTCGTCGTAAGTCTGTTCACCGACACTAGGCCACTCGCCAACGATGGAACGTATAGGACGTCGGTTAGCTTCACCTCAACACGATTCCCGTTTCCATCCTCACCAAACACTACACCTTCGCCGCATCCAGCAGCGGTAACCCTTTTACCGTTTGCCAACACTACACTTGGCCCGCTACTGTTCCTCAACGACTTGAAAAAACTTTTGTCACTCGTCATGTGACGACTCGCCCCACTGTCAATATACCAGTTCTTCTGCTGATCCATCACAGCCATGAAGCACACACTGGTCACCACAGTCATCGTCTTTCACTTGCGAATTGTTCACGTGCTTCGCACTTTGCCGCACACGCACTCTGTCTTCCGGCTTATTCCTCTTTTCTTCACTCTCTCGTTCGAGCTCCTGCTTTGCCATCAAATACGAACGACACTCTCGACGCACTTGACCGGGCTTGCCACAAAAGAAGCAAACTCTTGTCGTCGCTCCCCTTTGCACTCTACCCACACTTTGCATTTCACTTCGCACTATTTCACATTTCATCGCTTTCATGTTGAACGATTCCCCGCATCGTTCCCTCCGCCGCTTTAATTCGTCAAGCAGCTTTGACTTGACCAACTGCATGGTGATGTCAGCATCGGCACGACTCTCCAGGGCCGTGACCAGTCCATCGTAGGAATCGAGCAAGCTGCGCAGGATCATCGCAATTCGCAGCGATTCCTTCAGCTCCTTACCCGCATTCGCCAGACGGTCGAACAAATCGTCCAACACCACCAGATGATTTTCCAAATCACCACCTTCCACGAGATTTAACGAGCACAACCTTTTCAATAACGAGACACGTGATGTCACCGTGTTCTTCTCGTGATAGCCACGCAACTGATCCCAAAAATCTTTTGCACTTTCCGCGTCTTTCACCAGTCCGAACTGGTTGTCGTCTATGCACAACCCAATCGTGGCCCGAGCTTTACGATCATCGTTCGTCCACTGATTGGTCACTACCGTCGGCCTCGCATCACTGATCACGTGCCAAAGCTCCTCTCTAGTTAGGAGCATTTCCATTCGGAACTTCCAGATTTGCCAATTCTGGTTGTTCAACCTGGCAAACGCGAACTTGTTCACATCCGCCATTTTGTCTTTACAACACACGCACACACCGCTGCAGCAATTACACAAAATTCCACACGCGGCGCAAACGAACGAACGAATCACTTTCCCGCAGCGAACCGGAACCCTTCCGTCGGCACTCCTGGGCCCAGAACCTGTTGAGCAGAGGTGGACACAACCTACGCAGTACAACGGGTCTCCGAAGCGGAACGCGGAACCGGGATTTCGGGAAGAAATAAAACGCTCAAATTTCGCTACTGTACACTTTAATCGCGTCTTGACTGGTCAAGCAACACACAACTTCTGATTGCTTTCTCTCTTTTCTACTCTACCGTTGGCGGTGGCGCTCTCGCCGACATGCCAACAGTGAGTGCGGCCAACATGCCACAGTATGCACAATATTGCTACAGTCCAACACTGTGTGCATCCTCCCCTGCTGGTTCCAGTCTAACGCTTGTTTGCAGATTTCGTTTCCGCCCCTGCGTAGAGTGTGGCCGACACACCTCCACTTTCGCTCCCGAATTTCTGTCGCTATCGACTTTTGATGACATCGACGATGGAGCTCCACGTTGGAGATCCAATTGTGAGGCCACCATGCACGAATTATAAACCGCAGGCATCTATTGATGAAGACCTGCACTGCCCCTCTTCCCATGTCGTTTCTAATGCGAATCATATTTTTGTCTCTCACGAGGTCATCGTAAAACAGGGTGGGGTGACTTGCAAAACTTGATATTCTCAATTTAGTTGAAAATCGAAGTTTTCGACTAGCGATGCTGGATTTTTCTCCAAATCCATGCGTCGGACCTAACTTCGGAAGTGGTGCACTGTATAGTTAATCTGGTCCGCTATACAGCGCACCACTTCCGAAGTAAGGTCCGACGCACGGATTTGAAGAAAAAATCAACTTCGCTAGTCGAAAACTCCGGGTTTCAACTGCACGGAGAATATATTCTGATATTAGGGGTATTCACTAAAGAGATTAAATCACTGCGTAAGCCATGATTATCTGATTACCCCGTAACGTGGGTAGATCACCTTAGAATGGTGCGTTGCAGTGTAAGATCTACCAAATCAAATTTTGATCTTGATATTTACCGTATTTGTAAATATTCCAAGATAAAAGTTTGATGCACTTTTTGTGTTTTGTAGTTTATTTTGTTGTATTTTGTTGTACTGCTAATTAACATTTTATTTCAGCAGGATTCAGGTAAATTTATCATGTGATATAAATAATATTGTAAAAATATGTAACTGTGGCGAGCGTATCACTAATATGTAGCTTATTTGACGTACGATGTTAATATTATTTTATATTTCAGATTATCAACTGAAGAATCTAGTAATTCAACCAAATGTCATCAAGATGACCTTCAAGGAAACCAGGATGAATCGGGCTGACAACTGATTCGAAGAAGTCTAACAATGGTATGCCTGAACGTTGACCAAGCGTATCCTTTGGAGTTAACCCTTCCACTAACAACACCCAAATTGGAAACTCGTTTCATTAAATGTATTACTGAATTAGAACTATCTTTGGCATATGGACGTTATGAAAGGTCTGTTGGAAAACCCACTGGGCACTCTTTGCTGGCCGATAAGTGAGTCCCGGTTTCGCCCTTTACATCGTCTGGACAATCTCAATGACAGCGAAGAACTGTCATCAGTTGTCAACACCTAGGAATGTGAAGAAAGGAGAAGTTGATCTAGAACCTAAAAAGAAAGTTAAACTGGTAAAAGTAGATGCGTTTGAAGAAGTTTTGGTATATGAATTTGAATTGTATCATTGAATTTTTTGATAAAGAGGTAATATGAACAATAAACTTAATTGTGAATTATACTAATATTTACATGGTCTAGCAGGTGTTATATACCGGGAGAATTTATAACCGGAGTTGGTAGGAGTTAGCCAGCGTGGTGCACCAAATTGTAAGACTATGATTAACCTATTATTAGAAACTATTAGTAAAATCTAAAATACATTTCAGCTTGAAGCTGCGTTTATATGCTGCTAAAAGAGGTGTAAACCTTCGCGAAACTCCCCGAAATTCCCCCACAACAAAACTTCAAGAATTTGTGGTTAGATTTGTGTCTGGCAAAGATGAATCCAGCAAATCATTGCATGCTGTGTGATCGCCCGGACAACGCCGACGATTTAGTGCAGTGTGACAAATGCGACGGGTATGTGCATTTTACCTGTGCGGAAGTAGGTGACTCGATTGCCGATGAAGATCGGAGTTTCACCTGTCAAAGGTGCATCGAGAGGCTTGAAGCTATCACCGTTTCGTCGCATCGAACCAGTAAGCGGACAAGTTCGTCCACTCGTAGCAGTATGAGCGCTGCTCGATTGACGCTGCGATTGCAGCAGCTAGAAAGCGAACGTCAGAATCGGTTGATGGAACTAGAGGATGCCGAAAAGTTCCAGCGAATGAGAAGACAGGTTGAAGCCGATTTCGCAAAGCAAAAGCTTGAAGCCCTCGAAGCGCAGCTGCTGGAGGAAGAAGAGAACCGCAGTACGAGGAGCAGAGTGAGCTCCAGGGTAATCCGTGAGAATACCAATAAGTGGATTGGTTCCTCAAGCCAGAGTAGAGGAACAGCCACGATAGTTAATCCAGATGATAACGAATCCCCCAGAAGTGACGATACTGCAGTCGATCCTGAGCGACCATTTCAAAAATATCTGAAACTTTGCACAGTTTTTCAATTTCATCTAAATCGCCATTTTTCGATATCAAACCTTCATATTCACTCACGACTAACTTTTCAAAAGGGTGTATGCGAAAATAGTTCAAAAATATTCTAAAAGCTGTACAGCAAAAACGGATTGTTCGATTGTTATGAATTTTTCAGCAAAGTTAGATAACTAAATGATGATTCCTTAGAAAATATACACTGTAAAAAAATTCTTTTTTTACTTTAAAAAAATATGATCTTTGTCACAAAAACTCAAATATCTCAAAACCCTATCTTTTTACCAACGTCAATTTTTTAGGGAAAATGGCCCATTATATCAGCTATCTACCATAAAATTTTGGTGATGGTAAACTGATAAACATAAAAGTTATGACATTTCAAACATTTCACAATTTTTACATTTAGTAACAAAAAAATATTTTTTTTCTGTGTAAATTATTTCGAGAATTATATAGCGCATTTAGTTCACCACTGGACTATCGCACTAGTTTTCACGAGTGCGAAAACGCTAATAAAAGTGCGCGATTGCATCAAATCAACTCGGTGTCTTCAGAGCACTTGTTCTCTATAGATTGAAGAAATAGTGCGCCGAAGACATCAACCTGATTTGATGCAATCGCGCACTTTTATTTACGTTTTCGCACTTATAATGTCGCAGTTCGCAGTCCAGTAGTGAACTAAATGCGGTATACCACCTGAATTAAACAAGTTGGTTTCATGATATTTTTGTTTGATAATTCATAATTACGATAGTATCTATTTGAAACTTAGACGCGATTCAGTGTTGTGATCAAAAATATTGAGAGTGTCATACTTTTTATTGTACGTGACTGGTGAAAAAATCCCTTGATAGTGTTGAAAAGCTATTGATCATAAGAAAAATGGAATTAAACTTATTTTATTTTTCACGAAACACTGCGTTGTGCAATATCGTCATCAGAAGGCGCTAGTGTGAAACTTCAAACGCAAAGAAAAACGATGGGCACTCTTCTGGTTATGAAAGCCACAACCAAGATTCAAAATGATCGTTAAAGGCGAGGTCAATGAAAATTTCGTCAGTGTTACGTTTGTTTGTCTGTATACATACCATGACAATGCTCACGAAAAAGCAAAAAAATACTACCGCTATGGATATTAAAAATTTTATAGTAAATTTTTTCTTCAGCCAAGCAAACAACACCAAACTAGTCAGTTAAAACTAATAAGTGATTTTGTTTATTATAACCTAACGAACAACATGAACAGTCGCTCTCTCAAAGGTCTTCAACTCAACGCTCTCTTGTAGACCGTTTGATGAAAAAAAAATGTTCAAAAGAGTTACGAAATCTCACCGAAAGCACCATAGATGAACTGAAAGAGACTGGTTATGCCCAAATTGAATACAAATTTACGCATTTGCACGTCCTGCCGTCTAGACTTTGACAAACGAGCCATCTGTATATCATCGGTAAAGCATGGCGCAGGAAATTCGAAAACGACAACAACTAGGAAATTGCCAGAAGTGCTAAGTGCAGAGAGTCATGCCACCGTACCATCAGCGACATCTGTTTAGACAATTTAATCACGCCCCTTTTCAAAAATGCTTTGAAATATACTTCAACATCTATACCCATTTCAATATGTTTAACGTTGCAAAACACGCTTTCAACATTCATCTTGAAGAAGAGGGAAAACACTTGTCCTCAAATGTAACAGCAAATTAATGAATAAACGACTAATGCGCGGAGGGCGTGATGAAATCGGAACATTACTGTACATATGATATACATAATACATAATAAAAACAGCTCGTTTTACTCACGCAAGGCCATTAACAATAAAATCAGCATCAAACTGCGATTTGCGGCCGAAATAATTTACACTAAAAAAAATATTACTAAATGTGAAAATTGTGAAATGTTTGAATTGTCATAACTTTTTTGTTTATTAGTTTATCATCACCAAATTTTTATGGTAGATTGCTAATACAATGGATCGTTTTCCCTAAAAAATTACGTTGGTAAAAAGATAGGGTTTTGAGATATTTGAGTTTTTGTGACAAAAATGATATTTTTTAATGTTAAAAAATATTTTTTTTTTCACAGTGTATATTTTCTTAGGAATCATTATTTAGTTATCTAACTTTGCTGAACAATAAAATCAGCATCAAACTGCGATTTCTGACCGAAATAATTTACACAGAAAAAAATATTTACCAAATGTGAAAATTGTGAAATGTTTGAAATGTTATATTGCTGGTTGCTTTGAAAGATGGATTTTTGATGCACTTCATCTATCACACTATTTTTGTGCTCCAGCACGGTTGCCGATATCAATTTTATAAATTACACATTTTATTATCTTTTTCTACAAGAGAAATGCATAAACCTGTATAACTGGCCACCCGGTCATGACTCTGGGTGAGAAAAAAGAAAGAAAGCCAAATGCGCGGGTTGTCAGATGGATGAGAATCAAAACAAAATCGAGAAAGAATCAGGCGAAACACACACCACGTGCTTATTTGTGACATTTCTCGACGTCAAAATGCTGTCAGAGAGCGCGGTTGCACTTATCGTCACACTTTTCAACCGTCACACTTTCATACTGTGCAGTTCGATTTAGTGGGAACTGTGCAATAACTTTTTTGTTTATCCACTTATCCGCGAGCGGTAATGGCGGCTGCGGGCACAACCAACCGATTCGAATTTTGACGTTTCGTGGGGATCGCAATCGGTTGGCGCCACCGATCGGTGGGTGAAGGGGTGAGGAGGAGAATGAAACTGTTTTGACTTTCCCCCAAGAAACGTCAAATTCCGAACCGGTTTGATATGCCCGCCGCCGCCATTACCGACCGCGGATAAGTGGATAAGTTTACCATCACCAAATTTTTATGGTAGATTGCTAATACAATGGACCGTTGTCCCTAGAAAAATTACGTTGGTAAAAAGATAGGGTTTTGAGATATTTGAGTTTTTGTGACAAAAATGATATTTTTCAATGTTAGAAAATATTTTTTTTCACAGTGTATATTTTCTTAGGAATCACCATGTAGTTATCTAACTGTGCTGAAAAATTCATAGCAATCGAACGAACCATTTTGGCTGTGCAGATTTTTGAATATTTTTTAACCATTTTCACATACACCCTTTTGAAAAGTTAGTCGTGATGCAAAATAAAAATTTGATATCGGAAAATGGCGATTTAGATGGAACTGAAAAACTGTGCAAAGTTTCAGTTCAATAGAAAATCATGAATTAAAAAATTTGCTTAATTTTGATGCTGTTGCTTGGAATCGCTCTACTAGATGTTTGTCCCTAATAGGTTTTCCTAGATTTGAAACGCTTACATTTTCGACTGGTTGTTTGGGAGTACTTGTTTGAACGGATTCAACGATAGGTTCCAATCTGGTATTCATAACGCTAATACTATCTCTCACCTGGGAGCAGGTAGACTGACCTGCGCCACCGGACAAACCGATGTGGATCTCATTACTGGACACGCCTCCTATCTGCGGATTCGGCTCGATGGCAGACTGACCGTCGATTGATGTAAACGGCACTTTCTGGTTCTGGCTAGGTATATCTTCGAAGTTCGGTGCTGTAGGCCTGGTTTGTAACGTCGTGCCAGTTGGAATCGCTGACAGACCTCTCTGGATTTCAACGCTGCATGTTGATTCAAAAACCGTAGGGTCTCGCCTCTGAGCTACGACATTGCAGGGGAACGAGCTGTCGTTGTGGCTATTTGTCTTCCACTCTTCTCCGCTCTGGAGCGATTCCAAGCAACAGCATCAAAATTAAGCAAATTTTTTAATTCATGATTTTCTATTGAACTGAAACTTTGCACAGTTTTTCAGTTCCATCTAAATCGCCATTTTCCGATATCAAATTTTTATTTTGCATCACGACTAACTTTTCAAAAGGGTGTATGTGAAAATGGTTAAAAAATATTCAAAAATCTGCACAGCCAAAATGGTTCGTTCGATTGCTATGAATTTTTCAGCACAGTTAGATAACTACATGGTGATTCCTAAGAAAATATACACTGTGAAAAAAAATATTTTCTAACATTGAAAAATATCATTTTTGTCACAAAAACTCAAATATCTCAAAACCCTATGTTTCGTCCAGCGGTAGTTTAGGCTCCTACGTTGTGTCTCTTCTCCCGGAGGATAAGGCGAATGCGAACTACTTTTTACTACGATTTATTGGCGCACCACAGAGAGGCAGTGCTCCTGCTCTGTGGTGGTACGATTCTTACAACTAACGATACATAGAAACAGCTGCCGCTTTTATAGGCGGCAGCGATAGTACGGGCAAACATTTGAATGCGCATCGCCACAATGTGCGATGCGCTGACGGGCTAGCACCACGCAGCCCAGTGCGACTGTGACAATAGTCGCTGGGCTGCTTGCTGCTAGCAGTGAAATAAAGAGAACGCAAAACTAGCTCAATTGAATGCGCTACAGCGCCGCTGCTACAGCAGAGGGTGCCTGAATGACGCCGTTCATGTGTGGCGCCAACACCCTATCTTTTTACCAACGTAATTTTTCTAGGGACAACGGTCCATTGTATTAGCAATCTACCATAAAAATTTGGTGATGGTAAACTTATAAACAAAAAAGTTATAACATTTCAAACATTTCACAATTTTCACATTTGGTAAATATTTTTTTCTGTGTAAATTATTTCGGTCAGAAATCGCAGTTTGATGCTGATTTTATTGTTCAGCAAAGTTAGATAACTAAATAATGATTCCTAAGAAAATATACACTGTGAAAAAAAAAATATTTTTTAACATTAAAAAATATCATTTTTGTCACAAAAACTCAAATATCTCAAAACCCTATCTTTTTACCAACGTAATTTTTTAGGGAAAACGGTCCATTGTATTAGCAATCTACCATAAAAATTTGGTGATGATAAACTAATAAACAAAAAAGTTATGACAATTCAAACATTTCACAATTTTCACATTTAGTAATATTTTTTTTAGTGTAAATTATTTCGGCCGCAAATCGCAGTTTGATGCTGATTTTATTGTTAATGGCCTTGCGTGAGTAAAACGAGCTGTTTTTATTATGTATTATGTATATCATATGTACAGTAATGTTCCGATTTCATCACGCCCTCCGCGCATTAGTCGTTTATTCATTAATTTGCTGTTACATTTGAGGACAAGTGTTTTCCCTCTTCTTCAAGATGAATGTTGAAAGCGTGTTTTGCAACGTTAAACATATTGAAATGGGTATAGATGTTGAAGTATATTTCAAAGCATTTTTGAAAAGGGGCGTGATTAAATTGTCTAAACAGATGTCGCTGATGGTACGGTGGCATGACTCTCTGCACTTAGCACTTCTGGCAATTTCCTAGTTGTTGTCGTTTTCGAATTTCCTGCGCCATGCTTTACCGATGATATACAGATGGCTCGTTTGTCAAAGTCTAGACGGCAGGACGTGCAAATGCGTAAATTTGTATTCAATTTGGGCATAACCAGTAGGTTGTCCCAAAATTGCACATGGTCAAAAAGCTTGGGGGCTCACCCTGCAAATGATAGCTAAGGGTGTTAGAAACAAACTTTTGTATGACGGCAACTTTCAGAAATGACGTTTAGAGGTCGCCCCGGCGAGATTTTTGAAAAATGGCCATTTTTCGTAATAAATTTCATACAAATATTTTTTACCGTACAAAAATTGGCAATACCCACTATTTTTTTATTTTTTACACCTTGATATAGATCCAAACTACCTGGGAAAAATAAATAACGACATGTTTTGCAGGTAAATTTTTGATGCTGAATTTTTGAATTTACTAAAATTTGTAATTTTTTGATATACTGTGCTTTTTACCCATCATAAAAAGTATCTGAATCTAATGCTAATTTAAAACCATTTCCATGAAAAGATAGGAAATTTTATAAGGAAAAACTTTGCCGAAGACAGCATGGCGTTTTTTCTATCCGTTTTAGAGTTATGCACAATTTACTATTTGGTGAAATTTGAATTTTTAGGTATTTTTTCTAAAAATGTCACATAAGAACTTCCCAAAAACACATACAAAGTAAAAAATCACGTATGCTCAACAAGTTTTTGTCTCGATTGTGTTATGGAATTATGGTGACATCATTAATTGAATTTTTTTTTTTGTTAAAAAGACACGGACACGTTTAATGCTTCCAGTGAGCTATTCGCTCTTTGAAGGAAGCACGACACTAGACAACGGACTAGCATGCAACGCCCAGTGGCACAGCCGAAAACTATTCCTGACAGCTGCGGTGGGAATCGAACCCACGCCCCTCAGCACGATGCGACTAAATGCTTGGTGACGGCCACGAAGCCACTTACAATCCCTTCATATAGAAATTAACTAGCAGAATTTATTAAAAAGCTAGTTCTCTTGACACGTTTCGTACTGCCTATTGATTTTTTAAAGATATTCTCCACAAAATGTTGAGCCATATTTTCGCGTTTATCTTACTTTCCTGTCGTTATTCTCAATTATTTTTCTACACGAAGACGTATGAGTCCTGGATCAGTGAAACAGCCCAGGAAACAGTGGCAAAGTGAATAAAGGCGAATACGTTGATCCATACCAAATTCAAATCGCGATTACGAACATTTTACGTAAGAATAGGTACCAATTTTTCGATACTAAGTTTCAATTCAAGACATTCTAAAAGCAGAACATGTCTTTTTTTACATTTACTGACTTGAACTATCTTATCAACACCGAAAATAAGATACACCGAGGCAAATTGAAACGGGTGGGATAAGATGAACCAGCGAGTTAACGTAATGTTATCCAAGGTTAGAACAATTTGATTACCATAACACATACACGGCATATAATAAGACAAGGTAGGCTATTATTGGTAAACAACAGTTTTAGACGTAAACAAGTGACGTCATTTTTATCGTCCTATATGTTGATTAAAATGATAGGGACTACTAGAACGATTTATTCATGTCTTTCAACGATTTGAACAACATCATTGAAAACCAAAACGGCATGTTTTGCGGAATGTATCACCTTCTAAATGATATAGAAAATGTGCCGTGCGTTTGATTGTGTATTATGCTCGTATAAACCATTGTCAGTACATAACCGTTAAATATGCCATGGCCTACTGAGGCATCTCAAAATGGTACCTAATGATAAAGTTTCTCGCTAGTACATACCTTTCTATATCAAAGAAAATGGAGTTGTCAACGGAAACAAAAATTCAATAAATGATGCCACCGTAATTCCATAACACAATGAAGACAAAAACTTGTTGAGTATACGTGATTTTTTACTTTGTATGTGTATTCGGGCAGTTCTTTTGTGATTAAAAAAAATACCTAAAAATCAAAATTTCTTCAAACAGTAAATCGTGAATAACTCTAAAACGGATAGAAAAAACGCAATGCTGTCTTCGGCAAAGTTTTTCCTCATAAAATTTCCTATCTTTTTATGGAAATTGTTTTAAATTAGAATTAGATTCAGATACTTTTTATGATGGGTAAAATGCACAGCATATCAAAAAATGACAAATTTTAGTAAATTCAAAAATTCAGCATTAAAAAGTTACCTGCAAAACATGTCGTTAATTATTTTTCCCAGGTAGTTTGGATCTATATTGAGCTGTAAAAAATATAAAAATAGTGGGTATTGCCAATTTTTGTACGGTTAAAAATATTTGTATGAAATTTATTATGAAAAATTGCCATTTTTCAAAAATCTCGCCGGGGCGACCTCTAAACGTCATTTCTGAAAGTTGCCGTCATACAAAAGTTTGTTTCTAACACCCTTAGCTATCATTTGCAGGGTGAGCCCCCAAGCTTTTCGACCATGTGCAATTTTTGGGACAACCTAATAACCAGTCTCTTTCAGTTCATCTATGGTGCTTTCGGTGAGATTTCGTAACTATTTTGAACATTTTTTTTCATCAAACGGTCTACAAGAGAGCGTTGAGTTGAAGACCTTTGAGAGAGCGACTGTTCATGTTGTTCGTTAGGTTATAATAAACAAAATCACTTATTAGTTTTAACTGACTAGTTTGGTGCTGTTTGCTTGGCTGAAGAAAAAATTTACTATAAAATTTTTAATATCCATAGCGGTAGTATTTTTTTGCTTTTTCGTGAGCATTGTCATGGTATGTATACAGACAAACAAACGTAACACTGACGAAATTTTCATTGACCTCGCCTTTAACGATCATTTTGAATCTTGGTTGTGGCTTTCATAACCAGAAGAGTGCCCATCGTTTTTCTTTGCGTTTGAAGTTTCACACTAGCGCCTTCTGATGACGATATTGCACAACGCAGTGTTTCGTGAAACATTTCCACCAGGTGGTGGTAGTGTGAACTGGGCGATGGATTTTCACGAAAATTGTTCTAGGCATTTCGTCTGTTTGTCTGTGGTATGTACCTCTCATGCATTTGTTGTTGTTGAAGTTACTCGCATTCTTCCGATCATAAAGTCTGTTCTCTAAGAGGTATTTTTTTTGCAGGTCAACTAGACGTATACGCGTATATATAAAAGTTTTATTATGCAGCTTTCGTCTTAAAAATAAGTTTAATTCCATTTTTCTTATGATCAATAGCTTTTCAACACTATCAAGGGATTTTTTCACCAGTCACGTACAATAAAAAGTATGACACTCTCAATATTTTTGATCACAACACTGAATCGCGTCTAAGTTTCAAATAGATACTATCGTAATTATGAATTATCAAACAAAAATATCATGAAACCAACTTGTTTAATTCAGGTGGTATATATAATTCTCGAAATAATTTACACAGAAAAAAAATATTTTTTTGTTACTAAATGTAAAAATTGTGAAATGTTTGAAATGTCATAACTTTTATGTTTATCAGTTTACCATCACCAAAATTTTATGGTAGATAGCTGATATAATGGGCCATTTTCCATAAAAAATTGACGTTGGTAAAAAGATAGGGTTTTGAGATATTTGAGTTTTTGTGACAAAGATCATATTTTTTTAAAGTAAAAAAAGAATTTTTTTACAGTGTATATTTTCTAAGGAATCATCATTTAGTTATCTAACTTTGCTGAAAAATTCATAACAATCGAACAATCCGTTTTTGCTGTACAGCTTTTAGAATATTTTTGAACTATTTTCGCATACACCCTTTTGAAAAGTTAGTCGTGAGTGAATATGAAGGTTTGATATCGAAAAATGGCGATTTAGATGAAATTGAAAAACTGTGCAAAGTTTCAGATATTTTTGAAATGGTCGCTCAGGATCGACTGACATGACTCCGTGGAATTCCTCCACTGCGTCATTGCTCCGTTTAACACAGTAAGGGCAACATACTGTGGAGGGTGCCCTGGTACTCCACAGGCTCCGTTCACGGTTAAGTTTTTATTAGACCCCCCTAACTATTCATTCCTAGGCACGGTACGCTTAACACCATGAATTAGGGGTCGCTTGTTTGGTGGACTTTTACCACCGGATTAGGCAATCCGTAGTGATATTCTTAGCCAGTTGAGGTAACTGCTACCGCCACTACACGGCTATCTACACGCTAAGGTCAGTTTACCCAAATATGGGTAAAGTTTACCCATAATCGCCGAAAAGTGCACATTCGCATTTTATGGGTAAATGCCCTTTACTCATAAATAGGTAACGACGCTTTACCCATATATGAGTAGATCCAATTTACCCATAAATGAGTTATTTTGCCATGTTTTGATTTGCATTTATTTCCATTTTAATTAAGATTGAGAATTAAAATATCTGTTGTCTTATAATACTTAATAAAAAATATAAACTACGGTAAAAATCACTTAATTTATTCAACATATAATTGGATACCAGTGCCACTAACTGTGCCCCACCCTATGACGTTCAATAACTTTCAAAGCAATAGCTGGCACATTCCGGTCCGATGCTTGGTCCGATGTAATGCCTCGAAGTTCCACGGTTCCACCGTCATCTGTTGATTTCGCCTGCTTCTTTCCGGCGATACTTCCAGCTCGACTTCCAGATAGTTTCTCCCCTCAACCACATTGCTCAGTTTCGTCGTAGAAGCCTTTCCTTTTTCTCACTAGGTTCCAACTTATCACGGATTCTTCAACGGATTCTCGGCATACTTGTCGCTATTTGTGGCCACATACTGAAACTCCTCTTGTGTGGAAGAGACATAGACTTGGACATAGATGATTTGCCTGTGGGAGAAAATTTAATAACGGTGAGGTCGTGAGGTGCTCTTTTGTGAAGAATCATCACTAAACTTACCTTCCCATATATTGACAACACTTCCGTCGGTTCAAATATTCCTATGCCAATTTCCCTGCGCTGAGAAAGCTGATGGTTTTGTCAAGAATATATTCCTGAGTCCGCAACGTATTTTTTTCACTATTCGCTATTGAGCACGATCGTCTATCGATAGAAAACTTGAAAATTAGTGGAGTCGGCAGTAGTCACTCTTTTTTTTTCTATCGCGATGTTGCCAACAAGGAATATTTTTCATCCAAATATGGGTAAATCACTTTACCCAAATTTAGGTAATCTCTGTTTTCACATAATATGAGTAGACTTTACTGTTTTTTCTTAGTATATTTTACCCATAATATAGGTAATGCATATAAAACTCATATATGGGTAAATAAATTACCTATTTATGGGTAAACTGATCTTAGCGTGTAGGCTGATCAGGAATAGAAATTAATATTGATGATCAACTTCTTTAGAGCCCGAACAGCCGGTAATCCGAGCCCTAGGCTGGTCTTCTTTTGAAGGTTGCATTTGGAACTCGTCGTTTTTGTGATTCTAATGCACTCTTGTATATCAGTTCAGACAGGAATCGATATTCATCCAAAGGTGGGTGAGGATTGAATGATTCGATGCCAAAAGATACCGCTTCTGCATGTTTTTGCCAATCGATATTCCTTGTGAGGTCAAAAGAAACCTGAATTGGTTGGTTTGACCTTTCACTGTTATGCTTTATGGTGGTTATAATGGGCAAGTGATCACTACCACCATGAGGATCCTCGATTACCTTCCACAAGCAATCGAATCATACTGAACTTGATCCTAGTGATAGGTTGAGACGAATTTCTTTGCCGTCAGATGCAATACGTGTCACTTCACCTGTATTTAAAATGTTCAAATTGAAATCGTCGCACAAATCATAGAAAATGGCCGCTCTATTATCGTCATATGGTTCGCCCCACCCTGTACCATGTGCGTTCATATCACCCAGAATTAAAATTGGATATGATAGTGCAGAAACTGCATTCCAAAGATGACGGCGGTTAATTGAAATTCTTGGAGGAATGTAAACGGAAGCTACGCAAAGATCTTTACCCTTTACGTTTATTTGGCAAGCGACAATTTCTACTCCAGGATGAGTCGGGATTGGTATTCTGTAAAAGTAGTAAGTCTTTTTGATCCCCAAAAGAACTCCTCCATAATGGTCATCTCGATCCTGTCGTATAATGTTGAAATCGTGGAAGTTGAGTTCATCTTCAGAAGAAAGTCATGTTTCACAAAGGGCAAATATATCACAGTTAGAGTTGTGAATCAAAAACTTAAACAGGTCTAATTTAGGTTTTAGACTATGACAGTTCCACTGTAGCACAGTGATCATATCTTATGAAAAATAAAATTCTATTTGGAACCCTCAATTTACTTGGAGTTCTAGTATATTCAATGATAAAATGTGTCAGATAATTATTATTTTAATACACATCATGAAAAAGGATGTGGCTTCATGGTCGTGCGGCTTGTATCACCAAGCATTTAGTCACATCGTGCTAGGAGCGCGGGTTCGATTCCCGCCGCAGCTGTCAGGAAAAATTTTCGGCTGTGGCACTGGGCGTTGCATGCTAGTCCGTTGTCTAGTGTCATGCTTCCTTCAAAGAGCGAATAGCTGACTGGAAGTACTAAACGTGTCCGTGTCTTTTAAAGTCTCCCCATTTTCAAAATACGGCATATTCTTGAAAATTTAAGGAAATCGTTCAATTTAAAATACACTATATATTCTTAGAAAATACAAGAAAAGAAAAGAAATAAGAAGCCTCTGTAGTTGTTTTCCCTTCAAATTAACCATGTGCTTAAAAGGGGATCAAGTGTCATCCATTTTTGTTAAATGCATCATAAGACATGTCCCAATATATACCCAGTTTTAAAAACTTCAACATTAAATTTAACCCTTTCTGAAGTGTATAAACTTGCAATACATGTTTATTTGTCATTCTGTGCGAAAATCGGATCTAGTTTTGTGTTTTCATTAAAGTTACAGGCAAATGAAAAAGGGATCAAGTCTACCCAGTCTCCCCTATGGAATGGAAATTATGCCAGTGTTAAGGTACCCCGGGGCAAGTGAGAATCCGGGGCAAGTGAGACCTACAGCTATATTTTTTTTAATTTTTTAGTTTTAAGGCAAACATTCTTCACAGAAAATATAGGTATCACACCAACGGATACTTTGAATTCAATTTTTTTTTATTGTTCTCACCATAAAGAGACCATATATGTTATTGTTGATCATATGTAATTTTCAATTCACTAAGTGAGATTAACGTACTCTACTACATTCGTCGTTTAAAAATAGAATAACAAATAAAGTAAAACTTTTTCAGTTTCAGGATAGTATTTGGAGTGATTGCAAATTATTTTAAGCGAAAAAGCTGTAATTTATTTTCATTTATTACCCTTAGGTAACTGCTCTCACTTACCCCAGTGCATTTCAGCATTTGGGGCAAGTGAGACCTATGAGAGTGAACCAACACAATTTCATAGTTTGATCTCGCTTTCTTTAGCCTTAGTCGAAATTTACACAAAAGTGAAGTAAAAATCGGCATCTTAAGTGAACAATCGTTGAATTACATTTAATCACTTCTATTCTGATGATGAAGCTATTGTTTAAAATGGTAAAGCCTTGGATACAACATTTTTTTTTTTGAAATCATCCATTTTTCATACTTTCGTTCAAGCAAATTCTATTATTTTTTTTCATTTTTCGCTGCATAGTGAGTTTTTCTGAATATTAAGGAACCTGCCATAAAGTATGAAAAAATTGGAAAACGACTTATTCAAAGTTCACGATTTAAAAACCTTTATTTAATGATCGTAAAATTATGTAAAGGAAAACATAAAATCTGTAGATCTTGAAAAACTTTTAGCAAGATTCATCAACTACGAAATATGAAAAGCAAGTTTGGACATCTTTCGGCATTTAACCTTAGGGCCATTTTCGTATAAATAAAAGAAATATGTTTTGCACGAGCTGCTAGAGTTAAATCTATTTTTCTCAGTGATTCGTTATTATGTGTTACGTAATTTATGGACGATACCACAAAACTTTTCCAACATAAATCGCCACACATAGTTATTCACATAAGATATCTATAATTTATGCTACCTAACATATATGCAGCAACTATTTTAAGCCATTTGTACAAAAATTCCGAATAGGTCCCACTTGCCCCGTGAAACGGTGTAAATGAAGATCTGCTCCACTTTTCATAATATGCATAATATACATAATTTAAAAATTTTGAAACAGTTTCAATTCCCGTTAATAACAAGAAATATACCAACAATGTCGTTTAGAACCATTGGAATTATAAAATTATTTATGTTTAGAATTTTTTGGCTTGACAATGTAACCGTTCGCTAATTTTCTCCAGAGATTTATTAATACTCGGCGGCTTACGCGCCACTCTCAGAGAGAGACCACCGGTCGTGTTTGATTTGCCCGACTTTTGCAAGAGACTAGTATCTCAGAGGATTTTGTAACGGTTTACGGAAAATCGGCAGAACTTCTTTGAAGACGAAACCCAAACTCAAACTCTATCAAAATACCACAAAATCTTAGGGAAAACCGAATAAAAACAACCAAACTAAACGGAATACACGTGATAAAACATAGTGAGTAAATTTATTTAAAAAAACTGAAGTAAATGCAATGGAATTCAAACCTAATTAAACTTTAAAATTACACAATTTATTTAAAAGAAACTATAAACATTCATTCGGGTTGGACACATACAAAAACGTACGGAAAGGAAAAGTTTCATGGCCATGAACACAAAATGACGTACCTGCGCAGGTTTTACTCGATGAACCTCGATGCTGGCGGGAATAAAGCTTCGCTGACTCGAAGATGGCGATAGAAGGCTTCGGCGATGGCGGTGGCTTGATATCGGCCATCGGCGTGTCCGGGGACGAACACGAATGGACCCGTGCGCGGTATGGCCGAAGTATCGGTGCGGAGGGAGTGGCGGCTGGACGAAAGCTTCCGATTTTAAACTCCGAGAGTTGTCGAATCCCGGGAAGATCCTCTTCCGGTCGACAGGAAGGCAACAGAGCCCAGCGACCCGGCTTCGCGTACTAAGATTCCTGCTATGGCCGAGCGGGGAATGCTACGCTTCCTATCTTCCGATTTCGGATCTGGTTCGTGGCGTGCATTTGACGACACGCAAAGACGAACCGACTCTCGTGCTCCGGTCCACGGGAAATGACGGACGGGACCTTACCTTCGGCGATTAGCGATCGACGGAAGAACTTCGCTACAAGAAAGTTCGAGCGACTTCACTCTCGCCTCCGTTTGGCTACCCTTTACAGGCGGGCCTTAGCTGGGCACACGGGTCACGATCCTCGAACTAGAATGGCGGTTCACTCCGCCAACGGAACTCCATTTCGGCGATGATGACCGCCGTAGAACGCACAAAAATCCAGCCGTACGAAAAAAGCGCTAGGCGCTACACGTCCAACAGGAATTCATGTTAATCTTAAGCACTTTTAATTTAATAATCAAAAAATTACCTTTTTTCGTAGTTCAATTCCTTCGAGAAATAAATCAATTGCAGAAATCGCGAATTTGCGGACCTCGGTCCTCTAAACACGAAAGAAATCACATAGAAATACGTTTAACATCACTTATAATCTTTTTAAACTCACTCACTACTTTTACCTTAGAAATTGGAGAATAACTTTCACGAAAAACCAAACTAGACTTTAATTCACTTTAAACTGACTTAAACTCAACTCAAACTCAAATCAAACTTGGTAGATACTTCGAATCAAATTCGCGCACTTCTGTCTTCCAGCCGATCTTGTAGCGAAATGATCGATTTGAAGCAGTCGTTGCGCTAAGAAACTGTGCCGCTTTTTAAAAGTCCCACTATTGAATTAGATGACTATTATTAAAAATCGCGCCAACATTTTCTGCATGGCGATTTTCATGCATGGCGACAAATTTGCAGTATGACTGTAATTCGCCAGAAAGTAGATACGCGCCATTAGCATTCACTATCATAAATCTATGTTAGGAGTCTTAATGTATGGTATTGAAATATTCTCACCATGAAATCACCAAAAAGTATCGTCATTGTTCCTCCATTTGTCGTCATAGTTCCAAAGCTTAGATTTAGTTCCTTTTTTATAGCGTCTGGTGTTGTTGTTATTGTTGTTTTTTCTTCCCGTGTCGTTTAGCGTTTTGTTGTCCTCCTAAAATCATAACGTTGTTTGAGTAAATTGTGTTTTAGTAGTTAAATTAGTTTTCTTACCTTATCTCTTCCAATCCATTAGTAAAATCAGTTGTTTATCCATCTATCTCGTTGATTGCCATAGCCCGTTAATTTCATCCAAGTCCATCACCACATCCATCCATTTTGAATTACGTTTTCCTGTTAATTTCAGTTTAATTGATCCCAAAATCGTCCATCTTGTTTTGCTGATTATCTCCGTGGTTCTCCGTTGTCCCACGTTTATGTCCCTGGAAAAGAAAAGAAAACACAACACAAAGCAACAAATTCTTTTGAAAATCACCTAATTTAAGTTCTAAACAATAATACTCCCCCCGTTTAAAAATATCCTGATTAAAATTAGCGAACTCGCGTTTTTTTCCGCTGATTTCTACGTCTTCGCGACTCCGGCTCGATGCACTTTGTTTTGGTCCACTCTGACTGACGTTTAGGCGATGGTCGGGGAGGCATAGTATTTTTCATCGCCAGAGCGACCGCGAGTGACAGTGACAGTGACAGTTCGCTAAGCTGTCAAGTTCGTGCGATGTTATAGGTCTGTTCGATATTCCCGTCCGCAGCGTCGACAAAGGGACCCGTGTGCGGTATGGCCGAACTACCGGTGCGGAGGGAGTGGCGGCTGGACGGAAGCTTCCGATTGTTGGACGAACGAGAGAGCTTCGGCGGATGCCGAGCGATTCCCGGGATGGTCTTTCTCCGGTCAATAAAGGCGCAAACAGAGCCCAGCGACCCGGCTTCGCGTACTATGCTTCCAGCTATGACCGAGCGGGGAATGCCGCAACCTCTATCTTCCTAGATACGGACCGGGTTCGTGACGTGCAATTGGCGACACGCTGCTACGAACCGACTCTCGTGATTTCCGGCCCACGGGGTGTAACGGAAAAGGGCCTTACCGTCGGTGATTGGCGGCCGACGGGAATTCTTCGCTACGGAGATGATTGAGCGACTTCACTCGCGCCTCCGTTTGACTGCCTTCTGAAAGGCGGGCCTTTGCTGGGCACACGGGTCGGAAACGATGACTCACGGACGAAACTGGCGGTTCAATCCGCCTACGAAACCCCGATTCGGCGAGGGATACCGCCGAACGACGACGAAAAAACCAGCCGTACGAAAAAAGCGCTAGGCGCTACACGTCCAACAGGAATTCATGTTAATCTTAAGCACTTTTAATTTAATAATCAAAAAATTACCTTTTTTCGTAGTTCAATTCCTTCGAGAAATAAATCAATTGCAGAAATCGCGAATTTGCGGACCTCGGTCCTCTAAACACGAAAGAAATCACATAGAAATACGTTTAACATCACTTATAATCTTTTTAAACTCACTCACTACTTTTACCTTAGAAATTGGAGAATAACTTTCACGAAAAACCAAACTAGACTTTAATTCACTTTAAACTGACTTAAACTCAACTCAAACTCAAATCAAACTTGGTAGATACTTCGAATTAAATTCGCACACTTCTGTCTTCCAGCCGATCTTGTAGCGAAATGATCGATTTGAAGCAGTCGTTGCGCTAAGAAACTGTGCCGCTTTTCAAAAGTCCCACTATTGAATTAGATGACTATTATTAAAAATCGCGCCAACATTTTCTGCATGGCGATTTTCATGCATGGCGACAAATTTGCAGTATGACTGTAATTCGCCAGAAAGTAGATACGCGCCATTAGCATTATGCTATAAAAGTTCAAATCACGAAAGCTTTTACAAACGCTACGACATACATGAGCATAAATAACAGGGATGGACCAATTTTACGAACAAATAAAATATTTCTTTATCGTCAACATTAATACAACATAAATTTAAATTACTTTTATTCAATTTATTTGATTTATTCCATTAAATTTAACTAGAAAAACGCAAAACGTTACAACAAAACCAAACTAGCATTTTTTTTAGGTCCCACTTGCCCCGGGGTACCTGTCTGTCTTTGATATCACAAGAATCACCGACTCAGGACCCTGATTAGCAATAGGGTTTTTTTTTAAGTATCTTCAGTCGTTTGGTTTAAAAGGTTCTACTTGCCTAGTGGTAGTTGAAATTTTGAAAAACTATGCACATTACATTTATTTATTAAAGAAAAGTTGGAACTTTTTAAAAAGCGCCCAAAAATTTACAAATTTTGAATGCTAGTTTCTCAATAAGTCGAAACTTGTTGGATACTTTTTGA
This sequence comes from Aedes albopictus, assembly GCF_035046485.1. NCBI lineage: Eukaryota > Metazoa > Arthropoda > Insecta > Diptera > Culicidae > Aedes > Aedes albopictus. The sequence goes on from NC_085138.1 coordinate 219,035,093, forward strand.
AAAAGCATTTGCAAACTATTTATTTATTTTATCAAACAACTTTTTCAAAGACACCAACTCTTTTTACAAGCAAAATTTTTTCTTTTCCAAAAATGTTCAACTAGCTGTAACTTTTCGATAAAAGCATCAAATATTCTCTAATTGTTACTGTGAGTTCATCAACTAATTGTGTATCAGTGGACAAAATTTAGAAAATATCGGGCTATTCTACATGATGTTATAAAGATTCTAGAAATAGGCCAACTTTGAGATGTTATATCTCCGGATTCAATGAACCGAATGCTATGAAACTTTGACCATTTATGACATATAATGAGCTCTGAAAAACGTTTGACACAACTTTAAATTATTAACAAGAGAAAAATTATAGCGATATTATTTGTTTAATGATTTTTTAGTAATCGGGTCTATTTTTAAAATGCATCCCAATACTTTTTCTATTAATTGAAGGCTATGTTGTTACTTTTCTTCAAAACATATTTATATAAAAGACAATTAGAGGGAATTTAAACAGGCCACAGATAAAAGACGTTTATGCTTATATTGGCAATGTGTGTAAAAATGCTCAACAGCCATTTCGTATGTAACGAGCAGCTGAAACTCAAGTGGCAATCATTTAGAGATGGCGCAGTGATCGATAGTCAGTGATCGCTTTCAAGATTGCATGCACTACGCAATTTTACATTCAAGATTGTATTCGATCTTGAATGAAACTGGAACTTTGAACTATTCTTGCATTCAAGTTAGATGTAATGCCGCAATCAGTTGAGTAGATGGCGGTAGTGAGCCAACGTATATCGTTTTGAACATTTACACAGGATTCTGCGAAAAATTTGTACTAGCATAAACATCTGTTATCTGTGAACAAACTATAATTAGCATCTTGAATTTTGAAACGAGTTTTAAAACATTTGGTGTTTTATTAGGAAAATAAACTAATCGTAATAATTTTCTTCCGTGTTAAGAATTTTAAGTTTTGTCAAAAAATTTTCAAAGTGCATTATATGAGTCATAAATAATCAAAATTTCATTGCATTCGGTTCATTGAATCCGGAGATATAACAGCTCAAAATTGGCTATGGGATAATTATACCTTTTTCTATCTTTCTAACTTCGTGCAGAATTTATTTATTTATTTCATGTAGTCAATCATAAGTAGACCGTTTCAATACAATTTGAACTTAAAACTAGAACTGTTTGCTTATTTTATTTTTAACTACGATTTGATGTAAATATTTTTTTTTAGTTGTGATTTCGTCATAGTAAAATCTATAGTTTCGCAAAATTTATTGTAGGTTGTCATTATTTGGTTGATGGGACCAAATTTAGCATAATTAGTACGGTGATGGTTTGTATAAAAAATACTACGATTAGTTGTAGTTGTCGAGAGGGAGCATAAAAGTTTAATTTTGAAAGAAGCTCTATCGAATCAATACGCTGCGAAACGATATCGTTTACAAATGATAACATTGCAAATTCGCGTCGTTCTTTTAGTGTTTGAATGTTAATGAGCATACATCGTGCTTCATAAGACGGAAGAGGTAACCTTGTCCAACCTAATTTTCGAAGCGCAAATAGTAGAAATTGTTTCTGAATTGATTCTATACGACTTTCATGTGTAACCGAAAATGGTGACCAAACTATGCTACAGTATTCTAGAATTGAACGTACACAGGCTACATATAATGTTTTTACTGTATATGGATCGTGAAAATGATAACTAAATCGTTTTATGAAGCCTAACATATTATTTGCTTTGTTGATAACTGTATTATAATGATCAGTAAAAGTTAGTTTGGAGTCTAAAATCACTCCCAAATCTCTGATTCTGATGCATTTTTCTACCTGTTGATCACCTAATAATATTGTTACATCTGGTGTGCTACGTTTCCTACTTATGGCTATGGAATTACATTTTTTCACACTCAGTTGTAAAAGGCTTTTTCTACACCACACATAAAACATATCGATTTCCTGTTGAAAAGTGTGCAAGTCTTCATCGTTTACTATTTCTAGGAAGAGTTTCGTGTCATCGGCATATATGAGAGCTTTAACTTTTTAAGAATGAAGGAAATGTCGTTGACGTACAGAATAAATAATAATGGGCCCCCAAATGAGATCCTTGGGGAACTCCAGATGTAACTTGAATAGGTTTAGATTTTACTCCCTTGTATCTAACTATTTGTTGACGATTGGAAAGGTATGACCCGACCCATTTAAGAAGACCTGGACCAAAACCTATTTTTTCTAGTTTAAAAAGCAACATTGGTACGTCAATTCGATCAAAAGCTTTACTGAAGTCTGTATAGAGAACTTCCACATGATTGCCATTGTCCATGGTCATCAACGAATAATGTATGAATTCGAGCAAGTTTGTACATGTTGAACGTCCTTTCAAAAATCCGTGTTGCGTGTGAGTTATTCTGTTTTTGACCATGTCGAGTAAAGTTTTATTGATTATTGCCTCAAAGACCTTGGGAATGCAAGAGATTATAGCTATTCCACGGTATTGGGTTTCTCGCCAATGTTTAGATTACTGTGATAATTTGAGAATCCACTGAATCATCATTTTCCAGCGGCATTTCACACTAATCAAACTTATTTTGTTTACCTGTTGTGCATCCGACGTCCCTGTCACGAACTCAACCGAACTTGTGTATGCCAGCCACTGCGAAGTCGTGTGCGAAATTCGACTGTGATGATAATGAATTTCGGGCGAGTCTAAATGGGTGCAAATGTCGCAATATTACGTACGTCGGATTTTTTGCCGCTTTTAAAAATTGGCACTAAAAAAGAGCTTTTCCACGTTTCAGGGAAACTACCTGATTCCAGTGACATGTTATACAGCCAGTATAACGGGGATGTAAGTTCTACTGATACATTTTTCAAGAATACTGGTGGAATCCCATTCCGATCTTTTATAGCCCAATAGCCCGATCTTTTCCAAATTTTGTCCACTGATACACAACTAGGGAGGGAGGGGGTCTAGAGCTGTGTTACGCTTCATACAAAATTTCGAAAACCTTCATACAATAGTAGTTTACACAACAAGGTGCAGAATGACGATTTTTACAGCACGAGTCGTACATTTATCCCACGAGGCTTGCCGAGTTGGATAATCACGACGAGTGCTGTAAAAATCGAGTTCTGCACCGAGTAGCGTACAACGTTTTTTGCAAGTTCATAAATTACCGCTTGAATAAAAATTTTCATCAAACTGTATAATGATGCTCATAGCCATGTTTAAGAAAATCTGATCATAGCAGGTTATACTGTGCAGCTGTCACAATTTTTCGAAACTGCATCCAGAAAGCATCAAGAAGTTGATCAAAACTGAAAACAGTGCTGTAATAGTTCATTACGCAACGCAAATCAGTGCTGTAATGAATCATTACAGCACTGCGAATTTGGTGTGGGAAAGTAGGCCTTTTCCTGTCAGATTTGCGTCAGGTAAAACAGCCTATTACGATGAGAAATTGCAAAAAAATTGTTACATGGCGGAGGCAGGGTGTCTAAAATAGTGAAATTTTGCGTTACGCTATATTTGAATGAACCCTTCCGTGCACTCTTTTTTGAAAAGAGCAAAGCACTCACTATAGTGCCCTATAGGGCCAGCGCTATCGCTGAAATCCCAATTTACTCATTTTTTGAGCTGTTTCATTTTAGCTTGTGGGTGTGAAGCAAAACTTTCATGCAACTTGTTAATTCAGATTGAAGCGTTGCAGTAATAATCTAACAATAGATGTCACTACATTCACATAATCGTACGAAAAGTATTTCTACAAGCTTCACGCTAAGAAAAAGTTACCCAAAATGAGTACACGCTAAGAAAAAGTTACTCTAAAATGAGTAAGATTCACACAAACTAAGCTAAACTGGAACAGCTCAAAAAATGAGTAAATTGCATTTCCAACCAATGAATTAACTACATCGACTGTTTTCCTACTCTCCGCATCGACCAATGTGGCGCTAGCTTCTATGCGCGAAAAATCGCTAAAAGTAAATCGCAAAAATATTGTATGGCGAATAGCATCTAAAGGCAAATTTATCGAAGTGGAATACATTATTCGAAAACATATTTGGTAGTGGTTATGCACAATGATGACTACTATTAAGCCTACCAAATATTTTTTCAGTAAAATCTTTCTATTTCAAGTAATTCAAGTTTAGATGCTTTTCACCATACAAAATAAAATGGATTTACTCCTGCTGATCAACTATGGGTGTGCGCCAAGCGGGTAGTCCATTTAATCACATCAGCAAGAATATACGACCTTAACTGATGAGATTTTCGCACTGGGGCCAGCGCTATAGGTATAATGATTTTATTTATTCCCGGTTTGAATGAATCTAATTTGCAACAAGAAAAATGATTTTACCTTTAATGTGGTGGCGCCATCTTTGAGAAAAACAAGCTTTGATTTCTTACTATAGTGTATTTCTCAGAGATGGCGCCACCACATTAAAAGTAAAATCATTTTTCTTGTATGGCTTGCACTCGTTCCGCATTGCTGCGATTTGTGCCTTGGGGCAAAAAGTTGCAAATTAGAAACGCGTTTCTTCTGGATTCATTGTAGTAACAGAGAATTGATTACATCACCATACAAATTTCAAGTTGTTTACTTCTTTTTTTCTGACTGGCATTTTTCACCCGTGTTGCGCATGATGTTTCGAGTGGATAGGTGCCAGGCGGCGCCGCTGTATATGTGAAAAACACATGGAACACGAGCGCCGTCTATGATTCCGTAGCGCAAACTTTTATGCTTGTTTACACTGTTATCACGTTTACCGCATTTATCAGAAAAGCGCCACTACCGGCACAGCTGCTTACTTCCTATAGGAAGTAAGCAGCTGCGCTTATGCTAAAGTGCCGGTAGTGGCGCTTTTCTGATAAATGCGGTAAACGTGATAACAGTGTAAACAAGCAGAGAAGCTTGCGCTACGGAATCATAGACGGCGCTCGTGTTCCATGTGTTTTTCACATATACAGCGGCGCCGCCTGGCACCTATCCACTCGAAACATCATGCGCAACACGGGTGCAAAATGCCAGTCAGAAAAAAAGAAGTAAACAACTTGAAATTTGTATGGTGATGTAATCAATTCTCTGTTACTGCAATGAATCCTGAAGAAACGCGTAAGGATAATGATTTTGTTTCTAATTTGCAACTTTTTGCCCCAAGGCACAAATCGCTGCGATGCGAAACAAGTGCAAGCCAGCGATTTGTCCATACAAGAAAAATGATTTTACTTTTAATGTGGTGGCGCCATCTCTGAGAAAATCAAGCTTTCATTTTTTACTATTGGTTGGATTTTTGCACTTGGGAAAGCAAATGCAAGAAATGCAATTTACTCATTTTTTTAGCTGTTCCAGTTTAGCTCAGTTTTGTGTGAATCTTACTCATTTTAGAGTAACTTTTTCTTAGCGTGTACTCATTTTGGGTAACTTTTTCTTAGCGTGAAGCTTGTAGAAATACTTTTCGTACGATTATGTGAATGTGGCGCCATCTATTGTTAAATTATTACTGCAACGCTTCAATCTGGAACAGCAAGTTGTATGAAAGTTTCCAAGCACCTCAAACGCTAAGAAAAAGTTACTCACACAAAACTCAACTCTACACAAAACAGCTGCATTTTCAGCGCAATAGGAAGTAAGCAGCTGCGCTTATGCTAAAGTGCCGGTAGTGGCGCTTTTCTGATAAATGCGGTAAACGTGATAACAGTGTAAACAAGCAGAAAAGTTTGCGCTACGGAATCATAGACGGCGCTCGTGTTCCATGTGTTTTTCACATATACAGCGGCGCCGCCTGGCACCTATCCACTCGAAACATCATGCGCAACACGGGTGGAAAATGCCAGTCAGAAAAAAAGAAGTAAACAACTAGAAATTTGTATGGTGATTTAATCAATAGGAAGTAAGCAGCTGTGCCTTTGCTAAAGTGCCGGTAGTGGCGCTTTTCTGATAAATGCGGTAAACGTGATAACAGTGTAAACAAGCAGAAAAGCTTGCGCTATGGAATCATAGACGGCGCTCGTGTTCCATGTGTTTTTCACATATACAGCGGCGCCGCCTGGCACCTATCCACTCGAAACATCATGCGCAACACGGGTGAAAAATGCCAGTCAGCAAAAAAGAAGTAAACAACTTGAAATTTGTATGGTGATGTAATCAATTCTCTGTTACTGCAATGAATCCAGAAGAAACGCGTAGGGATAATGATTTTGTTTCTAATTTGCAACTTTTTGCCCCAAGGCACAAATCGCTGCGATGCGGAACGAGTGCAAGCCAATGATTTGTCCATACAAGAAAAATGATTTTACTTTTAATGTGGTGGCGCCATCTCTGAGAAAAAAAAGCTTTGATTTCTTACTATTCTCTGTTACTGCAATAAATCCAGAAGAAACGCGTAGGGATAATGATTTTGTTTCTAATTTGCAACTTTTTGGCCCAAGGCACAAATCGCTGCGATGCGGAACGAGTGCAAGCCAACGATTTGTCCATACAAGAAAAATGATTTTACTTTTAATGTGGTGGCGCCATCTCTGAGAAAAATAAGCTTTGATTTCTTACTATTTACTCATATTTTTCATCATATACACCCTAGTATACACCCTTAAACGAAAGTACACAGCGAATGAGTAACTTGCGAAAAGACAAAGGATTTTTCACTCATATGTGCGTACGACTGGATCAGCACAAAAAATGTGCTGATCCGGTATTACACAAATTTGCGTATAATTTCACACAAGTTTGCATGAAATCTTTTGTCTTTTCGATCGCTGCGTGAAAGTTACTCCACAGATAACAGATGTTTATGCTAGTACAAATTTTTCGCAGAATCCTGTGTAAATGTTCAAAACGATATACGTTGGCTCACTACCGTCATCTACTCAACTGATTGCGGCATTACATCTAACTTGAATGCAAGAATAGTTCAAAGTTCCAGTTTCATTCAAGATCGAATACAATCTTAAATGTAAAATTGCGTAGTGCATGCAATCTTGAAAGCGATCACTGACTATCGATCACTGCGCCATCTCTAAATGATTGCCACATGAGTTTCAGCTGCTCGTTACATACGAAATGGCTGTTGAGCATTTTTACACACATTGCCAATATAAGCATAAACGTCTGTTATCTGTGGTTACTCCTTGCTCTGTGTACATCGATCTTTCCGTGTAAGGCCGGAACAAATCTCATTTTCTTCTTTTGTCACAATACTCGTTGACTCGCCAAGGGGGAGGGCGATAAATAATAAATGTATTTGTTGAAAAAATACTCAAACAATTCGGCAAAATCTATAAACTCATCGGATTTGCTAAGAAATTTTCTGAGAATCTTTATTTTCACCTCAAAATTTTAAAATTTCTTGAATGATTTATTTGTGTCCCCCCTCAAGGGCTTGTTCACAAATGTCATAACGCTGGAGGGGGTGGGTGGGTGTCCTTCATGGTGTTACAGCCCGAATAAATAAAGTTTTTCCCCATATAAATAGTGTTACGAAGGGGTGGGTGGGTGTCAGGAAAGGCCAATTTTGGCGTTATGAAATTTGTGAATGAACCCCAAAATGTTGAATTTCGACCAAAATTTTCCAAGGGGGCGGTGACAAAAGAGAAAATTGAAATTTGTGTCAGCCTAACTTATTAAGTTGTTTAGTCGTTATTCTTGACATCATCAATCATCATCGGCTTAATCACACGGTCAGAAAATTCACTCATTTTAGAGCTAAAGTGGGACAACGCTAGCGCTGGCCCCAGAGCGAAAATCTCATCAGTTTAGGTCGTATATTCTTGCTGATGTGATTAAATTGGTTGGTAATGCAATTTACTCATTTTTTGAGCCGTTCCAGTTTAGCTCAGTTTTGTGTGAATTTAAGTCGTATTTCTTGTTGATTATACGGCTTAAATTGGTTGGATTTTTGCACTTGGGCCAGCAAATGCAGGAAATGCAAAAGGAAGTAAGTAGAAATCCTCTACATAGAGATAAGCGGAAGTTACATATGTCGATTCGGCAACGCTGTTCATTTTGTTTACATCAGCTGCCAACACTTGCTGCAAAGCTAGATGTTCAAACTTTGTGCGTGGCTTCGTAGTGGTTCAAGTTGTTTTGTTTACATTTTCTAATTATAATAGATTTTTTTTTTCAAAATTTTGAAAATAGCGGAGCAAAAGATGAAATCTGAAATTTATTGTAAAGTGTTAAGCTAAACATATCGGCAGAACTGAAGCAAGAAGCAGCAATGAAAGTTTTTTCGAGAAATGCAGCAACAAAAGTTTCGTCATAAGCTTGAGCTTTTGAAAGCAGAATTAATTAAATTCTATCTTTTGACGTAAACTACGTCTATGGGGAAGGTACGGTACTGTACCACGGCACCGGGTGTAAAATGAAAATCTAAATTTTGCGACCGTCACGAAATTATGAAAGATTTTGCACGCTAATAACTCAGCCATTTATTGACCGATTTTTAAAACTTTGCCATCAAACAATCGCAAAACTATGTCCCTTTCATGTCAAATAGAGAAAACTATTGATTTTCAACAGCAAACTATTGAAAATTGCGGAAATGTGAACCTATGTTTTAATTTTATCCAGCCAATCACGAGCGAGCACATTTTTTGGGTTTTCTCGCTTGGTATATAAGTTATTGTCTTCTTCTCATCTTCCATCATTCTTCCGCGACACCTCGAGGGGAACGCATCGGAGGACTGCTAGCCAGTTTCTCCGCTTGCTTCTCCCTTCAGTATGCTTTGGCTAGCCGAGCGTGGTGGTCGTCGGCTGTTGTCACTTGCTTTACCAGTCGTCGTCGCGTCGCCGTGCGCGGTACCAGTGGGGCCGCCAACCAGACCGGATCAGCTCTGCGAAAATTTTCTTCATTCTGGCTTCATCGGGCGTCCGGGCAGCGCAAGCCAACATTGGAATTAACACAATTATGGAACGCGCTTGCAGTAATACTGCAAGTAAATTAAAACAGCCCTTGAAAGGGCTACGAAAATGTCCCACGGGAGTGAACCGAATAATTTTCTCAGGAGGAAAGCCTCCTTCAGTATGTTCTGCCTAGGCGTGCGCGGTGGTCGTCGGCTGATACTAGTCGTCATGGCAACGCCGTGCGCGGTACCGGTGGGGCCGCCAACCAGTTCGCACCGGATCGGATCTGCGAAAATTTTCTTCATTCTGGCTTCATCGGGCGTCCGGGCAGCACAAGCCAACATCGGAATCAACAAAATTATGGAACGCGCTTGCAGAAATATTGCAAGTATATTAAAACAGCCCTTGAAAGGGCTACGAAAATGTCCCACGGGAGTGAACCGAATAATTTCAGTATGTTTTGTCTAGCCGTGCGCGGTGGTCGTCGGCTGGCTGATGCTAGTCGTCATGGCAACGCCGTGCTCGGTACCAGTGAACCCGGATAAAAAATTACCATTCTTTACATGGTAAATATTATTAACAAATGACTGGTTTTATTGTTCACAATAAAACACATAGTAGATATATTGTTACTTTTTACAATAGAAATCAAGCCCATATAGTTCGTACAATAAGTGAACATTAGCTTTATTAGTGACTGATTGATTCGATTGTTTTTCAATAGTTCTATAATAATTTTAAGTTACTATCAGTAAAAATTAATTTAAGTTGTTTTTAAATAGTTGCAAAAGTGCCTGCAAAGTTCTCATGGACTTTTTATTAAAAAAGAGTTTATTTCTCAATTACACCTAAAAACAATTTGTAACAAATGAATAACAATAAGTATTATTGTTGCTTGGATCATGTTTGTATAATCAAATACAAAATCACTTGACACATTTTTTATAGTTTTCGTTTTAAATTTGAGTACAGTAGATGTTTCGGTTATCGAATGTTATTCGCTTAAACTGACAGACGTCAAGCCTAGGGGCAGGACAGATCAAACGAGAGCAAATCTGTGTTCGAGGTGTTGCTCAGAATTCCTCACAGTTCATCAGAATTTCTCTTTTTTATGCCAAAGTGTGATCTGGCATCAATGTCAAACTGCAAAGTGTTGCATGTGCTGAATGAAAATTGCAGTTTTGGGGATGTCTTTCGACAAATTTCGTCGATCATTGCTAAAAAGAGTTACTCAGAAATTCTCAGAGTTGCACTCGTTTGCACAGTGTCTTGCCCCTAGCGTCAAGCCGTGTTGGCAGAGGAAGCTCTCAATGAATAACTGAGGAAGTACTTATAGAAAACTAGCTGAAAAGCAGGTTTAGCCAAGTGAGGATGTTAAGACAAGAAAAAGATGAACAATGATTTTTCTAATGTTTTCCAATAAATTAAAGGAATCTAGTAAATAGTAAACTGCCATTGATAACAATACAAATACAATTAGTTTAATGGGGTCAATTGAACCGATGTTAAAATAAACATGCAATAATATTTGTTGTTATGTAAACAGATTTCGCCTTTGAAAAACCAAAGAATTCATATTTCTCGGTAACATTTTTCTCCAGTATTTACAGATACTAATGGCCACATGAATTGTGAACGATTTATGGTATGGATCAAGGAGAATGACATATCCTTTTCTAACCGGAATATCCGCATTTATCCGTTTCTAACCGTCGTTAACCGCGTCTAACTTCTGCTCACTTAGCAGCTCGCTTAGCAACGGTTAGCGACGGTTAGAAACGGATAAATGCGGATATTCCGGTTAGAAAAGGATATGTCATTCCCCTTGGTATGGATCATACGACCTGAGGTCTGACTTGTGATATTTGGCAGTTATTTGAAAAGATTGAAGATAGATCTTATCAACAGCTGCCAAGCAATACATACCATACATACATCAGAGTGTTTGATTCTTATCATAAAATGTGCATATCATTCTGGCGGACGTTAGTGCTCGTAAATGCTGGATATAAATGTTAGCGGGAAATATAAATTCTATGGATTTTCAAAAGCGAAAACTGCTTACAAATAACAACATATATTATTGTATTTTTATTGTAACATCGATTCATTTGACGCCATTCAATTAATTGTATTTGTATTGTAAGAACAATGAAAAAACATTAAGATATATTGTTATCTTTTGAAAATTGCCCTAAAAATGTCTCATAAAAACACAATACATTCTATTGTTTTTCGCGAAAAAGTGTATGAAAATTTTCTCAAAATTTTATGGTTAAGATACATAACGACCACCATTTTTTTATTGTAAAAGTGCCATTTACCATTCGCCGAATGGTATAGAACAATAGGGGTGATGGTGAGTGTGTTGTGTAAATTACAATATGTTTAATGGTGAATATTTTTCGAAAAAATGGTGTTGTAACAATAAAATTTATCGTATTTTTATGATACTTTTTATCAGGGAAGCCGCCAGCCGGTTCACACCGGATCGGATCTCTGCTAAAATTTTCTTCATCGGGCGTCCGGGCAGCACAAGCCAACATCGGAATTAACATAATCATGAAACGCGCTTGCAGTAATACTGCAAGTAAATTAAAACAGCCATTGTAAAATGTCCCACGGGAGTGAACCAAATAATTTTCTCATGAGGAAAGCCCGGGACACATAAGTGTCAATCACTATGAGCGCTGTGTGAAAACAATGAGATATTCAATACAAAATTTAATGTGCGAAAACTGTGCTAGTTGTTTGGCAATTGCAAAACATTTTCTTCAACTCAGATGATGAAGAAATCGTCGGTTTCCTGCAATAGGGGCACAACTCAAAATTTGTCATTTTTGAGATTTTGATGGCTTATGATGAAAAACTATGTAAAATTTCATCTCACAAAGACCCGTTCCAAAATTCGTTGTGAAACGCGAGATTTGGGCATTTTCGCCAATTTTCCGCAGTAAGGGCACAACTCAAAATCAGTCAACTTTTTCAATAGTCGTTGAAAAATAGTTGTCAAAAATTCATGAAACAGATAGCCCTTCAGCCCCTTTCAATGATGCAACAATCAAAATTTGTTTACTTTTGTCAAATGATGAGAGAAATAAGTGAATTTGCAGAAGGTACTTCATGATTGCCAATTTTCAAAGGCTTATTCTGAAAATTCACATTTTTTGAGTTGTGCCCCTATTGCAGGAAACCGACGAAATTTTCATTTTGATGAAATGTATTACTCAGTGTTGCCATATTTCAATGTATGTAGGTCTACGCAAAATTCTTAAATGTTCTTTACAATTTTGCCGAAAAATTTACATGATTTATAGAAATTATTTGCTAAACATTATAATTGTGCTGATCGATTTGCAAAAGTTCAATGAGATAATTATAATTCGAAAGCAATTGGTAAGCATTGTGCAAAAATCTGTATGGCATCACTAATTTTCACCTCTCTTTCATCTAACCAATCACGTGCGAGAGGGGAATTTGAACTTCTTTGCCGTACAGCCGTCTAGTATATAAGTTATTGTCTTCTTCTCATCTTTCATCATTCTTTCGTGACACCTCGAGGGGAACGCATCGGAGGACAGCTAGCCAGTTTCTCCGTTTGCTTCTCTCTTCAGTATGCTTTGGATGGCCGAGCGCGGTGGTCGTCGACTGCCGCATCGCTGTGCGCGGTACCAGTGGGGCGCCAGCCAGTTCACGCCGGATTAGATCTCTGCAAAACTTTCTTCATCGGGCGTCCGGGCAGCACAAGCCAACATCGGAATTAACACAATTTTGGAACGCGCTTGCAGTAATACTGCAAGTAAATTAAATCAAAACAGCCCTTGTAAGGGCTACGAAAATGTCCTACGGGAGTGAACCGAATAATTTTACCTCATGTACGCAATAATTGAACAATTATTGTTCAGGATATAGATTTAAACAGCCCTTCTAAGGGCTTCGAAAATGTTTTCCACAAGAGAGAACCGAATATTTTCCAAGAAAGACGCCGGGTCACACAAACTTCTTCTAATCTTTCATCATTCTTTCACACCTCGAGCGGAACGCATCGGAAGACTGCTAGCCTGTTTCGCCGTTTGCTCCTCCCTTCAGTAAGCTTTGGCTAGCCGGGCGCGGTGGTCGTCGGCTGTTGCTAGTCGTCTTCGCATCGCTGTACGCTGTACCAGTGGGGCTGCTAACCAGTTCACACCGGATCAGATCTCTGGTGCGGCAAGAGCGGAAATTTTCTTCCTTCTGGCTTCATCGGGCGTCCGGGCAGCTTCGCAGAAGCCAACAAAATTACACCGCTGAATCGCGCTTTTAGTAAAACAGCCCTTGTAAGGGCTACGAAAATGTCCTACAGGAGTGAAAAAATAATTTTCTTATGACGAAATCCCGGGACACAAGTGTCAATCACTATGAGCGCTGTGTGAAAATTGAATAGCGCTCCGTCGCAACCATGAGATATTCAATACAAATTTGTTAAAACTGTGCTAGTTGATTGTCAGTTTCGAAAACATTGATGACACATGTAATATTTTGAACAAATTCTTGTTCAAACAGCCCTTTTGAGAGCAGTTCTAAGAACAAGTAAACGGTAGATTTTCTGACAAAGTGACGCTGGTCACATAAGTGTCAAAACCGCCGAATTTCGAAAACTACTACTAAACTAAATGCAACAGCTTGTCTTATCATCTGGTCGTGTCACCGAATCTGGCGAGTACGCTTTCTTCTTGTGTGTACAGTGTATAGCTATAAAGGAATTTTTTCAGGCTTTGCTTATGTTTCAAACTTTGTTATAAATATTTCCAACACAAATTCCCAGAATCCACCAAAATCTTGTAGAATTTACATTGTTTAAATTAACGATTTTCAAAACCATTAGGAGGAATTCCTGGAGAAACTCCTAATGGAATTCCTGGAGAAATTCTTGGAAAATTTCCCGGAGGAGTCCTCGGAGGAATTCCTGGAAGAATCCTCGGAGGAATCCTCAGTGAAATTCCTGGAGGAATCCTCGAAGGAATTCCCGGAGGAATTCCCGAAGAAATTCCCAGTGGAATCCTCGGAGGAATTCCCAGAGGAATTCTTGAAGGAATTCCCGGAGGATTCCTTGAAGGAATTCCCGATGGAATCCTTGGAGAAATTCCTGGAGGAATTCCCGGAGGAATTACTCGGAGGAATTCCCGGAGGAATTACTCGGAGGAATTCCCGGTGGTATTCCTGGAAAAATTCCCGGAGGTATTCCTGGAGGAATTCCCGGAGGTATTCCTGGAGGAATTCCCGGAGGTATTCCTGGAGGAATTCCCGGAGGTATTCCTGGAGGAATTCCCGGAGGTATTCCTGGAGGAATTCCCGGAGGTATTCCTGGAGGAATTCTCGGAGGTATTCCTGGAGGAATTCCCGGAGGTATTCCTGGAGGAATTCCCGAATGAATTCCTGGAGGAATCCTCGGAGGAATTTCCGGAGGAATTCCCGGAGGAATCGTCGGCGGAATTTCAGGAGGAATTCCCGGAGGATTCCTTGAAGGAATTTCCGATGGAATCCTCGGAGAAATTCCTGGAGGAATTCCCGGAGGAATTCCTGGAGGAATTCCCGGAGGAATTCCTGGAGGAATTCTCGGAGGAAATCCTGGAGGAATTCCCGGAGGAATTCTCGGAGGAGTCCTCGGCGGAATTCTTGGAGGAATCCTCGGAGGAATTCCCGGCGGAACTCTTGAGGGAATCCCCGGAGGAATTCCTGGGGGGATCCCTGGAGGAATCCCCGGAAGAATTTTTGGGGGAATCCCCGGAGGAATTCTTGGAAGGATCCTCGGAGGAATTCCTTGAGGAATCATCGGAGGAAATCCTTGAGGAATTCTGTGAGTAATCCCCGAAGGAATTCCTGGTAGAAATCCTGGAGAAATTCCTGAATGAATTCCATATAACTACGTGTATTGTGTAGACGGGGCAAGATAGGTCACCCTAATTTTTCGGTATGTTAGCATAGTTTTTGAAAATGTTTTATTTTTCCTGGAAAGGCTATTCTCTGACCTACATTATCAAAGCGATGAGAGCACTGAAAATTTGAGAACATATTTTTTAAATTTTCCTTCAAAAATATAGGTTTTCAAAGTCCGTTTATGGCTACCCGAACAAAAATCTTCTAGTTCTGAGAATAATCTACCGATATGCTTCAACACTTTCTTCATGTAATCTGTACGTCTATGAAGCTTAGATGTATAGAGAAAAACTAGAAGATATAGTATTTTTTGTTGGAGGAAAATCGAGTTTTCTTATAGCTGACCCATCTTGCCCCGTTAAAATGAGGTGGGGCAAGATGGGTAATGTTTTGAAAATTGTTTGTCAAGAAGCAGGTTTCAAACTTTATTACCTTTTTATACTCTTATATCATAGCTGACTAGTGTATCTGAGAGTCGTGGTAGAATACAGATAAATGCGATTTATATTCAGAAAGTTATAGGGATCCATTTCTTAGGTGACCCATCCTGCCCCCACTTACCATACGTATTGCTCGAGGATACTCAGTAAAAATTCATGCTAGTATATCAGAGGGAATTCCTGGGGAATCCCAGATATCTTCCAAAATAGGTTTCCAAAATATTTTGTTTATACCGCAACAGTATTTGGCAACGACCGGTACGCAATCCGGTAACTAAATATAGTAGCGACCGGTGTGGAAATGAGTAACTAAACTAAAATGACAACTCTGTGGGCAGTCATTTTACTCACCCAGATAGTAGCCCCCGGTAAACTTGCTCTTAATCACATCAGCAAGAATATTATACGACCTAAACTGATGAGATTTTCGCACTGGGGCCAGCGCTATAGGTACACCGAGAAAAATTTCTACTCAATGACTGAGTTGGCCTTACTCAGAAATCGAAAAATCTTTTGTTTTCTTACTCAGTTTCGGCTAAAAGTGGGACAACCCATTGGCAATGATTTTGTTTATTCCCGGTTTGAATGAATCTAATTTGCCTTTAATGTGGTGGATTTGATTTCTTACTATTGCATTTCCTGCATTTGCTGGCCCAAGTGCAAAAATCCAATCAATTTAAGCCGTATAATCAACAAGAAATACGACTTGAACTGATGAGATTTTCGCACTGGGGCCAGCGCTAGCATTGTCCCACTTTAGCACTAAAATGAGTGAATTTTCTGGCCGATGATGATTGATGATGAAGAATAACGACTAAACAACTTATGATGAAAAATATGAGTAAATTGCGCTGAAAATACAGCTGTTTTGTGTAGAGTTGAGTTTTGTGTGAGTAACTTTTTCTTAGCGTTTGAGGTGCGTGGAAACTTTCATGCAACTTGTTGTTCCAGATTGAAGCGTTGCAGTAATAATCTAACAATAGATGGCGCCACATTCACATAGTCCCGTGAAAAATATTTCTACACGCTAAGAAAATCTAACTCTAAATTGAGTTTTTACACGCTTAGATCAGTTTACCTTTTTTCCAAAAAGTGCACAACCGCAAATATGCGTAAATGATACTCAAATATAGGTTAACAAAACTCAAATATGGGTAATGTGGACACACATATGAGTAATTGTAAGCCAAATATGGGTTAATATTACCTATAAATGAGGTTGTGCACTTTTCCAAAATATGAGTTTTATTTACCCATATTTGCGTAAAGTTTACGCAAATTTGAATAAAATTTACCTATATTTTAGAAAAATAGGTAAACTGATCTTAGCGTGTAGAGCTTTTTCACACAACTCCGAGAGCTAAACAAAAAAAAAATATACACGCTAAGAAAAAGTAACTCTAAAGATGAGATGAAAAACAAAACTCAAAAAATGAGTAAATTGCATTTCCAGCGATAGCGCTCTCCCAAGTGCAAAAATCCAACTGGTATAGTGGTAATCACGTTCAAATGTATGCGTGTCTCTTTTGTAGATGTAGTAGTGAAACTTGGGGGAAAATATGTGCACTCTTACCCCGGTTGTTAGTTTTATCATCAGTTGGGTAATATTTTCATATGCAATCTGAATAGCCTTTGAATTGGCGTGCATTTTTGTGTATGGAAAAATTCAAGCTAGTGTTCGTGTGATGAAATGTCACTTATCTCTATACTTATACGGCTTAAACCAAGGGGACGGCAACCTATTTTTTCACTATGGACAGGTTGGATTGTGCCTCCTTACGTGGAGCATAAATTTATGCTCCAGCCAAAATATTCACCAGTCGTGGAATTCGAATGTTTACCTTTTTTTCCCGGTGCAAAACGCTTACATCACATTAGATCTCATAAAAGTGTTGATCATGAAAGAGCGGCATTAATGGATCACTAAAATAACTAAAACGGCCGCTATGAAATGAACAGATAGCGCCACCGTAGCCTTGTGTGTTTGACGTAACTCGACTGCTGTCACTGTGTTACCGTCCATATACGGTGGCGCTTTTGTTTTGATGCGGTGAGTAGCAGAAAAGTCGGCTTCAATGATCCATTGATGCTTTTCAATTTCAGAGTGTCAACGTTTAGGTAAATTTTCTATAGATATTTGCTTGTGAAAAGACACACAACACCTCTTTTCGCAAACTTTGTTCGCCAAAGTGCGTTTTCCTTATTTTCTCCCGCTGCTGTATTGAGTGAATGTTGGAATTTTTGGTAATTTTCTATAGATAATTGCTTGTGAAAAGACACACACCTCTTTTCGCAAACTTTGTTCGCCAAAGTGCGTTTTCCTTATTTTCTCCCGCTGCTGTATTGAGTGAATGTTGGTATTAGTGAGCACTGGTTGCGCATTCTAAGCGACAACAAAATCAGTTCACCGTAGCGTGGTGATAAGATTTTTGCACTCGGGCCACACGGAAAATTCACACACTTGGGCCAGCGCTATCGCTGGAAATGCAATTTACTTATTTTTTGAGCTGTTCCAGTTTTGGCGTGCAGCTCATTTTTTGAGCTCAGTTTTGTGTGAATTTTCTGACCGTGCATCTGGCGTGACTTATTGCATGCAACTTGCTAAGAAATTTGAGAATAGAGGGCGCCCCAGTCACATTGAAGCGTTGCAGGAATAAATAAATCCAGCAACAGATGCCGCCACATTCACATATCCAGCTTTCCACGCTCGCCATAATGGCGGATGCCATAAAAAGTTTGACAAGAACTGTGCCCAAAACACTGAACTGAAAATAGAAAAAAAATATTCTCAGCAAGCTTTGGTTTCTAGAAATAACCGTTGTGTTGTTTGCTGTCAAGGATGGGTTTTTCAAAAAGTGCCTCCAAATTGCGTTATTTAAGTTTATTTCTAACAATTTTAATTCTTATTTTAGGAAATGCTGCATGAGACAAGTTATTTGCATATGCCATTTATAATTCTTGAAAGCAAAACGGACTCGCTACATGCAGAATTCTCTCGAACTTGAGATCAATCCGCCCATGTTCAACCGTTCAACATCTTCACTTTTTCATAGTTCCCGTCATCGCACTGCGTCCATTTTCAACTACATCGTGTCCACTCCTTGGCTCTGTGATCCGAAAAAACCTCACTGGAAATGCAAACCTATACCAATAAACACTTGCTATTTGTATGAACCCCAGTTCTATCAGGTTCCCTAACAGTCCGCTACATTTCGGAAGTGATTGCGTGTGACTATTCCTGATGCGTGCTCGACCTATCAAATACAAGACCCGGTGACACAAGACCAATGCTACTGCCTGCATAAGATAACAAGACCTAGCTGCTCCACTGAGGTCCGCAATGTACCTATTCCAAAAATTTACACAAGTTCGTGTAGTAAATCAGTTTGTTATTGGTTCTCAAAACGTCGTCGACTCAGAACCACCTATCCACGTGTCAATTCCTATGCTATCTAACTAGACGGTTCACGACGTTACTTTGCAGAGAGCAATAAAAACGTACAAAAATAGATGGTGTCCTTAGGGAGGTTCCATGGACGTTAGGACATATTAAAGAAAAGCAAATAAATGAATAAAACTCTTTACCAACAGTTAGCAGAAAAACTACTTCTTCGTCTCGAAATTCTTTCCCGAGGCATCAACCTCTTGATTCATGTCTTAAAAAATTCTGTTAATTTATTTAAAATACAATGGTGGTTATTTGGAAAATTGGTTGAATGTTGGTATAAAACCAATGTGAACTTGCATTGAGGTTTCGAGGCCGGGAGCAGGAAAGTAAGAGGCAGTGTTTGATGACCAACCGATTTTTTGTTGAGATACCGAAACAGCTCAATCGAAGCAATCGGTTGAAATTCAAATGTAAAATATAGAATCGCAGCAACCTGTAAATATAGAATAATAAAAATTTTCATTCCACTGTTACTACTCGAAGAAGCAAGTTCTTTTCTTTCAAGCTCTGCTAACAGGTTATGAGCCTTTAGCACCGTGCCGTTTTTTCTCAAGAAGTTTCCGGAAATTCGAAGCTTGGAGCCTCTCCTGCGATAGGATGGATCTGAAGAATTCCACGAAGCTGAACAATTCCAATTTCGAAGCCTGGAAGCTCCGGACTGAAGCGCTCCTGATCCGGGAAAGTCTGTGGACCTACGTCAAGAACGACCCCCCGGCGGCAGGCAGAAGTCAAGCGGAAGTGGCTGCATCAGCGAAATGGGAAGAAGGTGATGAAAAAGCACGTGCCACGATTTTGCTGCTGCTGGAAGAGAACCAGTTCGGTGTGATTCGAGCGACGACGACGGCGAAGGAAGCTTGGGCGGCGTTGGCCAAGCATCACCAGAAGGCAACGCTGTCCACCAGGGTTTCGTTACTGCAGCGGATGTGCGAGACCCGGTACACGGAAGGTGAGGATATGGACGACTATCTCACGAAAATGGAGGAACTGTACACCAAGTTGTGCAGCGCAGGAAAGGACCTGGGAGAAGACACCATGGTGGCCTTTATCCTGCGAGGGCTACCCAAATCGTTTAACGCGTTGACAACCGCTCTGGAAACGCGTGCGGACGATGCCCTGACGTTGAACCTCATCCGGGAGAAGCTGCTGGACGAGGTAAGCAAGCAAAACCGAAATTCGACCGGCGGATCGGCACTGAAAGCTGCTGGTCGTAAATCAATTGTGTGCCATTTGTGCAAGCAACCTGGCCACAAGCAACGTGACTGCAAGCAGCAGAAAGAGACGAGAGGAGGCAAGAGGCAAAACGCGAAAGTTGCCCGGGGCGGCGGTATGTACGCTCTGACCATCGGGAGCGGAGCCACGGTGAACGACTGGATCATCGATTCCGGTGCAAGTTCGCACATGACGTCCAACAGGGATTTTTTCGACGAGCTGGAACCGGCGACAGGTGAGGTAGAGTTGGCCGACGGCCGCGTAGTGGCTATAGCTGGTACTGGGACCGGCGTGATTCAATGCGTGGACGGTTCTGGAAGGACGAACACAATTCGATTGCACCACGTGATGTTTGTGCCGAAGCTGTCAGCCAGCCTTTTGTCAGTGCTTACTATGACCAACCGGAAGGCGGAGGTGAAGTTTGACGGTGAAAAATGCAAAATCGTCGTCAATGGCAACGAGATCGCCATAGCAACGAAACGCAAAGGGCTGTATCGACTCGACAAACCGGAGCAAGCGTTCGCCTCGCAAGTGGCAGCATCTCACAAGCGAGATTGCCAACACACGTGGCACCGGCGGTTTGGGCATCGCGAGCCAGATGCATTAGACGTACTGCTGAAGAAGAAGCTGGTCAACGGAATGACGGTGGCTGATTGCGGAATACGCGAAGGCTGTGAATGCTGTGTCAGAGGAAAGCAGGCTCGAACTCCCTTCCCCAAGAACACCGAGAAGAAAACCAGCGCGCCGTTGGACCTCATCCACTCCGACGTGTATGGACCCCTGGAGACCCCCTCGGTGAGTGGATTTCGTTATTTTGTTTCCTTTGTTGACGACCACAGTCGCTACTGTACGATTTATTTTTTGAAGAAAAAATCCGAGGTCGCCGACCGTATCGAAGAATTCTGCAACTACGTTCGCACCCAGTTCGGAAGATATCCCAAGCGCATCCGGTCAGACAGGGGAGGGGAGTACTCGAGCGAAGCACTGATGGAGTTCTACCGCAAGCATGGCATCCACCCCGAATTCACTGCTGGATATTCGCCACAGCAGAATGGAGTGGCGGAACGACGAAACCGATACGTCATCGAAATGTGTCGGTGCATGCTGATGGATGCCAGGATGCCGTCAAGATATTGGGCCGAGGCAACCAGTACGGCCGTGTATCTCCAGAATCATCTTCCCTCTCGTGTGGTGGAGACGACACCGTATGAGCTCTGGTGGGGACGCAAACCGAACGTGTCGCATCTGAAGGTGTTTGGGTGCAAAGCGTTCGTCCACGTGCCAAAGGAAAAGCGAAGCAAGCTACAGGACAAGGCGAAGGAAATGACGTTCGTCGGCTATTCCAACAACCATAAGGCATACCGGTTCATCGATTTGGCCACTAACAAGTTGGTCATCAGCCGAGACGTCAAATTCGTTGAGGAGGAGTTGGTCCAAGCCGGTACCGACGTTCCAAATCTGGAGGAGGAGTCATACGCGGACATCCTAAATCCGTTGTCCCCTATTGCGGCATTGAATCAAGCACCGACCGAGGAACCCGCAAGCGATCCAGACGATGAAGAGGACGGATTGTCGGCTGCAACCGATACCGATTTTGACTCCTGCGATGAATTCGTTCACGAAGATCTGAACGAAACTATTGTCCGAAGATCCGAGCGGCCAAATAAGGGTGTCGCCCCACAGCGGTACCGCGAAATGAGCAACATGGCGCTCGTTGCAGAACCAACAACTTTCGATGAGGCAGTAAATGGACCCGAGAGCGATTCGTGGAAGGCAGCCATGGATGAGGAGATGATGTCACACCGTCAGAACTCGACCTGGACCGTTGGAGCCCTCCCGGAAGGACGAAAGGCAGTCGGATCGAAGTGGCTGTTCAAACGTAAGCTGGACGAGCACGGACGTGTCACTCGTTACAAGGCAAGACTGGTCGCTCAAGGCTTCAGTCAGAAGTTTGGCACTGACTACGACCAGGTGTTCGCGCCGGTGGCGAAACAGGTAACTTTTCGCACACTCTTAACCATTGCCACTAGGCGTCAATTTTTAGTGAAGCACGTTGACATCAAAACGGCCTATCTGTACGGGACTCTAACGGAG
Source organism: Aedes albopictus (assembly GCF_035046485.1). NCBI lineage: Eukaryota > Metazoa > Arthropoda > Insecta > Diptera > Culicidae > Aedes > Aedes albopictus. The sequence goes on from NC_085138.1 coordinate 219,057,061, forward strand.
CCGGTATACATGCGTCAGCCGAAGGGATATGAAATCGGTTCACCCGGAGAAGTCTGCCACCTGAAGAAAAGCATCTACGGCTTGAAGCAATCCGGACGAATCTGGAACCGGACGATCGATAGCAGGCTGAAGGAACTCGGATTCATCCAGTCAACCGCCGACGCGTGTCTATACGTGCGTACTAGGGGAAACAAGCAAGTGTTTATCCTCCTGTACGTGGACGACATGCTCATCGTCTGTGAGACCGAAAGCGAGTATGAAGCGATATTGCGAGCCTTGTCGGAGCAATTCAACATAGTGCCTCTGGGTGACGTACGACAGTATCTTGGCATACAAGTGGAGCGGTCATCCGATGGAAACTTTTCGTTGAACCAGCGATGCTACATTCAGCGACTGGGGTCGCGATTCGGCCTTGACATGGCGAAGCCATCACTCATCCCGATGGATCCCGGCTACCTACAAGCAAAGGAGGAGGAGATCAGTAAGCTACCAAACAATGTATCGTACTCTAGCTTGGTTGGTGGTTTGCTCTACATAGCCGTCAATACGAGGCCAGATGTAGCGATCAGCGTGTCATTACTTGGACGGAAAGTGAGCGAGCCGAATACAAATGATTGGACTGAAGCGAAGCGCACGATGCGTTACCTCCTGGCGACGAAGCATTTCCGGCTCAAGTTGGGTGGCAACAATGCTGACCTGAAGGCTTTCGTGGACGCGGATTGGGCTGGAGATCACCGGGACAGAAAATCCAACAGCGGTTTCCTCATCACTTTTGGAGGTGGTACGATAAGTTGGGCAGCGAGAAAGCAGACCTGCGTCGCCTTGTCCTCAACCGAGGCGGAATTCATTGCAGCTGCTGAAGTTGGTCAAGAACTGCTTTGGATCCGGAAGCTTATGGCAGACGTAGGTGAACCGGCGAGTAAAATCCTGCTCTACGAGGATAATCAGAGTGCGATCCGGCAACTGGAGTCGGAACGGCTGGAACGAAGATCCAAACACGTTGATACCAAGTTCCAGTTCACCAAGGACCTCGTTCAACAAGGTGTGCTGACCGTAATCTATTGCCCCTCTGAGCATATGGTTGCGGACATGCTCACCAAGCCGTTGAATAAAATTAAGTTGACGCAGCATCGATCCACGGCTGGTGTACTTCCTGGGCGTTTCGAGGAGGAGTGTTGAGATACCGAAACAGCTCAATCGAAGCAATCGGTTGAAATTCAAATGTAAAATATAGAATCGCAGCAACCTGTAAATATAGAATAATAAAAATTTTCATTCCACTGTTACTACTCGAAGAAGCAAGTTCTTTTCTTTCAAGCTCTGCTAACATTTTTGCCGAGACCGATTAGCACCAAGAGGGCCACAAGACACAATTCCATCCGTGAATACCAAGTAGCGTTTCCGTTTCTCGTTCAAGCATAAATAATACATGCGAATAACTTGTCTCATGTGGCATTTCCTAAAATAAGAATTAAATTTATTAGTACCTAATAACCTGAAATAACGCAATTTGGAAGAAAAAGTGAAAAACCCAGCCTTGACAGCAAACAACAAAACGGTTATTATTAGAAACCAAAGCTTGCTGAGAATATTTTTTTCTATTCTCAGTTCAGTGTTTTGGGCACAGTTCTTGTCAAACTTTTTATGGCATCCGCCATTATGGCGAGCGTGGAAAGCTGGATTGTGTGACCGCGAAAAATATTTTTACAAAAAACTTGAAAAACTATTTTTTTCAGGGGACCGCGGGCCAACGGTCCGTTAAATTTACATCGATTTTGTTTTTCTCATTCCACTCAGAAACTCATCGGAAAAATACGAATACGGTTGGATCGTGGGTGCCGGGAATCATCAATTCAGCATTGCGATGTTGACTTTGAAGTTGAAAAGGCGTCGCAGGTCAGAAAATTCACTCTCTAAAATGGGACAACTCAAAAATGAGTAAATTGCATTTCCAGCGAGCTATCGCTAGCTGGCCCAAGTGCGAAAATCTTAGGTTTTTCGCAGAAGCACGCAAGAATTTTAAATTTTAATACGCTCATTTTTGTGTGAATCTTTCTCAGATTTTTTTTATTTACGGTCAGAAAAATCACACAAAACAGCTGAACAGCTGAAAAAATTTTTGCATTTGCATTTGCGCTGGAAAAGCGATAGCGCTGGCTCAAGTGCAAAAATCCAACTGGCCGTAATAGGAAGCAAGCAGCTGCGCCTATGCTAAAGTGCCGGTAGTGGCGCTTTTCTGATAAATGCGGTAAACGTGATAACAGTGTAAACAAGCAGAAAAGTTTGCGCTACGGAATCATAGACGGCGCTCGTGTTCCATGTGTTTTTCACATATACAGCGGCGCCGCCTGGCACCTATCCACTCGAAACATCATGCGCTACACGGGTGAAAAATGCCAGTCAGAAAAAAAGAAGTAAACAACTTGAAATTTGTATGGTGATGTAATCAATTCTCTGTTACTGCAATGAATCCAGAAGAAACGCGTAGGGATAATGATTTTGTTTCTAATTTGCAACTTTTTGCCCCAAGCCACAAATCGCTGCGATGCGGAACAAGTGCAAGCCAGCGATTTGTCCATACAAGAAAAATGATTTTACTTTTAATTTGGTGGCGCCATCTCTGAGAAAAGCAAGCTTTGATTTCCTACTATTCAACTTAACGGCTTAAACTGATGAGATATTGGCACTGGAAATGCAAATTACTCATTTTTTTAGCTGTTTTGTGTGAATTTCCTGACCGTGTGCGCTGGAAATACACGCTAAGAAAATGTTACTCTAAAATGAGTAAGATTCACACAAAACTGAGCTAAACTGGAACAGCTCAAAAAATGAGTAAATTGCATTTCCAGCGATAGCGCTGGCCCAAGTGCAAAAATCCAACTGGTTTAAGCCGTATAATATTCTTCGCATCATCAAGAATATTATACGGCTTAAACTGATGAGATTTTCGCACTTGGGCCAGCGCTATCGCTGGGAAAAAAATTTACTCAATTTTGAGTTGTCCCACTTTAGCTCGAAAATGAGTGAATTTTCTGACCGTGTAGAATTTACTCATTTTAAGAGTAGCGTGTTGCGTTTGTTTGGCGGCTCGCGATTCTATTAAATCTGCCAATAGATGGTGCTATCATCGAGTAACGGTCGATCAGCATATTCTCAAAGGTGGCGCCACAACCACTAGAAAATAATTAAAATCTACTATATCGACAAATTCCATCATCAAAGGAATCTAGCGACATCTGGCATTTCGCCACAAAACCACACGCTTAGAAATCTTTCACACACACGGTCAGGAAATTCACACAAAACTGCACGGAAAGATCGATGTACACAGAGCAAGGAGTAACTTTCACGCAGCGATCGAAAAGACAAAAGATTTCATGCAAACTTGTGTGAAATTTCACGCAAATTTGTGTAACACCGGATCAGCACATTTTTTGTGCTGATCCAGTCGTACGCAAATATTTATGAGTGAAAAATCCTTTGTCTTTTCGCAAGTTACTCATTCGCTGTGTACTTTCGTTTTAGGGTGTGAGCTAAACTGGAACAGCTCAAAAAATCAGAGGGTTGTGCAAGACACAACCGCATGACGTAAACTACGTAAAGCAGCTTGTTGTGAATCTTAAAGAACTTTTGTTTGCTGTTTTATTGAACAAATCATATTACAATTTGTCAAGATCAACTACCGTTTCAACTTCAATTCAACTTCAATTTGACTTTTTGTCAGCCAACCCCCCCCCCCCCCCTTCAAAAATTTTTACCAGGATTTTGCATATCAAAATATCGGGTCTAGCTAGAAATTCTTTAACAAATCCGATGAGTTTTTAATATTTTTCAGATTAAAACTTTTATCCTCCCCCCCCTCGACCAGGCCAAGAGTGGTGGGACAAAAAGTGCAATAAATATTTGTAACGGCCTTATGATGGCCCTGAAAAGGGATGTTTTGTTTGCCTGAGGGTTGCTTGCTCAAAACTCTAATACCGACAAAATCGGTCGATGGTGGTATTATGCTTTTGGTCGAAATACAAAGTGACCGAACATGCGAAAATTGATTTTTAACCTACTTAGTAATGTCGCAACTCAATTTGTATTAGTGCATATTGTTGCTCTTAATTAGCTTAATGATGCGCAACAGAAAAAATAGAGTCAAATTTACTTTGCAGCTGCATGTGCTTCTAGCGACGACTTTGATTTGGTGGTGCGACGATAATATTGGCACGAACCTTAGCTTCTGCTCTGCATTATATTATTGAACTTTTTCAAATCGAATCTTGAATATTCAGCCGCCAACTTGGATTTTGGACCGCCATCTTGGATATGCTGGTCTCCGTTTTGGACTTCCGACATCTTTCTCGCACCAAATATATCCATATTGCATGGTTTCAGGGCCTAAAACTACATTAAATAGCCGCCATATTGGATATTAGACCGCCATCTTAGATATTCTGGTTGCCATTTTTGGACTCCGGACATCTTCTCCATACCAAACATACCCATGTTGCGTGGTTTTAGGGCCTTAAACTCCATTAAACAACCGCCATCTTGAATGTTAAGCCGTCATCTTGGATTCTGAACCGCCATCTTGGATATTCTGACCGTCATTTTTGAACTCTGGACACCTTTCCCACACCAAATATACTCATATTGCATGGTTTAGGGCCTAAAACTCCTTCAAACGCTGCTAATCTTTAATTTCGAGCCGCCATCTTGGATTTTAGACCGCCAACTTGGATATTCTGGTCGCCACGTTTGGACTCCGGACTTCTCCATACCAAACGAGATACCAAATATACCCATAAAGGATGATACGGTCAAAATTTGGTCGCACAATTTGTTTCATAACTTGAGACTGCCTACACCAAAACAGCTGATTTTTTGACCAGTAATTTTACATTATATGTAGCTTATACCATAAATCCTGAAAACTGCAATTTTAAAATGTTGTACAAAGAGGATTAAAAAATAAGGAACACATTTTTACTCTTTTATTTATAGAACCAGAAATACTGAACCAATTTCAATGAAAATTTTTCTGTATGTAAAGTATACATATCAAAATGTTGTGTAAAAATATCATTCAATTTGATCCAGCCTTTACCAAGTTATATTTGTTTAGGTGGTCAAATTTTGTCAAATTGTGTCAAGTTAAGTCAAATTTTGGTCACACATTTTTTTTTCATAACTTTAGACTGCGTACACCAAACCAGCTGATTTTTGGATCAGTAATGGTCCATTATGTAGCTGGTACATAAAATTTTCATCAAAATAGGTCTAGTATTTGCGGAGATATTGTTGAACCCTGAGATCTGTAATTTTAATATTTTTTTTCACAAATAAGAACACATTTTTACTGTTTTATTTATAGAGTCAGAAATACTTAACCGATTTCAATGAAAATTTTTCTGTATGTGAAGTATGCATAATTTCATTCAATTTGATCCAGCCGTTACAAAGTTATATTTACTTAAGTGGCACCCGGTCAGTTTTTTTTTCATATTCAAACTGCTACAACTTTGAAAGTATTCATACAAAATAGCTCAAAATTTTACTACGAACATATTTTCATAATAGTATTATCACAGACAAACAGACGTAACACTTGCAAAATTTCCATCGACCACGCTTTTAACGATCATTTTAAATCTTTATGGTTGTGATTTTCACAACCAGAGGCGCGCGCATCGTTTTTCTATACATTTGACGTTTAACGCGAGCGCCTTCTGTTGACGATAATGCACAACACAGTGATTCGTGCAACTTTTCCACCAGATGATGGTAGTGTGAACTGGGCGATGGATTTCCATGAAAATCGTTCAAGGTGTTACGTCTGTTTGTCTGTGGTATTAAACTGTAAAATTTTGATAAAAATCGGAGCAGTATTTGTAGTTCTGTTGCGGTGGACGGGACAGAAAGGATTTTCGGACGCCTTTTAGCACACCCGGTATTTCTGGGATAATGCTTTAAGCTGCGGAAGTGTATTTCAATAAGTTTTGGACATATTTTACGCATTATTTCAATAATTACTTACGTTTATAGTTCCTTTTAATCTGTTTCCCTAACTGTCTGTCTGTCCGCAATAGTTTTTTAGATATAGGTTTAAGCTGTTAAGGTAATAAGTAGTTTAAATTATTTTTATTACAATTATAAACTAGGTGTAGTTCTTAAGTACTTACTCTGAATCGAATTCAATAAATGCGAGAAAAAACGTATTTTACAATAAAGATAATTTCTGCCAAATCACGGTGCAATTCAATTCGTTTCTGATCGTCGTTTTGTTTTGATCACCTACCGTTGTCAGCTACATAGGCCGTAGCGAATATGGAAGGTAATCCACTTGATTGATCGGAGTAGTTGTAGTGTGCACGGTGGGCTTACTCGCGCACATTCCCCGACCCGTATTGCTGCTGGCCTTCTTCAGCTATACCACCCACAGCCACGTCCAGCACAGCTACCTTCGTAACCGGCCGCTGCAACACTCCATTCGTAGTTTGCACGTCCACCTTCCTAATTCTGCCATCGTTACCGGGATATACCTTGACTACCTTTCCACGAGTCCAGCTGTTCCGAACACCTTCTTCGACAACCACTACCAAATCTCCAATTTCTACCGGCTTGGTATCGTCGAACCACTTGGAGCGGCGACATATCGTGGGCAAGTAACCCTTGATCCATTTAATCCAGAACTGATCCAGCATGATCCGTATTTGGTTCCAATTAGTCCTTAGTGTTCGTCCGCCATCCGCTACCGGTTCCTGTGGTGGTTGAACTACACCGTTGGAGCTCAACAGTAGGAAGTGGTTCGGCGTAAGAGCTTCATCGTCTTCAGATCCCAACGGCACGAATGTCAAGGGCCGAGAGTTGATAATACCTTCCACTTCGGTTAATAGGGTCTGGAACGTCTCCTCATCCGGTGTTCTGCTGGTTGATAACGTCCGCAACGAAGTTTTCACCGTCCGTACCATACGCTCCCACACTCCACCCATATGGGGCGCAGCTGGAGGGTTGAAACGCCACTGGGTGTCTCGGTTTGTAAATGTTCCGGCTAATGTGTGGTTCAACGCTGCTATTTCTTCCCGTAACTCCCTGCTAGCTCCAACGAAATTCGTGCCTTGGTCACTATAGATCTCCTGCGGTGCTCCTCTCCTCGCGACAAACCGCCTAATCGCCAACTTGCACGACTCGCTAGACATGCTGCAGGCAACCTCCAGATGGACGGCCCGTATAGTTAGGCAGGTAATCAGTACCACCCATCTCTTCACGTTACTGCGACCGATGCGAATCAGAAAAGGCCCACAGTAGTCGATGCCAATATATGTGAATGGCCGCACGTACGGGGTCACTCTCGCAGCTGGAAGAGGTGCCATTCGCGGGGTCCGAGGTGCAGCACGATACACGGTACACCATGAGCAACGCTTGGCTATCTGCCGGACAAGGGTTCTTAAACTGGGAATGTGGAAGATCTGTCGAAGCTCGTTGATCACAGTTTCTCCGTAACCGTGTGCGTACCGCCGATGAAAATGTTCGACGAGCAGTCGAGTAACGTGGTGCTGCTTTGGGAGCACCACAGGATACTTGGATTCGTATGAAATCAATTTTGCTGCCTCAATCCGTCCTTCGATACGCAGAACACCGTTATCGTCGAGAAACACTGTCAGCTTGCGTAACGGGCTACTTTTCATCAACCTTTTGACTTCTCCTGGCAGTCGTTCCTTGTTTTTGAGTATCGTCAACACTTCTTCGGGATATTCTTCGTTCTGCACCAGCCGCCACAGCACGAGTTCAGCCTTCAACAGTTCCTTTCTTGACAGTCCAGTATCGGAAGATTCGGTTGCATGCTTTCGACGACAACGATCGATGAAGCGCAGTACGTATCCTACCGTTCGTAGCAGTCGTTGATATTTGGAGAAGCGTTGATAGTCAAATACTGGTACTAAAGATGCACGATGGTGAGCGTGGATTGGTCGAATTTCTTCTTGGGTGTTTGGTGGCGAATATTCCTGTTCTGGCCACCCTGATTCATCCTCATAAAGGAATTCCGGACCTGTAAACCATCGGCTGTCGGAGTGGAAGCTAGGTCCTTTACCCCACTTCGTTGCTTCATCTGCTACGTTACTCCGTGTTGGGACCCATCGCCATTCTTCCAGACTCGTCTCGCTAAGAATTTCGCTGACTCTGAAAGCTACGAATTGGCGGTATTTCCGCTGGTCCGAACGAAGCCAGGACTGCACTGTCTTTGAGTCACCCCATATCACACGACGACTTATCGGGAGTGAGTGGTTGTCCTGTACCGCCTTCATTAGTCGGACACCGATAACTGCGGCCTGCAATTCCAGGCGAGGCACCGACATTGGATTTAGAGGAGCTACCTTTGTTTTGGCAGACACGAGAGCGCATCGTATCTGTCCTCGATCGACAATCCGGAAATAAGCGGTGCACGCGTACGCTTCCTCACTTGCGTCGACGAAAACGTGCAGATCTAAGCACTCCAAACTGCGGGGATCGTATCCAGGGAAATAGCAGCGTGGAATCTTCACCTGGTTAAGGTTTTGCAGCACATCCACCCAACGCCGCCACTTGCTGACCAATTCTTCTGGAATTTGCTCGTCCCAGTTCACCTTTGCTCTCCAAATGTCCTGGATTAAACATTTTCCGTGCACCACAAACGCTGCAACAAGCCCGAGAGGATCGAAGATGCTCATTACCACTCTTAGCACTTGACGCTTTGTCGGAATGAATTCCTCCGCCAACAGTTGAAAAACTTCATCACGTAGTTTGAGAGTGAACGTGAATTCGTCTGGTTCTGGTAACCACGTCATTCCTAGTACTCGTTCGGAGCCGGTGGACTTTTCTGCAATGAAGCTCTTTGATACTTGTGATGCTTCTTCCCCGACCCGTCGAAGAGCTTGTTTAGAACTTGACAACCAATTTCGGATCTCGAAACCAGCACTTGCGTGAACCTCCTTCACCTCGAGCGCTATACGAGCCGCTTCCTCAACGGAATCCGAACTGTTGGCGTAGTCATCTACGTAGGTGTTCTCCACAATAGCTGCAGCCGCGTCCGGGTATACCTGCTTCCACTCTTCGGCGTTTCTATTCTTCACGTACTGGGCAGAGCATGGCGAACATGTTGACCCAAACGTTGCAACATCCATCACATATTCCTGCATGGGTTCCCTGGAACTGTCCCGCCACAAGAAACGCTGAGCTTGTCGGTCCTCCGGTCGAATCAATATCTGGTGGAACATTTCCTTTATGTCACCCGTAATGGCAACCTCTCGCTGACGGAAACGGAATAGCACGGATGGCAGCGAAATGAGTAGATCCGGCCCCTTCAGTAGCATGGAGTTCAATGATACGCCACCGGTTTTCGCCGCAGCGTCCCACACAACCCGGACTTTTCCGGGCTTGTTCGGGTTCTGAACCACTCCTAACGGTAAGTACCAGACTCTTCTGGGGTCACTGCGGCTGGCCTCTTCATCCGTAAGCTTATGGACGTAGCCCTTCGACTGATAATCGAGGATCTGCTGTCGGACATTTGCGTACAGCTCCGGTTTCTTGCACAAACTCCGCTCCAAGCAAGTCAGTCGCTTTTCAGCCATTAACCGGCTTTCAGGAAACTCAATGCAGTCGAACTTCCAGAGTAGTCCTGTTTGGAACCGCCCAGATGATGTCCGGATAGTTGTTTGCTCGAGAATCTCACGTGATCGCCGATCTTCTTCAGCTTCGATTTGTGGAACTAGCGCCACACCAACGTTTTCGATGGAGAAGAAGTTTTTCACTGCGTCATGTAGCTGTTCGTCGGATGAGCGAGCGCAAATGTGCAGAATACGATGTTCTGGTGTGCTCGAAAGTCCTTCTGCTTTGCCGTAGATGGTCCAACCTAGCCTTGTTTTTGCTGCAACTGGTTCGAAGTACTTCCCTTCTCGCTTCTTCAAAGTCAGCAGCAATTTAGCGTTGTCCACACCGATCAGAATACGGGGTGTAGCGGTAGGATAACTGTCTACGGGAAGACCTTTGAGATAATCGTATCTGCGTGCCATCTCTTCGTACTGCAAAGACTGCGGGGGAAGATCCAAACTTTCAACTGTCCGCACGTATTCCAGTGTGTGCTGTTGACTGTTCCCGGCCGCCGAGATTCCCAACTGTACGTTCTGCGAATCCTTTTCGATTCGTTTGATACTGCCGGTCCACTGCAAACACAGGGGTTCGGCCTCACCTTCAACGCCAAGTTCATCAGCCAACTCCTTTTCCATTAGTGTGTAGGAAGATCCATCGTCGAGGAATGCCAGCGTGGTGACTGACTTCTTTTTCCCGTAAAGGGTAACGGGAAGAATCCGGAACAGTACCGGACACGGAAGTTGACGATGAACGTTCACTGTTGCTGATGTTGTGGGTGTGACCTGGCTTCTCGCTGACGACACTGCTTCGATAGTCGGCGCCTGAGGGTTTCCCGGGTGCAGTAGCTTGTGATGGCGTGCTTCACAGTTGCTTACACCACACACCGTAGCCTTGCACGGCCACTTGCCGTGAGGAATCAGGCAGCGGCGGCAGAGGCTTAGCTGCTGGGCCGTCTTCCAACGATTCTCCAGGGACAAGCTCTTGAAACTATTGCACTCGCGCACTTTGTGTCCGTCCTTCTTGCACAGTAGACACGGCTTCGGTTGGCGCACTTCACTAGCACCAGCATCTTCCGTCTTGACGTCCCGCTGGACTTTCCGTTCCGGCTCCGATGTATGCGCGTTCACAAAACCCTTCTCTTTACCCTTGAGTTTCTCCTGCTTTCGCACCGGCTCTGCGTAGAATGTGACGTTGCTGGCAGCAGATAGAATTGTTGTCATGTACGCGCTAAACGTCCGCAAATCTGCTACCGGAATCTGTCGTTGGTACAAGGCCCAGTCCAGCTTGATATTGGCCGGCAACTTGTCAACCAATTCCTGGAGAAGCGAAGGGTTTGAAAGATGGGCATCCATGCCCATGGACTGTAGCTGACTACACAGGTTCTGAACGACTAGTCCGAAGCTGATGAGGCTCTCCAACTTGTCCGCTTTCGGCGCCGGCGTTGAATACACTTTGTTCTTCAGGCACTTCACAATCAATTCCGGGCGACCGTAGAGTGTTTCCAAGGTTGACATGACTTGTGGCACTGATGACGGATGGTAGAGATGTCCCCGAACTGCCTCCTTCGCATTCCCTTTGAGACACCGTTGAAGACGCATGAGGTTCTCGTCATCGCTATATCCACACATACGCGTTGAGTTGTTGTAACTACTCACGAATAGCGGCCAGTCTATGGGATCGCCGGTGAACTCCGGTAGCTCCTTGGGCACCACGTGTCTTGCGGCGATTTGCTGTGAACTCGGTCCATACGCTGGGACTGGAAGATCACGAGCGGTTCTGCTTGACGGTAGTGGTGTGACGATCGGATTTGGAACACTCGATACACTCGCGACGAACGGGAAGGAAGGAGCACTAACCGAAAATGTCGGATACTGATTGAGAAGATTCGGTTGGTTTGGTGCGTATTGCCCCAACGAATGTCCGGTGGGAGCACCAGACGGAAAGCCGAATGCCGAATAGGAGGATGCACTGAACTTGGTTCGTGCTGCCGCGATGATTGACTGGCGGAAACTACCGGATAGAAACAGCCACCGGCATAGTTTGGAATCCCTAGCTCTGCGGCGTTTGACGAAACCATCGAGCCTCGATGAGGCAACGAATTTGAGTTCACTACAGTGTTCAGTATGTTTCCCTGTGCTACAAACCCCTGAGGAATACTAACATTTGGAGCCTGAGTCCTAACTGGGTAACTAAAGGGATAGTCTGCCTGTCTACCTAGTTCTCGGTCCGTTCGTAATAGAGCTTGCACGTTTGACATACCTGCACTTGTCGTAATACTTATGCTACTAGTCACTGCATCCAACTCGCTACTGCTGATCGCTGTGGGAAACGAATGGCGCTGACTAGATGTTTGATAAATGCTGGCCAACTGCTGCTTCAAATCTCGAATCTCTTGCTCTAAGTCCGCCCTAGACTTGTCGCCGGAGTGAGATGGAGATATGTCCATATCGAACACCATCGGCCCATCATGCTGTGTCGTCGTGGGGGGAGAGATAACTGCTGAGTGATTCGTTGTATGAGGAATTTGTCTCACTTGCTGCGGAGTACTGGATGTTGTTGGTTGCGACGAAGGGAGATTCTGAACAGAATTCGCTGGATGTTGGCCGGATCGAGGAACCAGTACGCCCCACGAAGAGATTTCGTTACGATCGAATGCTCTACTCGCCAATCCGGATTGGCTGGGAATGCCAACCTGGGCAGAAACTTGTTCTGGGGTCAACTTCGGGAATTAGCGTGGCGCTGACGGGGATATGACTTGTCCCGGGTCCGGCCGCCATGGCCAAATCTTGATTGTTCACCCACTTCTCGACATCAGCGAGCACACTCCGAGTACTGGAACGGCTTTTCCGACTCCCACCATCTTGGGATCTCTCCTCTTCCTGCAATACTTCGTATTTTTTACTTAAGTATCGCTTTGCAATCTCCAGCCTTCCCTGCATGATTCGTTGTCTTCGCTCCCGTTCCTCTTCTATCATCTTCTTCTGTAGAGCAGCTTCCTCTTCCACTTGTTCCGCCAATAGCTTCTCCTGGAGTTCCTTCTCTTCCTCTAACCGAAGAAGTTCCAGTCGTCGTCTAGCCGAATTGGTACTGGACGCGGTTGACCTTGTGGATTCCAGTCCATGTCTTAGCGCGCAAGTGACACAGGCAAAACTGCGATCCCTGACACTCTCGTCAACCCTGGCACATGAGAAGTGGAACCACCTCTCACACAGGTCGCATTGGACCATCCACTTATCTGCCACATCGGGGCGGTCACAGGAGGGACAACGGGCGGCTACTGAACATTCTTCGTCCGTAAGCTGCCGGACCACACCGCGACGTTTGCTCGTCGTCCTGTTCGAACCCGACATCTCAGAGATCGGTAGGTTTGAGGTAATAAACCTTAAAGATTGTTGCGGTGGACGGGACAGAAAGGATTTTCGGACGCCTTTTAGCACACCCGGTATTTCTGGGATAATGCTTTAAGCTGCGGAAGTGTATTTCAATAAGTTTTGGACATATTTTACGCATTATTTCAATAATTACTTACGTTTATAGTTCCTTTTAATCTGTTTCCCTAACTGTCTGTCTGTCCGCAATAGTTTTTTAGATATAGGTTTAAGCTGTTAAGGTAATAAGTAGTTTAAATTATTTTTATTACAATTATAAACTAGGTGTACTTCTTAAGTACTTACTCTGAATCGAATTCAATAAATGCGAGAAAAAACGTATTTTACAATAAAGATAATTTCTGCCAAATCACGGTGCAATTCAATTCGTTTCTGATCGTCGTTTTGTTTTGATCACCTACCGTTGTCAGCTACATAGGCCGTAGCGAATATGGAAGGTAATCCACTTGATTGATCGGAGTAGTTGTAGTGTGCACGGTGGGCTTACTCGCGCACAAGTTCTATAATCAAAATTGTGCTTTACTGACCTTAAATTTCCGAAAATTTACTATGGGACGCCTTTGTACAAAATTTTAAAAAAGTAGGTCGATGGTATTATCTATATATCAACCAATACTTAATCGATTTTGATGAAAATTGTATGGTATAAGCTACATATAATGTAGCATTACTGGTCCAAAAATTAGCTGTTTTGGTGTACGCAGTCTAAAGTTATGAAAAAAAATGTGTGACCAAATTTTGACCGTATCACCCTTTATTGCATGGTTTTAGGGCCTACACACTCAATCACGCTTCCACTGTTCGGTAATTTATTTTACGGTGTTTGATCAGTAAAGCGAAAAAAATACCGATACTTTAGTTATTTTACATAAAAATACTGACTCTCAGCAACACATGTCATTTGTTTGTTGAAGACGGTAATTGCTACTACCGGTAGCTCAGTAATACCGAGTATTCACTGAAAAGAGTGAAAAGTCAGCAAAAACAAGTGCCGGCTTTCCAGCATTTACTACGTTTTACCGAGTTTTCATCAAAATTCAATGAAAACAAACTTCGCGCGCATATTGGGCAGCTGTCAAACGAAAATGCTTTTTGCAATGAAGATGGTTGCGGCCATTGAAGGAAGAAACTTTTGCTGCAACTGCGCTGCTTTTAAAGAAGATTTGCCATTGGAGAAATTGCCCTTCCCCATATCTGATTCTTGCTAAGAAAATTCCACAAGGTAAGTAATTGGATATCTCCGCTGAGTAATGCGTTGGTTGTGAGTAAACGACAGCTATTATGGGGATGAAGTGCAAGATAAAGTGTTCGGTAATGTTGTTAGGCAAATTTACTTAGATTCACTTATAGCTTGCTCGCCGGCAAATCTTTTGCCGAAAAAGCGTCTGCCATGAGGAGACGACATGGACATATAAACTAGTAATTCCAGTTCCATGAAGCATGGAGGTTCGGAACAAGGCCGGACATAAATCAAAGCTGGAACAATAGTTAGGAATCTGGAATCAACGGGAGGGCTGGGGACCGCACTGCTGAAAAATCGTAATATCAATTTACCGAAAAAGTCCGTAATACATTGACAGCAGAATTTACTGACTAAATCAGTATTCATTTGACAGCTAGCAATTTAACGCTATACATACTGAGTTTTCGGTAACGAAGAAAATTACCGAGTTAACTCTGTTGTTCAAAAAACCCAGTAAAATTTTACCGACTCCGGTAATCGAATCTTAGTGTGTAAAACTCCATTAAACAGCCGCCATCTTAATTTGGAGCCTGCATCTTGGATATTTGACCGCCATCTTGGATATTCTGGTGGCCATTTTCAAGTTCCGGACATCTTCCTCATACCAAATATAGCCATATTACATGGTTTTTAGACCAAAATTTTCAACCGTCATCTTGGATTTTAGACCGTCATCTTGGATTTTAGATCGCCATCTTGGGTATTCTAGTCGCCATCTTCAATATTGGGCCAATATTGGGGATTTTCTGGTCTCCTATATTAATTTCCGCACAAAATTCGTCAACCATGCTAAAGATTACAAAAATCGGCGCAGCTTGATGTGTCATGGTTCAGTTTTATATATGACCAGTTCCACCGGTGCTGGTCCGGATCACTAAAATGGCATTAACTCCGGAACGCCTTGACCGATCATAATAATTTTCAATAGCAAACAATGCGGTAAAATTCCGGTTTGATTCGTGCTAAAATCCGTAAAATCGGTCAATGGGAAGTGCCTTAAAAGTGAGTGATCTTTTTTTGTACACCATACATACACACATACAGACATCATCTCAATTCGACGAACTGAGTTGATTGGTATATGTGACTTGACCCTCCGAGCCTTCTATCGAAAATTCGTTTTTTGAGTGAACATATAGCCTTTCAGAACACTTTGGTGAACGAGAAAGGCAAAAAATCAAATCTATAAGGAATTGGAATTGTTACTTGGGCAACCATCATGATTTACCGTGCATACAAGATATCAGATTCAAAAGCATGGCGGCGGCGCACCCGGTAGGCCGCAAACCTCAATTTTGACAAAAACAGTAACATGTGACAAATCAATGTATGCATTTGCTTACAAATGTTGAAAACAGCTATACACTGAGAAAAAAAATATAGTAAAGCTAATAATTCAACCATGTTCAATTTTACCATGCCTAAAAATAGTCGTAACGAACATGTTATTAGTAATGGCTACTATGTTTTCCTTGCAATTACCATGGTTTGACGATCAAGCGCATAGTAATCAATACCATCAAACGTAGTTATCTTGATAACGCTGTTCGTGATTGTCAGAACCATGCATTGACAAAAAATGATCACATATTTTGTTGTGTTTACTACATTTTAGTTGATATTACCATGACTTAGTGACACGACACATGGTAATCTTAACTACATGTTTTAGTCAAAATATCCTTAACACATCATCACGCGCCGCAAGTCTTGACTTGTTCTTGGATTGAACTGTATTTACATTTTTAATTTTACATTTAATCAAAATTACACTACTGGCTAAAACCGAGGATAGAATCATAGACTAATTTTATAGAACTGTGAAAAAGCATGGTAAGTCATCATTAACTTATCCGGGTTACAATATGGAGCATCCGGAAGTTTCGCCCTCGGTTTCGCCACCTCTCATGGCACCGATTCCAACAACAAACCACTTTTGGATTGATTATCGATTTCACCGTTTTCAGACGAACCCAAATGTTTCCCATCAGTTTTTCGGATACCACTTTCCGAGGAGAAATCTAGGTACTTCAAAATGGACCGAATCCCCACTTCCACCGGTGGCAACCGAAGCTATTCGCCAGTATGAATGATCCCCTCCTTCCATTTCATACCCACTGGAAAACCAGAAGCTCATGAAGCAGATCCAGATGCATATAATCCGCCAGAGCATGAAGCTCCTACAGTGGTTCCTGCCGGGAGAATGTTGCAGGGAGGATGTTCTCGATGCACATGCAAATAATTGCTTGACCAGCTAGGAAGATGCCCTCGGAACCCCCTTATGCAAGCGGTTCACCCGTCGTATTTTTTCCTCTCGGAAAACCTTCTTCCGCCAGTGCTGTATTCAGCACAAGACCCCGAACAACATCGCTCAACAAACAGCATTCCCGCGGAACTTGTGGCTGAATCCGAGATAAGGTGTCTAAGTTTGTTATTACTTATAAGTATATGGATGTTAATATTTTAAATCAATAAATTCAATTAAATTTGTTTCTCTGCATTTTTTTCCTCGACGTAAATAATGAAAATGACACAACCGTTTAACCACACGCATAGTAATTGGAACCATGCTACGATGGTCTAGTATACTATGCAGTTTACCATGCGCATAGTAAAACTGACTACGAAATGTGGGTTGAAAACACTATGGATTGTGAACAAAAAGCAACATAGTAAGTTGGACCCTGCACATGGTAATTTTAAGCAAAAATTATGGTCTACCAAAATCAAGTAGTAAAGTTGTTTTAATTTGAGCCTCGATACAGTCAGAATTACCATGTCCCTTTTTTCAGTGTAGCTACAGGTCGTGAAATGCTTCTCGTACTGGCTGCGTCTGTATTATAGATTATAGGGTATGTGTGCCATCAGTAATCTCATGCTCCCATTTTTATCATATTCGAAAATAAGCGATTACGGCACCGATTGACTCCGTTCTTTTTGTTTTCATGGGTGCTCACTTCTAACAAAAAATACAAAAATAAGAAACAAAACAAACAGCGCTTTAATCCTTTGTTTTTCGTGAGATGAAAATGGGAGCCACATGCTTAATAAGGGAACCAATACCCTATTATTCGATTATTATTCGATTCTATGTAACCACGGCACCACTCAAACGCCGAATTAAAGATCTCGTGCATAGGTCAGTTGACACTGACGTTAATATATGTGGCAAAAGTTTTGGCCCACAGTGAAACGAAGCTCAGCTTTTTGTTTTTCTATCATTATACAGATAAACGGTGTACACAGCAGGATCCACATGGACATACTTATCAAAAAGTTCTTTAAAACTGAGTCCTGAATGAAAGCAGTTTCGCACATTTAGTCACAATCGATACATAATTAACCACGCTGGAAATCTCCATTCAAAATGAACGGATTATCACTGCGAGTATCGTCCATTCGGGCGAATGAAAATGTGAAGAAAAATTCCGAAATGCGAATGGATCTATTCAAAGTGCCTTCATCATGTATCTATCAACCTGGTTCGTATATGCGTATGCATGTCATATAAAATGTCAATTTGTAATACGATTGAGAATGTAATTTTATGAATTAATTTTACAGAAAATAAATACATCAGCGGTTTAGCAGAAGCTTCAACAGTAGATGAGCAGATTAAATTACTGAAGGAGGTGATTCACAAGTAACTCGCTGCTTCACCAGATATTTTCAACCTTTGTTTTTGTTTCAGTATTCCGCCTATATTTTGGACATTGAAAAATCTCTCCTATCGAACATTCAAATTTTAGCGGAACTGTTCATGGAAGCTCCTCTGAAGCATGCAGTAAAAAACACGATAACTAAGTACTTAAATTATAATTTTTATTTAGAAAGACTTATGACATGGCACTTTTGTAGATTTCTGAGCCAAATTACAATTGGCAAGGAGGTGGTGGTGCTGGGTCTGTCAAACACGATCCGGAGCCGAATTCAAGGTTTCGACAAGCAACAGAAAAGCACTTTGGCCAGTCGTAATGCAATCGTCAACAGTATTGGTAGTTGTTTCGACAACTTCAAGGTTGGGGTGGATGCTATTCGCAGTTGTTTGCAGGATATCCTGTGCTTTTTCAACAAATCCCTTATGTTGTACACGGATCATTTAAGGTGCGTATTCTTCAACTATTTTGATTCCAGTGTAGTAAATCATTTCTGGAGCTCGATTTGAATAGGTCGTATGTGCTTTTGTCGATATAAAATTCGATCAGTTTATTTTAGTCATTGTAGTAATATGGCAGATATTTTGCAAACTTTCAATGATGGAACAGAAAGCCTGTTTTGTGAGGATTCTGCTGTATGTATCAACTTTGCTCAATTTCAACGGTTTTCGCCATAATAAGCGAATACAACTGATCGAATTTTTAATCGACAAACGCACATACGACCTATTCAAATCGAGCTCCAGATTTGCTTAATTAGTAATATTGATTGATACACCAAGCGAAAAGAAGCGAAAGTTTTGACATCCAAGCGGTGTGTCGTTTACATCCATCGACCAATCAGCGACGAGGATCTCATCAGCCGTGCACACCGCTCGGATGTCAAAACTGTTTCTACTTTTTCCTTTATGCATCGATCAATTATTTCATAGACAGTTGGGTCAATTTTTATTATTAAATTCCCATAAGATCAATCCTTTCCATACCCTTCCAGTCATTCCTTTCAGAATCTTATTCGATTCTGTTCGTTAGAATCGAACTCCGACACCGACACCTCTCTGATGCCCACAGATGTAAGCCCTGTGCATTTCATAAACTGGACAGACTTTTTTTTTAAGATATACACGGAACTACAAATCGACCCAAATTTAAGTTGTTTTGACGCAATCCCGGTCTTCCTTGAAATTAAATATACCGCATTTAGTTCACTACTGGACTGCGAACTGCGACATTATAAATGCGAAAGCGTAAATAAAAGTGCGCGATTGCATCAAATCAGGTTGATGTCTTCGGCGCACTATTTCTTCAATCTATGGAGAACAAGTGCTCTGAAGACACCGAGTTGATTTGATGCAATCGCGCACTTTTATTAGCGTTTTCGCACTCGTGAAAACTAGTGCGATAGTCCAGTGGTGAACTAAATGCGCTATACTCAAATTTGCATCAAATGAATGAATTAAGGGGCTGTCCATAAACCACGTGGTCATGAGGGGGGGGGGGGGGGGGGTTCGGCCAATGACCATTTTGTATGGACAAACAAAAATTTTTGTATGGACTAATGACCACGCGGGGGGGGGGGGGTTGAAAAGTCCCAAAAGAATGACCACGTGGTTTATGGACAGCCCCTAAAGATCAAACATCTGTACACTAATGAAAATTCGATCGTGTCAAACAAGATGTTGACACAGAAAAAAGATGACAAATATTTGACCATGTGTACTGGGATTCTAAGTAGTTCTCGTTTGCTACCAACCAGGGATAGAATTGGGCTCATAAAATGTGCACAGTGCAGCTCATTTTTATATCAAAACCGCGCACACTTATACATACACTGAGGAGCATGCCATCCCTGCCACCAACAAATACGCGTTGGTAAGTTACTTTCACCTAGCGGGGGCCTTATTTGACGCAAATTTGGGTTAAGATCCAAGTAACCACGAAGCTATATTTGAGTGCCTTATACATCTTTTATAGTATTGTATAAGAATATAATTTTAAAGCTGCATTACTATAAGCATCTCATTAAAGCAATATTAAAGTTGAAAAGGGCCCAATAAAAACACATTAATGATGCAGTGCAATATAAAGTGTTCGGTAATGTTGTTAGGCAAATTTACTTAGATTTACTTTTAGCTTGCTCGCTGGCAAATCTTTTGCCGAAAAAGCGTCTGCCATGAGGAGACGACATGGACATGTAAACTAGTAATTCCAGTTCCATGAAGCATGGAGGTTCGGAACAAGGCCGGATATAAATCAAAGCTGAAACAATAGTCAGGAATCTAGAATCAACGGGAGGGAGCTGCATTACTATAAGCATCTCATTAAAGCAATATTAAAGTTGAAAAGGGCCCCATAAAAACACATTAATGCCACACACATGTGGCTGCACGATGACAGCAGTTGCAAAAGCAACATAAATGCAAGGGCAACACAAAAAAAAACAAAAAAAAAACATTTTTTGTACCGTTTTCATTTCCAACGGTACTGCTACACTCATGTGATTAATGTTTTGATATTTTTTTGTTTTGTCTGCTGCTGCACGGAAAAAATCCATTCCCAAGACCATGAATATGACTCATAGTTTCCCGATATTTTTATGATTTTATGTTATAAATATACACCATGATTAAATTTTATGATCTTATGATTGATTTCACCATAACGCTATGCCGTTATTGTTTTGGCTTTCGACGACCAAAAATGGAAAATATAATCATGAAGCTATGATTAAATAAGCTGGGATCATGAGTAGCATTCATGAAGCCAAGAATAATTTTCATAAACCTGGATGCAGATCCTGATGCTTTACCACCAGATTCATAAAATTATGGTTTGGTGAGGTAGAGCCATGCATAGAATTCATGGAATCAAAAAATACTTTTATGATTCCGTCGTCGTCGGACCTCAATGTTTCTCAGTCAAATTCATAAAATCATGGTTGAGGGAAATGGAACCATGCATAGAATTCATGGAATTAAGAATTACTTTTATGATTCCGTCGTCGTCTGTCCTAAATGCTTTTAATTAGATTAATAAAACGATGCAAGCTAAAATCATAAGAAAATAAAATACGTGATATCAGAGCCCATTTCTACGATTTTGGGACCTATCCATCATTCTTTTTTCTATGAGCAAGCAGCACTTTTTAGTTGGTCTCTTGTTAGTGAAGATATGTAATGTTCAAATATAAAAGAGAACAACAATGATCGAACTCCCCGGATAATCATATTTAGCTGGTTTATTATTTTTGTCTTTGGCACCTACATCCAACAGGCTAAGGATGCCCTCCAAACCACATCAATTGTTCACATCACTTGCTGAGTCTCCGAACTCGTCGAACGATGGATAAACCGGAAAAATAGAGAGAATTACCGAAAATTAACGCGCGATTCTCACTTTGCTTCACCCTCCGTACATAAACTCGGAACTACGACGGATGGCACAACGAAAACGCGAACTAGGCACTGTTTACTTTTTGCGCGTTTACTTTTTAGTCAATCAACTCCCAACAACCTGCCGAATCTTACGGGCACACTGTTTCGATGTTCCATTTCCTCATATATGCACATTTATTACTCTAACCACATAAAAACTTTGCAAAAATAGCAGGTTCAACTTTTTCCACATGTCTGTTCTGGACGACCGCGCGATTTATATAATTGCATATGGCAGATAAAGTGTAACGCTAGGAAGCGACCATGAATATAATTTTTGAAAATGCTTGTTCCTATTCATATTTCTGGTCAACTCATTCATGATATTATGAATTTTAATTATGATATTATGAGTTGGCAGACATCATAAGAACATGATTTTTTATTCATGATTAGGGGAATGGATTTTTTTCCGTGTGGAGTCGAAACGAGACTTGTGACGATCGCCCGATGAGTGCTATTCGCGCCTGTACCCATGACTAAAGTTATTGCATCAATATAAAGCAAACTAGTTTATATCGTTAGGTCATTTCAGTAGAAGATAATTAATCTATTAACACTCCCACTGCCGTGCCTCCCAAACAGTGGGAACGGTAATTTCAACTTGATATAACTCAGCCGTTTTTCATCCGATTTGCAAAATTTTTGAAGCTATGAATTTTCCCAGCTTTCTAGATGAGTATAAAAATTTCAAATTATGGATTTGACCAAAGTTCTATTTTTGAGTACTCAAAAACTCGGAGCAAGTACCTTAAAAATGCTGTTTTTCTGGAGCCATTCCGAATGTAAATTAGTTTCCACGCATATTTTAATGTTGAATTGCCCATATTAATGAAGCAAAATTATTGCAAAGAAATATATGGAGATACTCATTATTTAAGACTATAAAATCTTCACAAAATTACGTATAATACAGAAAATTTGTATATTCGATTTGAACTTTGTACTCATCGCGACAACCCCTGTGTTTTATTGCTTGAAACCAATCACGTGCACATGAGAAATCTTTTTCCAAACGATTGTGAAAAGTGTGAATCTAAGAAACTACAAAATTTTCATAAAATCACGTATAATACAGGAAATTCGTATTTTCAGTTTGAACTTTACGTTCATCGCGACAATCCGCATGTTATATTGCTTGAAAACAATCACGTGTACATAAAAATACATTTACAGATCAATGGGGACAAGTGTGAATCATAAAAACTACAAAATCTTCACAAAATTACGTACAATACAGAAAATTTGTATATTCGGTTTGAACTTTGTATGTACCGCGAAAACCCTTGTGTTTTATTGCTTGAAACCAATCACGTGCACACGAGAAATCTTTTTCCAAATAATTGTGAAAAGTGTAAATCATAGAAGCTACAAAATTTTCATAAAATCACGTATAATACAGGAAATTCGTGTTTTCAGTTTGAACTCTACGTCCATCGCGACAATCCGCATGTTATATTGCTTGAAAACAATCACGTGTACATAAGAATACATTTACAGATAAATGGGGACAAGTGTGAATCATAAAAACTACAAAATCTTCACAAAACTACGTACAATACAGAAAATGCGTATATTCGGTTTGAACTTTACATTCATCGCGACAACCCCTGTGTTTTATTGCTTGAAAACAATCACATGTTCATGAGAAAACTTTTTCCGAACGATTATGAATAGTGTGTATCTTAGGAACTGCAACATTTTCACAAAATCACTTATAATACAGGAAATATGTATATTCGATTTGAACTTTGTATTCATCGCGACAACCCTAGTGTTTTATTGCTTGAAAACAATCACGTGTACATAGGAATACTTTTCAACGCGAAAGTGAGAAGTGTGAATCGTAAAAAAAACTAAATCTTCACAAAATTACGTATAATACAGAAAATAAGTATATTCGGTTCGAACTTCACATTTGCCGTAACAACCCCTGTGTTTTATTGCTTGAGAACAATCGCATGTGCATAAGAATACTTTATCAAAACGAATGTGAAATGTGTAAATCTTAGGAACTAAAAAAAACACAAAATTACGTGAAATACTGGAAATTCGTATTTTCAGTTTTACACTTCCCGTCCGTCGAAACAAGCCATGTCTCTCATTGCTTCAAAACAATCACATACATACATAAGAATACATTTCCACAGCGATAGGGAGAAGTATGAATCATAAAAACTGCACAGTTTTCACAATTTTACGTATAATACAGGAAGTTTGTACTTGTGGTTGGAACTCAACATTCATCGCGACAACCCCTGTGTATTATTTTTTTAAACAATTACATGCGTATGATAAGTATGATTCTTGAAAACTACAAAATCTTCAAAAAATTACGTGAAATACAGGGTTTTACTTACACATGTTTTATCTCTCGCTTCAGCTCTAGCGATTGCTAGCTCGACTTTATTTGTGATAGAAGACGTAAATTAGTGTCAAACGGGCCACTCCTTTTATGTGCATTCAAGTGAACTTAAATTTACATGATTTTTTCTGAGAGTGTACACTTACATTTTGACGACGATGATTCACGATACACTGAAAATTGTCAATGTTGAAAATTGTTTCTTCGTTCTTTAGATAAAATTATAAGATAATATTCTTGAATTGGCAATTCCCCGCATGAAAGAACGAAATTCCCCCCCTATAGGGGAATTCCCCCCTGGTTGAAAACCACTGGTATAATGCAAGATAAATTATTTTAAGTTCGAGCTCAGCATTGATCGTGACAACCTTATTGCTTTTTTGCATGAAAATAATAAAGAATACATTCTCAGAATGATTGTGAGAATGAGGAACTATTAGAACTACAATAACTTCACAAAATTACGTAAAATACAGATTTTGTTTTATTTTTGGTGAAAACACAACGTTCGTAGCGACATCCTCTTTGTATAATTATTTTGAAAAAACCTTCAGTTGAATTGTTCCGAGTACATCCTTGCTGGAATCTCTCTAAACGTGGCATTATATACCCATATACTGCATGCACTAATGTCAGAGCATAATCCTACAGAAATGTCAATGAACGTATTTCCAGAAGGATCCTTAGAATAATTTAAAAAATCCTAGAGTTTATTCAAAGAAAAATGTTTGGAAGAATTTGAGAAGAATTTCCTGGAGGAATTCCTGCTGCATTTTTGAGAGACATTTCGGGATGAATACATGGCAGAATTCCGAAAGAGTCTTTCCTGGGTGAATTCCTGAAGGATTCCCTGGAGAAATGTATGAAAGCACTTTTAGCATGTAAGTATCTAGATGTTTATAGTAAGTGACTGTGACTTCTGCATAATCTAAAATCTGCCCTGCCGTGACTTTTTTGTGGCATGTGTGTTGCTTGGAAGATTCCCTGGAGGACTAAGAGTCTCGCTTATTGAAAGAATTACTAATGGAATCGCTGAGTAAACTTCTGAAGAAACTGCTGGAGGAGTTACTGAAAGAATCCTTGGATAATTTCCTGGTTCTTGTATGCATCTTTATTAAATTATCTTCCAATACTATTCGCTGCATTAATTCCTCCAGAAATTGTTGAAATAATAAAAAAAATATCAAATAATCCTGGAGAAATTCATGGGTACATCCCTGCAAAAGATGACCGAAGAATTTCTGAAATTTCTGAAGGAACTTCTTACTACATTTTAGAAAAGAACCTGAGAGGAATTTCTAAAGATATCACTTGTAGAATTCCACGAGCAATCCCTGGAAGACTTCCAGGAAAAATGCCGTAAGAATTTCCGAAGGAATCCCTGGAGTATTATCTAAAACTATATCAAGAGGAATTATTGGATAAACTCTGGGAGGAGTCCTTCAAGAAATTTGTGAAGAAATCTCTTGAGGAATTCCTAGAAGAAGTCCTATATAAATTTCATGAGGGTTCCTTGGAGTAATTTCTTAAAAAAATCCTGAAGGAATTATGGGAGGGATCCCTAGAAAAGTTTTTGAAGAAATCTCTTAAGGAATTCCCAGAGAAAGTCTTGGAGAAATTACTGAAGGAACCTCTGAAGAAATTCTTGAAGTAATCCGTGAAGGAATTCCTGAAGGAATGTCTGAAGCAATTCCTGAAAAAATCTCTAGAGAGAATCCTGAAGGAATGCATGGAGCAACTTTTAAATGAATTCCTGGCGTAACCCCCTGAGGAATTCTTGGATGAGACCCAGTAGCAATTCCTGGATAAATACCTGATGGAGCTCTTGGAGCAACTCCTGGTGAAATATCCAGAGGAATTCTGGAAGGAATTTCTGGAGAAATTTCTAGAAAAATCCCTTGAGAAATTTCAGAAGGATTTCCTGGAAGAATCCGTAGAGGAATTTCTGGAGGATTTCCTGGATGAATTTTCGAAGAATTTCCCGGAAGAATCTCTGGAAAAAATCTGAAATCTGCAAGATGTCCAGGAGCATTTCCTGGAAGAATTCCTGAAGAAATTCTTGGAGTTATTCCCGGAGGAGTTCCTGGAGAAATTCCTTGATAAAATCCTGAAGGAATGCCTGGAGGAATTCCTAGAAGTATTCCTGTGGGAAGTGTTGGAGGAATCCTTGAAGGAATTCCTGGATGAATCTCTAGAGAAATTCTTGAAAGAATTACTGGATGAATTTTTGGAGATATCTCTAAAGGAAATCTGGAAAATTTATTTTTCTGAAAAAATCCCTTGAGAAATTCCTGAAAGATTTTCTGGAGGAATTTCTGAAGGGATTCCTGGAGAAATTTTCGAAGGAATTACTGAATTACTAGTTGAATCCTTAGAGAAATTTGTGAGAAATCCCAGGAGGAATTCCTGAAGCAACACCTAGAGGAATTTCTAGAGGAATTCCTGAAAGTATCCATGGAAAAAAATCCTGGAAGGATTTCTGAAGAAATCCCTAGAAGATTCTTAGAGGAATTTCTGAACGATTTCCTGGATGAATCTTTGAAGTATTTCTTGGAGGAATCTTCGAAGGATTTCCTGGAGGAATTCTTGAGAAACGCCCTGGAGAAATTTATGGAGAAATCCCAGGAGGAATCATTGAAACAATTCTTGAAACAATATTTGGAGTAATTCCTGGAGAAATGCCTGAAGGAATTCCTAAAAAATCTTAAGGTATTCCTGGAGAATTTCCCGCAAGAATTTTTGAAGAAATTCCTAAAGGATTTTCTGGAGAAATTCCTGGAGAAATTGCTGACATAATTTCTGAAGAATGTCCAGGAGTAATTTTTGTATCAACTTCTGAAGAAATTCCTGGGGCATTTCCTGAAGATTTTCCTGCAGGAGTTCCTGGAGCAATTCCTAGACTAAATCCTAGAGGAATTCCTGGAGATATTTATGTGAGAATTTCTGGAGGAATATCTGGAAGATTACCTGGAGGAACCCCCAAGAGGAATCATTGAAATAGTTATTGGATGAATTTCTGGAAGAATCTCTAAAGGAACTCTGGGAGATTTTTTTGTAAAAATTTGTATAAATCTTGAAAAGTTCATGGAGGAATTTCTAGAGAAATTTCTGGAGGAATTCATGAAGAAATCCTCAAGGGAATTTTTGAAAAATCCCTGGAGAAATCCTTAGAGAAATTCGTGCAGAAATCCCCGAAGAAGTTACTACTGGCAATTACTGGAGGAAAATCTGGAAGAATTCCTGAAGGAATCCCTGGAAAAATTTCAAAGGGTCTTCCTAGAGATAATCCTTGAAGAATTTTTGAAAGGATCCCTGAAGGATTTCATAGTGAAATTCTTGGATGAATTTATGACAGAATTTATGGAGGAATTTCTAGATCAATTCCTGGTGATTTTTTTGGAGAATTTTCCTATATTTAAGGAATGCCTGCATGAATTCCTGGAGGAATATCAGGAGCGATCCCAGAAGGAATCGCTGAAAAGAACCCTGGAAAATTTTCTTCATGAATCCAAGTTGGAATCCCTGGAAAATCCCTGAATAAATTCCTGAAGAATGCCGAGGAGAATTCGTAGTGGAATTCTTGGAGGAACCCTTGAATAAATTCCTGGAGAAATCTTTGGAGGAATTCCTGTAGGAGTATCTGGAAAAACTCTTGGAGGAATCCCCTGAATAATTACTGGAAAAAATCCTGTAGGAATTCCTAGGGAAATTCCTGATGGAATTCTTGGAGGAATCCCTATAACAGTTCCTGAAGAAAACTCTAGAGGAATTCCTGAAGAATCCCAAGGAATTCCCAAGAGAATCCCTAAACAGTTCCTGCAGGAAGTACAGAATTTATACCTGGAGGAGTTCCTTAAAGAATTCAAGGAGAAATTCCTGAAGGAATCCTAAGAAAAGTTCTGGGCGAGTTTTTAAAATAAGTTGTTCCAGAAAGAATCACAGAAGGAATTCCCGAGTGAAGCCTTGGAGAAATTCCTGGAGGAGTTTCTGGAAGATACCCTAGAGGAAAGCGTGTACGGATTTCCTGAGGAATCTCTGGAGAAACTCCTGGAGAAATCTCTACAAGAATTCCTGGAAGCATTTCTGAAGGAATTGCTAGAGGAATATGATAAAAAAAAATAGAGGCATTTCAGTAGGAATCCTTGGAGGAGTTTTTAGAGGAATCCTTGAAACAATCCCCAGAGAAATCACTGGAAGAATTCTTAGAGGAATTCCTGAACAAATTCGTGGAGAAATCCCATGATAAGTTCCTGAATAAATCACAGAAGCAGTTCCTGAAGGAATCCCTGCAGGCGTTCCTGTAGAAACCCCAGGATGAATCCTGGAAGCAATTCCAAGAGGCATTCCTAAGGGAATCCATAAAAAGTTCCTGGAGAAACTACTGGATTAATTCCTGGAGGAATTCCTGATAGAATTCCAAGAGGAAGTCTTAAAGAAATTCTTAAAAGAGTTCCTGGGGAATTCTTGGAGGAATTTTTAAAATTATTCCTGCAGTTCTTCCTGAAATAAACACAGAAGAAATAATCTCAGAATTAATTCCTGAAGAAATTCAATGAGGAATCTCATAAGCAATCCCATGAGGAATTATTTTTTTTATCTGTATTAACGAGATTTTTAGCCCTTGGCTAGTTCATCTCGGGACCCACGCTTAACTTCCCTTCCGAAGGAAGAACTCACATTGTGTGTGTTTTTTTCGGGAGAGGGATTTGATCCCAGGTCCTCGGGGTGAAATGCCTGTGCTTTAACTAACCATCACACCAGGTCCGAGGAATTACTTAGGAAATCCCAGGAAAGTTTTCTCAACAATTCTTGAAACAATTTCTGTAGGAATCCCTAGAAGAAAAAAAAATGTAGGAATCCATGTTTCCAGTGATCTGTAAATTTATTCTTATATACACGTGATTGCTTTGAAACAATATAACACAAGGATTGTCACGATGAGTGTAAAGTTCGAACCGAATATACAACATTTCTGTATTGTACGTAATTTTGTGAAGATTTTGTAGTTTTGATGATTCACACTTGTCACAAATGCTTTGAAAAAGTTTTTCCTATGTGCACGTGATTGTTTTCAAGCAATAAAACAAAAGGATTGTCGCGATGAACGCTGAACACTTTTTCACAATCGATTGGAAGAAGTTTTTCTAATGTACACGTGATTGTTTTCAAGCAATAAACCCAAGGGTTGTCGAGATGGACGTGAAGTTCAATCTGAAAAGACAAATTTCCTGTAATATACGTGATTTTGGGGCTGCAAAACGGTGAGTCGATAAGGAGAGCGTCCAATATAGCTCTGGTCCTCACAAGTTCCTACCTCATGCTTCCACGGGTCAAACGATGACAAAGACCGCCAGCTAAGAGTTGTGTGCTTAGCTGGTAGTGCAGCCTGGGCACTGTTGTCCTTCTGACTTCAGCTAGATTGAGGAGGTACGATCCGAGCGTCTGTTCACCAAGGAAGTGCGGCTCAAACAGCGTCTGTTCTGGCATCCAGCGGCTGAGTATGAAATGCTGTATTGCGTCAGCTATACCTAAGAAGGCAGCCCCTTCAACGCAATGTAGGCAGCGCGGCCCCGGTAAGGTAGCCTGCTGAAAACCTTCAAACACCCAGAAAAGCAATAGTAGAGTAAACGGATTGATTCAACGGCAACAGACCCGGCAACGAATAAAGGACAACGATTGGAAAGTCGGATCTTGGTACGGATTGCGTAGCCAGCTTAGGTCCCGTAACTTGCAAACGCAAACAAAATTCGCTCTGTATAAGACGCTGATTCTTCCGGTTGCCCTCTACGGTCACGAAGCGTGGACGTTAAAGGAGGTAGACCGAAAAGCTTTTGGAGTTTTTGAGCGCAAAGTGCTGCGGACAATTCTCGGTGGGAAACAAGAAAATGGAGTGTGGCGCAGACGCATGAATCACGAGTTGTACCAAGTGTACGAAGATGCGAATATTGTGAAACGTATAAAATACGGCAGACTTCAGTGGGCTGGACACGTAGTGCGAATGTCGGAAGAAAGAATAGCGAAAACAATATTCAGCAGAGAACCCGGTAGAGGTAGGCGACTTCGTGGGCGGCCGCGAACTCGCTGGCTGCACGCGGTTGAAGAAGATCTACGATCCCTACACGTTCGGGGAAACTGGAGGAACATCGCCCAAGACCGACGAAGATGGTGCTCTACTATACGCTCGGCATTGGAGTAAAGTTACTTTGTAGCCAACAAGGTAGGTAAGGTATACGTGATTTTGTGAAAATGTTGTAGTTCCTAAAATACACACTTTTCACAATCGTTCGGAAAAAGTTTTCTCATCTACACGTGATTGTTTTCAAGCAATAAAACATAGGGGTTGTCGCGATGAATGTAAAGTTCAAACCGAATGTGCAATTTTTCTGTGTTATACGTAATTTTGTGAAGAGTTTGTAATTTTATGATTCACACTTGTTCCCATTTATCTGTAGATGTATTCTTATGTACACGCGATTATTTTCAAGCAATATAACGTGGGGATTGCCGCGATGAACGTAAAGTTCAAACTGAAAATAAAAATTTCCTGTATTATACGTGATTTTATGAAACTTTTGTAGTTTATAAAATACACACTTTTCACAATCGTTTGGAAAAAGCTTTCTCATGTGCACGTGATTGTTTTCAAGCAATAAACACAATGGTTGTCGCGATGGACGTTAAGTTCAAACTGAAAAGACAAATTTTTTGTATTATACGTGATTTTGTGAAAATGTTGTAGTTCCTACAATACACACTTTTCATGATCGTTCTGAAAAAGTTTTCTCATGTACACGTGATTGTTTTTAAGCAATAAAACACAGGGGTTGTCGCGATGAATGTAAAGTTCAAACCGAATATACAAATTTTCTGTATTACACGTAATTTTGTGAAGATTTTGTAGTTTTTATGATTCACACTTGTCCTCATTTATCTGTTAATGTATTCTTATGTACACGTGATTGTTTTCAAGCAATATAACATGGAGATTGTCGCGATGAACGTGAAGTTCAAACTGGAAATACTAATTTCCTGTATTATACGTGATTTTATGAAAATTTTGTAGTTTCTGAGATTCATACTTTTCACAATCGTTTGGAAAAAGATTTCTCATGTGCACGTGATTGGTTTCAAGCAATAAAACACCGGGGTTGTCGCGATGAATACAAAGTTCAAATCGAATATACAAATTTTCTGTATTATACGTAATTTTGTGAAGATTTTATAGTCTTAAATAATGAGTATCTCCATATATTTCTTTGCAATAATTTTGCTTCATTAATATGGGCAATTCAACATTAAAATATGCGTGGAAACTAATTTACATTCGGAATGGCTCCAGAAAAACAGTATTTTTTAAGGTACTTGCTCCGAGTTTTTAAGTACTCAAAAATAGAACTTTGGTCAAATCCATAGTTTGAAAATTTTATATTCATCTAGAAGGCTGGGAAAATTCATTGCTTTAAAAATTTTGCAAATCGGATGAAAAACGACTGAGATAATAGCAGTTGAAAAATACCGTTCCCACTGTTTTGAGGCATGGCAGTTGGTGTAAGTGATTTATAGCATGGCAGTGGGAGTGTTAATCTATATATATAAAAGTCAATGTATATATGTATGTTTGTATGTTAATTTGTATGTTTGTATGTATGTATGTATGTATGTTCCAGCATAACTCTGGAATGCCTCAACCAATTCCAACCAAATTTGGTATACACATTTGTTAGGTTAAGGAGGTGGTTACAGGGGAATTGGAATTCAAGATGGCGGCTTGGGTTCCAAGATGGCGGCCAAAACGTCAGAATGCATGCTATTTAACGGTAAATCTGTTACGTATACTATGCAATATGGGTATCTATCGATCGGGCTTGATGAGTAGAAGTCAAAAATCAATACCCGACGCCATTTTGAACTCCAAGATGGCGGACCTTAATCCAAGATGGCCGCCATGGAATGCTGGTTTGAGCTACTATACCATGCAATATGGGTATCTATCGATCGGGCTTGATGAGTAGAAGTCAAAAATATATATTTGACGCCATTTTGAAATACAAAATAACGGACTATACATCCAGGATGGCGGACCATAATCCAATATGGCGGCTATGCAATGGTAGTTTGAGTTATGATACCATGCAGTATGGGTATCCATCGATCGGCTTTGATGAGTAGAAATCAAAAGTCTATATATGACGCTATTTTGAAATTCAAGATGGCGGATTATTAATACAAGATGGCGAACCTTAATCCAAGATGGCAGTCATGAGCTATGATACCATGCAATATGGATATCAATTCATTGGGCTGGATGCGTAGAAGTCAAAAATCGACATACGACGCCATTTTGAAATTCATGATGGCGGCCATGAGCTGATACCATGCAATATGGGTCGATCGGGCTTGATGAGTAGATGTCAAAAATAGATATTTTACGCCAATCTGATATTCTAGATGGCGGACCATAATTTATGATGGTGGCCATGGAATGATGGTTTGTGCTATGACACCATGTAATCCCAAGTAACACACATGTTATATAAAAGTTACGAAAGCGCAAGTTTTGGTTGTATAGAAGTTTATTTTACGTTATTTCAACACAATGTTAGAATTACGTAAAATAAACTTCTATACAACCAAAACTTGCGCTGTCGTAACTCTATTATAACATGTGTGTTGCTTGGGATGTGGGTATCAATCGATCGAGCTTGGTGAATGTAAGTCTAAAATCGAACGCTATTTTGAAGATCAAGATATCGAATCGTGAAAGATTCGTTTACCATAAAATATTTAACTACTTCTGGCAAATTTTTGCGTCGCAACTGTATGGAAGACTGAGGAACATCGGCGGCAGAAAGCCGCCGATGTACCAAAAGTCCGATGCGCCGTGTTTGCGTCGATTCACTTCTAGGCGAACAGCACATCCAAGCATTTGCCCGGTAGAATGCGAACAGAGGTGTTATCCCATTTTTAAGTCCGACGAGCGAAAGCGAGTCGGACAGCATACGTTTATACGTTGTAACGCAAACATATTTCTACTGATTGAGATTTAAAACAACGGCTCCGCAGTTCGATAGGTCATAGAGCACGCTACGAAAACTTATTTGAAACGTCCATGTTTTGTTTTCGTAACATTTATCTATGGAACCTGAGATCTACATGAACCTTTAACACTTTCTCAAAGTGTCGTTGAAAATGGTGAAAGCACATGATTTAGCTTTATTTTATTTTGACAGAGCAAAACATGAAGAATCATCATTTTCATTGAAATATATGAAACTAATAAACCTGTCAAATGCCATATGACAAAGATGAGAAACCAAAATAAAATTCAAGTTACTGACTTACCTCTCTTCAGCTTAGTGTTTTTCTTTTAAAGATAGCTACTGTTTTTATTTGAATGGCTTCTTTGTTTTTCTTTCCATAAATTTGTAGATTGTGTGGAAATTACAATGGCACTCTATGCCGTAGAAACGTATCAGTAGATTTAATGTTTAGTATACTAAGCATGCTTCGGAATTCTGAATTTTTGACAGTATTTTCATATGGCTTTCATGTCACCTGGAATCTCTTTATTTTCAGATGATCTTGCGGAACACCGGCATGTTTAGGCATTCAGCTATATGGGACTTCGCATTTGCTCCATAAATAAACCCGAGCAAAGCTGGGCAATTCAGCTAGTAATATATAAAATGGAAACTTTTTTTTGTAGATTATTAGATCAATGCGTTAATCTGGTACCGTATGCGTGATAATGTTTGCACCATCGTACAAATAAGGTACCCATATCACCTGTACACAATGTCTTGGTTTTTATTGCATGCACGTAAGCTCTAACTCATATCATAGTAGGTTGCGGGTAAAAAAATCCGATTTCTTAAGTTTAAAAATTGCACCATGAAGGGGTAGCAGCGGTAGTCGGGACTTGTCCACGCACAAATGTTAAAAAAGACACTTCAGGAGTGTTCAGGAGAACCGTAAAACAGTCTTAGACCGAAAAAAAAGCAAGGGCAACTATTCCCGAAGGTGTCCACTGCTCGTCCAAGGTTAACATGGATAAAGAAAGCTATCCCTGCCACCAAAAATAAGATTTGGGTGTATTATATGCGCTCAATGAGAAAAATGGCAAAGAATCACGAAATCAGCGACTTAACGGCATGGTATATCGAAAAGGAAAATTACGGTGGCCTTTATGATCCCTCGACCATAAAAAAAAATTTCATTATTACCAATGCCATCCAGGAGCTACGAGTAGCGCCATATAAGAAAGTCTTGAATTTGCCCGAACGCAACCTCCGTTTTTTTCGATTTCCGAAAAACTATCGATCCGTACCAAATTCCAGAATCAATAGTTATTATAACTTTTGTTTGTGTGTCAATATCTACACCATTAGGCAATGTCAAAATAAAAAAATAAATTCAAAAATTGTTAATCTTGACTTTGACACTACCACGGATGCTTTTCGACATTTGCGTGTGGACAAATCACGAGCTAGGTCCCCACTTAGTCATTATGCAAGTGTTAAACTAAGAAAATCAACACTTTTTATTCACAGCCTACTATGATATGAGTTATAGCTTAAATGCCTGCAAATAAAACCAATACATTGTCTTCACAAGTAAAATTGGAATTTTATTTAACGATGGTGCAAACATTATCACGCATACGGTATTGTATTGAACTGGATATCCATATCGTTGGGATTTTGTAGCCATCAGCAGAGAAAAAGAACAATTCTGTTGATTTATCTGCTTAATATAATCTAGCCGAAGGATTCACATAGAAAATTTGAAGGGGGAGTCAGCTTCTAATGTAAAGCTGTTCACTTCTTTGAGTTGTGATTTGATTTGTTTAGGTATCATAAGCGTCAAGCCATTGAGCTGGCTACTATGCATTTATTCAGATAATGCTGTGTTACATGATTTTCTCACCTTATATCACTTTTAAATGCACCATTGATTGGGTGTAAAAATAATGCAATGCATCGTTACATTCATAATGCCAATCTAATGCGTTATTGCTTGATAGCTGCGGAAATACTGCATAATGTATTTAAAAGGTTGATATCTTGTTAACCGTAGTGTGGCCAGCAAAAGCACACCCGTAGAATGCCGGCAGGGTACCCAGGTACTCACGAAACTGAAATGATCATATCTCCGTCAATTTTCCACTGATTTTTTTTGACTCATTCAACTCACAAATTCATTATCTATCAATATAATATTTGGTTTCTGAGATATGACAGCTAAAAAATCAGTTGTCTAAAAAATAGTGTTTTACATAAACGGTTCTAACTTTGCGAACGATTAATCAATCGAGCCCAAATTTGTACCAATGATGTACACATAATAGGTTGACAAACAGTCAAAATTTGAGATTTTTAATGCACTCTATGGAAAGTTACAGCATGTTGGTTTTTTTTTTGTGGGAGAAAAAAAGTTGCCTATCCCAAACATTTTGGCCATACCCTGTATTTCACACATTTATCATTACCAGTTTTTAAATTCGTGGATATAGAGTGATATAATTAAATTTGAAATGCAAGTGTCACTATAAAAAAGTATAGTAATGTAGAAATTCATTACTTCTCCCAAATACGATAAAACTGTAGCTATACAGCCATTCCATAGAAAAACGATATAGTGCATCTCCGATTGACGTGAAACTTGGTGGGCTTGTAGGGTTTTTCGCCAATTGTTGAACGGTTAGTACTGGCATTTTGGTTTTCGTTCGTTTTTCCGTGCATAATTCCACTTTAGTTGAAAAATATCCAGTGAACGTCTAGATCTACTCATCCCATGTACTGCCTATTGAATTTGTATTCCCTTAAATTCCATTTTCTAAGAGAAAATAGAACATTTGTATGAGAAGTCTGTAACCCAAATGTTGAACGCTTCCTTAACCTTCTAGGACGCGCGCCATCAAGCAACCGAAACTGCACCGCGCTTGCGCTGTATACGAAAAGCGAGGTTTTTTGGTGGTGTTGTACTTTTTACAACAGCGCGCGCGCTGAAGGGTTAAGCTAGCTCATCCTAATGTTGGACGGTTCTCGCCAATTGTTGAACGGTTGAAGCTTTGTTCGTAATTGATGACGTATAACTCGACATCAACCTATCATTCACCTGTTTTTATTTTGGCCACCAAACCCAACATAGACCCAACAGTTATCCGATGTGAGTCCAACAGTGGTCCAACATTTGATAAAATTTGACCCGACTTTCACCCGACATCCGATATTTTTTCACTCTGGCGGATTTTTTTTTTCCGGGTTTTTCGTGTTTTGTGCCCAGCTAGTCCGAGCTAGTGACAATTCATTTAAATGACAAGGAATCACTCATTTGAAGAGAGCTCTAGTGGACTGAAGTCGATTTAAACATGACTATAGATGCAAAAATGGCTGAAAAGATTTGATTAGAAGCGAAAACGACATAAGAAAAGTATACCTCTAAAAGCCCCTGAAACACTTCTGGAAACCCATGGGACCCACTCAACCCCCAAGAACACTCGTGGAACTACCCTGAAATCCCTTGAAAACACGTGGGTTGCTCCTGAACCTCCTGGAACGCCTTCAAATACTCCTGGGACCCCCTTAATACTCTGAATTCCTCTTGAACAACTCTGGAATGCCCTTGAAACCCATTTAAAACCACTGGAGTCTTTCTGAAGCCCACTGGAACACCCCTGGAACGCCCTTGGAATCCCATGAAATGCACGGTTAGGTAAAGTGAAAAAAAATTCTAGCAGTTATGCTAACATCGTAGGTTATGCCAGTGTTCAACAATTGGATCATGGATGCATAATGACAGTGTGATAAGAAAAATATTTTTTCAAATAAAATTACAATGAAAATGTGATTTTAAACAATGTTCAACTGTTAAGGACATCCTTCCAGTTCTTGTAACTATGGTGTGCCTTTGATATTTGTGGTTGATTTGCCCGCAAAGCTTATTTCGTAACAGCAATTTCTTAACATTATTCTTAAGAATTGCGTAGTTTTCGTGTCATCAGCGTTACTAAATTTTCAATCAATTTTTTTGACATAAAAGATGTATAATTTTGATTAATATATCAAGCAATATCGTGACCCACATGTATATGCATCTACATCATAGGTTTACGTTGCACAGTGGAGCACCTAGTACATCAAAACTGATCAAAATTATTTTGACGCATTTTCACAACCCAAATGCATCCCAAATTAGTAATGAAACGTAGGGTAGTGGAGGTATTTTGGACTGGGCAGGTATTTTGGCCACCTAGGGAGTTTTATGATATTTATCACATAATCTCTACTAAATCTTGGTAATTTTTTATTGGAACACGAAAAGTATTCAATTATGTTATGACCTTTATTCTGGATGTCAGTTAAATATGCTGTTCAGTATCAAAAATAGAGAAAATGTTTTCACTTCCAATGAAACGCACGGAAAAGCACCAAAAACAAAGAAGGTGACAAATTTGTAGTCGGCTTCGAAGAGGTATTAAATTTTATAAATAATTATTTATTATATGTGAATGTAGTAAGGGCCTTGTAAGATCTCAAAATAAACTGTTCTTAACCTCGGTGGAGCGATAATATTCACTAAAATGGTGGTTTAAGGTATGGCCAAAATATGTTCAACATAATCAGATGTGGACATATTTTGGACCACCTGTCAGATCCATCTCTCCAGTTCCTTCTTAAGGGACAAAATATTCATGCCAATGTAATGTACTCTAAAAACATATAAATAGAATAAGTTGGGACCCCCCGTGATCTGGGTTGTTATACGTTTATTTTACAATGAGATTGTTGTAGGTTCGATTTGTTCTAACAACTTTTCGCCAAGTTAAAAATTTCGATTCGGTTTGTGTCCTAGCAACTTGTCGACAAGTTGAAATTTTCAGGTGTTTAGTCATCCAGTGTAGAAAAGTTGTCCTTCTCGGCAATCAGTTGATGACTGCGACAATGTGTTATCTAATGTATGTTTGACAAATTCCATATCATTCAAATTACTTTATTTTTGATGGCCTTTCCACTCATTAAAATATGTGTGGAACGTCTTTATACTTAGCAAAATCACTAGACTTCCACACTTCCTATTAAGCGTTACGTAATTTATACATGGTGACTGACGTCATGCAATAATTAATAAATACACGTTTCGCGTCACATTTTTTTTTATAAAACATCATACTACAATGCGTAAAAACTGGCAATTGCAACAAAATTTCATCTTTTTTACCGTTACGTAATTTTTAAACGTTCCCTGCCTCAAAAAATGAATAGAAAAGATGTAAACTTCACGTAGTTCAATTTATTTTTAAATTTTTGCTGAGGTGGCTTTGATTTATGAATCAATTGAAGTTTTATTTGGTGGGCCAAAATATGTGCACTTGGTGGTCCAAAATAAAATCAGGTGGTCCAAAATAGAAGCCCGAGATCCTTCAGGAGTTTTGATATTTCTTGTATTTACTACACCAATTTTGAGTTCTGTTTGGCCTTTTTCGACAGAAAACTTGTTGCTCTACGTAATGCCTACTGAAATTATCCATATTTTGAAGTGGGAACCTTCTTTTTTCGCTGAATTGTTCATCCACTTCCTAAAGGGGTCCAAAATACCTCCCTTACCCTATTTCATAGTTTTCGTGTTTTTTTATTTCGTCATTAGGGTGACCAATTTTATGATTGTAAAAGTCAAGATTTTTCGAAACTATTTTTTTTTCAAAAAATCACAACTTTTGAACCAGTTGACCGATTTTAAACTTCTTTTTTTTGCTTGAAAGCTGTTGAGCTCTAGTTTTCAGGAAAAATACGTTCAGAGGGCCAAATGGTGTTTTAAGGCAAATAATATCATATAATAATATAATTATCACGATTTTTTCAAAGTGTTGCAACTTTTGAAATCGGAAACATCCGGAAGGTTTTCTTTCTGCATTTGAAAGAGGAACCATAGTTTTACCATACACTGAACGCAGATTTTCCGGAAACAGCCGGAAAATCAACTTATTTCATTTTGAATGTACGGTAAAGGATTCCATCAAATATTTTTTTCAATATTTTCATATATTGTATGTTAATTCAACGTCAATTTGTTTGGGTTTCAAATTAACAGAATGACAACATTAACCTTCTTTAACAAACTGCATTGTTGAATTGATTGACTATCAATTTCATTCACTTTGTACGGTCAAAACTAGCACGCGCTGTGAGTTATATCAAAGAAAACGGCTAAACTTCAGCTTCACTTAACCTCTTCTGATAAGCGTAAACAAAACATTTGTACACTGCTTAGCTGTCAAACGATTACACGATAACTACATTTGGCAAAAACACAACGGAAAACCCAATTACTTCATTTTGAGTTTTTCCACTTATGATCAGGTTTTGATGTGATTTACTCCAATGTGCGTTGGATGAAAATTACTTAAGTAAGATTTATAATAAAATATTCAGAAACTGTTCAACATTTGGGTAGTGTTCAACAATTAGCGAATTACCCTAGTTCTTCGGAAATAATTAGACCCGTATTTTTTTTATTTCGTCATCAGGGTGACCAATTTTCATATAGGGTGGCCCAAAAAATTAAGGTTTTTCAAAACTAAAAATTTTCAAAAAATCGTAACTTTTGAACCAGTTGACCGATTGTAAACTTCTTTTTTTTTTTTGTTTCAAAGCTATTGAATTGTAGTTTTCAGGAAAAATACGTTAAAGGGGCTAAAATGTAAAGAGTACTATAAAATATGCAAATATATTAGTTTTTTCACGGTTTTGTGGTCTCGGGACCAAAGAGGTACCCTGGTTTTATATTTTTATCAGAAAATTCAGGAAATTTGGCGTAACATATCAAAAATCAGAGATGTATGTTTTTTTAGTTTTTGAGATATATTTTTTTGAAAATAAAAGGTCAAATTTTCCCATACAAGACACTTTTTTAAATTTGATTATATTTTGATTCCTTATAATATTATGGATACCAAAACCACCAGGAATCACGCTAAAAAGCAATACTATGCATAGTTTTATGAGAATTTGCAATTTCAAGCAATTTTAGAGTAGCTAGTACTAAAATATATGACTCTCTATATTTAAAAAATCATATCTCAAAAACAAAACAACATACATTTCTGATTTTTTGATATGCTACGCAAAATTTCCTGAATTTTCTGGTAAAAATATAAAACCAGGGTACCTCTTTGGTCCCGAGACCATGAAAACGTGAAAAAACTAATATATTTGCATATTTTATAGTACTCTTTACATTTTAGCCCCTTTAACGTATTTTTCCTGAAAACTACAATTCAATAGCTTTCCTGTTTCGTTCCCACTGAATCATCGCAAAGTACGATGGTACTGATGAATTCATATTCTAGTGAATGTTTTTTGTCATTGCAAAAAATGTTGTATGTAAATCATTGCAAAACTCGACTTCTACTGCACTCGTGCTGTAAAAGTTATCATTTTGCTACTCGTTGCATAATTAACTATATCAGCAAATTAATCTATATAAATAAAAATGGAATGGTGTTTGTATGTCACGAATAGGCTCAGGAACGGGCCAACGCATCTACACCATTCTTTCAGTGTTTCATTCGTAAGGGCTCCGGCGTGTTCGTTCGTAAAAATAATTGGGATAATCAATCGAGAATGCACCGAAGACGAGAAGTTTTGAAATTTCATTTTGCGGTGCATTTTTATACAGACTGCATGCCAAAAACACAATAGGCAGGCAGTACGACGTTTGCCGGAACAGCTAGTACTTTATTAAATGTTTACAAATATTCATTGACTTTCATTCAGTTGACTAACGAGTATCGAGCAGCTGAATATGAATTTAGAATAGGTTTTGCAATATGCGTTTTACACAGTGCTTTTGTCCAAGAACCTTCCCTTCTTCGTAAGAGGAATTTTTATCTAGGTATCCTTGTGAGCCCGGTGTTTGCTACTAGAGCTGTTAGTAAACAGGGTCAAATATTTGTCCAAAAAGAAATCAATGCTCAAACCCTGTGTACTTCAGGCCTTACAGTAATAATGAAATGGCAAACTCGCGTGTCATGCCTCGAGCATGTATGCTTGTGCAAAATCGTTGCGTCACTCGTTTCAGAACTACCAGAAATGTATGTACTGTCACATTGATACTTAAGTAGTAGGGAAGGCAGGGTAATAAACACCTCCTCAACAATCGTGATCAAATAACTCAGATTAACCCTCTAATACCCATGTTTTACATTGTGATCTTAATACCATTTTTCGTCATCTAAAATCGATTTAGGCATGTTGTGGAAGGTGATTCTTTTCAGTTCGCATTTTAGTGAATTTTAGTTTTTGATTATATTGGAAAATTAAATCATATCGCACCATCTCGGAACAAAGCTTTTTCGGAACTATTTCGGAAAATCTTCAGTTATATTTATGTTTTCATTTCAGCAGAAACAGGGGAACTGAAGGCATAACGCCCCCCGGGGGCAAAACGCCTTCTGGCTATTTCATCATATAGTAGCGGGTTTCGTTAGATACAAGCAAACTGGATCAAACATTGAGCAGGTTAGGCCCAAGAATGGCTTATATGTATGCCTAGTAGCGTGGTTCAAAAAATCTTTTTTGCTCCACACCGCTTATTCAATTCGTAACCAGATTCTTAGCCTTCTCTTAAAAATTGAGCTGATTTGGTTGAAAATTGAGAATGCACAAGCCCTTCTATGGGAACTACTATGGGAAAACGGCGTTTTTCATTCAATTGACCGTAGCATTTCCCCAAGTGCCCTAGAGTTTTAGTTGACCCTTGTTACTCTTAGTCTACGCTATCAGCTACAACTTTGCCGAAGACCACATCCAAATCGGACGCCTCATTAATTAGTTATCGATTTTTATCCAGTATGAAAATCTTTGATCATGATGGTTACACTATTGGATGGGCATCACTGAAATTTGCCTTGAAACATAGTAGCCATATGTGCTATCTTTGGCGCCATATGCAGCAATGTTGCCTGCTGGGAAGCTGAATGATCACTGTTAAAGTGTCTCCAGATGGATAAAAATCGATAACTAATTAATGAGGCGTCCGATTTGGATGTGGTCTTCGGCAGAGTTGTAGCTGATAGAGCAGCCTGGGAGTACCAAGGATCAACTATTACACTCTAGGGCACTTGGGGAACGGCTACGGTCAATTGAATGAAAAACGCCGTTTTCCCATAGTAATTCCCATACAAACTTTGAAGGGCTTGTGCGCTCTCAATTTTCAACCAAATCAGCACATTTTTTGGGAGAAGGCTAAGAATCTGGTTACGAATCGAATAAGCGGTGTGGAGCAAAAACGATTTTTTGAACCACCTTAGTGCCTAGTCGAAAGAAAAGCATGGTAAACTATGATGTTCCACATTTGGAAAGATTCCCTAATTTGCAGCGCACTGAAATTAAGACATTGCGCGCTGGTTATATGGAACCCGGGTAGAGGTGAAATACTGACGATCAAAACGTGATGTTGGTTTGATTGATATAAGAGATAAAAGATCTGAAAATAATATCTGAAAAATGTTCC
This sequence comes from Aedes albopictus, assembly GCF_035046485.1. NCBI lineage: Eukaryota > Metazoa > Arthropoda > Insecta > Diptera > Culicidae > Aedes > Aedes albopictus. The sequence goes on from NC_085138.1 coordinate 219,099,276, forward strand.
TGGAACATCTGAACAATATCAAAATTTGATATTTCAAGATCAAACGAATAGCTCGCTGCTATTGGTTAGATCTTACAAAATCTAAATATGATATTACAATGATGTTCCAGGAGTAAATTTTTGATTTTATTTTTAGATCTTTTATCTCTTATGTCAATCAAACCCATATCACTTTTTGATCTCCATATCAAAATATGCTATTATTGAGCTCTTTTCCTCTACTCGGGAATCAACTCATTAAACTACAACGCGCCTCCTACTCCTTTATTTGCTACTGGGAAGAGTTCGATAGAGCCCCTTGGTATTTCACAACAAGTCAAAGCGGTTGTGGCGTTTAGCCTCATCCGAAAAGGCGTCCTGCCTCCTGCAATTTTCCGTTACTTATAAAGCAACACTTTTTTTATTATTTTTTATTTGAATGGGAAATATTTTGCGCACGCGGGCCAAAAGTTGAAGTCTCTTAGGAGGAAATAGTTAATTATAACATTTAATTAGCTCCTAAAAGGTAATGAATCTAATTCAATTTACTTCAATTAACTTTGTAAACTACTCTCCAAAGCAGAATGCACCCTTAAAAACAGCATAATTTGAGGTTTATTGCCGCATATGCTTAGGCGAGGCGTTATACCCCTCTTTCCCATATAACCTTCCACTAGGGTAAGTGTACCAATTATGGCTATAGTACCAATTATTCGCCATACCCAAGTAACCATGGAGGTGTATATGGAACATTAAATTCACTTTATAGTGTATTATATGGTATGCAAGATAAAGTTGTTTTGTGGTAAAGGCAGCATTAAAGTAGGTTTAAAGTCGAAAGTGGCGCTACTATTGTTGATATAAAGCATGCTTTACTGTAGACATTGCTAAAATATATAAAAGGCTTGTGCCATATATAAGCTGTTAATCAACTATAGCTAATGTGATGAAACCATACAGAAAGTTTATTTAAGGTAAATAAGGAAAAAAAGAAAAACAATCTTCTTATACCATTTCCATCCAGCTCTCTTGTTCTGTTGAGTTTTTTTTTTCTATTTCGGGAATTGAACCTAGACTGCTGGGACTTGATCACGATGAAACCCGGACGCGCTAACGCTGTGTACTACGATTACCATGTATTTGCACATGGAAAAATGTGCAATATAAAGTAAGGTATACTCAGCTCGTGCCTTGTTGAGTTGTGTTTCCAGCAGCTCTAAAAAGTTGTGCTAGAATGCCATTAGTTATCTTACCCACCCAAATCCATCCCATTCGAAAACAAGTGATTACGGAACCGATTGATTCTGTTCTTTATGTTTTCATACGTGCTCACATCTAACAAAAAAAGATTCAATAATAAGGAACAATATAAACCGCGCTTCAATGTGTGTTGTTGTGTTTACCGAATGCTTGCCGTTTGCTCACAGTTGAACGCAAATTATTCAGTTTATGGAACCGTTTAATTCACTTTGAGACCGAAGGAGCATCTGTTTGTACACGTACTACGAGTATTCGACGGAGGATATCATTCACAAGCGAGCTGTGCCCTACAGTTTTAAGTTTTGCTGTACGGAGTTTAACTGCCATCATCCACTGCTTCATTGTTTCGCTGCTAACCATGGATTGTGTTAAGTGTTCGCAAGCCATCAACGAACGCGATATGTACACAGTGTGTGAAGGGAAATGCTCAAAACGCTTTCACGCATCATGTGCTGGTATAGACGTAGAACAATAGTAAGAAATCAAAGCTTGTTTTTATCAGAGATGGCGCCACCACATTAAAAGTAAAATCATTTTTCTTGTATGGACAAATCGCTGGCTTGCACTTGTTCCGCATCGCAGCGATTTGTACCCTGGGGCAAAAAGTTGCAAATTAGAAACAAAATCATTATACCTACGCGTTTCTTCCGGATTCATTACAGTAATAGAGAATTTATTACGCCACCATACAAATTGCAAGCTGTTTACTTCTTTTTTTCTGACTGGCATTTTCCACCCGTGCTGCGCATGATGTTTCCGAGTGGGTAGGTGTAGGCGGCGCCGCTGTATATGTTAAAAACACATGGAACACGAGCGCCGTCTATGATTCCGTAGCGCAAACTTTTGTGCTTGTTTACACTGTTATCACGTTTACCGCATTTATCAGAAAAGCGCCACTACCGGCACTTTAGCATAAGCGCAGCTGCTTACTTCCTATTGAACGCGTTAGCGAACAACGTCATTTGGTTGTGTGATGTCTGTATGGATGATTTTTGTAAATATCGCGATCGTCGAGAGCCGGTTCAAATGACTACAATTCGATCCGTCGATGAAGAGATTTTGGATTTGAAAACCAAAGTTGCGACTATATTGGAAACATTGGCCGTCATCGCCGTACCTGAGCCGCCTTCGTGCAACGAAAACAACCTACGTCATTCTACTCCTGTGTCGCCGCCTTGTGTTCATGGAGGAACAAGCTCTTCGCTTGAATGTACTGATGCAGTTGTATATAAGGAAAACGAACAACATTCGCAGAACGACGTCAACGGCACTTTTGATCTATTCTTATCAAATATTAATCCTGTTGTAACTGAACATGAAATCAGCTTAATGGTGTCTCGTTGTTTAGGAATTGATCCAAGTGATAGCTTAGAAGTTCATAAATTGGTATCTAGAGAGAAAGATGTTTCAAAACTAGATTATGTTTCCTTTAAAATTGTCATGAATAAGTATTACAGAACGCAAGCTTTGAGTAAAACTACTTGGCCAAGAAAAGTGAAATTCCGCGAATTTGAAAATCGACAGAACGATACATGGAAACCATAAATAATGCAAATTTTTCTTGTTTGTCATTTTGCTTCGTAAATTGTGTAAACTTTTTAGAATCTTGATATTTAGCTGTTATATGTAGTAACCAGTTTTGTGATAATTGTCATGGTTACGAATGAGTCGCGATGTTTCAATATGTGGCATTTTTATGTTCAGTGCTGTTATGATGCAATGTTCCTGATCTAGTTTCAAGAGTTCATTAAGACCAATAAGGTCAGATGAAGTACAATAAAATACAAATACAAATACAAATACAAATCCTTTATTTTGGGTATAATGAAACCGGGAGCCCTATGCTTAATAAGGAAACCAATACCCCATAACATTTTTGTTCCCTCAATACCTGGTTTGCTTCATGTCCCAATCAGAAACCGAAAAACCATACATAACATAAATTTTCATACAGCAATTTCTGAGCATAATCATCTGAGTGCGACGCAGCAATCCATGAAAACTTGGCTTTGGTTTTCTCTTGGGTTTTCTTTTGTTTTGATCGGTTCTGTTTCTTGAAGTATTTTCCGATTTTTTTTCGTTCTCAGGGTTTTTTTTTATTTACAACGATGCAAGCTTTAGTAAATGCATATATGAAGTTATAAATGCTTGCATTATTGGATGCCAGAAAGCTTTTAACATGGTAATGCAATGATGCATTAAACAACGGCCCTATAAAACTATATCGATCTGTCAAAAATCCATAATGCTTCAATGCATTCATAATGTAGATTAAACGCTTCATTACTTGACAGATGTAGAATAAAAGTTATCTTGCATTAGTTAATCTATAATACGACTGAATTAATGTAATGATATAATGCTTGTGGTTACTGGGGTAGATAATTTTCACCCTTTAACGATGTAAATCAACAAGAAAAAAATTGTGAACAGCAGATCACGTTCATAAAAGATAGTCGCACCCATTTAAACTCCACATTTTCCTCAAATCAAGGTAGAAATAAATTATTTTCCTTAAAATTTCGGCTTCCTTGCACCCTTTTTCGCCATAGTGTACAAGATATGGCTAACCCCATAAGGAATGCATGCAAACAGTGCGAAAAGGAACCGAAGTTAAAAAATGTAACCATAACTGGTACAGGGTTCCTATCATTGGCACACGCTGTAATCAAAACTAAAGGTAGTTTTGGCTTCGTTTCTATATTTTTCTTGTAAAGTATGGAAACTAAGCTGTATTTTAACTTATTGATGACATTCGTTGGTCTTCTCGTTATTTTTGTATAAAAAGCTTTCCTAAGGTAGTGCCATAACTGGTACACGCACCCTATATCACACCGATGAAATGCGTTTCCGTATGTTATGCGTGATTGTGCGTCCCCATGTGTATAACGAAGCGAAAAGACTTCAGCGCATATGTAAGTGACGAACCGGCAGCTCGAAGAAAAACAGTGATGAAGTGAAAAACCATGCGTCTCCTTTGACTCAGTGAAAGAGGAACCAGCGATTGAAAAAAAAAACAGCATTCATGCCTCACTTCTCTACCCCCGCACTCGGGCTAGGCAGATGGAGATTGCTGTCACTACATGCGGTTAAAATTTAGGGTAATCAGCGTGGACTAAGATAGCACAGCGGCACAAGTGGGGACGATCCAGGAAGGTCACATTTCTCTAGACTTCTTCTTATTTTTCTTCTTCTTCATTTTCTTCTTCTGCTTCTTCTTTTTCTTCTTCTTCTTCTTAATGGCTCTACGTCCCAACTGGTACTTGGGACTTGGCTTGCCTCGGATAGAGCAGCATAAGTTGTTAAAATATTACGTAATGCTATGGGGAATGGAGGGGGTCCACAATAGTGTTATGTAGTGTTGAATTTTAAAAATGATTTTAAGAAAATCGAAAATCAGCAACAACTACTGCAGTCAGATTCGAAACGAGAAGAATGACAAGCCAAATGTTGTGTCGTAGCCTGTGATTTTATCAGACTTAGGAAACTAGGGACGATTTCGCAACCATACTACTGGATCGCCACGACAACAATTGCACAAACAACTCTACATACAATTTGAAACTCTCGAAGGTACTCTTTGAGGACAGTAAGCTACTATGCATATTGATCACTCTGGTCAATCACGTATCAATTACGAACTTTCCGGTCATCTATACCTATGCTCTTGTTCAATTGTTAAACGTTTCTAATTTACTGTTAAATCATGAATTAAGGAAAATCGAACTAAATTATTTTATTTCGACTACAAACGTATTTTTTGTACTAAAAATATAATGTTTGCTTCTCATTTTTAGCCAGAATATATCGCCATCGGACAAAAGTGAAATCAGTCTCTACATCCATGTCACGATCCGCGTGGCGATATCCTGCTTTACTCAGTTCTCGGCATCAATCAGGAGCACATACGAAGGCGAAAAGAACGTGGAAAAGCTCATTCTCATTTGCTGGGATTTGCTGGAAAACCCGGAAATACCAATGGATACGAAAATAAACTGCGGCATTCTGATCACGATGAATGCCAACTTAGAGAAGCGATATTTACGATTGACAGAACGCATATTCTCGGAAGAAAACTCGACAAAAAAACTTTGCCTCTTGAATGGTGTCATATGCACCATTGAATCTGATTTCTTCAACGAGCCAGACTTTAACGGTTTCAATATATTTTCAAAAACTGCGAACGTGCTCAAGGAGATTTCTGAAGAGAATTCAATAGAACCTAGCATAATATTGGGTGTTTCGAGAGGCTTTTTGCAAATGACCAAAAGGCTTCTCTCTTTGCAGATTGTCGAATACTTAAAAAGAGATCATCGAGAGTTGATCGAAATTCTAGCAGTTAATTTAGGATACTCTTTGTCTCACTTGGACCATTACATGGACAGCGTACGTCATCTGTGCAAAGAACTACTTAAGCTGACAATTCAGCTAGGGGTGAAAGTTAATGACAAACTGAACCACATCATCTACGATTATATCAGAAACATAAGCATTAACATCAACACAAAATGTATTTTGATAGGTGCCATCTGTTCGATTGTTAAGGCCAAAGCCGTTCTACAAGCAGTTCCAAATGTGATAGAATTTTTACTCAAATCTCTGACGGCTAATGACCATGCAAATATCAATCTGCACATAAACAACTGCTATGAGACCCTAATGATGTCCTATGCATACGAAGACAACAAACAGGAATGGTTCAACAAGTGGATCAGCCCAATACTCTCAGAGATAGTTCGGAACGAGAACAACCCTGAGGTGAAGCAAACGCTTTTTGATCTAATTCGCAAGGCAATTAAAGCATACCCCGAAATTGCAATATGCATGATTGAGAGCAAAACTTCCGTCAATTTTGGGCTTATTTTGACTTCACTGGGAATAGCGAAAAAGACTGGCCTTTTTGACAAAATCAATTCGAATGAACAGAAGTGGAAAAATCTTCTTCCCTACAGGGAAATCAAACTTGCCATGGTTTCGGCGGACGACTCAACGCGTATGTCGGCCCTGCATTTACTAACGGAATGCCACAAAAGTACGGAACTTTTCACGAAACAAGACCTCGAGTGCATATTGTTCTTTCTAGAGACCAACATAAACGTGCAAGCTCCTTCGCTGCGACAGAAAATCACGTGTTATATGAAAAACGCGCTGAACCGGCTTAAATCCGGATTTCTCAGTATCATCAAAAAGTCCGACACCGATGGAAAGAGCCATTACTACTATGACTTTGTTAAAAGGCTGCATCATTTTTGCATTGATAATCTTTTTGTCGGCGCTAACTATAGTCGGCGGACGATTTCGTTCCAAGTGCTGATCCAGTTGCTGCAGATAGCTAGCTACATATTCTACGACGATGAAAACTCAAGCATGTGGAATGAGCAACAGGTACATTCACTCCTGAGTTCACTAAACGACAGTTACGAAGCCAATAAAGTGTACTGCATGAGTGTATTGTTCTACTGCCCGAAGTATTACTTCGACAATTTGACCCATGTGATCAACTACGATGTTGCCAAAGTTCTCATGACCAGTATCAAACCCAATGAAACACTATCAGCGGCATATTATTTGGAATATTTGTGCTTTGTAAACACGAGCATCGAGCCTCCAACTGTCGCTGGTGAACCCACATCAGGTATTCAACCCAAGGTAAGTATGTTTGATTGAAGGTACATTGGATCATGTACAAAGTAGGGTCTTTCTACTCGTGCTACATTTGTTGCAAGGACAAGGGTATCATTATTATTGCCAGCCTTTTCTTTCTTTTTTGAGCAATAAGGTGGGCTTCGATGCCCCCGAATTTAGTATTGGTTCTGCTCAACAAACAAAAAATCCTCAACTTTCAAAAAGTGGTATACCACTTTTAGGTTGAACTTTGACGCTCTGTTTTCAATATCTTCAAAGGTTATGAAAATCCGTTCTTTTGTAGAAATAACCTCGGCAATTAATAAAAATACATGCCCAATTTAAAAAAAAATGCGTATTTTTAACTCCATGTATTTTTTATTTGATTATTTGATGCTTTGGTGGAGCATCGAAAATAGGGGTTCCTCAAAAATGGCATTTTTTGCATGGATCAAAATGGCTGATTTTATTTTGTGCAGATGACTCAAAAAAATCATCGGAATCGGTAAAGTACTTCCATTTGATTTTGTCAAACTGTTAAAAAGTTCTGATCGTATGTGTGACCAAAAATCGCAATACGCAAAAATATTTAACCATATTGTGACACATCTGACATTTCTAACTTCCAAAATGGCTCAAAAGTTGACTAAAAACAGTTTATTATAATAGCTCAGCAATGTCAAATATTATTAAAAATCAGAGCAATATTGTCGGTTCTACAGTCAAAATAGTGCACACTGACCTTAGGGCATCCGTAAAGTACGTCACACTTAGTGGGGGGAGGGGGGTTTCTGAGAAGTGCGACAAGCAATGTATTAAGTATGGGAAAAACCCGTACGAAGGGGGGGGAGGGGTTGAAAATTCCCATTTTTAGGGTGACGTACTAAATGGATGCCCCCTTAAAATTGTAAAAAAATGCCTAAAATTTACTCTGAAGCGGTTTAAGTTGTAAATTCTAGAAAATTCAGTAATAAATCAATTTTTACATTCTTTTTATTAAGTTGTTAATTGATAGTCAAACTTTTAAATGTTTAAAAAACCTAACAGTAAAAAACCTAAAGTATGACTTCCAAATCTTTTTTGCAAAAAGTTATACATGCTCAAGCTTCTTCAAAATATACCTAGTTACGCCCCAAAACAAAATATTGAATTCGATTTCATTACAATTCCATTCCATGCGTTGGAAGGATCATCGCATAATACAATTTTTTGATCAAAAACCAACATTTTGTCATAACTTTTCGAAATATTGATTAATTTTCATAATTTTTGAAGTGAAAGTCTTTTTTTCAGAAAGGCTTCGAACAACCTTGACACCCGAGAGTAATAATTTGAAATGAGTTCGAAAACTTCAAAAGAAACTTTTGCCCCACTCGAACTTTTGCCCCACTTTACACTACAGTTATAGCCTAAACCATTTTCACAATGAGTATACAAGAGTTCCATAATCACATATTCTCGCGTCGGATCGGAGATATTTCCACGAATACTTTACCGATTCTGATGAAATGTGTATGGTATCATCTGCAAACGATGTTAGTTAAAGAAAGCATTCAATCAGTGTATAACTTCACTATTTTCTGTGGTGCAATTTGACTTCGTGTAGCTAAAGTCACCGTTCAGCAACAATGGAGACATCTCATTTTAATGAAAACAATGTAGTATCCCATATTCAACAATACACTTATCCCTATTTTTCATCAGGTTCATAAAACGCTCCTCTGGTGTGAACAAATTCTTCAACAAGATCTATTGGTGGCGAAAGCATCGCTACTTCGGGCAGCACGAGACAATCCAATGTTTGGTTGCCTGGCATGTATACGTCATTTGCTGAGCAAACTCGACTTCAAGGAAATAGCCAAGTGCAACTATTGGGCCGCATTTATCACGAAGCTAGTTCTAACATGTCAAGATCTTACTCAAGTAGTATCAATTGTGGTTAATAGCTCTTCTCCAGAGGGACATCTCCCAAATGACTTCAGTGCCATCGAAAACTATGGTTTCGACGAAGATGTAGAGATGCAATCGATTGATCCCACCGGTGATGAGGAAATAACTGATGAATGTGACCTCGATCTCAAAATCACCCCACAGATGGTTCTACTATGCTCTTGGCGAACAGTTAAAGAGGTTTCGTTGATACTAGGAGACATTGCATTCCGTAGCCCAATCATTAAAAGTCAACATTCCATAGTTGCCGAAACTCCAGTTGACTGCACCGGCTTGATGAGCTGTGAACGAATCATAGAGATTGGCTCTCACTTTACGAAGCTTCTGGCGGAAACGAAACATCGTGGAGCTTTTGAACAAGCGTACGTCGGTTTCTCCAAGCTTTGTATACGGCTTTGGGGTTCACAGCACTCCGAATTGCATCAATTGCCCATGAAATGGCTACAGGAGATGATTAGCGTGATCGACAGCGAAGGGTCCGGCGAAAACGGGGAATGTAACCTGAACGCTGACAAAATATGCTTAACTCGACGGAGTGCGGGCATTCCGTTCATGATGCAAGCGCTGATCACATCGGAACTCCAAGTGAGCTCGTCTAAGGGACTGCAGTTTTCGGTTAGGAAACTGATCGAGCTTTGCCGAGGAGGATCTACTGCTCAAACACGAACCCATTCCTTAAACATATTGCGCGCACTGTTCCGTTCTACGGATCTCGGTGAAGCCATCGGAGAATTTGTCTCGGATGGCATTGAGTGCGCTATAAATGGATACGACGCCGAATGTTGGTCGGTAAGTACATCATCGTGTTGTTGCGGTGCAGATGAACGTAGATAGTTATACCAAAACCCATTTCTTTATTTTACAGGAACGAAATTCTTCAACGCTTTTGTTCTCTTCGTTAATGATCCGTGTCTTTGGAGTGCAACGCACAAAAGATTCCGAAAATTTAAATATTAGAAATAAAATGACTGGACGTATATTTTTCTTGAGGTAAAAAACTATCATTTTGCTATTGGACATTCTTACTCTACTTGTTTTCTTATAGATATCCTCAGTTGTATGACTATTTCATTACGGAGCTCGAAAAGGCTAGTCAAATCATTGTTAAAGGTGCTCGAAGTAAGAAATTGCATCCTTTGTTATTATTGTTGAGCAGACTTTACCCTTCGGCTCTCGAGGGCAGTGAGTCAAACTTGAAGGTAATTTTGACAAATAATCAACACTGTGATATCATCATAATGCTTTTTAATCTGCAGTTGTCTCGATTCGTACCAATTGTATCAATCTGCTCAGGATGTTCGGAATTGCAGACGAGATATCTAGCTGCAAAGTTCATTGCGATTATCGTTTCTCCTGATCTGGTGTTCGATAGGATATTTCTGCTGCTCGAAAGTCTCAACCGATCAAACAACAAAGGAATCAATCCAAACTCTCTTCACGGTGCTCTTCTGCAAATACTTTACCTGGTAAAGACTAGAACATTAGGAGTTATGCCAGAGTCCAGCAATCAACTGAATAACTGGATAGAGTTGTATACTGCTATCTCAAACTACCTGTTTGAAGTGAAGCCCAACTTCGTTCTGTATGGTGCCATCATAGACATACTGATTGAAATTCTAGCCAGGTAAGTCATACGAGAAGAACACGATTGTAGTAAAAACGAAAGATATGCAAAAAACAATTGTTAACCCTCGTGTGATCGCGCTGTTATATTTTGTACAACACGTTGAAAAAATCTCGCTTTCTGTACTCAGCATTAGCGTGATGCTGACGCAGGTAGCCAACCTCGCGAGTTCTTCTTCTTCTTCTTCTTCTTCTTCTTCTTTATGGCTCGACGTCCCCACTGGGACTTGGCCTGCCTCGCTTCAACTTAGTGTTCTTTGAGCACTTCCACAGTTATTAATTGAAGGGCTTTCTTTGCCTGCCATTGCATGAATTTGTATATTGTGAGGCAAGTACAATGATACGCTATGCCCAGGGAGTCGAGAAAATTTTCCCGACCGGAACGGGAATCGAACCCGCCGTCTCCGGATTGGCGATCCATAGCCTTAACCAATAGGCTAACTGGAGACCCCTCGGAGTTACGGAAGGTTAATTCTCCACTGAAAAGTTAACCGTACTGTGGCCAGCAAAAAAACACCCGTAGAATGCCGGCAGGGTACCCGGGTATCCACGAAATTGAAATAATCATATCTCAGTTGATTGAATTAACTTAATTCTCCATCGATTTTAACAAATTTCTGCTTATTCAACTCAAAAACTCATTATCTATCAGGAGAGTATTCAGTTGGACCAGTCCGATTCGGATTTCCGGGCACATATTTTTATGCAATAGAATGCACGGCATTTTAGGTGAGCCAGCAGCAATATGGACATCAATAATCGTAAACCTGCCCCAGCAGAGACACTTAGGTACAGGATTCCTGTCAGACCATTGCTGTCAAAAAACACTCTTAGATATCCTAACTCCCATAATTTGGATAGGGGTGATGCACAAATTATGTCATACAAAAATCAACCTTTTTCAACACCCCCTCCCTCCCCACTATGTCATTATTTTTGTATGGGACCCCAATATTTTTTGTATGTGTCGTCACTTCCTGCAAAACCCCCCCTCCCCTTTTAAAGCGCGACGTAATTTGTTCACGGCCCCATATCAGTATGGTATAAGGACATGTTCCCGAAAATTCGGATTTTGCAAAACCTACGGTGACTGAACCGGTCCAAGCATATAATATCCCGATAGATGAAGGTTTCTGAATTGTCGCTTGTTTTCGAAAATGATGAATTTGGGAGCGTAATAAATGAAACTAAAACTTCAAAAAAATGTTTTTTTACAGATGCCAAAACATGATATTCGCCGAAGATGATCAGTTTCTGGACGATCTCAGCAACATTGTAGACTACCTCTTCAACCTAACGAAACAGAAGAGCTTCTATGGTACCGAATTGATAATGCGCAAACTTGTTCTTATCAAAGTAGTTATGTTCATGTACAATGATGACGAAAATTCCCCGAGCGGGTGCTTCCTCTGTGATATTGACCCGAACAAACATGACTACGATTATCTTGAAGCAGCAATGAATCTGATCCTGTTGATCCAGGACTTCCAGGAGTTGTCGTCGAATGCTGAACTATACGAATTGGACAGAATGGAGATCTTCTACATTCGCCATCTAAGCAACTGCAAACGAACAAAGATCAAAGCGCTGCAGAACGAGTTTGCCAAGTCCCCGACGTTTCACCACTTTCTAAAACAGATCATAGAGCGAAACGTACACTATAACTGCACGGTGAAAGCATACACGATTCTAAGTTATAGTATCATCGGCGTACAAAGTCTGGTGACGTCCAGCAGCAGTCGTGAAAATGTAAAAACCCTGTTTGATGGCGCGATTCGCAAACCAGATCAACTTAGAGCTAGCATTTTTAAATGTATCAAATGTATATATAGTGCTGAAATGAAGAATCCAGAGAGTACCCTAGACGTGAACATACTTCCAACGATGGCTTCAGCCATACAGTGCCACAGTATCAGGTAAAATTGTGTCTTATTATACCGCATTTAGTTCACCACTGGACAGCGCACTCAGTCTTCATAAGTGCGAAAACGTAAATAAAAGAGCGCTATTGCATCAAATTTAGTTGATGTCTTCGGCGCACTATTTCTTCGATCTATGCTGAATTAGTGCTTTAAAGACACCGAGTTGATTTGATGCAATCGCGCACCTTTAATTCCGTTTTCGCACTCGTGAAAACGAGTGCGATAGTCCAGTGGTGAACTAAATGCGCTATGTTTATTTGCTTTGCTCAACTACCTACTGGTTTCGTTTTTTTATTTTGAATTCTTAGTAGAGATCAACACCAATGTTCTAAATTTCACAGGTTAGGCACATCGGACAAAGTGGTGTTTGTGATATGATAATTTTGAAGTAGTAGTCGTGTAATGTCAACTTCGGCAAGCCGAAATCGCACGAAGTTGCCGAAGGTGACGTCACGTTACAGATGCTGCGAACTAGAAATCCTCTACATCCTCTTTCAAAATTTTTAGTTAAAAAATAAATAATAATAATAATAATAGAAATCCTCTACATAGAGATGAGCGGAAGTTACATACGTCGATTCGGCAACGCTGTTTGTTTTGTTTACAACAGCTGCCAACACTTGCTACAAAGCTAGATGTTCAAACTTTGTGCGTGACTTCGTTGTGGTTCAAGTTGTTTTGTTTACATTTTCTAACTATGGTAGATTTTTTTTCCATAATTTTGTTGAAATAGCGGAGTAATCGAAGAAATCTGAAATTTATTGCAAAAGTGTTACGCTAATCATATCGGCAGAAGTGAAGCAAGAAGCAGCAATGGAAGTTTTTTCGACAAGTTCAGCAACAAAAGTGTCGTCATAAGCATGAGCTTTTGAAAGCAGAATTAATAAATTTTTATCTTTTTCTACACATACATATGCCGCCAATATCTCGATATTAAAAATAAATATTTCTGGAGCTCGATTTGAATAGGTCGTATGTACATTTTTCGATATAAAATTCGATCAGTTTATTTAAGTTATTGTAGCAATATGGAAGATATTTTGGAGACTTTTAATGATGGAACGGAAAGCCTGTTTTGTGATGATTCTGCTGTATGTATCAACATTGTTCAATTTCAACGGTTTTTGATATAATAAGCGAATCCAACTGATCGAATTTTTAATCGACAAAAGCACATACGACCTTTTCAAATCGAGCTCCAGATTTTTTATTTATTTAGTTCCGATTGCAATACCGTTCAAACAACGCCTTCCTACGAACGATAAGCATGTTCATTTTTCTCACACTTTGACAGTTCTCTCTGCACGATTGGCTCACAATGGCCGCCTCCGCGGATCTCTATAATGTAGGATTACTACTGCGAACAAATTTTCTGGTGAACGTGACGTCGCGATCAGCTGATCGGTTTGTTTACATATTTTTGGCGGCAAACATATAGAACACCTCACAGCGATAATTTCACCTTTTTCGCTCTTTCAGAGAGTTTCAAAACAACAGGACCAGTACCTGTCAAATTTGACAGGTGTTGGTCCTGTTGTTTTCTAATGGGTGCCTCTTTTACGAAACATCAAACGTCAAGCGTTTAGCCGAGATTTCAGTAAATGAACTTTAACCGTGACTCGCACAACCGATCTCGGCATTAGAGGCTCTATGAAAAAAGTGATTTTGAAATTTGGTTCATTCAAGGGCGCTCCCCTTCTGCGCTACATACTTTACCCTCGAGTGATCGCGTTGTTGTATTTTGTAGGTAGAACATGTTGAAAAATCACGCTTTTTGCCTTTTTGTATTCAGCATTACATACATTAGTGTGGTGTAATCGAGGGAAATTACGTTTGAAATTGGTTACATCACCAGAAAGTACGCACCTGGATATTACAAAATTATTTGCTGCGCGCGCCAATCACAGAAGGTTTCTACACAGACAAACAGACGTAACACTCTGATGATTCCCATCGTACGTCGATTTAACGGTCTATTTAAAAATTTGATAGTTGGCCAACTGGCCATCCTTGGGGCTCGCATCGTTTTTGTTAGAGTTCGACGATTTCCCACTATCACCACCTGGTTGATGGTCGGCCAAACTCAGTCCTTTTAGCATTAGGCGAACATGTTGCCGTAACTATGATGTGAATCGAAAAACGTTCGAAGTGTTACGTCTATTTATCTGTGGTTTAAACAAAATGCCGCGATATTGGAATCTCGGATCAAGTTCACTTGCTGAAATCTCGGCTAAAAGCTTGACGTTTACTGTTTGATGTTAGCAGTACCCATATGTGCTGCTATTAATAAACTTTTTGCTGATATCTCAGAATGGGATTGCCAAGCGCTCGGCTGTGCGAATCTCGGCAAAATAATGGAAATTACCATGCTCCGACATTGTCTGCCAAGGCTTGTTTCCTTTTAATAAAGCTGCTTTGAAATCAACAAACACATAGTGAGTCTGCAAGTTGTACTCCCGGTGTTTGTCTAGAATCATCCACGTGCTGTTCCAGCCGATACGTCATTTTTCGGCCCTCGCAAAAACCAGCCTGATATTCGCCAACTAAGAACTGTTCAAGTGGTCGCGGTCTACTGTACAGGACACGCGACAGTATCTTGCACACCGAATTAACGTTGAACAATTCGTCATTGAAATCATCGTCATCATCAAATATTTGAAAGCAGTTTTTTCGTTCAAAACAAAAGTTTTTGCTATGAAAATATATTCACTGTACTCCACATGAGGAACAGAATGCAGTGAATATATTTTCATGGTCCTTGTTTTGGTTTACAGCGAGAAAACTGCTTTTTATTTCCCGAAAAATGATGACGGATGCTTGAGCCTTAAGGATATAGTAATCCCTTTGTAATTATAACGCATGTCCCTTCTCGTAGCTTGGGCATATGAGCGATCAGCTGAGGGAATACATTATCATTGATAATGAATCAAATGCTTTGGCTATTTTCTTACACTCCGCATCGACCAATGTGGCGCTAGATTCTATGCGCGAAAAATCTCTAAAAGTAAATAACAAAAAAATTGTATGGCGAATAGCATCTTAAGACGTATTTCTCAAAGTGGAACACATTATTCGAAAAAATATTTAGTAGCGGTTGTGTACAGTTATGACCGGTTTGGTGCCTACCAAATATTTTTTCGGTAAAAGCTTTTCATTTCGAGAAATTAGTGTTTAGATGCTTTTCGCCATACAAAATAAAATGATTTTACTCCTGCTGACCAGCATTGAACGCACTCCCTGCGGGCAATCTATTGATGCAGATGCTCGCTTCCGTACATAACAAATTTGATCGCAATGCCGTCCTTCAGCAGCATTATTGTCTTGTACCGACTTTTCGAACCCTCTAAGCAGAATACCCTCTTCGAGTGAGTGTAATCAGTTTCGTACCTTTCAATTCCACCCTAATGGCTTATCCTTTGACAGATACGCGTATTTCGACTACCACTTGTAATCTTCTTCAGTGTCAATTACACTTGAGTGGATAACTGACACTGAGGAAGATTACAAGTGGTAGTCGAAATACGCGAATCTGTCAAAGGATAAGCAATTAGGGCGGAATTGAAAGGTACGAAACTGATTACACTCATTCGAAGCATTATTGTGTTTCAGCTTATTGTGGACCTTCTTAAATACAAATATCTTAGGATCCAATTCAACATTACATTAGAACTTCAAAAGCACAAATCTCAAGAAGTGTATTATTGTATTTTATTATGTTCGTACTCACTTAGCTTTAAATATGAAGATCCAGAGTGCTGGTTAAGTTTATTATGAGACTTGTATACTTAAACTCATCCAGCTTCGGTGGTTCAAGTTGGATCACAACGTTCCAGTCCATTCTTTCCTGTGCTTCAGTTATCACACTCCCTTCGAGTTGCCTGTGATCAATTTTATACCCAGTGGTTGAATGCCAGAACAGACGCTGTTTGAACTGCACCTTCTTGGAGAACAGACGAACGACACCTCCTCAATCTAGCTCAAGTTTAAATGACAACTGTATCGAAGTGCATTATTGCTCTAAGCACAAATCTATTACCTGGCGGTCGTTACAGTTAAGCTTCTTCCATCATCTTCGCATCTCGCTTATTCTCCCCGGTTGTGAACCAAATATTAATTTCTAAAAAATCAAAAACAAATTCAAGGTCGCCATGAACATCGAACATGGCGACCGTGAATTTGTTTTTGGTTCTTAGAAACTAGCAAAATACTGATGTTTAAAATAAGGAGCAACTATTATACCTGTCTTACATTTGTTTTTCTAGTTTATTAATTCAAGGCTCAATCGATGTGTCTAACAATATAATATTGTCTTTTAGATCAACAACGGTGCAAATACTGAAGATAACGGCACGGCGGTTTAGTGAATCCAAATCCCTAGAATATCGTTTGAACTACAGCAAAACCTTGTTGGCCCTGCTGCGGGATGACGATTCCGACATACGAGAAGCCGCAGCTTCCATTGTGACGTACCTTTTCAACCATGCAGAAGAAACTAAGATTCGTAAGTCACTGAAGCGTGGTACTTATAAACGTTCTATTGACGATTCATTTCCCATTGCAGAGCCTACACTTTCGTCTTACGCTCAGAAGCTATTCCTTCGTAGCTTGTCCAAAACAATGCTTGCCAAGAAATTTTCGATTAGTCAGGCCATTGCCATGCTGCTGGTTCTCATGACAAATGAGTTAGATGAAGACGATGAAGAGTGTTCCAGTGAAGAATCCGAGGTAAGCCCCATAATGTGACATAGATAGGGATGAATTGCATTTTCATAACACTTCATTCCAGTTCAAAGTATTCGATAAAAATGAAGTCAACATCTACGGTGAATCTGAGTTGCTGAAGGAATTTTGCATGGTGGAAATACAGACGTTGATCGTCGACCATAATGTACATATCGACACAAACGCTGATAAAATCGTAAAAACAGCAGAAAAATTTTGCGCTGTAAAAAGTGCTTTCAGGAATATCCTGGTTGATGCTCAAAAACCTGCCAAGTTGGTCAACATAACCAATGACCAACTACAAATGTAAATAACAAAACAATATGTAAATAATTATAAGATTATTGGACAAGTGAAACATTGATTTCAAACATGGGAATCATTGTTTACGTAACTGCATTGAATGGTAATAGTAATTGTGTGTAGAAACAAAGTTTCTGACCTTTTTTATTAGATTATAATCAATTTGAAGAATGTGCAATAAACTCCTCCAAATATACGTCTATTATTTCATACATTGATAAAACATATCCAAATGCGTGTTTTGTTATAAACTGTTTCCAACTCAAATCATTAATCGACCTTTCCAAAACTGTCTGAGAACAAGTTCTAGGGGATGGCTTAGGCTTTATAGGAAAAATATTACACTGGTCCACAAAAAAAAAAACAAGGCGAAAAATCCAAAACAAATCTAAAATTTCAAATATCTCATAAACCCATTTTTTATTTTCATATTTTTTTTCTGCAAAAACTTGATGTCAAAACACACGTTTTAATGTAAGGGTGGCGATTGAGAAACAAATGTATGAAAAAGTTTCTGAAGACCTAAAAATTGGGGGGCAGAGATGCAAATGATGAAGATTGCAGCTGAACAGACACAAACCAAAACAAACATACTCGTGAACAACAGGGGCCCGAGAATACTCGCACTTCTTTATTCGTGAGTAAACGAAGCTGGCAAGCACTCGCATGTGATTCGCGAAGCTTCGTGAGTTTTTTGCATTTTGACGAAAAACGCATTTTAGACTGGAAGGGCTGCTTTTCAGGAACAATGAAGCATAAAGCATTAGTTTAAGTTGGATAATCACTGGATTTGCTATTATAACCACAATAAAATGCACTTCCCGCACCTGCACTAGTTCTTCACGAATAAAATTTCATGAGTGTTTCTGTTTTTGTTTTGCTTCTCGCGAAGCAGGCGGGTGCGAATAAACTCACACACTGTTTACTCTCGGAATCGTAAGTAAGCCTTGTGTTGGCTTTACACTCGCAAATTGCTTCATGATGAGAGTAATTCCATCACTGTTCTTAAGTTTATTTTGAATAAAAAATGGGAATTTGAGTCAGCAGGTTCGATGTTGATTGGGTCGTGACAAGGGGATGCCAGGAATGCCCAGATGGTTCGGCACCCCAATCAAATGTTGAAATTTGAAAAGACCCAGCTATGCAGCAAATGCAACGTATTTTATTTTCTTGGAACTTTAAATTAAACTTTTAAACTAAAAAAAAAACGCGAACACATCAAATGCTTCCAGTGAGCACTTCGTTCTTTGAAGGAAGCACGACACTATACGACGAATTAGCATGCAACGCCCAGAGAGCACAGTTGGAAACGTTTCCTGACGAAGCCACACGATCATTTATTATAATTTCATTTTTTTCTTGTTTGATCGCATACACCTGAATATTGAATCAGTTACTGCTATTGTTTATAAACATAAACACTTTACACTTAAAGATTACTAACGAGTGTGTGTTGCCACAGACAAACAGATGTAACACTGACAAAATTCCCATCGGCCACGCTTTTGACAATCATTTTAAACCATCTAAGTTCTGACCTTTACAACCAGAGGCGCGCACATTGTATTTCTTCGCGTTTGACCTTACGCACTAGCGCCTTCTGCTGGTATTGTTGCACAACGCAGTATTTCGTGAAACATGTTCACCAGGCGGTGACAGAGTAAACTGTGCGATGGATTTTAAAGAAAATTGTTCTTGGTGTTACGTCTGTTTGTCTGTGGTGTTGCCCTCGTCATGCAGTGTTCGTGATCGAAAACCGTCCTCTTTCTGCTGGAAAAATGACAATAATACGATGATTTTTCCATTTGTGGAGACCTCATGCTGTGAGTTGGGAAGGGACGTGATCATATGCTCCATTTGAGTAAGTTAAGATGGTAGTCTATTGATTAGTAAAGCAATTTTACATTTCGTTATGTTTATTAAACCTATAAAAGCTCAAAAACAAATAAAATATTTGTCAACGATTTTTCATTTGCTCAATGCGATGCCATGTAGTCTACAACGACGGGTAAAAATCAAATATTCCGTAAAACTAACCTAACGAATTAAATATCTCATGAAGCTTGGCATTACTACTTTTATTTATTCATACTTGTGGTCGTTTAACCGTTATGCGACCAACAAACTTCTTGCTTTTTTTCTACACCGTGCTTTTTAAATGGGCGTTGGGTACCCGGGTACCCTGTCGGCCACATAAGGGTTAAACATGAGTCCATCACTTGTAACTTTTTGAGAGTCTTTGAACAAAGCGTATTTTCATTCTAAAAAGAATGCACTGCCAATGAGCATCTGGGATACTCAGCAATTATATAAAAAAATAGTTTCATATTGTTTGTTTTTCAATCACAAGTAAGAAAAAAAAAACAAAACACTGGAGTTATAGAACTACTATTATCTATACTATGTAATCAGTTTTACTCACAAGTAGATCATATTCAATTCCGTGTCACTAGAAAATCAAACGATCGAACACAGTGTATCTGCAACGTCTTCATGATATATTAAATTAGGTGTAAAGCTATTCACAAACATTTTATTCGTAAAACATTGAAATTGCAACATATTAACACAACCCAACCAAATTAACAATCGATAGTAAAACAAACAGGCATGTTGAACATCTTGCTTAATCTACAGATGAAATTTTGTATTTAGTATGGTATTTTGAATATGATTCTAGAGCTTAATAGCATTTCTCGCCAGCTATCAGGAAAAATATATACTTTTAACATTGTTTATATTTAACAAACTATTTTGAGCTAATATTTCTGGTTTAGCCTACATACAACTTTGATCGTTTTGTTATGTGATGATGAAAAGAGGAAAGTTACTGCTTGATTAAGTTATCTCGACGATTTATGTTTGACTTATCTTAAACGGTGCAAGATGCTTGTCTATGCTCAGAACAGATTAAATTTGCCGTTAGAGTTGTTTTTGACTCGTATTAGCTTCATTCATGTGATGCCTATCGAAAGATCCTCGCTGAAGATGTTCATCTCTGCCGCTGAAATAAAAGATTTCATATTAGTCACCGTGAAAAGGTCATTATGTTAGGAACCACTACTGCATTCAATCTACTGATTTTTGAAGGTTGTCGATCATGTTACGAATCCACCGCAGCGAGAAGAGGCAGTACAAAGAGAATATAATAAGTGATGACAGAAGCTGAAAAAGCATGAATCGGGAGGATATGTGGGGATTTACGCTACTAAAAGGCGCTCACTCCCCCCATTGTGCACCGGAAAGCAAATTTTCTTACAGACAATGAAATGGTGGCAAACGGGTGCAAGAAGACAAACAGACATGGTACTCAAAACTTCTTCTTCTTCCTTATTACTCCTCCTTCTTCTTCCACTTCGTCTACTTAACTGAGAGCTTCCTCTGCCAATGACCATTTTGCATGTGTATATCGTGTGGCAGGTACGGCGATAGTCTATGCCCAAAGGAAGTCAATGAAATTTCCTTTTCGAAAAGTTCCTGGACCGACCGGGAATCGAAACCGTCACCCACCACGTCACATGTGAATGCCCACGCCTTTACAGCAGTGGCTATCGGGGCTCTCAACCTCAGGGACCCCAGAACATTTCCCTCAAAATTCCATCGTTGACACTATTTCCATCTGATGACCATATTTTACCTAAGTATTTGAATATTTTCCATACTACTATTCATTATATAAATACTATTTTAAGTCAAAATACGTTCCATACTAAATGCATAGAAAATTTTTCGCCGATAAAATATTTTCTTGGTTTCCATCTAGGTATCTATGAACAAATACTGATCATTACCGAAGTGAAATCCGAGGTACATGAAAGTTCAATAATAATCGTGATATTGACACCGTGCGATTCTGCTTGTGAGGCAACTAAGGAGATTCGAAAAGATGCTATCATTTGAAAGCATGGTTGATGGAATTTTTATTTGTGTTACGGCTGCTGGCATTTCGTCTTCATCCGATTTTTTTGAAGTCACCCTCAATCGATCATAAATTGGTACTAGTTTATTATACTCAAGTGGCCATGTAATATCCGGAATCATTCCGGAGTTTTTTTCCGGATTGTACTGTGGTCATGAAGTGTGGGACGGGTAAAAGTCATGAAGTGTGGGACGGGTAAAAGTGATTATTTTGTGTGTTATTGTGTTTGAGAGGCCCACGCGGAACATGTTCCAGGTGTTCCGGAGCGGCCATATCAGTTGATACATACTTCAGTCAATTTTCCATGCCCCATTCTCTCGAAATCATACACACTTAAATTTGATTCTTGAGCTCGGCAAAAAATTTTGCTGATCTAGAACGGCAACGTACGATTATGCCGGTATTTCGGCAATCAAAACAGCTTTACTGAGATTTACCAAACAAATTTGCCGAGATATCAGCAAACCATCTTCAAGTTGCAAAGTTTGACAGAACTATTTGCTGAGAAAATCAGTAAACAAAGAAAATGCTGAAATCAGTAATGTTCTTTACCGAGATCTCGGCATTTATTTCATGCATTGCCGAATTTCAGTAATAAATAGAGCTGTCAATTTCGATTGCACCATTGGAACCAAATTCTGCAGAACTTGAAGTGGCAGAATCAAATATGTCTTCGCCAAGATTTTCACTTAGTTTATTTGCGGAAATATACGGCTGCCTTTACCAACCAGTTAAAGGAAACGGGAAATTGTAAGAAAGGAAGAAATAGTTTATACGTAAGTAGATGAATGTTTTAATCTGATTTTTTTTATTGCAGAACGAAAGAAGTTGTTTTGAGAGACCTGGTGCACGTACCCGAGCAAAGTCTAACAACAAAATGATAGCAAATCGAAAACATTGATATCATATTTTGATATCATATTATCTTGATTAATTTCGATTTCAAATTTTGATATCATTTTGCTGTCATTCAAAATTATTATAAATATTGAAGTTTTTAAGTCATTTCAAAACTCTAGGCGACCTTGCATAAACCATCTAGTGATATACCATCAGTGCAATTAACGTATTGCATTTAGGTTTCCATATTATTGGAAAAAAACTCTACATTTAACGATTTATCCATTTTTTCACAGTGATAGCAAAAGCAGTAATCAATTTGCCATCACTGATAGCAGGAATTGTTTTCAACTTGCTCTCACAGGAACATTTTTCTGCTTTCATTTTTGATGTTTTAACCGTTAAAACGACCAAAACGACATTAACCTGAGTAATCATAATTTGCAATATCACAACATCAAAATTTGTTTTCGATTTGCTGTCAGACTTTGCTCGGGTAGTGATACCTTTGGACAATGATGACGAATTCCGGTGTGGTACAGTGGCAATAAAACAATAAATTTCACAATTTATGCCTTAGTCAAGCAATAAATATGATGAAAACTTTTGATTTTCTCACTTTTTCATTTAATCTAATATTGTTCATGTTCTTTTTCTTCTTTTTCTAAACGCAATCAAAACAAATAAAAAATGCCGAGATTCAGTAATTTGGATTACTGAGAATCTCGACAAAAAAGTGAGAGCTACCAGTTTTGCGATCGCCGAGATCCCGGTAAATTCATATTTTGCTGAGATGATTGCCGAGCACTCGGCGGTTCCAATCTCGGCAAATTATTTGCCGAGATTCGGCGAAAAAATCTTAGTGTATAAAGCTCACGTCGCACGGCATGTTTTGTTTGCAAATCAGAAATATCTCCGATGGCATCCCCGTGGAACCTATGCTAGATGTTCCGGGGTGGCCATATTAGTTGATACAGACTTCAGTCTATCGTTTCTGACTTAGTCATTCGAAATCATGGAGATTGATATGTAGCACGGCATGTTTAGGTTGAAACCCAGAAGTGTCCCCAATGAAGCCCCGCGGAACCTGTCACGGGGATCCGGATGGGTCAACCTGCTCAAATCTGGTTATCCACGCAAAAAATTTTAAGCTATTCAAAGCAACAAAGTTAAGGGCCCATATAGCCGAGGCGGTAAACGCACGGGTATTCAGCATGACCATGCTGAGGGTGACGGGTTCGATTCCCGGTCGGTCCAGGATCTTTTCGTAAAGGAAATTTCCTTGACTTCCTTGGGCATAGAGTATCTTCGTGCCTGCCACACGATATACACATGCAAAATGGTCATTGGCAGAGGAAGCTCTCAGTTAAAAACTGTGGAAGTGCTCATTGAACACTAAGCTGAGAAGCAGGCTTTGTCCCAGTGAGAACGTTACGCCAACAAGAGGAGAGGAAAGCAACAAAGTTGTTTTTTGCAATAAAATATGAATCTTTATTAAGCTAATAATAATATTTATTGAAATGGCCCTGCTTTGTTTTTAAAATAAAACCAAATTTTGTTGAAAATGACATAAGGAAAACAAATCTACCATTTTGGAAAGGACGCGTAATTGTAATTTTTGCATCAACCAATACTTCAATGAGATTCAGCAGTTTTATTTTAAATCTCCTTATTTGTCAAATTTACTGAAAATTTGATCTACAATTGAGCTGTTTTTCGGTAAGTTGAGCCATTCAATATGCTCAATGTTTTTAATCTGTTTTTGTTCTTCCAGTGAACAATAAGCATATTAAAATACGTTCATGCATACGGAATAGAGTATTGAAAGCTATTAGTTTAGGACACATTCTACGGGCCCCGTATCATCAATACCAATTTTTCAAAGTTGTGTTATGGCATATTTGACATTTTTATCACATTCTACATTACTTTTGCCATCCAAAAATGTATTCGACATGATATTATTATGACAATAAATATAAATTGAACGACGATTAAGATTAACATTAAAATCGTGATTTTAAGTCATTTAGGCACACTTTTCATCCAAACTGTCGTATTTTAAACACCAACACATTGATTTTTCAAAAGTCTTCCATCATTTATAGACAAATGTATGTGGATTTTTAAGCATAAAAAGATTTTTAATCGGAAGACATTACAACTCTGAAATATGGCTGATCATAGTATGGGTTTTTATTGCGTTGTAACGTCACGAAAAATCAACATTTTTAAATTTTATTCTAAAACGGAAAACGTTACAAATTTGAAATTTTGTATGCTCTTTGTACTCGAAAAGATCTTCCAAATGAGACTAAAAGAAAGAAAATCGGTTCACGGAAGCCTGAGTTTCACCTGGTTGAAGTTTGCGTTGTAACGTCACGAAAAAAAAGTTCTGTGGAAAAGACCAAATCTTTGTAGCTTGGACGGCTTCTGAATTGGACAAACGTAGTTCTATATTCAAAACAGTTTCGTTCTCGTTGTGTATGAGCTCTTTTTCAAGATATCGTTTATAAATTGCGTACCATTGCCCGTTTATAAACAACGCAGACTTTTGAAGGACGAGGGAGATGGTGTTTGGCCAAAATCTACGATGTAATTGTACTGTGATATTGTAATTTTTTTTAATCGTAAACAAATACCACTCAAACCGAAAATTTCTGTGATATCAGTAGCCAACAGACGAAACACTGACGAAATTACAAAGTTATTGAGTTGGTCATAGACTTACACTTGATGGATAGTTGGATTTAAAGATCCAGCGCTCCATATTTGTGTAGAGCTAACCAATCAAGACCATATTTGTAGAAATTACAGATAACAAGATGAGGAACTATCAGTCAAAATTTGAGCATTTTTGATATATTTTATAAACAGTTACGGCTTGTTGAATGTGTTTTGGGTAATTAATAAAATTGGCATGCTTTTGAAAATTTGCAACTACCACCACTGTGTGGCAGAAATTAATACCATACGGCTATTAAACTGAAAGTCCTTGATCTACCAAACAACTTTAATGAAGCAACCATCTTTCCAATTAATCACGATCCTGAGATAAGTAAAACTAAAAATGTGTATGCTCTCTAGCGCCTCCTAGTGGAAGGATTTGAAATTATACGGCCCATCAATTGAAAGTTCTTGGCCAGCCAAACAATTTTGTCGAGGACACCAACTGTCTAAATAGTTAGGATCTTGAAATATATG
Organism: Aedes albopictus; assembly: GCF_035046485.1. NCBI lineage: Eukaryota > Metazoa > Arthropoda > Insecta > Diptera > Culicidae > Aedes > Aedes albopictus. The sequence continues at coordinate 219,124,623 of NC_085138.1, forward strand.
GAATGGATATTACATCAGTGTTACATCTATTCTTGATATAACAAGAATCACCGACAAACAGACGTAACAACTACGAAATTGAAACTCATATATCTCAGGACTCTAATTATTTAGACTTTAGACTTTTAGAATGTTGATGTCTTTGGAAAAGTTGTTTATCTTGTCAAGAATTTTCAGTTTAAAAGCCGTTTGGTTCAAGTTTCTAGCTGACTAGTGGTAGTTGAAATTTTGAAAAATCATGCACTTTATATTTAGGGTAAGTGTACCAGTTATCGCCATAGCAATTCCCTATTTGGCCTTAGTGTTAATTTTAACTTTTTATAAAGTGCCCAAAAATTTTGCCAAAAAATAGTTTCTCAATTAGTCAAAATTTTGTTTGTTGAAAACTTTTTGAGAAATTCTAATCGTTTGTAAACTAATGTAAACTTTTAATTAGCGTCGCCCGGTGTGTCAGAATCCCACATCCAATAGTGAATCAGCTGTAAGTTTTTGACTTATCAAACAAATTTGCCAAAGACACTTACTCTCCAAGTAATTATGACTCTGACATAAACAGGATGTGTTTTTTTTTGTCAGAATTAGGTCTATTCTCACTGGAATCACAGAAATTGATGCTGTTACCACCGGTCATGAAAGGGTCAACGAGCGACCGTCGTTGTCGTCGTCGTCGAAGAAGCGGTGAACGTGCTCCGTTTTGTTGTCGTCTACACGACAGCATAAATGTGAATAACAGCGATCGTGAGAAAAAGCAACGATTATTATTGTTCATTGCAGTAGGCACTTTGAGAAGATGGTGTTTATCTCCATTGCCATGGAAAGTGGAAGTGAATTGTTTTTCTGTGTTAACCGAAGTGTTAACTAGTTTATTTGCCTATTGTATGTTTCTTTTATTGTTAAATAACGTGATGTTTATTTCTGTAATATTGTGAAATTGTAGATTTGCCATCGTCTAGTAGTCGTCCCGCACAGTAGGTGTGTTGATCCACTACTGTTGCTCATTGTAAGAAGTGAATCGCGTTTAACTGAATGTTGTTTAGTAACTTGTAAATCACCCAATTAGGTCGTTTTGTAATTCCGGAGATAACTGTTTGTATGTTTGTAGCCGAAAGGGAAAACTAGATTGTAAGTAGTATATGAATATTTGTTTAGTCATAGTTTATTAATGTAAATATATTTTTAGTTGAGTTTGTGACCAACATACTTCGAGATCGTTTTCCTTCGCACCCGGAGGGCGCGAACAGATGCCCCTAAGTGGTTTGCAGATCCTCAGGTATGTCTTTGGTTCAATAACTGCTCGCACATCTTAAAGCGTTTTTAATTGAATCAATGTCATTGCATAAATTATTGAAAAAATGTTTAATTCGACGACATAATTAGTTTTATGCTGGAAAATCTAAATATCTGGCGGTGCGAAGTAATGAATATCAACAGTTTAGTCTTTGGGACAAAATTAGATGAATATGGGTCGTACTAGGCCGAAGATGGGTACCATTAACCTTCATGAAGGAGTTTTCATACTGCTGATAGCAATAACTTGGCGCTCCGAGCCATTTATCAAAAAACGGATTTTCTATAGAATAAAGTTGCGCTTGGAGCAGTGAAAATAATGCAATAATGTATTTACAAATTCGGGCAGTTTTGGCTGATTATTCTGATTCTAAAATGATGCGCATTTTCGTGACGTTACAACGCGAGCAGAACCCTGTTTGAAACTGAACGGGCGTTGTAACGTCACGAAATGTAAAAATCCAAAAACGAATCCGAAATGTATCCAGCTTTCCACGCTCGCCATAATGGCGGATGCCATAAAAAGTTTGACAAGAACTGTGCCCAAAACACTGAACTGAGAATAGAAAAAAATATTCTCAGCAAGCTTTGGTTTCTAATAATAACCGTTTTGTTGTTTGCTGTCAAGGCTGGGTTTTTCACTTTTTCTTCCAAATTGCGTTATTTCAGGTTATTAGGTACTAATAAATTTAATTCTTATTTTAGGAAATGCCGCATGAGACAAGTTATTCGCATGTATTATTTATGCTTGAACGAGAAACGGAAACGCTACTTGGTATTCACGGATGGAATTGTGTCTTGTGGCCCTCTTGGTGCTAATCGGTCTCGGCAAAAATCGGTTGGTCATCAAACACTGCCTCTTACTTTCCTGCTCCCGGCCTCGAAACCTCAATGCAAGTTCACATTGGTTTTATACCAACATTCAACCAATTTTCCAAATAACCACCATTGTATTTTAAATAAATTAACAGAATTTTTTAAGACATGAATCAAGAGGTTGATGCCTCGGGAAAGAATTTCGAGACGAAGAAGTAGTTTTTCTGCTAACTGTTGGTAAAGAGTTTTATTCATTTATTTGCTTTTCTTTAATATGTCCTAACGTCCATGGAACCTCCCTAAGGACACCATCTATTTTTGTACGTTTTTATTGCTCTCTGCAAAGTAACGTCGTGAACCGTCTAGTTAGATAGCATAGGAATTGACACGTGGATAGGTGGTTCTGAGTCGACGACGTTTTGAGAACCAATAACAAACTGATTTACTACACGAACTTGTGTAAATTTTTGGAATAGGTACATTGCGGACCTCAGTGGAGCAGCTAGGTCTTGTTATCTTATGCAGGCAGTAGCATTGGTCTTGTGTCACCGGGTCTTGTATTTGATAGGTCGAGCACGCATCAGGAATAGTCACACGCAATCACTTCCGAAATGTAGCGGACTGTTAGGGAACCTGATAGAACTGGGGTTCATACAAATAGCAAGTGTTTATTGGTATAGGTTTGCATTTCCAGTGAGGTTTTTTCGGATCACAGAGCCAAGGAGTGGACACGATGTAGTTGAAAATGGACGCAGTGCGATGACGGGAACTATGAAAAAGTGAAGATGTTGAACGGTTGAACATGGGCGGATTGATCTCAAGTTCGAGAGAATTCTGCATGTAGCGAGTCCGTTTTGCTTTCAAGAATTATAAATGGCATATGCAAATAACTTGTCTCATGCAGCATTTCCTAAAATAAGAATTAAAATTGTTAGAAATAAACTTAAATAACGCAATTTGGAGGCACTTTTTGAAAAACCCATCCTTGACAGCAAACAACACAACGGTTATTTCTAGAAACCAAAGCTTGCTGAGAATATTTTTTTTCTATTTTCAGTTCAGTGTTTTGGGCACAGTTCTTGTCAAACTTTTTATGGCATCCGCCATTATGGCGAGCGTGGAAAGCTGGATATGTTTTATTTCACTGTATTGAAGAACAAACCAATAAACTTCAATAGTGGGAGAAATTTTCAGTTTAAAATAAAAAACCGAGCAAATTTTTCAAGATGTTGGTTACGTGGTAGAAGGGGCCAAATTCTAGCGCGTTGTAACGTCACGCTACAAATACGCATTTTAAACAAGTTTTTCTAATGAAAACTTTATGTTAAACAGGTTAAACATATCGGAAGTTTTATAAGGAATCTGAATTTGACAAGTGGAAATGACAGTGGAAAATCTGACTACGAATACGTAGAAACGTTGTAACGTCACGGTAGAATGTGTCTTATCTCGATGGCGTGATTTTAAATAGCTGGCGGTGTAAAATAATGGATCTCAGCGCGCTAGTCTTTGGAACAAAACTAGAAGAATATGGGTGATACTAAAGCTGAAGATGGGTGCCGGTGTCAATAACCTTCATGAAGGAGTATTCATACTACTGATAGCAATAACTTGACCCTCCGAGACATTTATCAAAAAACGGATTTTCAATAGAATAAAGTCCCCCTTGAAGCAGTGAAGATAATGCAATGATGTATTCACAAATTCTGGTAAAATTGACTGATTATTCTGATTCTAACATGATGTGCATTTTCGTGACGTTACAACGCGAGCAGAACCCTGTTTGAAACTGAACGGGCGTTGTAACGTCACGAAATGTAAAAGTCGATTATTGAAAAACAAATCCGAAATTTAAATGTCTTATTCCATTGAATTGAAGAACAAACCAATTAATTTCAATGGTAGAAAAAAAATCCGAATATCATAAAAATCCGAGCAGATTTTTTAAGATGTTGGCAGCGCGTTAGAGAGGGTCGGATTCTAGCGCGTTGTAACGTCACGCTACAAATGCGCATTTTGAACACGTTTTTCTAATGTAAACTAAATGTTCAACAGGTTAAATATATCAGAAATTTTACAAGGAATCCGAATATGAAAAAATATTTTAAGGTTTACGCTCGTTTTCATGAGTTATAGTGGAAAACCTGACTACGAATGCGTCAAAACGTTGTAACGTCACGGTAGAATGTGTCTTAGGTAATTTTGAGCTTTATATTTATTTTTTTTTATTTATTTATTATATTTATTTATTTTTGCCAATAAAAAGATAGATTTTCTTCCAGGGCCTGCTAAAAGAGGTGAATTCTAAACACGACAGATACATCGCTCACACTCAGATTTGATTACCGAACTCGGTAAAATTTTACTGGGTTTATGATCAGCAGAGAAAACTCAGTAATTTTTGTTGCTACCGAAAACTCAGTAATGCGAAAGATTTCAGATCTGTCAAAAATAAATTTTCGCGCCATAATTCTTACTGTCTTTTTCGGTAAAGCGATTTTTGTTTACTTCTGAATTGCTGAGTTTTTCAGCTGTTTAAGCAGAACCCCGCTTGCTGGAATACAAATTTATTTCTTATTTTATTCTATTTAGCATTGCTAGATTAAAGCCATCTCATCGGAATCATGCTGCTTTGCGTTTCAAGCACTTTCCTGCGGGAGGCTTCCCACTTTTAATATTCTATTTCAGCGCCTTGCACAGTGGTTGAAATCGCGAAAAACACGATCGTGGGCATTTTGAGTGTGATAATGTGAAAATAATATAATGTGATGTTCTGCAAAGTTGTTACATATTTTAAGGAGCAACTTTTGATAACTTTTGATTTTTGATAAATTTACCCAAAAGTTAGATGAAAAATCTATTTTCTACAAAAGCAAAGAAAACTAAATGGTGTCTTCGGCAAAGTTATAGATAATATCATGCAGAAAAATATTGCCGAAGAGACTTTTGCTCTATCTTTTGAAATGAGCGATATATAATAAATTTAGTATAAAAACCCCTTAAAACCTTGAAAAGCCGCTAAATGCTTTATATCTCTTTTGGATTAGGTTTTCGAGGCTTCCGATGTTCTGAAGACTTTTTCATTATGTTATTGTGCATCTTTTTTCTTAAGACAGTGTTGCCATATTTTCATTGTTTCTATGTGATTTTTTAATTTTCATTTAAAAAATGACTGTTTTTAATAATGAGATAACTCGAAAAGTTGCAAAAAGTTGCAAAAAAATCAAAGCATGATGAAAAGTTGAATAAAATTGCTATCTTGTACAGGTCAACTGATGAGTTGCTCTCTGTCTCTTCGATGCTTAAAATCTGTTTGAAAACTGTCACTTTCACACTTTTAAATGTTGAAATAAATACTTTTTCCATGTGATAATCTAAAAATTGTGCTATACAATGTTCAGCAAAGTTGTTGCATATTTTTAGAGCAAACTTTTGACAAAATTTAAAAACAAATTTAAAAAAAAATGCCTTAAAGTTAGATAAAAAAATATTTTTCTTGGGAATCCGCAAATCAAAATGGCGTCTTTAGGAAAGTTGTTCTAAATGGTAAATGGAAAAACTTTGTCGAAGACACCATGACTCTATCTTCAAAAATGACCATTTTAGAGCTGATTTTATGAAAAAAAAACCCTTAAAACTTTAGAAAAACATGAAAATTTCACTTAACTTTTTTATATTTGATTTCCTTGACATGGAATGTTTTAGGAACTATTTTGTATTCAATAAATGCACAATTTTGTCGAAGACACTAAGAAGTTATCTTGAATATTTCTCTTGATAACATGCGTTTTCAAAGAAAAAAAGCACATTTTTGAACCAAAATATTTTTTTATCTAACTTTAAGGCAATTTTTTTAAATAAGTAATTTTGTCAAAAGTTTGCTCTAAAAATATGCAACAACTTTGCTGAACATTGTATAGCACAATTTTTAGATTATCACATGGAAAAAGTATTTATTTCAACATTTAAAAGTGTGAAAGTGACAATTTTCAAACAGATTTTAAGCATCGAAGAAACAGAGAGCAACTCATCAGTTGACCTGTATAAGATAGCAATTTTATTCAACTTTTCATCATGCTTCGAATTTTTTGCAACTTTTTGCAACTTTTCGAGATATCTCATTATTAAAAACAGTCATTTTTTATAGGAAAATTAAAAAATCACATAGAAACAATGAAAATATGGCAACACTGTCTTAAGAAAAAAGATGCACAATAACATATTGAAAAAGTCTTCAGAACATCGGAAGCCTCGAAAACCTAATCCAAAAGAGATATAAATCATTTAGTGGCTTTTCAAGGTTTTAAGGGGTTTTTATACTAAATTTATTATATATCGCTCATTTCAAAAGATAGAGCAAAAGTCTCTTCGGCAATATTTTTCTGCATGATATTATCTATAACTTTGCCGAAGACACTATTTAGTTTTCTTTGCTTTTGTAGAAAATAAATTTTTCATCTAACTTTTGGGTAAATTTATCAAAAAACAAAAGTTATCAAAAGTTGCTCCTTAAAATATGTAACAACTTTGCAGAACATCACATTATATTATTTTCACATTATCACACTCAAAATGCCCACGATCGTGTTTTTCGCGATTTCAACCACTGTGCCTTGGTCAGCTTTGAAAATTCTGCCTCATGAGACGCTGTCACATAAAGAAGAATCGGCAATATTTACCGAGCTTTTTTGTCAGAACTGGATCATCTTTCTTTTTGCCTGTTTGCTTGAATGGCAATAGTCTCGTCCGAAGGCAGACCTACCTTTGCCACTGGCCAGGGCGCTGAATTTTGGATTAAAAAGTACCTTTCCCGCAGGATGCTGAAGTAGCAAAATTTGGATGATGACTCCGGTGCTGGCTGATCCAAAGTTTTCGATTGACGTCTGCGACCGCGCTCTGATGTGTTGACGTTTTGTGCTTACTGGCAGTTCAGTAAAATTAGTTTTAACCGATAGTTCGGTACTTGTTTTCACTGAGTTTTTTCGTTTCACTGTTCATGTCCGGTAAAGTATCAGTGTTACGGTTTGCTCAGCAATAAAAATTACCGAATTCAGCAAAAAGAGAAATCGTTTACTGATCATAAGCAAGATTTAGAATTGAAAGCTGAAATTTCAGTATTTTTGCTGTTTTACGGTTCAAGAACCGTATTTTTTTTTACCGAACAGCGAATAGAAGATTGAGTGTGTATTGAGTATACTTCATATCTTGATGCCAAAAAAACAGCATTTTTGTATCGTCAATGCGGAAAACAACAAAAATTTCCATGTTATTGATTATTAGGCAATAAAAAACAGAAAAACAAATGAAAATTAAATTTATCTAAACAAATAAAACATTATTTGATGCAAAAACCGAAATGCATTATGTTAAAAATAAGTTTTGTTACTTTAAATCAAAGAAAATTGTTATTTCAAAAAATAAACATTGTTATTTCAATACATAAAATTTGTTGTTTTAAAAAAATGTTTTGTAGAGCTGCTAATAACCCAGCTGTCAAGCTCAAAAATTGTTTTTTGTTGATTTAAACCCTGATAAAAATTTCCAATAGAATCACCCATAAACTACCATTAAATAATGATAAATTTGACTGTTCAACAACAAATTATATTGTGTACTTATTTTCCTGCTGAAAATTCTCTACTGAAACTACAATACATGAACAATAAAATCTATGGCACTAGAGATTTCAATAATAAAAACACTAAATTGTATGGTAGTTGACTCAATTTGCTCCAGAAAATTTGGATTTTTTTATGGTAAAGATACATAACAACCCCCATTTTCTATTGTAAAAGTGACATTTACAATACATGCTATGGTGGAAAACAATAGAGCCTGTTGTTACTCTATCGTTTTAAACAATTGAATTAATGGAAACTACCATTCATTTCAGCGTATTGTAACAATACATTCTGTTGTATCTCTATGATCTTTTTATCAGGGAAGTCATGATGTGCATAGAATCTATAAAAGCGCATTAGGCCGGAAAATAATGCAGAATTTTTTTTTGCAACAATACATAGTTCATTTAAGGCAAAACTGGAACACTGCAAAAACTGCAAATATTTATTTTATGTTTCGTACACATATAGTTTTGCATTTTGTCTGGACAAATGATGTTTATGTGTGACACACATAACGAATTATTTTTTGGTATTTATTGTTATGTTGTGTGATCACACATGAAAACAGTTCAATATGACACATAATATCAATAACATTGCTTATATATTTGATAGATGTGCTCAAATGGTTTTTATATTAGATAATATAAGTTCATCGGGGATTAATGTTAAAATATTGATCCAGATAGCCTAACATGATTTTAAAATATTTTTCGTTTTTGCAAAAACCATTTTTGAACAAAACTTCACAAAAAAATGGTTTCTGCAAAAGTGGAAAACATTTTCCACCTCAAAAAAAATCAGAAGATACCTTGATCCATACTCTACATGTGTACGAAAGCCGATTTTGAAAATATTGCTTCGTTATTTAATAAAAAAATCAAAAACCAAAAAAAAATGAGGAAATGCTTTCAGTTTCGCCTTAAGTTCAGAATTCTTTTCTCTGCGTGTCGCAGGTGTGGTTCACTGTTCGCTGAAAATCGATGGCTCAAACACAATAACAAACGAAATAATCACTTTTAGCCATTTTGGCAACTTCCTGACCCCAGCACAATCCGGAATATCCCCGGAATAGTTCCGGATATTGCATTTCAAAGGCGACATTCAAAAAAAAAAAATCGGATAGAAACTGACGAAATGACAGCATTTTGTAAATTAGTTGTCGGGGGTCGGGTACGTGAAGGTTAATGTCAAAAAGTGCACACTTAAAAACTTAGAAATTTACACGGGACGTAAACTATCAACGTACCTAAAAATTTCAGGACTGAATAGCAAATATCACTTAATTTTACAGGTGGAAAGGAGTCGACGGAACGAATGGTTTGCTGAGTAGTGCAGAATGATTTTGGAGAAGAAAAACAACAAAGTGAGGGCGGTAATGCTGCAGCAAGGAAACCAGCAGAACGTGGAACGAGACGAGTAGTAGAGCACTCGACATACAAGAAGTATGTAAGTCTCAGACTGACGTAATCTTCTTCATCGTCTATCTTTGCATAGGTATGCCTTATGAGTAGAAGTAATGGTACTAAACGAAAGTTACTTATTATTACTATTTTTTTTTTTTTTATTTAAACTTCATTTCTAATTTTTCTTTTGTAAAAATAAAGCGAAGTGAAGTATTTTTTGTGTGTCTAGTGTCTCAAGTGAAACAAGTTCTGCTAACCAGCTCTCAAAGTGATAGTGAAGAGAAAAAGAAGTGGAAACAGCACACCTTCCTCTTTCGGGAATGAAAACGCTACCTAGAAGAAGTATAGTGCGAGGAAATGGAAGTGCTGTACCGTTCCTAAGGAAGTTCTGCAAGTAAAAAAAAAAGCATAAGCTGTAACAAATGAACCCCGTCATATCGCACATATTTTCCATCTCTTTATTATTGTGGATTTACCGGCTACTTGCACACTTATTTTAGAGTCACTTGTTCGGCTGTTCTATTTTCGGTAAAAGTTCGGATTACCGAAGTTCAGCACAGTTTTACCGAACGTTCGGTAAACATTACCGATGATTCAGTAGAGTTTACCGAACGTTCGGTAATTTTTTGACGAACTTCGGTAATATGTTGCTGAACATTCGGTAATCTGAACTTTTACCGAAAATAGAACAGCTGAATACGGTAATTTATTTTAAGTGTGTGTATTATACCGGTCGCTTCAATGTGGCCTCCAAAGTAGCCGTTTTATAAAAAGAGTAACTTTAAAATTATTTTAAACATTTTTATTGTATGCGCTATTCCTCGTTGCCACTAGCTACTCAGCGACAATCATTTTTTGATAATCAACCCAAGTAACCATGGCGTTGAAGCCTTATTGCATGCAGATATATGGTGTATTTAGTGCAATCATTACTTTATATGCAAACTTAAGGTTAATTTAAAGTAGAAATGGGCAATTATAGAATCAAATTAAGATTATATTGGTATAATCTTGAAGCAGTCGCATAATTGCCCATTTCCACTTTAAATAAATTTTAAGTTTGCATGTAAAGTAATGATTGCTCTAAATACACCGTATATCTGCATGCAATAAGGCTTCAGCGCCGTGGTTACTTGGGAAGTTGATTTTTATATGAAAACGGCTACTTTGTAACGGCTACTTAAGTAACCGGTAGAAAACAAGTAGCCGGTAAATCCACAATATCGTGGTACCGCCAAATCGAAGTCGTCGCTTGAAGCAACTGTGAAGTTGCAGCTGCGAAGTATATTTGAATCTTTTTTTTCTGTTGCGCATCATTAAGCAAATTAAGTGCTACAGTGTTCACTATTCCAAATTAAGTTGCGACATTTCTAAGTAGGTTAAAAATCAATTTTCGCACCGCCGGTCACTTCGAATTTCAACCAAAAGCATAATATTAATTTACAGCTTGCTCTCAGTATGAATCTTGTATTCAACATGGCATACAAAAAATTCTTTAATGTAAAGTTTAGTGAAATAAAAAAAAAATATATATATATATGCAAAATTAAGCAACTCAAAACCGACAAAGTAGCTGATAAGGATGGTATCACAGCATAGCTCACTAATACCCCGGACAGGCATGTGATTCCTGTACAACAGTACGCAGTGTCAAGAAAATTTTAACAAGACTCTGACTTGAACTGAGAGAACTTTCAGTATGGCACTCATTTCAAGCGCAATTGTACAGTGATTCTTGTATCACATGTGTGTCATAAGTATAAGATGGGCTCGAATCAGTTCGCCACCTGTCAGTACTGGTTGATAGACAGGATTTGAGAAAACGAGCAGCTAGCGGAGAAGTAGAGGGAAGGGGTGAACTGTGGCATTTTCAAGACAGGCGACCATTTAGGATGTGTTAACTTCTGAACTATCACCATTTTGAATGCCGACTACAAAGTGTTACACCAGATCATCTTCTGCCGTCTGCCACCTAAAACAAGTGAGTTCGTGGGAGGTGATCAAGCCTGCTTCATTAACAGCCGGATGAGAACGGACCTGATCTTCACCGTGCGGCAAATCTTCCAGAAATGTCGTTAATAACAGGTCCCAACGCATCACCTGTTCATCTGCTTCTAGGCGGCACAAGGCAGTATCGACCGCACAGAGCTATGGAAAATCATGTATGAGAACGGTTTTCCTGGTAAACTGACAAGACGGTGGTATCACATTTCCCGGAATGCCACTTCCCGGAATGCCATTTCCCGGAGTGACATTTCCCGGAATGACATTTCCCGGAATGACACATTTCCCGGAATGATAATTTTCCCGGAATGATCATTTTCCCGGAAAGCCATTTTCCGGAATGCCATTTGCCGGAGTGACATTTCCCGGAATTACTAATTTCGAGAAATGAAGTATCAAGTCATTAGGGAGCTAGCGTGCTAGGTTATTGAATGTAATGGCTTATTGGCTTCTAAGGACGGACATAGGGCAACCTAGTCGAATAGTTTGATTTTGATATGTGCTCGAGGTATGAGCACCTTGAAAGAACAGCCTATTTTCAAAAGAAGGAAAAATATCTGATGGGAGAGTTTGTGATGTGGTCAATATTACAGTATCATTGCATCCTAAATAAATGAATTGCTAATGTTGTATACATATACTTCGAAAGAACAGCCTATTTTTAAAAGATGGAAAAATCTCTGATGAGAGAGTTAGTAGTATGTACCTTGCGGTACCCATATTCTGAACGGTTAAGGGAATCTCACAACAAACACTAAAATAAATGGAGTTCTTGTTGCTAGAGATAATGCTTCACATTACCATCAAGTGTGTTTGTTGTCTAGCTAAATGTATAAAATAAATTGAATCTCATAATAACTTCCAGTCTCTGATCTAGACATATTTTTGTTTGTTGACGACGTGTTCCTAATTATGGACACCATAAGAAGCCGTGGTCCTAATTCTGAACACATAGTGTTACTTACTTACTATGTACAAACACATTCTTTACGTTCGCAGTTCAGTCAAAAACGGCATGTTTTGTAATGATTGGATAATAGAGGGGCTTAATAAAATCAACACCTCAACTCTCGATTCAATATATGCTTCATAAAAGGAAAATTTATTTTGCGTTAGCCGACTGTTCAGAATATGGATCTGTCTATAATATGGTGCTCGCACGGTATATGCATTTATGATAATCAAGCCATTCAACTCGGCTGCTATACTGTACTATTGGCGCCACTCTACTAACGTTCCCATCAGAGATTTTTCCTTCTTTTAAAAATAGGCTGTTCTTTCGAGGTGTATGCTGCCTATAATCGCATAACTGTCCCATACGAATAGGAAACCCAGCTAATATGGGACTGATATGCGATCATAGGCAGTATGTGTTTCATAATAATACCATTCCATTAGACTGCCCAGTGGCCATCCCATGGACCATCCTTTTAAAGCTGTGGTAGTTTGCTTCAAAATGAAGTACAGGCTGATAGGTTGGTTGCATTTGTTGTTTTTTTGGTATGTACTTTGCTATGGTGGATGAGAAGGTCTAAGGGCTTTCGACTAAAACACCTTCGATTTATCACAGACAACCGGCTGGTTGGTCCGATGAGAGCACGACATACGAAGTCCTTCACGGACAACTGAATGGTTGGTCCGATGAGGACATTCCAATCAAGTTCCCTCACGGACAACCATGAGGGCACGATAAAATCAAATTCCATCATTTTATATATTAAAGGCTTGATAAAAAGCTCTTCCAATTATAAAGAAAAGGAGATGTGGTATTTTTGTGCTAATTAAAGCTGAGGATTATGATTGAATTCACTACCAGTTTAACTGCCAAGAAGATAACACGCAACCCACCAAAAAGTCATTCGACCTGTAATATCCTATTCGGCCTATTGACACTTTCGTTCTGAAGTAACATAGTTCAGCCTCAATGATCCAGCATCATTCCGGGAAATGTCACTCCGAGAAATGGCATTCCGCGAAATGTGTCATTTCGGGAAATGGCATTCCGCGAAATGTGTCATTCCGGGAAATGGCATTCCGGATAATGTGTCGTTCCGGGAAATGTCACTCCGGGAAATGGCATTCCGGGAAATGTCATACCACCGACAAGACTGATTAAAGCAACAATGGACGGAGTGCAAAACTGCGTAAGAGTTACTGGCAAACTATCGTGTTCATTCGGGTCTCACCGGATCTCACCACTAGGTGACGGATTCTCTTGGAAACACAATCTAAAGATACACAATCTATACGTTGACTGACAAGCAGCGTGCAAATTAGAGAAAAGATATGGGCTTTGGCATATACTGCCAGATCGTGGTTTTCTGATAAAACTGGTTGGGCTGCAACATACAACGATAGGTACCTCGAAAAACAGTGTTCGGACCGTGGACAAAGTGTCTGCAGCGTTTGTGACTTGATATGGTTCACCCTCTTTGTGTAAGGGTCATTTTTTGACTCAAACTGTACACTACGTCAGCGTACACTACAGTCACTTGATGCAATAGGAAGGATAAGCAGAGTGGTTTACTATTCAATATTGCAATCAAAAGAGCAACTAGGAAACACGACTGCAAATACGAGCACATATGTTCTTTGGTGTGCTGGACGATATTCATACCTTTTGCTCCTTTCAAGAAAGAAAAGCCCAGGATGAACTCAACCAAGACAAATTACATGGCTGTGGGTAGAAGGCAGGCCTATTTGTGTTTGTGATGATGTAGTGATTGCTGAGAATGTTAATAAATTATGGAAAAACGTGTGGTTTTCTTCAACAGTAGAAACAGCAATTAACCAAGAAAGTACTACTAAGCCAATTGGGGCAATGCTAATGCAACACATACCTCATGTTAGATTCGTCCGACAAGTCTTGCTGCAGAAGTGGTTGTTCGTCTTCAATTTCATGATCGTGCATCGACTGCTGCGTCTGCTTTCCACCTTCCCGTTCGCTTTCATGACACTCGCATTGACATTCCTCCGGTTTAACGTAGTTGTACACCACCCCGGCCATTGGGGCTTTGTCATCTACTGACTCTGCTTGCGGTAAAGTAGTAATGCGCTTAGGTGGTTTCCTTTTCTCCGGAATACTTTCAAAATCTATCCACTGCTGTGTCGAGCCTTTGCGTGGTGGTAGAGGAGGCGGCTCCTCTTCTACATTAGACGATTGGCTGGTGAATGTTCTCTCTTCCCCATTGTTGGATGTTTGTGCCTGGCTGGTACTACTTATTCCCTGTTCGGCGAATTCGAACCAATTCTTGCCGGACGAAATTGAAGCCTTTCGAGGCGATCTTGATTTGGGTGCTTTATCCATTGCTATGTCATGCTTTTTTGGTAGGCTTATTCTAAGTTTTTCGCCACGAACTAGATGCCCATCGGTATCGTCTGTTATTTGTGTAATACCACAATAGTTTTCTAGTGAGGCAGGGTGAATTGGTGTTGTAGATCTAGGCCTTTCAAGTGGGCATGTCTTCATTTCCATCTGTGCCCGCTCTTTCATCGGTACCAGTTTGACACCAACGGAACGTTCTTCTGGTAACGTTGTCGGTATGTACGGCAGTTCATCGTCGAATGACTCTTGCAACACTAATCCCGCACTCTCGTGGTCTTCAATAGCCAACATGTTGGGATGCATGTGCTTACTCGTGGTCGTGGAGTCCACTTCGGAATCCTTTTCGCTCTCTGATGACACACCTTGTTCGTCGTTGGAAGCAGTAGACTTTCTATCTGGTACATTTAGAGCACTCTTGGTCTTTGAAGACATCTTAACTGTGCTGTCATCTCGACTAGTATCTTGAGAAACAGAAGATTCTTCGCTTACTGTGGGATTCAGCTCATTCTTGCGTCTAGCCATTTCGGATTTTTGTTGCATGTTAAGTATTTCTTCCGGATTTTCTATGTAGCGTGAATGACGATGAAAATCTATGGAATCGCCGGATGTGCTGTCTGACCTACTGAACCGCTCTTTTGGACTTCGTCTTTTTACACTATCTATTTGTTTATTACGATATACAACAGGTGGTGTTTCACTCGCTGACAACTCCGTTTTGCCAGCTGCTTCTCCGTTTACTGACCCAGCCTGAACTGCTTCCGATAGCTGACTACACTGGCTTTCGGTTTTCGAAATGCTGAACTGAGTAGTGAAAGTTTGCTCTTGGCTGCCGGAACCTACTTTCATTGAAAAAAGAAGTTGTTTCCTCTCTTTGGCGGTCATATTGGCAATCGCTGCGGCTTGTTTCATTTCCTGGTGTTCAATATTCACTTCAGTTACAACTGGGACAACGGCTTCATTTTCGTTGGACTTTGGACTAGGGACGACACCATTCTGGTTCGATTGATTGGCTGAAGGTAAGGCATTTGCTGTATTGGTTGGTAACGTATTGCTAGGTTGGTGTGCTGCTGCTGAAATAACTGTGTCTTGGCTATCTTGTGAACTGTTGCGTTGCACTTCCATGCTCCATAAACTATCACGTTCCTTCTCCTCAGTTGGAGATCTCAATGGTATTGTTATGGTACCATCAGGGTTTTCTATTCGATAGCACTTCAAGGGTGGCATTGGCTTAGGTCTATTGTGAATAGTAACGATACAATTATTGCTTAGCTTCACAGATTGGGTCGAAGGAGAGACTTTGTCAGGAACTATCTCCGGTTCTGGCTTTAAAGGCGGTGCTGGATTAGTGGATAACAATGGTTTCATTTGCTTTTCTTCTGGCGGGGTGTGCAGAGGAATATGTATGCTCTTACCATCTAATGGTGTATCGTAATATCTCAAGTTAGGGCGAGGGTTTGCAGTAGATGGAGATTCATGTTTGAACTTAAACTCAACGTTTGCTACATTAGATAGTGTACCATGAGGATTAGCATCAATAGGAGAAGGGGATTTTGATTTTGTACCATTTTTCTTGGGTTTGAAGATGGCTAACACAGACTTTTGTTTGCTTGGAGTAGTGTTTAAAGAAGCCGTATCCCTTTCTCTGCTCTTACTACGCGATCGTTCCCTAAACTCGTGGGAAATGTTTGATCCACTCTTCTTTCGCATATGGCTACCACCGGGAGAATCAGGGCTAGCTGAATCTTTCAGCTTGAATATAGAGCAGAAGGAACTTTTTCTTGAGAATGTTGTATTCGCGGGAGATGGTGATCGGCTGCCGTTCTCACGTGATAATTTGGCATGACGAGTTGGTTTGGGGCTAACGCTAGTGCCAGCACGAGACGATCCCTCTCTTTTGTCTCGTGAACTTTCAAGATTCAACGAGCGGGGTTTCTTCTGATCATCTTCCATTATTCTTTCGTTATCAGCTATTCCATTATCGCTATAGCAGTGGTCTGGCTTTAACTTTATTCTTATGTATTCAGTTCCACTTGGCATTACACCTACTATCGGCTTATTTAAATCAGTTGGTGGAATGTAACGCTTATTTGAAATACTTCTACTGGTTTGCGGTGGTTGAATCAGTTCCTCCTTTCGAGTTATGTTTGCATTGCTGTCTGATTTCCGTCGGATCAATTCAGTTTCTGGTACATTATTGCTTTTCACCGCTGTGAATGTGGTATCCATGTTGACACCTTCTGCTATAACGGCCTCAGTAGGATCCTTTTTTCTTGATAGGATAACTTGCTCGAGCATTTTGGCAGTTGACGGTTCAATACTACTTGGAATGCTTCCATCGGTGATCCCATGTAAGGGTTTAGGACCGCAGAACGATGTTTCCAGCAGCATACGATGAGGGGAAGGTGAACGAGATATTCCAGACACTCCGGACACAGCAGATAGTTTACTGTTGGCTGACCCTTGACTTCCAACGCTAGATATACGACTAGTACGACCAGAAATACACAAAAATGCAGCAACTTCCGAACTTGCAGAATCTTTGCGCTGATGATGAAGTGAAATTGATTGTGGTTCATCAAATTTAAACATCACGGGGGAGTATCGCTGAAATATAAATTATGCTAAAAATTAAGGATTTAAAACTAGGGTGAAGGAGCCTCTTACCGGTGCTTGTGGTTTTTCTCTTTCGGTTCTTCCTTTTTCTGGTTCCATGAACTGCAATTCTTCGGTAGAGCTTCGTAAGTCCATTGTTCCCTCCTCTCTGTATCCAAGAACACCAGAATCCTGCAATGTGCCAGTCCCAACCTATTAAGAGACGATAGGATTTACACCTAATATGTTGTAAAGTGTAGATAGTTTCCTCATCAGTGAACATTGTGACTTTAATGCCCAACTAATTTAAAATGGCAATTCAATCATGATGTTGCTGTGTAAGTGTTAATTAGTACTACCAAAATATTCGAGTGGCTAAGTGTAAACCGTGTGTACTGCATTGGGATTACACATGCTGTGTTACATTGCACCAACAATTAAAAAACTAAATTATACTATGATTTATTGCCACAAGAATTTCTTTCGAAAATCATAGTTACGAACTATGATTTTTGATTCAAAGCACCAACTATTATTGCCATACTGTTACTGTACAAATTTCATAACACTCACGTATGAAAATCATACGAATAACGTATAAAATTTTAAATTATGTCTTATGACTATCATGAAAAATTTTTAAAATATTTTGCACAGAATAAAAAAAATCGCAACCTGGAATTGAACCAGGGACATTAGGGTGATAGAGCAGATGCTTTACTAGTGCGCCAATTAATGGTTTGTTGTTTTCTGGCAACGACGCACATTGGGCAGAATCAAGCCCAAAGGTGGAAAAAATTAATAACTTTCTTAATACAAGGCCCCATGTGACCATCGATGGCTTATCCGAAAGCAAATTTTCTCAAGAATTGATTGGTGAATGATTCATGTACGGGCAATTACTCTGAAGCGAGTTATAGAGCCCGTTTTACCCCAGTTTCTCCTATAATTTGGGAATTTCTGCTATTTTACGGCATGTGTTATGATTTTAATGGTTTTTTCGCTGGGGTGCCATCGCCCTAACTCCATTGAGTATCATTACATACAGAAAGTAAATAAAGTATTGGAATTTTAGGGTATTGTGGGGTTAATTGGGAAGTGGTATATTTTCAAGGTAAAAATTCATTTCATTTTGTTAATGATTTTTTTACGTAACAATAACTAAATAAATGATCGAATACACATGGATTATTTCTAAAGAAACCATTTTTGGCGAGTTTGATGTCAAAGTATTGGTAATATTTGAGTTTTCACGCATACAAATATGAGAAGTTCTCATTCTAATACCACCGATTCCAAACATTTCCAAACGATTACCCATTGCTTATATACTCCAAAAATATCCTAAATGTTGTTTGCGCATAGCCATAGCATTGTACCCTAAACTTCTAAATTGTATAGGAAGCAGAAATATTACTGCTTGGCTTTTCATCAATATTAAGTCACATCATGCACAGAAATTTCAAGTTGTTTAAATTTGAAAACATTAAAAAATAAGTTTGTAGGGGAATTTGGGTAAACTAAGCTCTAAATCTATATGCTGCCGCAATCTCCCGTCTATGAGGATATGCGCTAACAAAAAAAATAGGGGGAACTGGTGTAAAACGGGCTCTATAGCTCGCTCCAGAGTAGTGGCCCGTACATCAATCATCCACCAACCAATTCTTGAGAAAATTTGCTTTCGGATAAGCCATCGATGGTCACATAGGGTATTGTATTAAGAAAGTAATTATTTTTTTCCACCTTTGGGCTTGATTTTGCCCAATGTGCGACGTTTCATGATATATCGTATGATTTTCATAAGAGTCTTCTTATGTGGTTTTCATATGTCAAGTCTTATGCATTTCACTGCCTTTATGTATGAAAAGCATACAAAAACTATGAAATAACGAAAAAAATATAAATATTTGATTCATGACATGCAAACTATGAAAAACATACGTAAGCTGGTATTCTAAACGGAGTTTGCGGTGGGCTTAAGGTGCATAGGTAATAAAACTGCACTTCGAATTTTTATTAGCATATAAATCAAAAACATCATGCTATTCAAAATTCTAGATGTGGCTTGTGATTCATTAACTTAAACGTGGGTGGCACCGTGTTATAGTATGTAGTCCCAACAGCATATCCTAACATGCCTTCCAAAGTCTAACAGTACCTGGTCGAACACATTTTCCGGGCTGCTGTCCCTGCTGTCGTGGTGTGACGAGTGAGACGAAGCTCTGCTAATGTCGATTCTGGGCGTCGAAGGAGCTAGTGCACTTGTGCTACCAACTGCACTCGGAGGCGACTGCCTCTTTGGCGATTCGCATTCCTTGGCGCTATACCAACGAGATTTGTGACTTTGGCCTGTAGCTTCCATCTGGGGAAATTGGGAAAGCAACCATTCGTTAGTTTTTTAAACTTAAGCATAGTCACGATGAATGAAGCTTCTTTTAAAAAAACGACAACACAGTATTATTAACCTTCTTCAAAGAATAAACTCTATCTCGTTATTGATAGAGTAAGAACCTAAAAAAAAGAAGTAGATTAAAATAAATCCTAGGGCTGATTTTTTTAAATATAGATAAATTTTCAAGTATGTAAATAAGCGTGATATCTACACAGTGCTTTCACATTGATTTGGGAAATTGTTGAAAAAGAAGAAATATTGAAGAGAGTTTACTATGTACATTGTGATGTGAAACAACTAATAATCTATGTACAAATGTAGTCTAGGTGTAGTAAAGGGAGAGAAATAGCATCACATTCATTCAAGGATCGGTATATTTGCCTCACTCCATTCATATTCACTCCTCTTTACTGAAGCAAATCGAGAAAGAAGCAGCAAACGGATCGTCGTGATCAAACACGCAACCCCATCACCAGTGGGAAGCGATGAGCCAGCTGCTTGACATGAATATTCGTTGCCATTCGTCGCAGTCTGGATCGCACGCGAATGAATGAATGGCGAATGGTGAAGAATGCTGGTGAGCGATCAAAGCGGCTATTATCATAAGTAGAAGAGAATTTTTGCATGTAATGCATACATTTTTACTGTATTGTTGCTGAAATGCTAGATTAGCAAAGAAAATAATTCGAAAACATCAAAAATTCGTATGCACAATATCAATCGCATCACTCACGAATCGTATTCGCTTGCGATGCGAATGTGGACGAATGAGTAATTTCCAAGTGTGGCTTCCCACCGTTCGCCGGAGTTTGCTGTCGTCGCTGACAAGCATACACACGAACTAAAGCGACAACCGTTCGCTGCTGACTGTCTTCGAATGTGGGAGAAGATAAAAAGTGGAAATCAGGAACCCTGCATTCATTCATTCTAAAACAAGAAATGCTCAGAACAATCGACTCTAGTTTTCTAAAACTATGAATGATTGCTCCGCGCTAAGGAGTAAATCACCTTTTCACCTTTATTGCCAGCTCCTGAAAGCCTTCTTCGAACTTTACTTAAACTTAATAAATATTGAAGTCACATAAATAGTAGCAAGGCACGGTGAAAGCTGGGTGTCGCATAATACAGACACAGACCCCATCTCTTTCCAGCAACTCCCATCTCTATCTCCCAGTGATACTAGCCGAAAACTGTGAGCAACCTTAGGGGAGATCGGGTAACTAACTAAGGTGGGAACTTTGGTCGTAGGCTGACAGGGTTGGGGAAGGGTTTTGCTTCTGCAGTCTGAGCATCTGTTCTTCAGGAGGAACGGCTCAAAACATTGTCCAACATTATCGATGTCAGGACCAATCGTGAGGCTAATCAAACTACGCCCAAAACTCTCCGTAATACACTAGATATGGTACCGGTAGTCGCCTTGGTACGACCTAGGGCAAAGTCCAAATTAAGTCGTAGCAGTCGGGCGCAGACTGGGTACCATTTCTAGTATTACATTTAGTCCCCGGTACCCAAGTTTGGCGTTTGGCTGACAACCTCATTTTTTTCTAACTTTGTGCACAGTAGCTCACGATGATGTAGTAGCTCATGACAACAAACTAATTTCAATGTTATATGATTATCTCGCAGAAAAGCGTTTCGAATCAGACGATACACGCTGAGTTCCGGTTTGTACATTGGGTTGTGGGTACGTTTTCGTCTGGCTCTGCAGCGTTCCGAACCTTTTTTTTCAAATTTGTTCGGATTTCCTGGCGGAAACCATCTTTAAACTACACACCGTAGTTGTAAAACCCACCACCAGAGGGACTGGTTGCCACCCATTGGGCGGCCATGAGGGGCGGCGCACGCTATGTCCAAAGGAAAGTATTGTGCGTTGCATGAAAAACACATTTATGGCGACTACTTTTCCAGGCCTTGGAAGACGGAAGAAATTCAATCGCAGTGCAAATACCACGTGCAATCACAGCAGTCATCACATCACCCGACCACGTGGTCAACTTTTTTCATGAAATATCAAAGATCACTATGATGAAAAATTTGAAAACCAGGTCTGTTGCCTTAGCCGACTATCTCGCTCGTATCTTTGGCTGCGACCAAAAGTAGTCGCCGAAGTAGATTTTATTTTGATTTTTATAATATTATGAAAATTGAATGTACTTCAAATTTTATTCGATAGAACCGCATTTTTGGACCACTGGATTTAGAATATGTGCGGTTTAAAATCTATATTTAATCTTGGGTTTTTTTTTATGGGATGAAATGGTCCTCGTCTCCGTGTCCATCTGCGTGCGTTCCGGCACAGAACTTGCCGAAGGCCGATCCGTAACCACATCGGCAGAACCAAGACGCGTAGGGGATTCAGGAACGCGTGCGGTGCCACCCCAAGCCACCCAAACCCGGAGGACGTTGCCATCGCTTATAGTGGTGTAAAGTACCGTGCGCCGCCATCGCGTACGCCAGCACCAGGAAGCTGTACGAAGGCCTGCGTACCGCCATCACGCACAGTCCAGGACACGTGGAGGACAGGTGTGATGGATTGTTGCAGACAAAGAGCCCGCAAACGTGAAAGGACAGGTAAGCTGAGAAAGTGGGAAATAGAGGGAGAGAGCAGTAGTGCCAGCATCCTGGAAATTAAAAGACAAAAGACAATTACACCGTCTTCGACCTTACGGCCTCTACAGACTGAACATTACTAACATTCGACAATGGACAACACATAAAACACCCAGTGGCCCAGTGGAGAAATTCCCGTTTGACGAAAATTTTTCCCCGACTGGACCGGGAATCGAACCCACACTCCGAGGCTTACCAGACACCTAAACGACTGACGCCGCTAACCGCTGTAATTGCCTCCATCCAATAAAACAGGAAATATCGCCATTTGAAAATCGGTGACATTTTTTTTATTTGTTTTAAACATATTTTTTCAGCATTTAGAAACATTCAAACTAATAAACTTCACAAACTTTGCTGAAATAATAACATTTTAGAGTAAAAACATCAACTTTTCATAACTAACGCAGTTGTGTTGGTGAGTCTCGTTATTGACATTTGCAGGAATCTCTTACCTTGGTATTTAGATACGTTGGAATATGCCTGCAAAAGGCCAAGCATGGCGATAATGGTATTGTCAAAGGTAATGTCAAATAGCTCGGCAATAGCCTCGAGTAAGCGTAAGCTGCTCACTACAGTAGCGGTCTCCATACTATGGTATGGTGGTCAATCGAAACGTGAAACGACTCAAGTGTACCCACAGGCTGATGTGCCTAAGGGTTGTCACCGGCCAGCGCATACCGCACGGTCTCAAAATACGCGATATGGCGCTGTCCATAAACTACGTAGACTTTTTTTGGGCCATCGCAGACCCCCCCCCCCTCCCCCCTCGTAGACTTTTGTCCAAACAAAATTTTCGAAATTTGTATGGAGCGTAGACTTTGGCCAGACTCCCCCCTCCCCCCTAAGAGTCTACGTAGTTTATGGATAGGCCCTATGTGTGCTAGTGGGCATGATACCCATAGCACTAATGGTGGCAGAGGATGAAGAGTGCTTCGAGCAACGCAGCATAAAAGGCGCGAAGCGGATCGCCAGATCATCGTCTATGCTGAAGTGACAGAGGGAATGGGATTCCTGCAACAAGAGTAGATGAACACACAGCCTTATACCGAGCGTATCTAAATGGACAAGCAGGCCACATGGCGAGGTGAATTTTCACTTGACACAATTTCTGTCAAGCCATCAGTGCTTTAGGCGGTATCTGCACAGATTCGGACATGCAGGCTCCCCGCGTCTTCGGAATGCGCAGACTAAGTTTAGAGCGATGAGCACGTGCTCTTTGAATGCCCACATTTCGTGGAGCAAAGGTCGAGTATGCAGGAAATATGCGGTAGAGATATCACTCCGTACAACATTGTTGAAAGGATGTGTACGGAGGCAGACAAGTGGGATTCCACGGTCTCCCGAATCGTTCTTGAAATACAGAGAAAATGGCGGGCCGACCAACAGCCAGTTGAGTTGGCCCTCCTTCCCATCCGGAAGCTTGAATCCAACGTGCAGTCTACAGAACTAGCCAGGACTGAAGCTTCTAGGGGAGGGAGGACAACTTAGGGCGGTAGCTGGTGGAACGTTTACATTGTAAAACAAAAATTAACTATTGGTATGTCTCAAGAGCAAACTTATGTGTCTACGAAGGATTTTGGGCCGCTGAATCCGAATCCGGGGCGGATTTGCTCCAACACGTCACAATTTTGGGCTATACCTCTATTTATAGGGTAAACTATACGATTTTGGCCTTTTTTGACTGCAAGCCATTAAGCATGAAGAGTGAAAAATTAGCAAACGTAAAAATACACAAAAAAAAAAATTTAAAAAAATTAAAAAACATTAAGCATGAAAATATTTTTGGGCAATCAAAGGGTCAATTAGTCAATTAACATCTAAATTAACGACTTATGCACAATATTTAGTTTTACAAAATCAGATTTGATAGTTTTGAGCGATTTATGTTGTAACACTGCAATTTTATTTTTTTGCCGGTATTCAGCAAACTTTTTTGATTTAGTTTTTGTGCTAATTGCATTTAGCAATGCGAATTACTGAGTATCAGCAATTATTCTCCAACTTTCTTAACCCTCCTGAAATTTTGACAGTTGATCAGCATCGTTGTGCTGAGATTCAGAAAAAATGTTGCTGAAATTCAGCAATTTATTTTGCTGAATTTTTGTGCTGGTAGCATTTCCAAAATTTCGGTGTATAGGTACGATATTTCACATACCCAAATCACCCTCTAAAAGTTGCATGAAAGTTTGCCCTCTAACATAAAATGCTTAAATCTACCAAATTCGATTTGGTAAAACGAAATATTTTGCATGAGTCATTAATTTAGATGTTAATTCACCAATTTACCCTTCGATTGCTCAAAAAAAAAAATATTTCCATACTTAATGGATTACAATCAAAAAGCCAAAAATCGCATACTTCGACCTATAAATTGGGGTACAACTCAAAATTGAGACGTGCTGGAGCAAATCTGAGCCCGGATTCTGATTCAGCGGCCCAAATTCTGTCAGAGACACATAAGTTAGCTCTTGAGACAAAAAAAATGTAACACTCACATACTTGCGCAAAAGTTCTGTATACAGGAGCTGTGATGCGACGGCGGTCAAAGTCAAACTCGTTTTGACATCTATTTTGACATTGACAGTGCTTTTCAGTTGGGTTTTGCCCCAACCAGTGAACATTCAACCATCGAGACAGCCCAACTAACGAGCTCTCAACGAACGAATCGTCACTGTAGTGTGGATGGGCGATGGATTTTCACGAAAATTGCTCTAGGTGTTACGTCTGTTTGTCTGTGGTATTTGTTTTTTCACAAGTGTCGGATCACTTTGTAGTCTTTGGCAAATTTTGCGACATATCCTAGACTATACTTCAACGTGATTGATTAGTTAGATCGTTTTAGACAAAAAAAATATGAGAAAAATGCAAAAATGCACATATTTTCATACTAATTTCCATACTAATTTCAATCTCAATGCGGAATACGGAGATACAACCGGTCGCTCCCAAATTTTGCACAGTTTTTGGACGCTGAAAGGCATCGAATAAGCTTTGATCCAAAAACTCGACTTTGTTGACCCAGTCTAGACTCATGTACCCCCTCCCCTTTTCGAAGTCATCGCTAACGGACGTACCGGAAGGAAAGGATGAGAGAGAATGAGTTTTAGTGGATCGATCCCCACATAACCCGAGGAACCACCTCTGATCAGCTGATTTTCTCATTCTATCACCAACAGCTCTGTGAGAGAATTGCTGCCCAATACACCATAAAAGCTACTACAGTTACTTTTCACTTCATTGCACCTTCTTTGCCACAAAATAGAGAGCTGTCAAAAGGTAAAGGCGCGCAAGTTTTCTACAGTTTTCTATTGGTAAAAACTTAAATTCGCAAATCTCATGGTTGAGTTGTTTCTCGTGCGATTCTTGATTCGCCAAACTCACCGCCGAAAAAAAATCAAGCATGAGTTGTGTGATTTACAAACAATACTAGTTATGTTGTACTACATTTAAAAATCAGGCCAAACATGTCTAAAGGTCCAATCTGCAGAAGAGAGGCTCTCTTTGGTTTCCCTCTCTTTCGTTAATATCTCAGCTGTTTATTTGTATTTTGATTATCTCCTTGCATTGAACGATGGTCAAAACAATCGTCTTTTGATTTGTACTGCAAAAATAGTTGAAAAATGTACCATTACATTGCAATAATTGAAAGAGAAGGAGAACAAAGAGAGCCTCTCAAATGCAGATAGGACCTATTGAAATGTTTGGCCTGAAATATCATCCTGGTAAGTCTTCATTTTGCCCGTGTAGCTGCCAGCTTAGAATAGCACTACGGAATGCTACGGACCACCTGTTCCGGGGGTAAAAGTCCACCAAACAGGTAACCCCAATCCAAGGTGTCAGGCGACCCGTGCTGATGAATGAATGGTTGAGGGGGTTTAAAAGATGCTCGATCTTTAACGGAGCCCGTAGCATGGGTAGATCACCTTTCCCGAGCAAAATCTGAAAGAAAATTGAAAACATATTTTGATGTTGTGATATCGCAAATTATGATAACCAGGTTGTTGTCAACTATGTATGGCAACTATCTTCTTGCTGTTTGGATGTTCTATGATATCCAAACTATCCTGGAGTTACGACCTCTAGATCTACCACAGTCACCAGTCAATCTACGTTTGCGGTTATTGTCCGCTGGTATCCATGGTGCTCCGAAATGCAACGAGAAGTCCTATCTGAGGTCGTATGACATTGTAAGGTTTACAAAATGTCCTGGAGATCACAACTTTCAAGTTCTACAGAATCTACCTCCATTGCCATTCAATCTACGTTTGCGGTTACTGTTCGTTGATATCCATGGTGCTCCAAAATGCAACGAGAAGTCCTTTCTGAAGTCGTACGACATTGTAAGGTTTTCAAAATGTCCTGGAGTTCAGGACTTTCAAGTTCTACACAATCTACCTCAATTGCCAATCAATCTACGTTTGCGGTTACTGTCCGCTGATATCCATGGTGATCCGTAATCCAGCGAGAAGTCTTTTCTGAGGTCGTACGACATTGTAAGGTTTACAAAATGTCCTGGAGTTCACCATTGACAAGGTCTGCAGAATCTACATCAACCACTACTCAATCTACCACTGTGTTTATTGTAAAATATCCAGCAGTTCAGAATTTACCAGGTCTTCTGAATCAACATAATTTGTCATTCAATCTTCGATTGTGGTTATTTTCCACTGATATCCAGGGTACTCCATATTCCGACGAGAAGTCACGGCGGCGCAGGTTTATGTTGTGCAATAGTTCCTGTGGCTTACTTCTAGCAAGCAAGTATTTATTTGTTAAATGTAAGTCACAGTGACATCTGCACAACAAAAACCTGCACAATCAATCTTCGCTGACGGTTTATGGTCGTTGTAATCCATCGTACTATCTGTCACAATGGAACGAAAAAATCTGTTTGAAGTTGTACAACATTGTAAAGTTAGCAAGATATCGTGAAGCTCAGGATTCTACATAATCTATAGCTCAGGAGGTCTACATATTCTACATCAATCGCCATTCAATCTACGTATTTGTTAGCTGATATTCACGGTGCTACTCAATCTTCCTCGAAAGACAAGTCTTTCGCAAGGCTGTTAGACATAGTAGGGACCACAAAATGTCTTTGAGTCTACGGCTTCTATGTTCTATAGAATCTACACAGATAAAAATAATGAGATTTACACGTCATGTAAACTTCATTTTAGTCATGTAAATTAGTGTTATGATGGTTTACATGATATATCATG
Source organism: Aedes albopictus (assembly GCF_035046485.1). NCBI lineage: Eukaryota > Metazoa > Arthropoda > Insecta > Diptera > Culicidae > Aedes > Aedes albopictus. The sequence goes on from NC_085138.1 coordinate 219,151,904, forward strand.
TAAATTTGTGTTATATGTCATTCAAACATTCAGAGTCATGCAGATTTACATGACATATAATGGAAATTTACATGATTTTTTATGACTTTTACTTGATATGTCATGTAAACTTCTGTGATATCCCACGCTCCAAATATATGCATCATATGCAGAATTTTACACTCTTTTTTCGATCTGTGTATCGCAGTTGCCATGCAATATATGTTCGCGGTTTTTGGTCATTGTTATTTATGATACTTTGCAAAACAATGAGAAAATCTTTTTGAGGTTGTACGATATTGTAATGTTTGCAAAATGTCTTGGAGTTCTGGATATTTGGCCGAATGACTAATTGGTTGAACAAATATTACGTTGAAGGAAAATCCATTATTGTTTTTGTGATCCTAAAGAAGAAGTAGATATCTAACAGAGTTATTGTGAACCATGTTGCTGGTAGGGAATGGCAGGGAAAATTCAGGTAACTGTTGTATTTTTGTTGATATGGCATAACATTATTTAGCAGTAACACGATACAAATTGATACAAATACAGTTTTATATTTTTTCATGATTTTTAGATAAACACAGTCGCTGAATTGAAAGTAGTTTGTTATGATTTTTTTTTTCAAAAGATGTACAAATTTCAAAAATAAACAAAAAGTCTATTGAGCAGTAATATGCGGTTTTGCATAATATAATCTGCAACATGTGTTCGATTAGCATTGACAAATATGGTACATACTAGTCATATAAATACGATCAGATGTAAACAAAGCGTTCCTCACAAATACACAATAAGATATCGATGCTTTCAACAAAATGTTGAATTGACATCTTTTAGTAAACTTGGCATTGTGGATACTATTGTGCACCAGTATTAGAACTATACGAAAAATGACTGAATAAAACAGAATCATGTCACAACACAAAATTGTAATAGTGTTTGTGAAATCGTTCGGCGGATGTGCTTGAAATCTGACAGGAAGATATTGATCATAAGTTTGAATTGTAATAGGTAAATCCAACGGAAGCTAACGATCCCTCCGCATCTGGTGGCAGGAATGAGTAACCTATGAAAAGAGGGGCTTCGCCAAAATTTGCCATTGCGCAGCATAGGAAAACTGCACTTTTTTCACTTTTTCATATCGAATTCCACATCGTAGAGAAACAAACGAGCACTTTTTGAAAAGAAAATCTAATTCTTTTTCAGATGCGCTTAGATCCGGTAGGTACTTACGAACAACAATGTGATTAATTTGAGGAGCTCTTGCTATGCCTCCGGCAGGCAATCTTCCGGATTTTTTGTTAGCTGGTCAATCCAGTGTCTGTCGCCGTGGGCGTCAAGATTGATGATAATAGAAGCCATTACCAATGGAAAATAGCAACCACCAAGGCAAAATATGAGTTAATTTTGAAAACGAAAAATTGAATTTTTGATGTAAACAAACGATTTTCACCTTATCTCACTTAGCGCCTCTACAATTGAGGCACAGAACAGATGTGTATCTTCGAACAAATTTGAAGTTTAGAGGTGGAAGTCGAAAAATTTTCACTTGGAAAACTAGATTGGAATGAATTTCCTTGAAGAAATAAAAAACCATCAAAGCGTGCCTCGCTCCCGCCCTATGCTCGCTGTACAAAAAAGCTTGCTTTCCACCACCAGGTTCGCTAGTGTGCAGCAGTTGAACGAGCGGCTCTTTTCGTGATGAAGATTCACCCCCGTGATTGAGGGTCATCTGAATTCACCTATTGACAGCCATTTCGCGTAAATCTCGTATTCATATTTCGTGCAAATCATACAAAATGAGTGGTACTGAGGACGAATTCGAACTTAGCGATGAAGATGACGGTGATGTGTCAGATTGTACGATATCCGATCTCGACAGCAGCTCAGGGGAAACAGATGATGATTATGAAAGGTAAGATTGCGACAATATTATGGAAAAGAAATTACAGTTTACATCTCCTGAAGTACTGAAACTGCCTCTCATGTGTATTGCGGGAAAGACGGCATGAAGTGGACCTGTAAACCCAAACCGAATCGTACAACCAGCGGAAAATTCGACGAAACAAGTGTTGGACCTGCTTCTCATATGGTAAATTTGAAAACACCAAGAGAAATGTTTGAGCAGTTCATCACAGTAGATATGATCAAAGAAATCGTTCGGTGCACCAATATTTATGGGAAAAACTATTTTGAAAAGAAAAACAGGAAGGAAGTATGGAGGCCAATTACAGTGAACGAGAGGTGGAGCTTCATTGCAATACTCATTGCCACCGATCGTAACAAGCAAAATCATATGAGCATCGAACAATTATGGAGTAGCCACAAACCGTTGAGAATCGACTTTTATTCATACTGCATGGAACAACGGCGCTTCAAATTAATTTATGATTGTCTTCGGTTTGATGACAAAACAACCCGCGCTGAAAGAATCCAGGCTTCCGGGGACAAACTTGAACCAATCAAAATAGTTACTGATCTATTTGTTTAAAATAGGGTCCTAATAGGTCCTAATATGAAAAATATTTTCCCGGTTTTGCTGCATAATACGAAAGAGCATGCTTTTCTGATCTCAATGGTATTTTTTCCGAACTTAAACAGTGACAGAATAGTTAATAAATCGAAAATAAAATATTTATAAGCAGGTCTTGTTTGACATTCGAGCTCAACCTTGACGTAACGAAAGTGAAACGGCGTGTTGCAAAAGACATCACATTGGCTCACTTTTGACAACAAATCTGGAGGTCGATTTGAATAGGTCGTATGTGCTTTTGTCGATTAAAAATTAGATCAGTTGGATTTACTTATTCTAGCGAAAACCGTTGAAATTTAACAAAGTTGATACATACAGCAGAATCCTCACAAAATAAGCTTTCCTTTCCATCATTAAAAGTCTCAAAAATATCTTCCATATTGATACAATAACTAAAATAAACTGATCGAATTTTATATCGACAAAAGCACATACGACCTATTTAAATCGAGCTCCAGAAATGTTCCTGTTTGACATACACGGTAAACAAAATTTACCCAAAATTGAGTGCTAAACAAGGAGTGTTGCCAAAAATCTTAAAATTTTTGAAAATATATTTTATGGGTTTTACCTAATAGGAATACTTAAAAAATGAGTAAACATGTCGTTTTAATCAATGCTTGATCGAATTATGCAGAAATTGAGATAGGCCTTTTGGAGCCTATTGTCAACGAAATTACATCCCACCTAAGGTTCTAACTGTGGATGAAAGGCTGTGTTTATTCAGAGGTATATAATATACATATTTATATATATAGGGGATAGACAAAATGATCGGGACAGGCAAAATTTTCACTTTCCGAAAAATGTTCAACTAACTGTAACTTTTCGAAAAGTGCATCGAATATTCTCAAATTTTAACTAGTTGTGAATCAGTGGACAAAATTTGGAAAAGATCGGACAATTATTCACGAAGTTATAAAGATTTTTGAAAAAGATAAAATTATCCGATAGCCAACTTTGAGCTGTTATACCTCCGGATTCAATGAACCGATTGCAATGAAATTTTGACCATTCATGACTTATATAATGAACTCTGGAAAACATTTGGCTTAACTTAAAATTTTTAACAAGCGAAAAAGTTATAGCGATTTTATTTTTTTCACGATTTTTTAGTTATTTGGTCTATTTTTAATATGCATCCCATTAATTTTTTAATTTATTGGCGGCTATGTTGTTACTTCCCTACAAAACGCATTTATATATAAGTCAATTAGAGAGAAACTAAATGAACTATAATTTGCATCTTGAATTTTGAAACGATGTTGATGTTTTGGATAATTTGGTGTTTTATTAGAAAAATAATCTAATCGTTATAATTTTCTTCCGTGTTAAGAATATTAAGTTAAGTCGATGGTTTTTCATAGTTCATTATATAAGTCATTAATGGTCAAAATTTCATTACATTCGGTTAATTGAATCCGGAGATATAACAGCTCAAAGTTGGCTATCGGATAATTTTATCATTTTCAAAAATCTTTATAACTTCGTGAAGAATTCTCCGATTTTTTCCAAATTTTGTCCACTGATACACACCTAGTTGAAGAACTTACAGTAAAAATTTGAGAATATTTGATGCACTTTTCGAAAAGTTACAGCTAATTGAACATTTTTTGAAAAGTGAAAATTTTGCCTGTCCCGATCATTTTGTCTATCCCCTGTATATATCTATATAAAAAGCTCTTTCAAGTTATGATTTTTATTTTTGCGTATAGGAAGATGTTTGTTCAAGGTGTACATCCCTAGCAAACCTGGAAAATATGGGATTAAAATTTGGGTTTGTGCTGCGGTTGACGGATATATTTGTAACCTGCAAATTTACTCCGGCAAAAAGAACAACTGTGTGGAAAAAGGCCAGGCCTTATGCCGTTTTTCTTTTTTAACCTGGATTGAAACTGGATTGGCGGAAAATGTGTAAACAAACAAACGTCAAACAAATTGCAGCGCAAGCGAACCCATGTTGGGTTGTGGTTGAAACTGTGATCTGAAAAAACGATTACAGTAGGTCATTTTTCTCCTAGATATATGACAGATATATATATACAGGGGATGGCCAAAATGTTTGGGATAGGCAACTTTTTTTCTCTCACAAAAAAGTTGAACATGCTATAACTTTTCATAGAGCGCATCAAAAAATCTCAAATTTTGACTGTTTGTCAACCTATTATATGTGCATCAATGGTACAAATTTGGGCTCGATTGATTAATCTTTCGCGAAGTTAGAACCGTTCGGGTAAAACACTATTTTTCAGACAACTCATTTTTGAGCTGTCATATCTCGGAAACCAGTGAACCGAATTAAATGAAATTTTGAACGTACACTAACAATATGTAAATGCTTTACAAACTATTAAAACATAGGTACTTTTTAAACGTTGAAAAAAGTTATCATGGATTGACACTTTTTGGGGTTTTTCTCGAAAAAATGTAATTTTTTTACATCAATGTTAAAAAATAGTGTTGATATCCAAATATTTTCCACTTCTGTTCTCAAATTATCTCTAGTCAGATATATTAGAGCCTATTTAGAATGAAGGAAGAACATATTTGATAATTTTTGTGTGTTATTGTAAATTTGATTTGTTTTTCTCTATATGGGTAAACATTGAAACCCGGTATAACTTAATTCGCCGTGAGGAAATATTACATTTTATAACGTCGTATTAAGTATCAATATATTGTTGATAAACGTTAAAAAATCGTTCACTTCGGTACACTGGTTTCCGAGACATGACAGTTCGAAAATTAGTTGTCAAAAAAATAGTGTTTTACCCGAACGGTTCTAACTTTGCGAAATATTAATCAATCAGGCCCAAATTTGTACCAATGATGCACATATAATAGGTTGACAAACAGTCAAAATTTGAGATTTTTTGATGTACTCTATGAAAAGTTATAGCATGTTGAATTTTTTTGTGGGAGAAAACAACTTGCCTATCCCAAACATTTTGGCCATCCCCTGTATATTCATTCATTCGATACTCTTTTATATTTACCATTATGGACACATAGTTAACTACCTATTATTTTCAATAAAAATATGTGTTTAATTGAATAAATAATATATCTCATATGAAGATACTATTCATATATTCACTGTTAACCCTCCTTTGGCATTAGGGTCATTTTTTGACCCAAACCGTACGTATTCTTAAGAAAACTCATTCTTTCAATAAAACGTACGTCAACTTACGTGCTGTTCAAATTAAATTTAAATTTCTTGGAAGAATAAAGATGCATGGTTGAACATAGTATTTTGACTGTCATTATTTTGTTTTTATGAATCCAGCTTTTTCTACAACTTTTTTTTTTAATAAAGCAACAACTTCGCTACATATATAACTCTAGTCTACAAAATCAAACTCAACGCACACTATGGTTGGACAACACGTTGAACACAAGTATGTAAGCTAAATGTTTTTTGTGTGTTTTTATGCGCAGTGTTTCTACAATTTCATCCCTGAAACTGTTTTCCGCTGGGGATTTTTTGTGTAGTCTAAAAGCAACTTTTTTCTATTCCATAGAACAAACAAAACATTAATACGCACTCTATGCTTATCTTCGTGGGTCGTATCCTCAATTGATGCAATCGGCGCGGGACCAAGTCGCTTTTGCTTTCTGGTTGGGTGTGAGGGTGATGATACATGATCGGGAGGGAGTATCGTTGGGTTTTGGTGCTTTCGGTCTCCATTAGCGTTATCCATAGCGGTAGTTTCGTTCGATTGTTTTCCCGCAGCTATTTCGCACACTATATTTATGTAACGACGATATGCCCCTATCCTATAATAGTCGGGTGCAACCTATTTTCAGGTCTGCTACGGTAATTATTAGGAGGTCAACGGAAGAGGCGTTTGCAGCTCGATATTATGTGGGGGGAATATTGTCTGGTTGCTGCTTATGTATCATCTTCAAACACTGTTATCACAACAAAAGTGCTGGTTTAATAGGTCATATCTTGGTGACCTGTTCCACTTTCATCCTGAATCAACATTTCCGTCAAATAGTTGAGATATCCGCACATTTTCCCATCGCAATACTATGGTACTTTTTTATCAAACACTTTTTTTTATCAACCACCTTAAATCAAGTGTACATAGATTACGATGTAATCCATGCTATTTCCACATGCAACAGAAAGAAAATCGATAGATATCCCTCAGCACATGGTAAAAAGCTTCCCGATTTCTAACGCAAATATCTATACCATCCGATTGAGAAGAAGGTGAACATCTTGAGTCATTCAGGCTAATTAATGAACGTAAATCGATATATAGAAAGAATAGAAACTCAAACCGTTACGAAATATTGAAAAGTTTGATCCAAGATGGAGAGCGCAGAGTAAGGACATAATTTGCAACTGTTTTGAAGTTCCCTAAATAGTTTTCATACATTGCAACACAATTTTCCTATGCATAATTATTCAAACTAGTTAGAGCACTTCCACACGATTTCCAACACATTAATCCATTCCGTAATTCCAGAGCTCATGAAAACCAATGGTAGGCGTCCAAACAGTTGCAAACTTTTCGTTAAAACATGCATTTCAAAGCCATTTTAGTAACTAATAACATCAGCACAGGTTCTTCTGCCACAAGCTTAATAAACACCTTATTTTGCGACCGAAATTAGTGCACTTTTCAAAACAAATTTTAATTTTCTTCACTCGACAGACACATTTTATTTCGCACGAACGAACGAGGAAAAAGATTTTACTCTTCGCATGACGATAAGCGCATGTCCTGCATATAGGATATAACTAAAAGGAATGGACCTGTGATCGGCAAATACGAACGATGAACAGCTGTGCGCATGACCATGTTTTAGTACTACTGATAACGGATTCCATAAACTATTTGAATGTCGAACCGTTAGGAAACGAATATTGATAAATGTATATTATTTTATAAAATATTGACTGGTGCGCTAAATATGATATACCGGCCGTTCTAATGCTTTTTCACAAAGCTCCACGTTTCAAATGGTTGTTGAAAGCAACAGCTGTGCTTGAGGAAACGTCTTACGAATACAGAAGATGAGGAGCAAGTACGAGGTATTCCTTTCCTCGGTAGGAACCAGGTAGGATCCCGATAGGATCCCGATAGGATCCAGATAGGATCCCGATATCGTCCTGATAGGATCCTGGTAGGATTGGTTACTACCACAAAAGTCTGAAAAGAGCTTGGGAAAGGAAAGCGATTCGATTTCCTTTCCGATCGGGAAAAATTCCTCGACTTCCTGGGAATGGTATATCGTTGTACTTGCCACACAATGTCCAAATTCATACAATAACAGGCAAAGATAGCTTTTCAATCAATAACTGTGAAAGTGCTCTAAGAACATTAAGTTGAAGAGAGGCAGGCCAAGTTCCAATGCGAACATCGAGCCATAAATAAGAAGAAGAAGAAAAAGAAGAAGCGATTAACGAGGTTGTGCATAAATGAGAATCATTTCCAATTTCGTGGAAAATTCTTCAAGCAGACCAAAGGTGCCCCATAGGAAATCTCCTAATCCCCATTTATATGCGAACTTTTCATGGCAAATTTAGAGACCAAGTTAAAGGAGTAAGGTTTACTTTCGGAGAAATAGTGGCAGTACAATGTGCATAAGGATATCAGGTACACTCATCAGGAGGGAGAGCTTTAAAAAATAAGGATCCTGGTAGGATCCCCATAGGATCCCCTCCAGCGCACGTGCATATGCTACCCAAGGCTTCGAAAAATCTGCCAATTTTAAGAAAAAGTAAAAAGTTCAGAAGAATGGATAATTAGTTGGCCTAATATAAAAAGGAGAACAATCTATGGAGTTAGCTGTATTGCGCTTAGCAAGAAAAATTTTAGTTTCACACTTTTACCGATCTGTCAGTCAGTTGTGTGCAAGGGTGAATCTCTTATTATGGGCAGTATCCATATTTGCATTACTTAAAACATACCCAACCGGTATCAACCGCGATCGATCAGTACAATACTGAATGCAACAAATAATGACACAACCAATCGAATCAGTAACAATTCCAGAAAATATTGTTTTACTTCCATTTCATTAAAACAATCTCGAAAGGGACCATAATGAGTTAACTTACCTTTCCACGAAAGTTATCAACAACAACAACCAGCCGGTGGGCGAGCGTCGATGTTTGTTTTGGTCGCAGACAATAGAAACGTGCTGCGAGTAGCTTTGGCGCGCAACGACGTCGTCTGCTTCCTTGCTCCTGATTGGCTGCACGCAACTGGAGTGGAGCTGCGCGTAACTGACCGGCGCGCAAACTGCGCAACGAAAGAAAAACTATACAAAATATTCGCAATATATAATCAACAAATACCACACTAATACCAAACTCTGCTCAAATACCTCCAATTGGGTTTTTAAATTAAGAAAAATATATTGATTTTTCGATTTTGTACGAAAGAGCACCTTTTTCTGAGCCACTATGATTTTTTTCAGATTTTTAGAACCTTATTTTGGTACCTAAAATCAATTTCAAAGAAATTTTTTGAAATCACCTTTTGACAGCTGGGTAACTGTTTGACAGCTCCGCCCAGTACAAACTGCAACAAGGGGTGATTCGACAAATCGCTCCCATACAAACTTCAAATTGATTTTTAAATAGGTTCCCGGGCTCCGAAATTCATGAAAATTTGTATTTCGGCTCAGTTTGACATGCAGATTCAGAATATCGAATTATCTCAACACCGTTAAAAAAGCCAATTGTTATTGCGCTTAGCAAGAAAAATTTTAGTTTCACACTTTTACCGATCTGTCAGTCAGTTGTGTGCAAGGGTGAATCTCTTATTATGGGCAGTATCCATATTTGCATTACTTAAAACATACCCAACCGGTATCAACCGCGATCGATCAGTACAATACTGAATGCAACAAATAATGACACAACCAATCGAATCAGTAACAATTCCAGAAAATATTGTTTTATTTCCATTTCATTAAAACAATCTCGAAAGGGACCATAATGAGTTAACTTACCTTTCCACGAAAGTTATCAACAACAACAATCAGCCGGTGGGTGAGCGTCGATGTTTGTTTTGGTCGCAGACAATAGAAACGTGCTGCGAGTAGCTTTGGCGCGCAACGACGTCGTCTGCTTCCTTGCTCCTGATTGGCTGCGCGCAACTGGATTGGAGCTGCGCGTAACTGACCGGCGCGCAAACTGCGCAACGAAAGAAAAACTATACAAAATATTCGCAATATTGTGATATTCACATAACATTTTGTAGAATAATATAAAAATAACAAATTTAGGTATTAGAGCACAGGTTGTTCTTTGCATGGTATTGCTGACTGCACTCCAAATTGGACTGACACAATAGTGTGCACACACCTTCAAAGTGTGATTGCAGCGCAGGGACACGTCGGATCGTTGAGGTCTTCGGTGCACTTATTCCTTGTAAATGGAGGAATAAGTGCACCGAAGACGTCGAGACGATCCGAGGCAAATGTGCACTTTTATCACACTTTTTAGGCGTACCAAAAAAAAGTGTGATAGGGTCTTGAACCATTTGGGCAGGTGTACCTATTTTGGGCACTTGCCGCTATAACTAAGCCAATTTACAACCGATTGATTTGAATTTTTGTACAGAGTTAGATATTGTGCGTGCCCAACTCTGAACAAAAAATCAAATCAATCGGTTGTAAATTGACTTAGTTATAGCGGCAAATGCCCAAAATAGGTACACCTGCCCAAATGGTACAAGACCCTAGTCCAATTTGGGATGTAGTCTGCAATATTTGTAAGGTATTCCCTTCTGCTCGTGTAGTATTAAATGTGGTCTGAGCTTATGTTAATGTTTACTGTTCATCAGGGTACCAAGAACTAGTAACACTGCCGATAGCAACTCATGTGGAATCTGTCTATTGTCCTATTATCCGTGCATCAGGTTACTGTCAAGAATGCGATTTGATGTACCGCAGGCATGGGTTTGGTTCACTTTTATATTTGTCCTCTTCCGGTGGGACACCCTAAACCGTTCATCAGGTAATCGAAAAAGCCGCGATTTTGGGGTTCGGTTCCCTTCTACATTTGACCACTTTCTGAGGGACACCCGTAACCGATTCCAGTTTTCCCAAGTATGATCTGAGATTTTTTTCTTGTTAACTGTTCACCTAAAAAGTCATTTGAAGGGTCGCAAATATTGGTTAAGTTCTCTTTTACATTCGGCCACATTCGGCGAGACACCCGGAACCGGTTCCAGAACACTACTAGTTGTCCCAAATATGGTCTATTTTCTTGCTATTTCATTAGCCCAGTGCTTCCCAAACTGTGCGCCGCGGCACCCTGGTGCGCCGCAAGCTTTTGAGCCAAAACAAAAAGAATAAAGTTTTACTATTTGAAACACGAAACATCTTAGTAATAATTGTCGCCTTACACTCATGCCTTTTTATGAAGACTTCTAAAAAAACCACTCTAAGGTGTTTTTCCTTGGTCGAAATTTTTATCAAATTTTTATATTTCCGAGGTTCTGCATATTTTCGCTTAGATTTTGATTTGTTTTGGTCTTTTGATGATAGCTTAGTTTTCGATCAAGGGGGGGCTGAAGTCCGGCTTGCAATAGAAAGTAAATATTTCAAGGACCTTTTAGAATCATTGCTTCAATCTCCCCGTCATCATGCTGTCACAAACACTTCGTGATACATTTTTACTAACATCACTATCGTAAAACAATTCTGCGAAAAATTGTAGGGTAAATGTACCAATAGTGGTGCTATTAGTAGCTCCTTGTAGAAAAATAATTGAATTAAATCGATAATACCGCAAAATAAAAAGTCTGAAAACGTTAATCGGTAGTTTTTCACTTAAATTTGCTAGGAAAAATGTAAAAACCATTGTTTATTTCAGTTTTTGCTAATAAATCACTTGCACCAACTATAGGTACACGGTTCCTATTATGGAGGTAAAATTTAACATTGGTTCCTATAATGGCGCATCCCATTGAATTCCTATGGGACCCACCACTATAGGAACACTACCGCCACTATAAGTGCAAAGGAGTAAAAAATTTAAGAAAAATAATTGTTTATTTGTTTTTACTACCAACAGGCTAACTTATGCCCTAATGATGTTGGATCTACATAAAATCAATTTTAAATTATTCGTAAATACTGCCCCTGACAGGTGAAAGTCGAAACCGTCAGCAACCCTATTAAAAAGTCTAAGAAGGCCACCAAGGGACCCGTAAGCGGCATAGTTCGTGCGACGGACAGGAATTCCCAAAAACCGGTGGTTTCGTAGAACTCTACTTTGCACATGCAGTTGGATATTGGTCAGCAAAACCGGGCAATCGATCCTTGATGTTAACACATCTGAGATGAACAGAGCTCGGGTTACATTCCGACGAATCGCTAAACTGTCCAAATGGGTGAGTTGACAACGACTCTCGTAACTGGGTAGACCAAACGGGTCTCTCCATGGAAGACGTCGGAGAGCGAAACGGATGAACCTTCGTTGTACAGCTTCAATTCTATCCACTCCGTTACAGTAGTAAGGATTCCATACCGGCGAACAATACTCTGAAGTTGAGCGCACCAGAGAGCACCAGAGAGCAATACAACTGCTTCAGGCAATAGATGTCGGTGAATTCTTTCCCGACACGGAACAGGAAGCCGAGGTTTCTGGACGCCTTTCCGACAGCATACGATATGTGCTGCTGAAAAGACAACTCACTATCCAGCTGCACGCCTAGATCCTTAATGCAATTAGTCCTTTCAATGGAAGTGCCGAAGAGATCGTAATTGAACTGCAAAGATTCCTTCTCTTCGGGGAAGTTATAACGGTACACTTGTTGGGGTTTACTTTCATCCGGCCGGTTTGTAGCGCACCACTCTGCAAAATTGATTAGCTGCTGCTGGAGAAAGCGGGTATCGGCAGGCGAACTAATTTGAAAATAAATTTTCATATCGTCGGCGAAGGACTAGCGAGGAACCTTCAATTTCTTATTAACATCATTGAAGTATATAAGAAAGATCAGGGGACCAAGGTGGCTACCTTGGGGAATCCCAGAAGGAGCATCAAAAATACGTGAAGTTACATCTCCAATTCTTTGCTAATTGGGCAATGGCAATTTCATGATTTATGCTATCGAAAGCGGCTTTACAGAAGCCATCAATTATATACGACGTAAACGACAGCAGATTGGTTGTAGTAGATTGCTTTGGCATAAACCCATGTTGATTTTCATCGATGTAGTGACGACAATGGCTAAAGGAAAATGCTTTGACATCCATGTGCACAACAGAACATGTGCTCGATGGACAAATTGAGATTTGAAATTATGAAAAGAAATCCACGTACTCCGGTGAGACTCGAACTCACGACTCCCAATTCGCTAGACGGGCGCTTCTATTCCTTCAAGCTACGGAGTCACTCGACTATCTCCGTCGCCAGCAGGCCTAGAACTGAACTCGATTCCACAATCGCACATGGTTATCTTCTTTTCACAATCCAAACCCCCTTCGGATGGGATTAGATGAACATCTAACACATTGTCTGTTGTGCACATGTATGTCAAAGCGGGAGAGGAAGTTATTTTTTAATTGTCGAGAGCTTCGGGCACTGCCTTCCAATCACTTATTGGTATGGCAATTAGTGTGCAGTCGGACTCTCGACGGGTCGGTCCTCGGCCGACCGAATACGGTAAGGGTGACCGTAGCACCTTACAAATGTCAATTTCTTGATTTTGCTTTGGCTGACCAAGCCATGTGGGAAATTACACTGTTGAAAATGCTTTGACATCCATGTGCACAACAGAACATGTGCTCGATGAACAAATTGAGATTTGAAATTATGAAAAGAAATCCACGTACTCCGGTGAGACTCGAACTCACGACTCCCAATTCGCTAGACGGGCGCTTCTATTCCTTCAAGCTACGGAGTCACTCGACTATCTCCGTCGCCAGCAGGCCTAGAACTGAACTCGATTCCACAATCGCACATGGTTATCTTCTTTTCACAATCCAAACCCCCTTCGGATGGGATTAGATGAACATCTAACACATTGTCTGTTGTGCACATGTATGTCAAAGCGGGAGAGGAAGTTATTTTTTAATTGTCGAGAGCTTCGGGCACTGCCTTCCAATCACTTATTGGTATGGCAATTAGTGTGCAGTCGGACTCTCGACGGGTCGGTCCTCGGCCGACCGAATACGGTAAGGGTGACCGTAGCACCTTACAAATGTCAATTTCTTGATTTTGCTTTGGCTGACCAAGCCATGTGGGAAATTACACTGTTGAAAATGCTTTGACATCCATGTGCACAACAGAACATGTGCTCGATGAACAAATTGAGATTTGAAATTATGAAAAGAAATCCACGTACTCCGGTGAGACTCGAACTCACGACTCCCAATTCGCTAGACGGGCGCTTCTATTCCTTCAAGCTACGGAGTCACTCGACTATCTCCGTCGCCAGCAGGCCTAGAACTGAACTCGATTCCACAATCGCACATGGTTATCTTCTTTTCACAATCCAAACCCCCTTCGGATGGGATTAGATGAACATCTAACACATTGTCTGTTGTGCACATGTATGTCAAAGCGGGAGAGGAAGTTATTTTTTAATTGTCGAGAGCTTCGGGCACTGCCTTCCAATCACTTATTGGTATGGCAATTAGTGTGCAGTCGGACTCTCGACGGGTCGGTCCTCGGCCGACCGAATACGGTAAGGGTGACCGTAGCACCTTACAAATGTCAATTTCTTGATTTTGCTTTGGCTGACCAAGCCATGTGGGAAATTACACTGTTGAAAATGCTTTGACATCCATGTGCACAACAGAACATGTGCTCGATGAACAAATTGAGATTTGAAATTATGAAAAGAAATCCACGTACTCCGGTGAGACTCGAACTCACGACTCCCAATTCGCTAGACGGGCGCTTCTATTCCTTCAAGCTACGGAGTCACTCGACTATCTCCGTCGCCAGCAGGCCTAGAACTGAACTCGATTCCACAATCGCACATGGTTATCTTCTTTTCACAATCCAAACCCCCTTCGGATGGGATTAGATGAACATCTAACACATTGTCTGTTGTGCACATGTATGTCAAAGCGGGAGAGGAAGTTATTTTTTAATTGTCGAGAGCTTCGGGCACTGCCTTCCAATCACTTATTGGTATGGCAATTAGTGTGCAGTCGGACTCTCGACGGGTCGGTCCTCGGCCGACCGAATACGGTAAGGGTGACCGTAGCACCTTACAAATGTCAATTTCTTGATTTTGCTTTGGCTGACCAAGCCATGTGGGAAATTACACTGTTGAAAATGCTTTGACATCCATGTGCACAACAGAACATGTGCTCGATGAACAAATTGAGATTTGAAATTATGAAAAGAAATCCACGTACTCCGGTGAGACTCGAACTCACGACTCCCAATTCGCTAGACGGGCGGAGATAGTCGAGTGACTCCGTAGCTTGAAGGAATAGAAGCGCCCGTCTAGCGAATTGGGAGTCGTGAGTTCGAGTCTCACCGGAGTACGTGGATTTCTTTTCATAATTTCAAATCTCAATTTGTTCATCGAGCACATGTTCTGTTGTGCACATGGATGTCAAAGCATTTTCAACAGTGTAATTTCCCACATGGCTTGGTCAGCCAAAGCAAAATCAAGAAATTGACATTTGTAAGGTGCTACGGTCACCCTTACCGTATTCGGTCGGCCGAGGACCGACCCGTCGAGAGTCCGACTGCACACTAATTGCCATACCAATAAGTGATTGGAAGGCAGTGCCCGAAGCTCTCGACAATTAAAAAATAACTTCCTCTCCCGCTTTGACATACATGTGCACAACAGACAATGTGTTAGATGTTCATCTAATCCCATCCGAAGGGGGTTTGGATTGTGAAAAGAAGATAACCATGTGCGATTGTGGAATCGAGTTCAGTTCTAGGCCTGCTGGCGACGGAGATAGTCGAGTGACTCCGTAGCTTGAAGGAATAGAAGCGCCCGTCTAGCGAATTGGGAGTCGTGAGTTCGAGTCTCACCGGAGTACGTGGATTTCTTTTCATAATTTCAAATCTCAATTTGTTCATCGAGCACATGTTCTGTTGTGCACATGGATGTCAAAGCATTTTCAACAGTGTAATTTCCCACATGGCTTGGTCAGCCAAAGCAAAATCAAGAAATTGACACAATGGCTAAAGGTTTAAAATAGGTTTTTCGGCAAATCCTGAACACAAAACTGAATTAATGTTATTAATTAGTTATGATGCATCTATTAAAAATGTCATTTGCAAGCTTTTTGTTCGAAATAGTGCTAAATTGGCACTACCACCACTATTGGTACTACCTCCACTAAGGGAGCTTTTACCCTATGTCAATTTCGTGCTTGATTCTGAAAACCTCTATTTTTAATTTCGCCCTTCTTGCACGAAAACGGAAAAATAACCTATCACCAGTGAAAGTGACCACAAATTCGATAAAATCAATAATTATATTTTTTTTTACAAATTTGGCAAACTTGCTTATTTAAGAAATTTGGAAGTTTTGCAATTGTCCATAAATTTATTTATTTTTAAAGTTCTGTGAATCGTCAAGCCTTTTTTAATGGAATGCATTTTAAGAACCCAAGACCTAAGAGTAGACTTGGCGAGTTTTTGGACAGACGAAGATAAGCAAAGAAATTCGACAACTCTGAAAATTTCTCCGCTGTTTTGATGCAGATATTTCATTACATAGAAGAATTATAGCTGGTATTTGATAAAACAACGTACTTGATTTGATATCATAAATGCTTGCATTGAAAAACGCATGGTCTAGTCTAAATTAACGCCGTCCAAGTGTTGTAAATTCGAAGTCAAAATGATAGAAGGTCTTTGAAAAAGTTGTTTCAAAAGGCGCCGCGGTATCAAAAAGTTTGGGAACATCTGCATAAGCTTTTCAAAACAGCAGCGCTTTGATGCATGGCTTCGGTTCAATTTTATAATTCGCCTCTTTCAGAGGGACAGCCGAAGCAGGCTGTGGCACTACCGGCAGTCCCTAATGTGGTCTTAGCCTACTTCCTTCATAATCGGTCATTAGATTATTCGAAAAGCCGTGAATTGATGTGTCGCATGCATGGGTTTGGTTCACTATTATATTTGGCCACATTCGGCGGGACATCCGGAACCGGTTCTGGAACGTTACCGGTTCAAATATGGTCTGAGACTATTTTCTAGCTAACCATTCATTAGGTTATCAAAAACGCCGCGCTTCGATGTATCGTATGCATGGGGTTTGGTTCACTATTATATTTGGCCACATCCACCCGGTGGGACATCCGAAACCGGTTCTGGAACACTTGTAACGGGACAGAGAAGGGAAGATAAGGTTCGGAAGGAACAATCTCCACTTAAGCGCCAGGTGGATTCGAGGTTCCATCGTGTGCGTGTCCAAAATCTCTAGAAATGTCCCGCACCCGGCCAGGAATCCTCAGGGCGAGTCCTTTCTTCAAACCTAAACCCGCTTTCGAAACCTCAGCACGACCAAACACCAAACCGAAAGAATAACTATTAGAAAAATATTTACAATTCACAGGGTGGGTTGGTTACCATGTGGATTTCCTTCCCAGAGCCTATTCTACCTTACGAAGTTAACTACCGATCTGAGTTGAACTCCCTCTTTCACTAAAACCGTCAGAAACTCTACTAGATTCAGAACCACTGCTCATTTACGTTCATGGCATGCGTTTATTTTCTCATCCTATGCATTGCTTCACTAAAACTCGAGTTCAATTGTTCCATTAGACCATCATTGTACATTTGGGGGATTAGGATTAGGTTAGTAGTTTACAATTGGGCAGATCTTACTTGTAGGTTCACTTCCGGAAGTCGCACCCGTATGGCAAGAGGGATTGACTTCAAAAACAGCTTTAGAACTACGAGCAATCTCCTCTTTGCGTCTCGAAGAACCGGCCCAGGGCATCAGGGTAACATGTCATTAAATCATTATGCTTTTAAAATAATTCCTTAATTTATTATTATTGATATGAAGGAAGCTAAATTATAAGCTAAATTTAACTAAAATTTATACGTAAAATGCATAAAAATTAAAAACGATTACCGTCTACCCCCCTTGGTTTGACCTCATCTAATCTGAACACTTTTTAATTTGACCCCCTCTAATCTGCACATCGTTCAAACTAAAAATGGTTCAAACGTCATTCTGCTCATGGAACGGGGTGAAACGGAACGCAGAATCAAAACAAAACAGCAAAACGGGTTACCATCAGTGTGTTTTTCGATGCCCACAGGGTTACTAGAAGTTCAAATTAAAAAATGAACCCCGTTGGTTTGCATGAGGTATCGTTCAAACCAACGGGGGTAGACGGTATTATAATCTAAGTGCCATATTATATTCACTGCAATGGAACATCTTGATTATACTTTTAGGAGAATTGGGGTGAAACAGGCTTTACACTACGCTAAAGAGATGTAGTAAGTACGCTGAAGAGATGTAGAAAGTACGCTGAAGAGATGTAGTAAGTACATTCGTTTAGAAATTATATATCAAACAAGCTATTTGTCAACTTATATGGTCATTTAAGCTTTTATTTTTTTATTTATTTATTTTGGGATATTTTTTGAAAAAATACTAAAAAGTATGCATTCTGCAAACTAATTCCTACTAATTTAACTTTGATGGCAATGTCATCATCCTGCAAAATCAGAATGTAGTAATTGTAGGAAAACTTCGCACTCGGCACCGATGAGGGAACGACAGCATTGTAATTTTCACTCAAATTGCTTCGTATGCCTTCTTTCACAACATCATTACCTAACTCCGCCGGTGGGCAGGACGTCCATATCCCAGCCGCATCCTCGACCGATAGCCAATAGAATCTTCAAACTTGTGGGACGAAGTTGAAAAAAACTTATGGTTCGAAGATGAAGAAGATCACAAATGTAGGTGGTTAAGCTACATTTAGCATGGAAGCAAGACAACGATATAACGCCCATAACCCAATAAAATGAATCGAACTGTCAGGTTTTAGGCATTTGTAACCGTTCAGTTACAAGATCCCCAGATTTATTTTAATTTTGTGCATTTTGTTAGGGAAACTGTAGTGTTTGTTTGATTAGTGTTTGGTTTTAATAATAGGTTTTGTTAGTTAAATGAAAAAATGTAATTTTGTATTAGTTTGTTCGAATGTGGAAATCTGAATGTTAAATGTATTTTAAATCAACTGTGGTCAAAATGGGCGGCGAGCGAAAACTCAGCTGTGAATACAAATGTAGGCAACCAGGTAGCATAATGGGTGGTTGTTTGCTACCAAGGATAGGCAATATGGAGTAAGGACGAAGGAACAGATGGAAAGGATGGAATGGAGGGCATTTTAAGGCTTGAGGCGATCGCCATGATCACTTTGAAAACTGCGTTCGTGTGTGATAGAAGTGAGTTTCTTTGAAAAGTGACTTTGGATAGTTTTTCGTTCTGTGAACCTGCGTAATTGGAAAAAGCAGCCTACGTTCATTCAGGTATGTCCTAACTACTGGCCTTGGTAACACTAGTGCCTAATTCCTGGTTACCTTACCTATCAGGACCTTTTTGACCTACCTTTTGGTACCGCCACCTCACTATCCACACGATTCGGCCTAGATTGGTTTACCGGTCTACGCCTAAATGTAAAAGACCTGACTCTCTGGTCACCACAACCGGCCTTGTGAGAGTTCCTCGGACTATAAGCCCTAAACGTCAAGGAGGACCCTTCTCGGCGTGGCCAATACGGTTTCGTCCGTGGTCCGTCGATCTTGCCAACGAAGGAAGACGCCGTATCCAAGCCCAGGTCACGAAAGTGGCCCTACAGCAGTGGAACGTCATCCCACTTGCCAACCAGACCGCCAGACCCGCCATTCCAGTGGGCACGAAACAATAGGGACCGACACCGCCAGCCGCCATTGCCGTTAGCAGCCATCAGCGAGCGCTCGCCAACACATCACCGGTACGTACCCAACGATCCTGATCTACCACAAACCGCCATAGCCCAATAAATATTATAGACCACACAGTAGCTTTTTAATAAATTTGCCTTTTTTCCACCCAAACACATACACTCTTCCATAGCCAAAGAAATTCCATAGTTTCGGCACACCTTGATCCGCGTACCACTCCGAATTACCCAGTAGCATGCCGGCCCTGAGACACAGTTCGAGGGGTCTCATGCTACTGAGCTAGTTGATCCGGGAGTCTTGGTTCAGCCACTGGGCCTATTAAGCAATCGGTAAGCCTCAATAAGTCTCACATTAACTAAATCAAATTAAAGAATGGTTTTCGGATGCAATAGAACTAAATATAATGCACAAAAATATTTACCAGTAAATGATTATTATTGATTTTATTAAGGTTTATCCATATTGGTTATTTGAAAAAAGCGAGACCAGTCAGCTCATATTGTAGATTCATCAAAATTACATTACATATTTCAGTTCACTAGAGGTTCGTTTCTGTATATGCACGCTCCACACCAACTGTGTACGCAACAATCGATGCATGATCCAGCTTTCCCGGAAGCGAAGAAAACGTGCTCCCTTCTACCATCCGCTTACGGGCCATCTTTTGCTGATGTTTAGTATATTCTACCTCTTTTCGGCGGCCATCCTTGTCAGTTACAAATCTGTAATACAGCTCACGTTGCTCCAGCATCTTTCTCTTTGCGGATGTGATGCATGTCGCAAAATCGATCAACAGCTGGCATAGCTGCTTGGCAGTAGTACAAGGTCTTAGAGTTCCATTTATGCCGTATGTTAGAAGATCGGCCATTCGCAACAGCGTTAACTGATGCCTTTGGGCACCTGTCACCAACGGCAATGCCGATGTCCTTGATGGTTGATTGGTTATCCGCAACCTTGGTTCGATGAACGTCTTCGACCTGGTGTAAGTTCGTCTGACTCCATCCACCGATGAACCTGTAGACATTGGTCTTCTTTGTGACGTTGGCGCGTGTGAAACCACTGGCGGCCTTGATGACGGTCCTACTCTAGCGTTTGTCTCTACTGTTTCTTTTTGCTTAGACATAATACTGGACGCACTTTTGTTTTGTCTTTTAGGTGCTAGGCGAGCTTGGTTAGATTGAGGAGCCAGTGGCTGAACTTTATGCGTTAGTGGTTCAGCAAACTTACCCACCACAGGGTCAAAATTATCACTTATGCCATCTGATGTAAGGAACACGATGTCGTCTTTTTCCAAGACTGTCAATGCAAGTGTTAGGTTTGTCATTTCCGGTTTATCACCGTTGACTGGTCCAAGGGCACCGAGAGCATCGCGCATGTCACGCATGGAATTCACATCATGGGAACCTGGAAATGGAAGTTTTAAAATGATAGGAACTAAAAAGTACTCTCAGGTGACTACAAGAAATGCGCTTTTTACCTTCAGTGATTTCTCGCACTCCATGAACTTTGGAGTATACGTATCCGAGGGAATCGCCGACATTGCAGCAACATGCAACATATTTGCCCGGTTCTTCGGACAGTGGTAAAACCACTAGAACAGTTAACGTAGTCAACGCTCCTCCGGCTTCCATTATATAGGCGTGCGCCTCCCAAAAGCTGCGTACCAAACTTACAAATATGTCTTTTGTTGAAGACGCTGCAAATAAATAAGGAAAATCGCATTAATGGTACTCATATCGACATTCTCATGTAGAGTAGCGTTCATAAACCACGCATAAAAGTAGTTGGACATTCCATTCCCCTTAATATTGCCACTTATCGTCTACCGGGGGTACTTGCAACACGATGACATACATTAACTGCAAATAATTTTCTCATAATAATGAAATCTAGTATGCTCCATTATTTCGGTTATCGAGATTAAGTATACCAAAGATCGTTTTAGTACAAAAATCAGTTTTGTTTCTTTATATATTGTTAAGCTACACTGATAAAACGATTTGTTCATTTTATGCGATAAAGTATGAAATTCGAGCTTTGCCTTTCTCCTATGACCTTGCTTGCCGTTAGGGTACCTGATAGTAACCTTAGCTGAACGATACAAGTTTACAGTATGTTTCCAATGTTTAAATTTTCAATGACATTGCTTCATAGTCGGAAAGTGTTGAAAGTTACCCCATTTGACGGTATGTTACTATATCAAGTTGAACCCGGGCTACAAAATTACGAGTTGACAGTCTACAATGTTGGAGAAGGTACATCGCATACCTTAGTGCAGCAAGGTTCAAATGTAGGCCGACGAGAGAAATTAGTAAATATGTGTACCTGTATTGAACAAAGGAGAAGCGCAGAGCAGATAGCGTAGCGATATCAGTCAGTGCCTACGGAAGGAATGGAGAACAAGAATCCGTGCTTATTTGGTAGTTTTCAACAGCTTATGGGTCCGTTAAGTTCGAGAAGCGAGAAGATCAGCAGGAATATGGTACTATGTTTTGCACTTTTTATTTTTCTTCTAAACCATGGGAGAAAATCTGCTCAACAAACACCTGAACGGCCCAGTTCCAGGTAGTGTGGGGTCCAGGTCGTCTTCTACAACAAAAGTAAAAGCCAGGACTACACTTTCCTCGACCCACTAAACACAGTCCCATGGTCGCCAAACGCTACGTCTCTTCGGAATCGTCTACTTGCTTCAAAGAGGGGCTAGTGCATCTCGCACCCTCAAGGTTAGCTGCTTAGCTGCGTAGCCTGCAGCAACGATCATCGATGACTCGCTTTGGGGAATTCACCAAGGTAGCATGCTGGCGCTTATCCAGTTTCCGGAGTAGTCCTCACCACTCGCTTTATTCTCGGAAGGCGGTCAGGGTCAACCACCGCGCCCGCGCCCAACTGTTTTGCAAGCACCAAGAACTGATACTTGCGTACAACGCGATTTGACCTGCTGTAGCTAACAAAAACAACTAACATTAGAAAGAGTTGCTTACAGTAGGGTACCCCCAATGGGGCCTCCATCTGCCCTGCCCAGCCAACACGAAGTCGTACACTCAGCCAAATAAACTTAAAATATTCATAAGGCCCAACTTATGAAATGACCTTTAAACAATTCATAATGATCCGAATGATTTTCGTAAGGTCACTCTATGACGTAAAATCGTCTCACGGATTGGCTTTTATATATGTTCAACAACATGGTACCGTAATCCGGGGTATCATTGATCAGCGGGGTAACATTGATCGGCTTGACCCACCTCGGGAAATGTTCAAACAAGCATTTTACATTGAATCAGTTTCTGCTATCTAATTGTATATCGTAATCTGCTATCATTTAGCTATTAAATGACATGCAATTCATGAATATTGAATTTCATGAACATTGAAATAAATCGATTTTTCCATAACTGTTTCGTAACGCAATGAGATACATTGACAAACATTCATACTTGGCGTGAATACTAGATACAATATGAGGTTTGAAATCACTGTATTACTTCAATATGATATCCTAGAGTTGGATGTAATAAACGAAACTGTTATAAAAATGCTCTTTTTCAGTAAAATATACGATTTATTAAAAGTCGGCTAACAATTCCTTAATCCATTGCCTATTTTAGGCGTTATTCGTGGTTTAGAGAATTTTAATCCTAAAATAACTCAAAAAGTACATAATTTGTAAGAATTTGGACAACATATTCGAAATCAGCGACCCCGAATTTAGTAAGTAAAGGTATTTTCAACACAAATGAACATTGATCACTGACATGATCAATGTTACCCCAAATCAACAAAATCAAAAATTAGATTAAAAAACCTATTTAAACATGTTTTAAAGTTTTACAATACTTTTTCGAGTAGCTTAACACATACTCAAAGGGCCAGTACTTGTTTTGAATATATAAAACATCTAACGTTTGCTTTAACAAGAGAATTATTCAAGAAAGATCGATAATTCTGATCAATGTTACCCCGAATTACGGTATTCTCAAGCGTCGGTAGCCGTGTGGATAAAACACGTACTCAGTGATGCCGACGTTCAAAGTCGAATCCAGTCTGCATCAATCTATATATATATAAATGAGTTTGAAGTCCCTTTGAGGCAACAAAACTCACGAACGGCTGAACCGATCGGGATGACTCTTGCAGGGTTTGATTCGTATTCATGGTGGCTGTGTTTATATGTAAAAAAAAAAATACAGAAATCAACTAAAAAGAAGAGCAATTGTAAAATTACTGAAATTGTTATGAGCGGGGAAGAAATTCAAAGCGATCACAATAAAACCAATCTAGAGTGCGGTGCCAAAATGACTCCCCAGCAGTTGTCATACAATCACAATCAAAATGGCAGTACAACGTCTGCCGGGACAGCTAGTTTAAGATATTTTTGTTCTTTTCATAAGTCTGTCTTATGAAATTTGTCATTACAAGCATGATCAATTTTCATAAGGTATGCTAAAGTGGAAGCCATAAGCGTACATGCTTCCGTTTAACCGCGTGAAAAGTGTGTGTGTACATCCCAACTAACAATCACTCATTTTACAAGCACCTTCACGACGAATTGATTCAGCATGATGCTGAATAACATTTGGATAATTTCCAGGCACAACCTTTGTTCGGGTTTTGTTCACACAAATTTGGAGAAACTATAAAGCATAGTGTTGTGTACCAACTGAGCTGTTTGTTGTTTAATCGTTTTACAACTAAATAGTAAAACTGTTATTCAGCTTGAGCAAAAATAATCAAAAATAAAAAAATGCAAAATTTTTCAATTTCCACGAGAGTTTATGATTGGAAGTCAATACTGTGAACACATATTTTGAAATAATAACTACACATAAATTTACCTACATCCAGATTCGAACTCGAGACCCGTTGATTGCCAGCCGCATGCCTTCCTATCTGCGCCATCCTAGAAATGATGAATTGCAGCGCTCAAATCAAAACATAAACTTCCCGTGGTTTAATAATGATCAGACTTCACCTCCTATTCAGCAGTGGTGAATTAGCACAACATTATGGTTAACGACTGAACAACAGATTCATTCAGCTGTTGTTCAGTGAAAAACACGTGTTTTTTATCATGTACTGTGAGTCGAAGTATGATGAAACGAAAACGTTTATTTGACTTGTGATAAACACATTATACAGATACATGTCCTAATTTTTACATGAACTTAACAAGAAGCAGAAAAAAGTGTTGTTAAACTATGTTGTAAAGGAATTACTGCGAGTCGAATAAAAATCTTAATAAACGTTTGAAAAGTGTTTTAAATCATCATTGTTAATACCAATACGAAAAGTTGAACATTGGTTACTTTTTCTATTGAAATGGCATTTGTACAGTAATGTTTACAGCATAATATTAGTTCAGCTATAATTACTATTATAAAGCAATAATTCAGCATGTATGCTTGTTTGCGGCTGGTGATTGTTTGTTGGGATATTGCCTCCACTTTACCATCCTATTTAACATCAAATACGATCATGTGTTGGCTGGGCGGCCCTTAACCCCTTTCCAACCGCGGACTGGGATCCAACCCAGTAGATCGACGACACGACAGCAACGCTACCAGGATGTTTTCTGGGTCCTCCTTCCTTTGGTGAAACTGTCCTATGCGCGCTGCCATTTGACCATGTAGGACAATCTGACAGTCCTGCGTATGCCTCTTGCGCCGCGCATTTCGAAGCACTATATGTCCTCCTTGATAAGGAATCGTCATCAAAGGACAGGATCCATGGGAGCTATAGGCAATATGGGTCAACTGGGTAACTGCTGGCTCATCTACGAACGTTGCAAGCTGGATGGAAAAATGAACTCGGTAGCGGAACAAGCTTAGAGCCAGAAGGAACTTGGCAGTGGGGTAGCTCGGTTGCTATCGAGCTTGGTGCTAGGCATGATAGGCAAGAGGAGTACGGTGGCCCGGAGGAGCTCGGAGAACGACGGACCTGGTCGGAACTCGGATTATTGGTGCAGAGCTTGTACAAGTTTCTGAGTTAGACCACTTGTCCACTTTCAAAGAATCTTCGGGCGAGCAGGAGATCATCATACTTCAAAGATTGTGAAGATAAGGAGGAGTGTTGGTGTACACTGTACAGGTACCTTGTGCTACTTTTCCCCGAAAGCCGGTTCCACGAATGCCACATTGTTCCGAAAGCCGCTTTTCCGAATGACCCGTTTCCTCGGAAAATGTATACATTACTTTCTTGTTCGGTAATCTCTTTCCACAAAATAACCATTATCCTGGAGAACATGATATTCAAAAAGCTATCCGGCCACAAACTTATAAGTCCAGAAAGAGATGCCAAAGGCGAGTGGAATAAGTTTATATACGTGATTTATGAACACCACATAGGGTCGAGACCATTTGGGTAGGAAGGGGGGGTGGGGCTATTTTGGTCACTTGCTGCTACAACTATGTCAATTTTAGACCTAGTGAAAATAATGCAGGAGGCGAGGAACACGACTGGGAGGAAATGTTGAACTGTTGTGGCTAAAAGAATTGAAACGACTAGTTTGGATAGCCCTACGTTTCGGTCCCGTGTATTGGACTTTTTTAAGGGAT
Source organism: Aedes albopictus (assembly GCF_035046485.1). Lineage (NCBI taxonomy): Eukaryota > Metazoa > Arthropoda > Insecta > Diptera > Culicidae > Aedes > Aedes albopictus. Next base: position 219,177,843 of record NC_085138.1, read on the forward strand.
AACTAAAAATGATATGCAACATTAGAACATAGACACATTACGTATATACATTTTACATACGCAGTCGTCTCTCGTTATGTGGTTTGCTAATGAGTGTTGGAGCTATGCCAAACTAGCCGTTTCATTTCTTTTAGATTGAGAAATCCACAACAGTTTAATACTTAATAACTTTATTTTTGGTACCCGGTGAGATACGTACAGTATCTAGATCAACGATCAATTCTGACTATACATGTCAATGGTTGCTCCTCCGTGATTGATCTGAACTGGTACCAATTGCACTGAGATCCAACTGAATAAGGGGTTGGGACATTCCACTTATTCTCAAAGTGCAATTTTAGCAGCTCATGCATATTTGATCAATAACGGCGCCGGCCAAGTCCTTATAGTCAGCTGGGAAGGGAAAGGAATGTTAAACTGTACTGGTTGTTGCTACTAGAGACCGAGAGCACTCTGCGTCCCCACAACCCGCACGGACTGGGGTATTTGTTAGACGGAAAGGATGGGAGATCTGGGAGTCATCGTTGGGTCGGTGATGCGATCGTTGGATAGGGGTTATTTATAGTGTTCGTGATAGATTGTGTGGTGAATAAGGTGAATAAGGTCAAGCGGCACAGCACGCTTTGGTTGCATAACTTATAGGCGTTATATATTAGCCTGGTACACGGTTTATATGGGAAAATACAAAAAATGGAAAAACTCAAGTTCCTGCATACTTTTTGAGCTCCACTTTGGTCCCATATCAGCTGTGCAAAATTTCAGATCGATCGGAAAAACTATATTTTAGCGCCCGCCATTCTTAGTTTTTCATACGATTTACTATGGGGAAATTTTACTCCTGCAAAGAAAAATCACTAGAAGTCACCTCTAGATCCCTAAAAATAAGTCGACGAATGATTTCTGTAGAATACTTTACTAGGAATCAGACCTCCGAAGACAGCAAATCGATGCGTCGTTCGTGGAAAAAGTTATTAGGCCTCACCCGATCGATAAAACAACGAGATTTTATTATTTATTGTTATTCCTTACATGTTAAACAGCGTTTGCATGCCATTCGGTTTTCAGTCAATAACTTTTTTCACATGCCTTAGATTGTTTTGCGGTCTTCGGAGGGTTGGTTCCTCGTAAAATTTCCAGCAGAAATCATTCATCGATTTATTTTTAGGGGTTAAGAGCAGTCTTGTGCATTATCACCATCATAACACAAAAAAGCCGCAACATCAACATTGCCCTTCTTCCTCCATCAACGCTACAGCCGACCGTCTCTATGTTGCTATCGAACACATTCGAGACGAACGCATTGATACGGTGGCTGCCGCCGCCACGCTTTTTCTCTGCAAATCTCTTGAGTAGCCGAACGCTTCTTAACCGTCGTTCCGACGCAGAGCTATGTCACTCACTGCTGGGTGACTCTCTTCTGAAAATGCCAGGACGAGGGTCAATTTGTTAAGTAGTATTGCATGGCGCAGCAAACACAAACATAGCACGCCCTATGAATAGAATGCAAAGCGTAGAACAAAAACTCGCTTCGGTGTTTCATCGTGTGGTTCGAAAACAAGAGACGATCGCTGCTGTTGGATGTGGTTGACTCTGCATTGAACGAGGGTTGGCTTGAGTGGCTTTTGCGTGAATCGATTATGTTTTGATGGACTGCGTTTGTCGTATGAAGTGATGGTTAGAGCGAGTGTCATTCGACATTGACCCTCCTGAAACTGCACAACCCTGGTTAAGAGGCAACCTGTGGCGATTTTTCTTTGAAAAAGTGATTTTCCCCATACTAAATCGTATGAAAATTTGAAATGGCTGGCGCTAAAATATAGTTTCTCCGATCGATCTGAAATTTTGTACAGTTGATATGGGACCAAAATGGAACTCAAAAAGTGTACAGGAGTAAAACGTCTTTTTGTGTCCCACGCTATTATATATACACTGTGCTGTGAGTAGAAGTTGGAAAGGGAGGGAAACGACTTTTTTTCAATTCGTTTCTGGTTCTAGCGATGGCTATGAACATATGAATATACATGAGTTGTATATGTAGAGAAGAGAGAGAGAGAGAGAAAGTGGATAGAAAGATACAAAGTAGGATGAAAAGGACGGGCCAGGGATTGAACCCATGACCTTCTGCATACGAATCAGAAGCGGTAGCCACTAGACCACCAAGCCCGTCTAGTACAGTATCTAGAACTGTACAGTATCTAGAACTGTACAAAAACTCAAATCAATTGGTATGAAACTGGCTTAGTTATAGCAAATGGTCCCAGACCCTACAAGCAGTTAAATTTGCTAAATTATACTGCTACTTACTCTGATGAATTCCAAATATTGCCGAGTTCAAATACTCAATTGCACCTTGTACTGCACACCTCGCTGCGAGCTGTGCTCCATCACCCCAGTTAACCCCGTCCGCTAACGCCATTATGCAAGTAGTTTCTCTTGCAATTATTCCAAAACAATCGGCCACTGGATTTCCAATGTTTTCCCCTGTGATGAAATTCTTCTCATATAACGAAACCGATATTCCATATGCGTGATCATCCGGGATGTTCCAGTTCGTTATGTTCGCTATTGGGTCTGTCGTATCCGTTGCGTCCAAGGTGCTCTTGATAACCGTGTTGTCATTGCCATTATCAATTGTTTCGATTACGGATGAGATCACGCTTTCGGTTTGTAACTCTTTGGTTGCATTTTTTTGCGTCTGTAATACCTTCGCCGTTTCTTTACATGCTGTAACGGTTCTTCTATTTGCGTTTGTGTCCGCTTTTGCATTTTTGATGGAATTTTGTAATTTCTTGCCCAATGTAGTGTCACTTTGAATATCTTGCTCCAAATGAGTATCTATAAAATCTATTTCAGGGCCTGCACTCAGATGGTTACGCGTTCTACGAATACCAGTCAACCCTTTGTCAGGGCCCGTGTAGGCCGCCGTTACGGACTCGGTTCCAGTTTTATACTTGTTAATACTATGTTCTGGTAGTTCAGTCGGTTCCTTTCCAGATCTAATCTTTGGTATAGAATCTGGTGGTTTCCATGTCCTGGAACGAAAAAAATGGACAAAAACGGAATGTAAAATATTATTATTTGCCAATTAAGAATTATCATCATGAAATTTTTATAAAAAAATAATACATAATTGTAGATTCAACGTACAAAAATTGATCGCATAATGTGTGCTGTAATTCAAAAGGATTTTTCAGGCCACCCAAACACTTTTGCAAGGAGCGTACGTAATTATCAGTGCATCATTTTGTCACTATTAATTCTGGACTTCTTCGGTTTGTTTTTTTTTTACATTTTGTATTCTCGAACTCTACTTTGAATTCTTTTGTACCCTCTTGTTACATCTTCTCCCCCGCTTGAAATTACGATAGATGCTTTATCTTACGGTCCTCCGGTACTTATCGCGAAGAAGGTGTCGGCATTCCTCAATACTGCTGAGGACTAGCTTAGAGAGGCGCCTTCCGGACACCACCCCTTAACCTCTTTTTTTTCTAAACCATAGGGGAATAATCTGCAAACAGACACCCTAACATCAAGGATAGGGTAGTGTGGAGCTGAGGCCGTCTTCTACTATAATAGTAAAAGCCAGAACTACTCTCTCCTCGTACCCACTAAACACATTCTTATGATCGCGAAACCCTACGTCTCTCCGGAACCACCAAGAAGGTATTGCTTCAGAGAGGGGCTAGTATCAGAAAGCATCCCGGGAAAGTGAGGAGATTTTGGTGTCTATTCCGAGCGATAAGCTACCTCGTGGCCAGAAAGCTGGCCCCGCTGAACCAAGTCTGTCATTTCCGGAGGTCCCGAAACAGGGATCCTGCCAGCGCTTCCCTGGCATAGGAGACTTCTACGTCTTCGTGACCATATCGCGTCCCCAACAGCCGGTGGCATTGAGAGGCTGTGGACCCCTACCACGCACATACACGCGAAAAAAATCCGTTCTGTAAACGTGAACAAACAAATATACACCGTGAACTGGAACTAGATCTAGCTGTCAATATAGGCGTTCTAGAGAACGTGACATCTAGTTCACGGTGTACATTTCTTATTGTTGTTATGGTTGCTATGCATAGTTCCCGTTGCCGTGACTGGGAGTGCACGTATATCGGAACGGATTTTTTGCGTGTATAGGACCAGATCATCACATGTTCACGGGCGCACCCAACAATTAGAACCCATCTTCGTGGTGGAAACATTTTTCAACTAGCCGGCACGGCCGACGGACCGCAGACGGAGCCCGGGAACCCTAACCTACGAGGTGTTCCGGCTATCAAAAACGCGGAAGCGGTACATTAGCCTACTGTTGCGGCTTCGTGTTGAACAAGTGGCTATCTACCGTGATCCAAGCTCGCCCATCACGTGAGGATTGGTTGGGTTCATACCACCCCTACCACCCGTCACCTACTTCTTGTCCGAGGCTCTGGGCCGGAAGCGAAGAAATCAGGAAGAATCTCAGAACCAATGTCCGCTGGCGCGCCGAGGCAATCCGGATGTCGAGACTTCCGGGCGGAGAGCAGTCGCAGTTAAGAAGGTATGTCGAACGTTATCCACGCTCACTAGCTAGCATGTCAGCGAAAGGACTCTACCTCAGCAATCGGCCGCTCTGAACTAATGCTTTACCACTACCCCCCGCTTTTCATAAAAGAAAATAAACAAATAAGTAAAATCTATCTAAACCTCTCAAGCTTGCTATTTGGTGAAAACATTCGCGAAATGATGCGATTCGCTTTCGACAACGAATACGTTTTCACTCTACCTCGCTATATCCCTTTCGTGACGGCGCGCAAAAAATTGAAATCTCCATACAAATGGCTCAATTTTGGCTCTCCAGAACTCTTAGATTTCCCAACAAAACAACAATTATTTTACCCTCATTTGAAAGAACTACTCTTTATCTTTCGATTTCTAACTTTGACTACCTAGAACCTAGACAAATCGGAAATGAAAATTATGCGACAGACAAGACTTTTCCTTGTTTTACGGTTTTTGTCCACTTTTTGTTTACCTTGTTGTGGTAGATCTCACAGGCAACGTAAACAAAAGTTTGTTTACACACAAACAAGTATAAGTAATGGCTGAATTATTGAAACAGTTTACATCACATAAAACGAAGTCTAAACAGATGAAAAAAATATACAAAACTGCTACCGCTCAACAGCACAATTGTGCTGGTTCGTCACGAAAGGGATATCAAACCTCCTGTACGAATAGCACACGAACAGACTCGACGCTGATCAGCATTGTTGGCTGCTCCTTTTTGCCGTTGAGCTGTTGCGTTCCAGCCAAGGCTGTCTTTTCACCGCTTTCGATACTTTTCGATCACCTTTTCACGAAGCATCGTAGGCTGGGAACGTTATTGGTGTGGTGTCGGTACATGCAAATGTTGCTTTTGTGTGTGTGTCGAGCGTTCGTGCCGTAGCTTCTAAAACCAACCCATTCGGTGTTGTTCGGATGTTCGGGTGAGCATGTGGCGGCACTGATAGATGCGTGCAAAATCGTGTGTGAGCTACATCATGTTCATTTTGCAACCTCTTTGCCTCTGGTCATCACTGAGCAGTGTACAGTTCAATCGCAAGCGATAAAAATACAATTGATAAGTTGATTGAGGATTCGTGAGGTGATATTTTGCATCATTGAAACCTCTTTTTCACTCTTTCCTGAAGAGCTACTGCATGTAAGTCCGTATGGTCCTTGTCTCTTTGTCCGCTTCTGCAGAACATTTCGGGAGATCCCTCAGCAGGTTAAGTGCCGACCCTAGGAAGGCATCCGGTGAGGTAATCGATACTCGCCAGTACCGAAGGAATACGGGTTAGCTAGTTCAGTGCCCAGGCGTAAGGACGTCACTGGTAGTTACATACTTCATACTTCAACTGATCAGTCTGGGCACTATAGCCCTTCCGTGAATCCTTCTGACTTCAGCTGGATTGAGGAGGCACGTCACGAGCGTCTGTTCACGTAGGAGATGAAGATCACGAACTGATTTAACAGTAATGACTTTAACCCTGGAGCGATCGCGCAGTTGTAGGGGTATTAGGGGCATAATGGACACCCTAAGCGAATTAGTATGTTAGGCCTGTATAACAGACAAAAACTTAACATATTATCAGCTGGCTTACAACTTTAACTTATTTCCTACGTATTTCAATCATTTACAGCACGTAGAATGTCGGTATTGTGAAGAAATAGTGAATTGTAAACCGTGTGTTTTTTGGGGCTGGCAGCAAAGGTACGGGGCGAAATGAACACCCAACGGGGCATAATGGACACCCCTGCATATTTTATGCTGTTTCTTTGAGAATATCGACCAGTTAAGTAATTTGCCAACGGATATCAATACCACAGATATAATACTCCATCTTAGACGAGTTTACATAACTTCAAAGTTAATTAAATAAATTTTAGGCTAAAATAATCGGATTGAATTTTTTCAAACTCTCTAAAACGCCTAACAGTATGCAACGCGCGTACATCCATTCATAATTGCCAGTGTTCATTTCGCCCCGAATAGACTACAACATTGAAATTGCTATTTTCAGTGTGTTCTGATCAAAAATATAATACTTCATCCATTGCTAAATCTACGTATACATGTAGATAAGCTAACAATTCACTTGTTTGTATGGTGGACACACTCAATCTCTCGTGATACCTTATTTGCGCTGCTTCGAAATTATAAGAAATCCACCATATGAAAAACATACTTCAATTTCAATGATATTTTGGTTATTTCAAAGGAATTTAAATGGTACTTTTGAAAAATAGAACAATGGCATGTTCCTTTACACTTATGCATTGAAAGTTTTACATAAAAGTCAACGGTTTCGGCAAAAACAGGGGTGTCCATTTCGCCCCGGGTGTCCATTATGCCCCTAATCCCCCTATTACAAGAATTATAACTTGGTATGTTCTAACCCCATCCCAATTCCCAATAGAGTAAACTGACATAGCTTGCCAATTAGCTATGCCGTATAAATCTTGAGATCATAGAACTAAGCAAACTAAGGAATTGATGAACTTGTATATTGTGAGGCAAGTACAATGATATACTATGCTCAGGAATGGAATACGAACCCGCCGTCTCCGGATTGGCGATCCAAAGCCTTATCCACTGAGCCAACTGGAAATCCCCAGTTTATTTCTAGACCAACTTGTAAAAGGTGCAAAACAACTATTGCAAACTCCAGCTTCTTCCGTCCTTACTAGGCGTCACCTCTCACTGCTTGTGACCGCTACCGGCTGCCAATTTGGGTGAATTTTACACAAATCTAGATTCCAATTTACATGCCTCAAACAAACTTCTTGGATAGAATATTTGTTGAACTTTTGGAACGGTGGCAAAATTGGACACCCACCTGAAACGTGCAGCAGCAATAGTCGGACCGGCGGTGAATGCGGCTAAAACAAAGTACATGCTGGTAAGTGGAACTGAGCGGGACAGGAAAAAGAATTCGTCTACCTCGGTTACTTGCCAATGGCTGACAATAACGTGAGCCGTGAAATACGAAATTGCATCATCAGTGGAAGTCGTACGGGCTCCAGAAGAAACTACGGTCAAAAAAGATTACCCCCGCACCAAATATACCATGTACAAGATGATAACAAGACATGTGATTTTCTACGGACACGAGACATTGAGGAGGAATAAATGAATAGGGGAACCGTTCCATCTGTTCAGCAGGGTGCTCAAACGAATGGAACGCTGTTTGTTTTGTTTCTTATTTTTGTAATTTTTGTTACAAGTTAGCACCTGTGGTAACAGGAAGAACAGATTCCTTCGGTCCCGCAATCGCTTTGTTTCCGAATAGGATTAGTTTCGGAACGTAAAACACTAATGGCTCCCTGACCGTAACTGAATTGCTATTTTCTCTAAAATATCATAAATCTTAAATGTGTTACGCTCTCATATAAGATTGATAGCTCCGTTTGGGACTCATATGATCGCTGAAATTAAACCGATCATAACAAACGTGTTCGAGGCCAGCGAGGTTGCGGCAGCAGCGATGAAACAATCCTGCTTCAAAAGGTAAAACTCGCGCTCAATTGTACATTTTTCCATCCGATAACTTGATGTCCAACTTAGCAATCACCAACCTCCCTGGGTTAACCTTTGCGTCCCTAACGTATTTTGTGCACTCAAAATTTTCTGTTCATTTAGCTCTATTTTCTTCAATTTTTATCCGATTTTGATGAAAATTTAGCCGAACAACCGGAAATTACTACCGTTCCATAGAATGCATTGGTTGGGCAATTGGGCATGTTGGATGACCGGTTCCGGATTTATACGGGAACCCAGTGGGGTACGTCGGTTGGCCAAAAGAAGATTGCCTTCAAACATTTTGCTCTGCAACAACGTTTTGGTTATTTTTTTTTTTTCAATTTCTGCTATTCTGCTATTATCAACACATCCCCTGGCTTTCGCCCATCTGCGTTGTCTTTTCACTAGGCAATACGTCTACCAATTGATGTTTATGGGCTTGCCGGACCAAGTCATGTAGCTAAGCCAAACACCCCACCTACAACTGTTGGGTAGGCACCATTGTCCCGCCCACTGGTCTTTTACAGCTAGTTGTAGGTGCATGTGTGCGTGTAAGTATTGGTGTATGTGTGTTAGTGTTGGTGTATTGTAGGCGCCAACTCGTTCTAATCCACTCTGATTGCTAACACCCTATTGAACCATTACCCTTAAATCTGGCAATCTATGAAATAGAATGAGTTAAGCGCCTGGACATAATAGTCAGTTAATCAAACAAGGAATATTAGTATTAAAGTGAAGATATAACGAAGCAACGCCCCGAACCTCGAGAGCACAAGCCCCAAGAACCAAATGACAGGCTGCGCGAATAGTCGATCGACTGGCCACCACCAGTGGATAACCAATCGAGCAAACCCTCCAGCACAAACCGCCACCAGCTCTCCCGACCTGCGCCCAACAAATCCGAGGCACAGCCCAGCCATAGCTTCACCTTAAAACCAAAATCTAGATTGCAGAGCACAATACTTCCCAAGTAACCACGCAGCTCGGGCCGCAAATCACACACAACACGTCACAAATAAGACAAACACTACCCCGCCCGTACAACCGAAACCGATCTAGGGTAGAGAAGGGTCTCTTTCCACTCCAACCCGGACTCAACTGCACCCACAGGGTAGCGCACTCCACACACACTGCACTCATTCATCCATCACAACTCGAGCCGCAAGCTCACCTGGGTTGCTTCTATCTGCATGACCTCACCCAACCCGTAACGCAGAGTTTAAATCCCTCTCTTGCATTACAAAGCAGTCCCTGTTCCCAACGTTTGTGCGTGGTATAAATGAGATTATAAAGCTGGAGAAATCGTCACCAATACAACCGCCAACAATGAACACTCAATGGTGTCGACAGAATCAATAACGACCTCCTCAGTCCCAAACCCAATTATCCTACACTACCCAAGTAACCACAATGCTGAAGCCGTACGCACTGCATGTACGAAGTACATACAGACCTAACCGCACCGCCTAAACAAACCACCTAGGCCGAACACAAGCGGAAAGCGGCGCCACCACTGTTAAACCACGACTATAGTAGGTATAATCGCAATTCAGCAATCGTAGATCTCGTCGTAGATCCATTCCCCGCTCCTACTCAGCCCTAACGATCCATAGCAATGCTTGTCAATATATGCACCCCACACACGCAACCCCCACAACCCAACAGTATGGTCACTTGAGTATCCCTGGGATTTTGATTACATGATGGTCAGGGATCACAGCCATCAAAACGTTCCACACTTTGCCAGGGCTTGCGACCTGTAGTCATGATGATTTTCGCTATGGGAAACCATGAAGGCTAGCGGTGTTAACAACGTTTTGGTTATTTTTTTTTTTTTTTCAATTTGTGGCTTATTCTCGGTAGATCCATCATAATAGAACCTAAATAAGGTCTTGAATCTATTAACGAAGTGTGTTTTCACGAATTAAAATCAATTTTGAAAATTGGGAATGAAATCGGTAAACGCCTAAATGAATGCAATATCTTGTAATTTCATGTAGTTGGTTAGAACTGTTGTGTTCAATATTTGTTAATATAAATTTCTAATGCAACTCAAAAAGAGAACTCAATATACGTAACACATAATAATGTGTTGATGTACAGTTAAAACACCTGTTATTGTTTAGCTACTGAATAGTATGAAATTCATGATACATAATTGAGTTTCATAATCATATAAATAAATCTATTTTCCCTTTACACGGAAAAATATTATAACCCAAAGAATAAGTTTTAAAAACTCAAATTTGACTAAACTGCTTAAAGTTTTAACTCAAAGTTGGGTTGTTTTCTCCCTCGCCCCACCGCAATGTTTTCGAAAACAAAGAGAGAAGCACCGACTCATCCGCTGCTCTTCCGTGGAAGAAGCCAAATTTGGGTTTTCTTGAGTTAACCCAAATTTGCGTCAATTGAGGCCTCCGTTGGGTGAAAATAACTTACCACTGGGTTAATTTTTTTGCCGCTCTCAAACGAGAACTACTCACTCGCCACTATCGCTGTTTGACGCAAATTTGAGTAATTCCACGAAAGACCGGGATTGCGTCAAAACAACTTAAATTTGGGTTCATTTGTAGTTCCGTGTACTGGGTTTTGTAACACAATGAGACACATTCTCAAACATTCATGCTTGGCATCAATACTAGATGCAATATAAGTTTCGAAATCACTGTATTGGCTCATTATGTAATCCCGGAGTTGGATTTCATAAACGAAACTTTTATGAAAGTGCTTCTTTTCAATAAAATTTATGATTTATTAATGTCGTTTTCATTTTTGCGGCAGTGCTACACCGGTGTAGCACTTTTGCACCGTTTTTGATTTTCGTGCTACACCGGTGCAGCACTTTTTCTGCACCGCGCATGATAGTGTAGCGTAGCACTCAAAAAATCGGAAGTATCGCTGGTGCACACCGTGTCCACCAATCAGCGTTTGCGAAGTTGTCAATATTTTGGTGTTTATACACGCACACCAATGCAACTGCGAACGACGAAAATGTTCGTTTATTCAGCGAAAAGTGTAGCACGAAGCGGTGTAGCACCGCTGCCAAAACGAAAACAACATAAGAGAAAGCCCTCAATTCTTTAAGCGATTGCCTACTTTTAGGCGTTTATCTCGATTCAGAGGATTTTAATCCTAAAATATTGCAGACTACATCCCAAATTGAACTATCACACTTTTTTGGTACGCCTAAAAAGTGTGTTAAAAGTGCACATTTGCCTCGGATCGTATCGACGTCTTCGGTGCACTTATTTCTCCATTTACAAGGAATAAGTGCACCGAAGACCTCAACTCGATCCGACGTGGCCCTGCGCTGCAATCATACTTTGAAGGTGTGTGCACACTATTGTGTCAGTCCAATTTGGGGTGCAATCAGCAATAACTCTAGTACATAACTTGGGGGACATCCATTAAGTAAGTCACGGTCCTAGGGAGAGGGGGGGTTTGTGAAAGTGTGACAAGCAATATATTGAGTATAGGAAAAACGCGTACGAAGGGGGAGGGGAGTCGAAAATTACCGATTTTAGCGTGACGTACTTAATCGATGCTCCCTTGTAAGAATTTGGACAACATATTCGAAATCAGAGACCCCGAATTTTGTGAGTAAGGGTGTTTTAGCATAAACAAATATTATTCACTTAGGTGATAAATGTTAGCCCAAATCAACAAAATCAAAGATTCCAAAATCTATTAAAACCTCTTTCAAAGTTTTGGAATACTTTTCAAAGTAGCTTAACACGTACTAAGAGTACCAGTACTTGTTTCAAAAATAAATAACTCGTAACATTTGCTTGTACAAGGAAATTATTAAAAAAAAAAAAGATGGAAATAATGATCAATGTTACCCCGGATTACGGTATTTTGTAAGTTCTAGGTTAGGGAATTCGGCTTATGAGTCCTGTTTTCTCTAGAACGAAAACGGTTTTCGATTCGTCCCCACGTTTCGGTAACAGTTGTTACCATCCTAGCGAAAAAAAAGAACTGATAAGCCGAATTCCCTAACCTAGAACATAGATCCAACAGTCGAACTCTCGTACATTCAGGTATTTTGTATGTTAAAAATTAAATAAAGTTTAGTTAGTTACAAAATGAACCACAAGGTAGGCAACTTCTTAAAATATCATCTTACTTTCGTAAAAATATGTTATTTTCAAATAAAACTTATATGTTAACATCAATTTTACAATAACTCAAAGCTATGTTCAATAAGTGTACCATGAAAGAATGATAGTGTTTTGTGAGTCTTTTGATATACAAGATACAGAATGGTTCACATTCCATAAATAAATGCATATTTGACTTAAAAAAAACATTGTTTAAACTTTTATACCAAAAAACAACATCTTTTCCGATCATGGATTTTTAACGCGATTTTTTTTTTTTTTTGTTTCGTTAAAGTTTGATCCTCGGAATTTGAAATTTGAACAATAAAAAAAAAAGTTTCCAAATCGGTGAACTATCGTGATCACCGTATCTGGTTTTTACTATAACTCAGTCAATTTTGAGCCGATTCTAATGAAATTTTGTACACATGTAGGCACCTTAGTGCTATCGGTGTACAAAAAATCAAATCAATTGTTACAGCATTGACTGAGTTATAGCAAAACAAAAACGACCCGTGCGAGAAAAGAATCGGGTGTACCGTGATTTCGGGAGAAATTGATCAGTGGGGTGAAATTGATCGACGTGAGGTTCATTTTTATTTGTCAAAAATCTAAACTTTAACAAGATGTGAAAAATGATCGTCATCTGACTCAAGGGTTATTGAATGATGAGGTATCATGTTTTATGGCTAATCAGTTACATATATCTGCAGTATCGCACATGCAAAGAACATTCCAATAAATGTTTCTAGCCGGCAAATAATCGTTAAAGCCGATTTCATCATCAAAATATCTATAACTATTCAAAGTTATGCATAAAAGTGTAGTTTTCGTAAGTTATTACTTATTTTCTGTGAAACCTGCATACTTTCAGGCGTTTTCGTCGGATTTACTAAACTTTAAACGTAAATAATTAAACATTTAGAAAACTTGTCAAAGTTTCGCGTAGCTTATCGCATTCGGGGATGTCAAATTTAGTTAGAAAAAATATTTTTAGTTCTTGCAAAGGCACTTTAATATGACTGATCAATTTCACCTCGAAAGTAGAATCATCAATTTATTATTTAAAATGATATTTATCACATTAAAACCGATTTGCAGTAAAAGTTTCAACCTCATTGATTGATGCAGGGCTGTACTTGTTTTAAAGCATCAAGTTTGATCATATCGGTTGCTATTAAAAATGAGACGCCAAAAACAGTGAAAAGTGACCAATTTCATCCGAAATCACGATACCGTCAAGGCACCATTCACCGTGGATCTAAGAGGATTCGGGGCAAATAAGGGCTGTCATTTGACACCAATCTTATAAACATTGTTGGTGCCGCTTTTAATTGCCTTCATTATAGGTTAAAATTAAAGCAATATCCACAGAAGTAGAAATTTTTTCACAAAATTTGGTGACATAGTACAATTAGTAAAGGGTAGTAGGGTCGCCTAATTCTGTGGTAGGTCACCATTCACCGTGGTAGTAGGGACCCATTCACCGTGTATGAGAAATTTTATTCTACTTTGTTTAACCGTTATGTGTCCGACAAACTTTTTGCTTTTTTCTTCGCCGTGCTTTTCAAATGGGCGCTGGGTACCCGGGTACCCTGTCGGCCACATAAGGGTTAAAAATGATCAAAACAACCCAGCCAAGGGAATTTTCTTCGTTTAAATTCATTTCAAGTGATAACTTGCAAGATTTTATTAGAAAAAAACGAATGTTTAAATTTTCGATTTTTTCTAGATATATGGGACAATATGGGGCACGGTGAATGGAGACCATTGATTTTTAGGGTACCCATTTACCGTGCCTTTTTGTTTCAATTAAAAAGTACGAGTAATCGTACTTTCTTGTTAAACCTACTTCGGTAATGCAAAATACATACCTGATATGTGAATTTAGTTGCTTCTTGGTGGAATAAAAACGTTACTACATTTAGTTAATCGCTTAAATCACCTTAGCGCAGTTTTCGTTTTTTCACTATGAATGCAGTGAACGAGCAGAAACCCGCTTCATGTAAACACACATTAGTGTCAAAATGATACTTTTAAATGTTTCTAATGAGCGTTTTGACATGGTAACAATCAGTGTTGCAAAAATTCAATTCATTCATTTGAACACTAACCAACCAATCTGTTCAGTCATCTTTCCTTCTAGTTATGTTCAAAACAATTTAATTCAATCAGAGCACCTATCAAATGAGAACCGAATCCTTGTCAATTGAATAAATTGTCACTCGAATGAGTAGCTTAACTCGAAACACGAAAAACCCCGCAAAATTCCGCCAGACTGAAAAAATGTCGAATGTCGGGTCAAAGTCTGGTCAATTTTTATCGAATGTTGGGCCACTGTTGGACCAACATTGATCAACTATTGGGTCTAAGTTGGGTTTGGTGGCCAAAATAAAAATAGGTGAATGATAGGTTGATGTCGGATTTGACGTCATCAACGATGGTAAACCTTTGAACCTACAACACCACACATTTATGCTTCCTAGCTGGGCCTCAATTGAATGATATGTGCCTTGACTGAGGCTGGAGCTGATGTCAATTGAATGATCAGAGGCTATTCAATTGATATTCCGATAGTAAATGGAAAAATGAGTGGTTACCATTCTCAATTTCAGCTTTAAATGTCGGTTGATACTGACACTTCGCACCACTAGTAACAATACATTAGTGTTGTATTGGGGAAATTGTCATATCATTCAATCATAATATGGAAATAATGAAAAAATATTCGAAGGCACACGGTGAATGGCGCCTTGACGGTACTATACTTTCAGATTATGCAAACCCTTTGGGGCAGCAGGGACGAAAGTCCTGGGGCCTGACGCACCCCCCCGCTTGCGAGTCAGCCGCGTAGTCGCCGGCTAAGAATAGGACTACTAACCCCAATTCAAGGTGTCAAGCGACCCGTGCTGAGGAATGAGTGATCGAGGGGGTGAAAAAGATGCTCGATCTTTAACGGAGCCTGTGGGGTACCTGGGCACCCCCCACAGTAAGCTGTCCCTTACCGCGTTAATGCAGGGCTCTGGCGTGGTGGACATTCTTTCCCGTGCGACTCGTGGGATTAATCATGAAATCAAACAAATCAAGCAATCAAAATTCAGGTGGAAGTAGTGGTGGGATCAACCCCTTCGCAAGAAGCGGGTTGATGAGATCTCCGACAAGGAGAAGTGAGGAGATAGGCGCTGGGAGTTGCGTACGCAGCTCAAGCGTGGGTGCTCCAGTCCACTTCCCGGCAAGCCAGCCGGTGGAGGTTATGGACGGAGCGTGGTTGTTGAGGGCCGTCAACCGAGGATCCAAAGGACGGTCCGCAATAGAGGTGGCTGAGCAGCAGCTTGGCAAAATCATCGACTTTGCGTCCACTAAGTCGAACATAAGCAAGGACCTGAAAACGGCCTTGCTTCGACTTAGGGCGTCGATCGACGATGCCAAGCAGGAGCACGCGGCACTCGCGTTGCTGACTGCTGCAGCAGCGGAGCCTGCAAATGAGAAAGTGCCGAAGTTTACCCAAACGGAGGCCTTCTCCTTCGCAGGAAGTCCAAATAAGGCGGAAGCGACTGCTCGCGACAAACGGGGCAAGCAATCGCAGAAGCGGGCGAGGCAACCGTCAGGCGAGGAGCTGTCTGGCGGTGCCCGCAAGGCCAGGCGAATCATTACCCCGAAAGTCGGTAATAATGCCGGAAGGTCGGACCCCAGCCAGGGTTCCCGGAAAGCTGGGAAGGGTGGGCCTGAAAAGGCTGGCCCGTCCCGGAACGATGGGAACAAGGGGTTGCGACCGCTAGTGGGCCCTCAACAGCCACAGAGTAGGGCGATCCAAGGGGAGGACCCCCCTTGGACGAAGGTAGAGCGGAAGAAGAAGAAGGCGAATCCGCAGGTAGTAGCGCAGGACGCCAAGCCAAGGCGTAGGAGGGCAGGTGCCAAGCGCGAGAAAGGCGACGCTATCGTCATCAAGACGGAACAGTCCAAGTACTCGGACGTCTTGAAGATGATGCGAAGCGACGCCAAGCTTGAGGGTCTTGGAGCCGACGTACGCAGTATTAGACGTACTCGTACGGGCGAGATGATCCTGGAGCTGAAGCGCCAGAAAGAGCACAAGGGCGCCGCCTATAAGAGGCTGGCAGAAGAGGTCCTTGGTGAGGGTGTGCAGGTGAGGGCTTTGACACATGAGGCGACTCTGAAGGTCAAGGACATCGATGAGATCACCGAAGTGGAAGAGCTCGTCACGGCACTGCGGCAACAGTGCGATGTGCAGGTGGCCGCCGCAGCCGTTAAGCTACGGAAAGGGCCAGCAGGGACACAGGTAGCTTTGGTTCAGCTACCTGTGGCGGACGTCAAAAAGTCCGTTAAAGTAGGGAGCATAAAGGTGGGTTGGTGTGTATGTCACCTGACATTCCACGAGCCACCAGAGGTTTGCTTCAGGTGTCTGGAACCAGGACACAAGTCGTGGGACTGCAAAGGCCCCGACAGGCGCAAACTGTGCAGGCGATGCGGCGCTGAAGGTCATAAGGCCCAAAGCTGCACGAGTCCGCCCATCTGCATGATCTGTACCGGGAAATCCTCGAACAACAGACATCCGATGGGTGGTCCAAGGTGCCCGGCCTTCAAGAAAGCCGCAGTGAACAACAAATCACAGTGCAGGTAACGCAGCTGAACCTGAACCACTGTGATGCGGCTCAGCAACTGCTTTGTCAGGCAGTTTCTGAGTGGGAGACGGATATCGCCATCATATCGGACCCATACCGAGTACCCGCCGGCAACGGCAACTGGGTCGCGGATGGGACCAGAAAAATGGCGGCGATATGGACGACGGGTAAATACCCCGTTCAGGAGTTGGTGTCTACTACCTATGAGGGCTTCGTGGTCGCCAAAGTAAACGGGGTCTTCTTCTGTAGCTGTTATGCGCCTCCGCGGTGGCCGATCGAGCAGTTCACGCAAATGCTGGACCGCTTAACGACCGTGCTAACAGGGCGAAGGCCGGTGGTAATAGCGGGCGACTTTAATGCCTGGGCCGTGGAATGGGGAAGCCGTTTCACGAACCAGCGGGGTCAGATCCTGCTAGAAACACTGGCCATCTTAGATGTCGACTTGGCTAATGTCGGTACCAAGAGTACCTTTAGTCGGAATGGAGCGGAGTCAATTATTGACGTGACCTTTTGCAGTCCTGGCCTAACAAGTAGTTCGAACTGGAGAGTAGATGATGGCTACACTCACAGCGACCACCTGGCGGTTCGCTACAGTATCGACTACAATAACAGCAGACAGCGGATAGAAGAAGAGGCGGCTAGGTCAAGGCCAAGCCCTCGCAGGTGGAAGACATCATACTTCGACGAAGGGGTATTTAGGGAGGCGCTCCGCCGTGAGCGAAACTTAATCGGTTTAGACGGCGACGAGCTGGTAGCGGTGCTCTCACGTGCGTGTGATGCGACCATGCCTAGGCGAGTCCACCCTAGAAATGGGAGGCCACCGGCTTACTGGTGGACCGACGCGATTGCGGACCTGCGCCGCGCCTGCCTAAGGGCTAGGCGGCGGATGCAGCGAGCACGATCAGAGGAAGAGCGAAACGAACGGCGGGTGGTGTTCGCCGCTGCAAAAGCCGCGCTTAAGACCGAGATAAGAGCAAGCAAAAAGGCCTGCTTTGAGGGTCTCTGTCAGAGTGCCAATACGAACCCGTGGGGTGACGCCTACAGGATCGTTATGGCCAAGACGAGAGGTGTGATGGCTCCTACAGAGCAATCTCCAGAGATGTTGGAGGGGATCATTGGAGGACTTTTTCCGCGTCATGATCCTAGTCCTTGGCCTCCTTTCGTAGGACAGCCGGGGACTGGGGCTGGCGATGAGGAGAGGGTCACCGATGTGGAACTTGCGGGGATAGCTAAGTCCCTTAGCCTAGGTAAGGCCCCAGGTCCGGACGGAGTTCCGAACCTGGCCTTAAAAGTAGCTATTGCAGAGGCTCCCGAGCTGTTCAGGTCTGCTATGCAGAAATGCCTGGACGAGGGAGTTTTCCCAGAAGCTTGGAAGAGGCAGAGCCTGGTACTATTGCCAAAGGCGGGGAAACCACCCGGAGACCCGTCGGCATATAGACCAATATGCTTGATTGACACGGCGGGGAAGGTGCTCGAAAAGATCATCCTCAATAGAATGTTGCGGTTCACCGAGGGCGAAAATGGTCTTTCGAGTAACCAGTACGGCTTCCGGAAGGGGAGGTCCACCGTAGACGCTATCTTGTCGGTTACAAAAACCGCCGAGAAAGCACTCGAGCCTAAGAGGAGGGGAATTCGTTTTTGCGCGGTAGTGACTCTGGATGTAAGGAATGCGTTTAATAGCGCCAGCTGGTCTGCTATTGCCGATGCGCTCTTGCGTCTGGGGATACCGGAGTACCTGTACAAGATTCTCGGAAGTTACTTTCAGAATCGTGTACTAGTCTACGACACGGAGGTGGGTCGGAAGTGCTTTCACATAACCTCAGGAGTCCCGCAAGGTTCCATCCTGGGTCCGGTGTTATGGAATGTCATGTACGACGAGGTGTTGAGGTTAGAGTATCCAGTGGGAGTGGTGATTGTCGGATTTGCCGACGACATTACGCTCGAAGTCTACGGTGAAACGATCGAGGAGGTAAAGTTGACTACCAACCACTCGATCAAGGTTGTGGAGGCGTGGATGCGGTCCAGGAAACTGGAGCTGGCTCACCACAAGACAGAGGTGACGGTTGTTAACAACCTGAAGTCGGAGCAGCAGACGGAGATCAGTGTAGGAGACTGTACTATCCTGTCAAAGCGCTCCGTCAAACACTTGGGCGTGATAATCGACGATAAGCTTACTTTCGGTAGCCACGTCGATTATGCCTGTAAAAGAGCCTCCACAGCTATTGCGGCACTGTCCCGGATGATGTCCAATAGCTCTGCGGTGTACGCCAGTAAGCGCAAGCTTCTGGCTAGTGTTGCTACATCCATACTTAGGTATGGCGGCCCGGCGTGGGGCACCGCGCTAAGTACTAAATGCTACCGACGGAAGCTGGAAAGTACTTACAGGCTTATGTGCCTGAGGGTTGCGAGCGCGTACCGTACCGTGTCACACGACGCTCTCTGCGTCATTACTGGTATGGTGCCTATCAGCATTCTTATCAGTGAGGACATGGAGTGCTTCGAAATGCGCGGCACAAGAGGCATACGCAGGACTGTCAGGATGGCCTCTATGGTCAAATGGCAGCGCGCGTGGGACAGCTCCACCAAAGGAAGGTGGACCTATAGGTTGATACCGAGGGTAGATAGTTGGATTAATAGGCGCCATGGGGAAGTCACATTCCACCTGACACAGGTCCTTACAGGTCATGGTTGCTTCCGACAGTATCTACACCGTTTCGGGCATGCGGATTCTCCCGAATGCCCAGTGTGCAATGGTTTAGAGGAAACGGCGGAACACGTTTTGTTCGTGTGCCCGCGTTTTCGCACAATGCGTGACCGCATGCTTGCCACATGCGGGGAAGACACAACTCCGGACAACTTGGTCCAGAGGATGTGTAGGGATGAGTTTGGCTGGAACGCCGTTTCAACGGCTATTACCCACATCGTCTGGGAGCTACAGAGGAGGTGGCGCGTGGACTCGGAGAATGGCTAGTCCAGATGTAGTACAAGAGGTGGTCCAGGGGTTCGGAGTCGGCTTCGTAGGTCATACCGGTGCCCTGCGGTCGAGATCGACCCTTACAACGATTAAGTGGCCGCGGAGAGGAAGTCCCGGTAGCGGTGCTGTCGTGGCGTCGGTCTACTGGGTTGGATCCGAGCCCGCGGTTGGAAAGGGGTCCCCGGCAAGGGTCGGGGTAGGTGAGATCCTGCTGTCTGCAACCTACGGGTGCATCTGATAGGGCCTGAAGGGTAGTGATACCCTTCCTTGCGGGCAGGTCAGATCGGGTTGCACGTGGGCATCAGTTCTTGATGTCCGCTCAGCAGTAGGGCGCGGGCGGGGTTGACCCTGCCCGCCTTCCGAGGACAAAGGGAGTGGCGAGGACCACTCGGGAAACTGGCTAAGCGCCAGCATGCTACCGTGATGGACTCTCCAAAGCGAGTCATCGATGTTCGTTGCTGCAGGCTACGCAGCTAACCTTGTGGGTGCGATGTGCACTAGCCCCTCTCTGAAGCAATACCTTCTTGGTGGTTCCGGAGAGACGTAGGGTTTGGCGACCATAGGAATGGTTTAGTGGGTACGAGGAGAGAGTAGTCCTGGATTTTACTTTTGTTGTAGAAGACAGCCTGTCAGACCTACACTACCCTAACCTTCTGTTAGGGTGTCTGTTGAGCAGATTATCCCCCTATGGTTTAGAAGGAAAAAAAAAAAAAAAAACCCTTAAGTGGATAAAAATTCAAAATCATGGAATAAATCATTTTTCAGATGCCTTCTGTTGAACAAATCCAAAAATACGACCTTGATAGGATTTGATCAGTAATTTCATTCCTTGATTAACCTTTGCGTCACCAACGTATTTTGCGCACTTAAAATTTGATGTTCATTTAGCTCTATTTTCTTCAATGTTCACCCGATTTTGATGAAAATTTGACTAAAGAACCGGAAATTACTACCGTTTCATAGAATGCATCGGTTGGGCAAGTTGATTGACCGGTTTCGGATTTATACGGAAACCCAGTGGGGTACGTCGGTTGGCCAAATGAGATCGCCTTCAAACATTTTGCTCAACAACAACGTTTTGGTTATTTTTTCAATTTGTGGCATATCCTCGGTAGATCGATCATAGTAGAACCTAAATAAGGTCTTGAATCTCTTAACGAAGCGTGTTTTCGCGAATTGAAACCAATTTTGAAAATTGGGACGGAAATCTAAGTTCTAACTACATGAAATTACAAGACATTGCATACATTTAGGCGTTTACCGATTTCCGTCCCAATATTCAAAATTGATTTCAATTCGTGAAAACACACTTCGTTAAGAGATTCAAGACCTTATTTAGGTTTTACTATGGTCTATCTACCGAGAATATGCCACAAATTGAAAAAATAACCAAAACGTTGTTGTTGAGCAAAATGTTTGAAGGCGATCTCATTTGGCCAACCGACGTACCCCACTGGGTTTCCGTATAAATCCGAAACCGGTCAATCAACTTGCCCAACCGATGCATTCTATGAAACGGTAGTAATTTCCGGTTCTTTAGTCAAATTTTCATCAAAATCGGGTGAAAATTGAAGAAAATAGAGCTAAATGAACAATAAATTTTAAGTGCGCAAAATACGTTGGTGACGCAAAGGTTAATGACAGCATTCCTTCATATCCAGAATACGCCTAAATGTATGTAATTTGAAAACCCTTCAGTGAGGTTAATAAACAGACGATAGCAGTAAATAAAGCATACCTCTTGGTGTTTCTGTATAAATTGCATATAGCGAGAAAAGACGTTTACGGGCTTGGTGGTCTAGTGGCTACCGCTTCTGATTTATAAGCAGAAGGTCCTGGGTTCAATCCCTGGCCCGTCCCTTTCCTCCTACTTTGTATCTTTCTATATACTTTCTCTCTGCTCTCTACGTATACAACTCATGTATATAAACATGTTCATAGCCGTCGCTAGAACAGAAACGGGTTGAAAAAGCCGTTTCCCTTCCTTCCAAACTTTCACAGCACAGTGTCACAATCCTATTAGAAAACGCCTACAAGTTATGCAATCAAGCGAGCTGTGCCGCACATCTTCAAAATAATAAAAACACACAATTCTATCACCTTCCTCTGGTATCCACACACCAATGTGTGAACCTTCTGCCAACCAATTCCCACCAACACTCCAACATCCGCATGAATTTGTGCTGGCGCAGAGGTATATTCGGCCAGATGTGGATACAAACGATTGCAATCATCACTTCCTTACCCCTTCCCCACATTGACCTGCAACCTGACATGGCAGGCGCCATTGTCGCCTAAAAATAGAAGATCACCAACGCTCACACACTGAAGATGCCTGCTAGTCCCCGGCAGTTATCTCATTGGTCCTTGTGTGAGTGTAGGTGGTCTGGCGATACTGGAGTAGCATCCACGGGCGGTCAATCAAGCTCAAGCTCAAGCTCAAATTGCATATAGCGAGAAAAGACGTTTAAGCTTAGGCAATAGGGCCAGGACACGGACTAAATACTTGTGTCCTATCCCAGGATACACCAAGGACCAAGGGGTGACATTAACCTTCTTAGCATCATCATCCCCACCGCTTTTGTTTCTAACATTTTTTAGGATTCTTTCAACGATTGGCTGTGTAGGGTGTCGACTAGACTACTCGACTAGAACTGCATATAGCCTTGTTTGAACAGAACTCTGTTCTCACAGTGTAATCCACACGTTTGTGTCAAATTTTATAATTGTAAATTGGTGTAGTTCATGCAAATTAGAAATATTAACCTGAAAAGTAGTGCAATCAGCCGCAAAAAGTTTCATTTTGTCCAATTTAGCCCCCTTACTACGTCGCAAGTTGGCGTCTATGTACGGTGTCATATATAGAACTCTGACTCATAATGGTATAGCAGTATTTTTTTTAAGTTATCTTTTTCTTCTTTATGGCTCGACGTTCCCATTGGAACTTGGTCTACCTCTCTTCAATTTAGCGTTTTTTGAGCACTTCAACAATTACACTGCTCGACAAAATTTGAGTAGAGAAAAAAAAACAGGGGGTTGGGACCCTAGAAGTCTCACAGTGAAAGAATTTTTGAAAAATATTGTCCCGGGCCTTCACAGTTTATGACCGAAATTTGTATGGAGAACATGGGGTGTTCTATTTATATGCGCATTAGAATGTGCCGTGCATATATTTAGGCGTTTTCGATATTTAGGTTTGTTTCGTTATTGTCTAACACAGCGCGTTCTGACTCACATATCAATTGAGCACCCCAAGTTCTCCATACAAATTTCGGTCATAAAATGAGAAGGCCCGGTTCAATATTTTTCAAAAATTCTTTCACTATGAGACTTCTAGGGTCCCAAACCCCTGTTTTTTTTCCTCATCCCATAACAAAATTTAGTGTAGAACGGTGTTATTAATATTTGCCTGCCATTGCATGTAGTACAATGATCAGGAACGGGAATTGAACCCGCCGTCTCCGGATTGGCGATCCAAAGTCTTACAACTAGGCTAACTGAAGACCCCTTTTTGAAGTTATTACATTATTCAAAACAGTGTAACCAAGAGCCGCTAAACGCCTGAAGGTAGACAATTTGAATCTTCTAGCCCAATGGACGAGATTGGAATACGTAAATAACATTCGCATAATCATAGAAATTGCGGACTGAAATACAATGCGTCTCTTTTTGTTTTTTTTTTTTTGTTTCAAGTACTCACCTTTGATTGATATCAAATTTTCATAGTTAACTTACGCGGTAACTCCTAGGACACGAAACCATTCATGGCTGTATCATGCATCAATAATTTTAAAATCATCCCAATGTTCGTACAGATATGTACCTACATACACATATTTTTTTTCATGCGTTTAAGAAAGGCAATGAACTCACCCATCCAGATACCGTGTTATGAAGGATCCATCCGACACTTTGTTCTCAGGAGTAATTCGTTCCTCACGATCAGCAATAAAGCTAAATTGCCTAAAGTAGGTAGTCACCTGCAATGCATAGCCCACAAATAATGGAAACTGGAAATTTTCACTTCCCCTCAGCGAATATCGATCTATTTACTTGCCTTTTGCCTCAGTGATGGCATTTTGAGATGAGATTGAACACTGGTGATTCGTCGACTTACGGTTTTTGCGTTTCTGGCATAACTTTTTTTTTGTTCTTCAATTATTGTGGCCTCAATAATGGTAAAAAGAGTTCACCACTAAGCCAGACATAGCACTTCGAGCAGGTACCTATGTACAACTGGCTAAAAAGTGCATAGACCACCACTGCGTGAAACAAGTGTACGAAAATGGTGGCGATGATCACAACAAGAATCAGACACGAGAGCAAACAAGAGACTGATGTTTCCATATCTTTATTATGGTTCGACTTTTCAAAGCTTTTTATATAAGTGGCTGGAGTAAACACAACAATACGTAGAATCGTAGGAATATTTTTTCGACCTTTTTCCTTATACTCTTACCTGTCAAACGAACAATAATAGAAAAGGTTGAAATTTTATTCGACGTTTTAATGTGAAGTATTGATATTTATGACGTCACTTTCACCGCCTGTCCGGCAATGAAAGTGGAAATGTGTTAAATATTTTACAGAATAAAATTTAATGGGAGCATGTTCCGATTGCTGGGGGTGACGGCTTCGGTTCCCGGTCGATACAGGAATGTCTCGTGAAGGAAGTGTCCTCCAATTCCCTGAGCATAGAGTATATTCGTGCCTGCCATACGATATAGACAGGTAATTGTTATTGGCAGAGGAAGGTCACATTTAAATAATAACAATAATAACTGTGAAAGTGTTCATGGAACACTCTGAGAATCAGGCTTTGTCCAAGTTAGGACATTACACCAAGAAGAAGAAGTGTTCCGATTTAACTCCCAGTGAGAAAATTTCCTTTTTTCAAGAACATTTTAAATTTTCTGATAACACATTTTCCTGTTTTATATATTTTTATCAGGCCCTTGATTCCGAAAGCATGATAATATTTTAAAAAAGTTAACATATTTACTACCCCTAAACACACTTAAGTTCTTTCGACGTGTTTTTCTTGAAAATTATTAACAATTCAACGCCCTTTAATCGACATAAAGATATGCACAAAGGTTCAGAAGTTATAAATTTGAAAATTTAAAAATATTAAATAAATAGGAAAGAGTTGTGAAACGCAAATTTAGTCTCAGTCTCATTAATACCATAATAAATACTTGTTCCTTACTTAATATACTGGGAAATGTTAGTATTCCTTTTTGAACAAACTCGTATACAATTTTTAAAGTAGCATAGTTTGGGAGTCCTGCTTGGAGTCCTGTGAAATGACGTGTTTTTTATCATTTCCTTCAAAACATTTAACATCTAGGATGTAACCTGCTGGAAGTTTTCCATGACTCTCAATAACAGACTGTAAATTATCAATTTGTTTCTGTTTTTCTTCTATTATCTTTTCATATTTCCTGATAATCTCATTGTTAGTTTCAAACCTTTCACAATCCAACCACTCCTCTGTCTACTCTTCCATAAATTCTTCCATGTTCATCATCATGGTATCTGAAGCACACAACTGTTCTTGTGGTAAGCCTGGAGATTGACCGATAGCTTCATCGAAATGGATGTCACCGACGGAGCCTCCATCCTCCTTCAAAACGACCTTCTCAAGGTCCTCGAAAGAACCATGGCTCTCAAAGGTTCCCAGGTGACACTCCCCGAATAAAAAAATGCATAAGCCTGACATTTAATTTTGATGTGTACATCAACATCAAGTTGTAATGTACACTGTGGTGCATAATTGATCGGACAAACGCCGATTTTCATACAAAATTGCCAAGTTTGAGATACTGTAACTATGATTTGCGTTGATGGATTGAGCTCATTTTTTGACACGGAACTATTAATATGCTCAATTTTACGTATACGAAGTACAAAATGTTTTCGTTCACAGGTTTGGGCGTGACAAGGCGTTCAAAATGTGCAAAAGTGATCGGACAGCGGTACCCCTTTGATTTACACGCGTACCGCTGTCCGATCGCTTTTGCACATTTTGAACGCCTTGTCACGCCCAAACCTGTGAACGAAAACATTTTGTACTTTGTATACGTAAAATTGAGCATATTAATAGTTCCGTGTCAAAAAATGAGCTCAATCCATCAACGCAAATCATAGTTACAGTGTCTCAAACTTGGCCATTTTGTATGAAAATCGGCATTTGTCCAATCAATTATGCACCACAGTGTACTTCTGTCGTTGAACATTAGAATACAGTGTATCTCAACGCCACCAACGGAGACCGCCCCTCATATTAAGTCGATTTGACTCCACGATGGCAGTGTGGACATGTTGGCGACACGAGCGCCAAACGGCGAGCACTGGAAACAAAACTGACAACACAACAATGTAAGTGATGGGACGCTGGCACCACGCAACGGGAACATAACGACATACTCTGATATGACCGTTACAAAGTTTTACACAAGGCAGAAAGCAAAGATAGAAGTCTGTTCTCGGTGCTTCTGCACAGATAAAAATAATGATATTTCACGCAGAAAAATAAATTGTAAACACAATTAAATTCTAGTTCAAATCAACCGATTTTTCAGTTAACTATAGCGACAAACTGATTTCTAGTTTAAACTGAACTGTTCTATTGTTTGATAATACAAATATTTTCATTTGTCGAAATTTTTGACAGTTTGTTAAAACAATCAAAGATATGGTATTTTCAACATGAAATAATGGATTGATTCAAACGACTGCACTTTTGCCACTAACAAACCCGGAATGTGATTGTGTTGGTGACGGCAGCAACTGCGGCAGCTCAACAATCTATTTTTAGATCGTCGGTAAGCGGATGGGGAGGAGAACGACTAAAAAACAAGACGAAAAAGGCGAAGCCGATCAACTTTTTGTGGATGCTGTCGTTGTCGGACTATCGACTGCGGAACGGAAGCCTTCCGGAACCACACGACGACGAGCGGAGTGTCGAACAACGCGGCGGAGATTAGCCAGGCACCAGCGGATCAGAGGGAATCGGATTTGGGAATAAACTCCAAGAAACTCGCGAGGAAACTTCGAATACAAATTGACTTTTATTGAGCGATAGAAAAATACGTGTACAAAACGCGGTTCGCGGCAAACTTGTGTTGTTATAATAGTTGTCTGTTCATCTCTCTAGAAAAGGAGCGAGGGGTGTGCGGATAGTCTGGACAAAGTTATGAAAAGGGCGAAATCATTGCTTTCCGACACTCCTCCTCAATGTGCTTCCGTTTTACGCTAAAATCCCGAGCATCTCTCGGAAACATTCGAGCTTACCTGGTCCTAGCGGCTTCGTTAGAACATCAGCTGCCATGACGTCGGTTGGGCAGTATTCCAGGGTTAGCTGTCCACTGCTGCAGAGCTCCTCAACAAAGCGCTCTTTTGTGTCGATATGCTTGGATTTGCGACTCGACCGCCCTGTTGTTGCAAACGTCAGGCAGCTCTGGTTGTCCTCTCGTAAAATCGTCGGTCCTACTTGTTCTTCATCAAGATCGTGCAGGAGGTGCCTCAGCCAGATGGCGTCTTGGCTTGCCTCGCAAAGCGCGACGTACTCGGCTTCCATGGAGCTGAGTGTCACGCACGCTTGACGTCTGCTGGCCCAAACGATGGCTCCGTCGCCGAACTTGAACACGAATCCCGACGTCGAACGGCGCGTCTCGACATCATCAGCCCAATCTGAATCGCTGTATCCTGCTAGTACGCTACCCTCACCGGCTCTCAGGTGCAGGTAGTACTCCTTCGTACCTTGTAGATAACGCAGTACGCGCTTGGCAGCTGTCCAATCCCGTTCTGTGGGCTTGGAGAACTTTCGTCCTAGAATGGCCGCGCTAGCGGCTATGTCCGGCCGGGCACATACCGAAAGGTAGAGCAGGCCGCCTACCAAGCTGCGGTATTGCGTCGCGTTCTCAAGCTCGTCACTGGTGTCTACCGTTTTAATGTACCCAGGATCCATTGGGCACTTTGCAGTCTTGGCCTGACTCATTCCGAAACTCTCAATTAGCTGCTCGATGTACTTTAGCAAACGTAATTTGAAGGCTTCGTCGTCTCGCTTCACCTCCATGCCCAGGAAGTGACTCACGTCACCCAGGCACGTCAGCTCAAATTCACCGTTAAGAGCCTCAACGATACGCTTGATTTCTCGTTCGTCAGCCGAAGCGACGAGAATATCATCGACATATACCAATAGAAAAATAGTTTTTTCCACATACCTTTTTGAAGAACAGACATGGATCTGCGGTAGACTGTTGGAATCCGAGCCGGCCAAGAACTTCCTGCAGCTTCTTACTCCAACATCTCGCCGACTGCCGCAGCCCGTATATGCTGCGTTTTAGCCGACAAACCAGCTCCTCCTGGCCTGATGCTACGTAACCCGGTGGCTGCTTCATAAATACTTCCTCTTCGAGCTCCGCGTTCAAATAAGCCGTCTTAACATCGAGATGTTTAACAGCAAGTCCCTTTTTCGCGGCCACAGCAAGGAAGGTGCGGAAGGTTGCCTGTTGCGTAACTGGAGCATACACTTGTTCAAAATCCACTCCGTACTTCTGCGCATAACCTTGCGCCACAATGCGGGCTTTGTACTTCACTACCTGTCCCAACTCGTTTTGCTTAACCTTAAAAACCCACTTCGAACCGATCACTTTGCGGCCTTTCGGCAGCGGCACCAGTTCCCAGGTTTCATTTCGGCTATGCGACTCAAGTTCATCGTTCATAGCATCCCGCCACACTTTCACTTGCTTCGCTTCTTCAACACTGTTTGGTTCTTCAAGCACACATTCCGCACTTCCTGCTGCGATGTCCAGCACGAAATCATTCAGATACTGAGGCTTCACTCCGCGGTTCTTCCTTGCAGACCTTCTTTCTTCACGATCTCGCGGCTCTTCATCATCGCTCAACGAGTCGTACACACTTGTTTCACTATTGTCGTCATTAAGTTCATTTTCACGTCGTGGAACATTAAGTGGATCTTCACTCGCACTTTGTGGTGTTTTAACACCCACTGATTCATCATTCTTCTCCGCGAATGGCGGAATCTTCACCTTTTCCACAGGCGCGCGTTGCTCATCCTCAGGAACGGCTGGGAACTCCATCGATGATCCGTTGCCGAGTTCGATGAATCGCGCATCTCGGCTTACTGTTATCTGATTGGTCTCGCGATCGACGAATCGGTAGCCCTTATTCTCCATGGAGTACCCAATCAGCGTCAGCTTACGAGCTTTACTTTCCATTTTAGCCCGCTTCACAGATGGGATGTGAACGTAGGCCTCACTTCCGAACACTCTCACGTGGCTCAGGTCCGGTTTTCGTCCCCATCACAACTCGAACGGAGTGCGCTCGACGGATCTCGACGGCAGGCGGTTCTGGAGGTAGGTGGCCGTCAGCACGGCCTCACCCCAAAAACGCTTCTCCAGACCGGCGTCTAGCAACATGCATGTTGCCATCTCGGTGATGGAGCGGTTTTTCCGCTCCGCAACTCCATTGGACTGCGGCGAATACGGGGTAGTATATTGCGGCACGATTCCCTCCTTCTTGTAGAAGTTTCTCAAATCGGCGTTATCGAACTCCCCGCCACCGTCAGAGCGGATCACCCGTGGCTTACGCCAGAATACATTTTCGACCCACTGCACAAAATCTTTGATGTTCCCCGCAGCCTCTGATTTGCTCTTAAGCAAATACGTCACTGTGAACCGGCTGTGATCGTCTATCAAGTGCATCACATATCGGTTGCCGCTCGGAGTTGTCGCTTTCATAGGGCCACATAGATCGGTATGGATGATGTCAAGTATTTGGCGAGACTTTCGCTCCTCAACCGGTGGAAACGGAGCACGAGCCGACTTTCCCTCAGCACAACATTCGCATATAATTTGAAGATTGCATTTGCTTACCTTCATCCCTGTCGCCATGTCGTCCTTCACCAGCCGCTCCACCGCCGCCCAATCACGGTGTCCGAGTCGACGATGCCACTGGTGACGACAATTCTCGGTGTGCTGACCAACAGTAGTGGCCAACGACGACGCTCCCTGGCACAAATGATACAATCCATTGCTGCGGCTTCCGGTTGCCACAACTTCACCGCTCTGGTTTGAAATCTTACAGTCATCCTTCCCGAAGGTCACATTCAGCCCTTTTCGACCCAACTGGCTCACAGAAATCAAATTTGATGCGAGCCCGGGCACGTACTGCACGTCACCCATTTCGATTCGCACTGTGCACTCCTTATCGTCGACGCCGTACAGCAAACCACTTCCATGGCCGCGGATCTGGGTGCGCTTTCCATCGGCGAGGGTAATCCATCCACCTTCATACTTCTGCAGCGACGAAAAGAACGATTCGTCGGCGGTCATGTGGGCGCTGGCTCCGCTGTCGATTATCCACGACATGAACTCGCCACCGACGGTGAATGCGACATTTTTCGTCTCGCTGTGGGCAGCCTTTGCCTTCGCTTTCTCGTTTTTCGCCGTTTCTTCTTTCAGTGAAGCAATGTACTTCCGGCAGTTGCGCCGAAGGTGGCCGGGCTGCTTACAGAAGTGACATGTTCGGGTTTCTTTTGCTTGCTTACCTGCAGGTCGATTTATCTGGGAACGCATTGCCTTTTCCGGGTTCACCGAAGGGCCGTCTCGCTCCCGCCGGCGCTGATACTCGTCAACCAAACGAGCTTTGACGACGTCCATCGAAATCTCGTTGTCCGATTGACTGTCCAACACGGAAACAATCGGGTCGAACGACGGGGGCAAACTGCGCAGCAGCATGCAAATCTTCATGTCGGTATCCAGCTTCGTTCCTGCACCATCGAGCCGATCGAACAGCTCGTCGATCTCACTAATATGCTGATCAAGGTCCCCGTTTTCCACCAGGTTTATCGCACACAGTCGCTTTAATAACGAAACACGAACCGAGCGACTCGTCTTCTGGTGGTAGCTTTTTAGTGCTTCGTACACATCGCGCGCGTATTTTTTGTTTTTGATGAGCGAAAGCTGGCTATCCTCCAGCAACAAGATAATCGTAGCCTTCGCTTTTCTATCGTCACTGCACCACTCTTCGTCACGGTCTTCTTCTTCTTCCGGAACGGGATCTCTCACAACGTACCAAAGGTCTTCTCGGCAGAGCAAACTCTCCAGACGAATCTTCCACGTCTGCCAATTTTGCCCACTCAACTTTGGTACTGCGAACCTCGCGTCAACCATCGTTTCACTTTTTCCACACTAACACAGTTACACCTTCTCGCGATCAATCTCTTCTTCCTCCCGCAGAGGGAAAACACAACCTCCAAATCTTCCGTCTTTCGCGAACGCACTGGGGCTACTCTCTGGGGTCCAAAACCTGTCGGACTATCGACTGCGGAACGGGAGCCTTCCGGAACCACACGACGACGAGCGGAGTGTCGAACAACGCGGCGGAGATTAGCCAGGCACCAGCGGATCAGAGGGAATCGGATTTGGGAATAAACTCCAAGAAACTCGCGAGGAAACTTCGAATACAAATTGACTTTTATTGAGCGATAGAAAAATACGTGTACAAAACGCGGTTCGCGCAAGGGGTTGGTCATTCAGCACACTTCATTTGTGCCGTGATTTTTGAGCGTGTGTCAATATGTGCCTAAACTGTGCCGGTTGTTTTTCAGTGTGTGCCGAAGTGTGCCGAACGTGCCGGTGGAATATTTTCTTAGAATGTTTTTGCGCTAATTATAATCCTGTCTATTTTTGGCGAATGTTATTGGTCTAGTCGGTGTTTACCGACAAAATTCCACCCAGAACACTTGTCTAGAATCTGTATGAAGGGGTTCTTTGCAATCGTATGTATAATGACAGTTTGATTCCATACCGCAAAATTGGATTTCTATGTTGTGTCCATGTGTGCCGGATTGTGCCGGCATGTGTGCCGAGATGTGCCGGCATGTGTGCCGGGCACAATGTGCCGAGTGACCAACCCCTTGGGTTCGCGGCAAACTTGTGTTGTTATAGGGTAACCAATATAATTTGGACCCCCATATATTTTGGACCCCCTGGGTCGTATTATCACAACTTACACAGGTTTAATGTTAGGATGACGGAAATTTTTACAATCATTCGCTAAATAAGATTGCTCTGCACGGGCAGCAATCATTTCCTTACTGGAAATATCCTTATTTGCCTTGAAATTAATTTTTGCCAATCTCGTCATCCGTGCGAGTGTCGTTCATGTTTACAAAAAGAGATTGCGGTGTAGAGGAAACTTGCAGATGTAAACAAAAATGTTTATCATTCTAGCGCATTAAATTCGCAATGTTCGTCTAATCAGCCTTTGTCAATCAAGTAATTAGGATGTGATCCAGCTTATTCAAGCGGCAAAATGTTCCAAAATAGTTCCAAACGAGTTTAAACACCGGGTGTCCAAAATATATACTGAGGAGGGTCCAAAATATATTGGGGTGTCCAAAACAGTAAAAATTAATGCTTCAAAAATCAGTTATTTTCATCAAATTTTCAGCCAGAAATGACTTTGTGGGTATTTTTAACGGACAGAGGAGGCTTTTACGAATATACTAACATCATTATTATGTGTAAATACCTTCTGAATCTGTTTGATTTTGACTTAAATTCAAACTAATGTCCTCTAGGGGTCCAAAATTCAACCGTTACCCTAATAGTTGTCTGTTCATCTCTCTAGAAAAGGAGCGAGGGGTGTGCGGATAGTCTGGACAAAGTTATGAAAAGGGCGAAATCATTGCTTTCCGACAGTCGTGAGTACCTGCGCGTTATCCATCACGGCCAAAACTGCACTTGGAAGTTGGCGTGATGGATTTGCTGCACCTTCTTCGTTGTGGCGATGTTGGGGTAAGCATTTTATAGATGTGTGAGTGCTTTCGGACTATGTTTATGGTTTTTATTTTGTTGAAACAAATGAAATTTTTTACATTAAATATATGAAATTATGGTAATCGGTTGTTTTTATCGATAAACTCTTAATGAAAACAATGAAATATAACTTTGGAATAAGTAAATTCTCAGTTTGAAAATCAACCATGCGTTTTATTGTTTTAACCAAGTGCCATTTTTCTGCGTGAGGTTGGAACTGAATAAAAAAGAAAAACGGCAAATGTGTTTGTTTTACACATTTTCCGCCAATCCAGTTCCAAAAGAAAAACGACATAAGTGATTTAATTGGGTTCTTTAGGGGTATCCAGATTATTTCATAATCAGATTCTCCGTCCAAAAATTAGTCGAAATCCAAAATTTCATAATTTTTGGAGTCCGGGAACTATTTTTAAAATGCATTTCAAGTTTGTATGGGGAAATTTTTTTGTTCGGGTCGAACTGTCATTTTAACGATTGAACTGTCATTCTATCCACGAAAATTGAAACTGTTTTGTTAATTTCGAGGGGCGATTCACTAGTGTATTTTCGATTCACCTCGGTGTATTGAAAATCGAATTTGTGTATTTTTGGCGCATTGACATGTATTTTTTGTATTTGTGTATTGTTTTGCACTTTTGCGAATAAAATATAATTGATACGTATTGGTGCAATGATTGAGTATTTTTCGAATAAATTTGTATTTTTTCAATCGATTTTGGCTTTTGCATTTGGGACTTGGGATTTGTAAACAAATCGAAATTTATGCTGCATTAAACCAAAACCTGGATATTCTTTCCCAAAGACGAGAAAAGTCTAATTTAACTCGAATTTTATCTTATCCATCCAAAACTAAAGAATGCGACAACATTTTTAGTTTTCCCGTTACCAACATATCATTCGGCGAAGGCTGCGGTAGGTTCTGGAGGAAGCAACAAGTGATTATTTACTTTTGTGATCACATTTTTGAAGGAGCTCCTGGATGAACATCTTTGAAGCCGCTATTGATGAAATTCTTGGAAGAAGCTTCCAGAAGAATCTGATCATGAAATATTAGAAGAATCTCCAAGAAAGAACTCCTGGAGTATTTTTAAAGGAGGGAATTCCTGGAGGACAGAGTTTTGATTGGATTGCCTGAAGAGTTTTTGTTTCGAATTGTTGGAGCAATACCGTTTGACAATATCTTGAGGAACGCCGGAAAAAAATCCAGAATCAGTCCTAGTAGAGAAATTCCATTAGATGCACATGAAGAAATCTGAATTTGAATATTTCAAGGGAATCAGGAATGAATATTTGAAGGAATCTAAAAAAACTGATAAATCACCACAAGAAATCCTCTTGGAGGAATGTTTCGGAGAAGTTCATTTTGTTGGAATCTCCCAAAGAAGCTCTCTTGGAGGAGCTTCCGAAGGCATTCCGCTTAGAGATAACAAAGATAAAATTTTTTGCATTTTATTCTGAATTTGTGCATTTTTTTGAATATGGTGTATTTGTGTATTTTTATTTCAATTACGAATTAATCGTGTATTGATGTATTTTTGTGTAGTTTTTTCGAATGTTGTGTATTTTTCGTTCAGTTTTGAATAGGGTCCTAAAATGAAAAATATTTCCCCGGTTTTGCTGCATAACACGAAAGAGCATGCTTTTCTGATCTCAATGGTAATTTTTCCGAACTTAAACAATAACAGAATAGTTAATAAACTTGAAAATAAAATAATGATGAGCAGGTCTTGTTTGACATTCGAGGTCAACCTTGACGTAACGAAAGTGAAACGGCGGGTTGCAAAAGACACCACATTGGCTCACTTTTGACAATAAATGTTCCTGTTTGACATACACGGTAAACAAAATTTACCCAAAATTTAGTGCTAAACAAGGAGTGTTGCAAAAATTATTAAAATTTTTGAAAATATATTTTATGGGCTTTACCTAATAGGAATACTTAAAAAATGAGTAAACATGTCGTTTTAATCAATGCCTGATCGAATTATGCAGGAATTGAGATAGGCCTTTAGGAGCCTATTTATCGTGTATTTATGTATTTTTGTGCATTACTTTCATTTGTGTATTTTCAACTCAGTAACTCAGTACAGTGAATCGCCCCTCGGTTAATTTAACCATCAAAACAAAGGTATTGAAATCCAATAAAATTAAGTTATACTCAGAAAAATGAGCTCTTTCGATTAGGCTATAGAAAATAGCAATATTTTATTCACTAAACAACCCAATTGAATGAGAATTTCTCCCCAACTCCGTTGTCGCCGAAGCTCGCGCCGAAGTTCACTTATCCGAACTTTGGGTAGTAAGTTCTAATCAAGTTCAGAACGGAACATTTTAAGTTGGTAAACACTGTTCCCACCTTCTGTAGGAACCTCGGCACGATGTTTTGACATTTCGCATTGAGCGATTAATTTGGCAACACACTTTTAGTACTTTTTTATCACCCTTTTGTCAGTCAATAACATTCACAGAAATTTTGTGAAGTTGTGGCTTTTCGATTGCATTCACTGACAAAGTTTTGATATAATTACCAGTGTTATATCGTGAAAAATCGAGTTCGAATGCATTAATTCGATTAATGCATTTCCGCAGAGTATCACAGTGCTGATGAGAAGCAAAAGTTGCCGATAAGTTCTAGGTGGAGCCGATCTGTTGGCGAAGTTGCAAAAGGCAGAAGGCAAAAAGGACCAGGGTCGGCCATTTTGTCAGGTCAGACCGGCTGCACAGCAGAATAAAAAAAAGTTGGAAGAAAATTCGAATCCACGGAGAAACAATAGCGCAGTGTTTCCCGGACAAACCATCAAACGTACGGATCTGGATCCCTGTCGGATATCGTGAAAGTTGCGTGATCAGCGCAAAGAACAGCATCCGGAGCTCTTTGGAGTGGAGGTGAGTCGTCGTCTATTTCGATTGGAATTTTTCATTATTGAATGTCGCAGGGATATGACAACATGACGAAGAGTGAAAAAATTCACACACCTAGTCCCATTCAGTCGTTCGGCTGAATACACAATCAATTTCATGATGTTGCATCGACCTGTACCAACTAGGAAAATGTTTACTTGAGGAAAATTGATTAGTGATGATTCTGCTGTTTTTTTTTTGCATTTTGACTGCTAATTTCCACAATCGGTGCTCAACCCCGCCCATTATCCTTGCGTGAACTGTAATTGCGATTGCTTGTTTTTTTTTTCTCATTTTCTTCAGGGCAAATGGAGATCAAGATGCAGGTGCATAATGATTGCACTTCATGGTGTGTTAATCAAATCAGATGAACAAGGATTGTTGGAAACTTTCAAATTTAATGGAATATGAGATCCAAAAGTTATTTGTTTTTTGTATTTATATCATTACATTTTGGGTACAACAAACAAGTCCTTATGTTTTCCAACTTTAAGCAATTGTTTTTTTTCCTTGACTTGAAAAATAGTTTTGTAACTACCAGGTTTACGTTATCACTAATAAAATTACAAATTACAAAAACTAAATATCTAGGGTATGTGTGCCCATCGTTGTGGTAATAAGGTGAATTCATTTTTATTGTTAATGATCGTATCATCTAATAAATGGTTTCAAAACGTTAATCGGTAGTTTTCTATCCAAATTTGCATTTTTCCAAGCAAATCTATCGTTTCTCTCTGATTTCGATCATTAATCGCTTACCACAACATTAAGCACACTGGTAATTTTGGTTCCTAATGTTGCGGTATCCCATTAAAATCATATGGGATACCGCAACATTGAGAACACAGCAGCAAAAATATTAAGGATTTTTTTTATAGGTTTTTATGCAAATCTTAAGCACGCAAATGATACAATCTAATAATTTAAGCATAAAATGTACATTTATTAAAAAATGCCTTTTGGTAACATTTCAGTCGGAAAAGGGCTCAATTGCCATTACCACAACATTAGGTACTACCACAACGAAGGGAACAATTACCCTATAAGAGAATACATGTTTTTTTTTATCAAAATTATATTTAATATTAAACCTGTAATACCCAACCACGCCTTCAGACAAAGTAATTTGAGGTAATTTGAGCATTTTTGTATTTTTTTTACTTTCCTGGACAATCAAAACTTTTCGGCTGATATTTAGGATTGTCCTGATATCTCAGAATAGTTTGTGGTGCCTTACCTTATTTTTAATCATCGAAAAATAGATGTTTTGGTGACTTTTTTGAGGTCATTGTTTCTTTACATTGTAATTGTAATTTTTATTAACATCACGCAAACGTATCGGTTAAATCGGTTGTGGCTTCGTGGTATTGCTACTAGTGTCACCAAACATTCAGTTGCTTGGTGCTAAGGAGCACCGGTTCGATTCCCGCTGCAGCTGCCTGGCACAATTATCGGTTGTGCTACTGACCGTTGCATGCTAGTCCGTTGTCTGGTGACGTGCATCCTTTAAAGAGCGAATCACTGGAAGTAGGGTATTATAAACCCTCTACTTCCCATGGTTGCTCTAGAGCACCATCGATTTTCGACGAACTCGGGCAACCGGAATTAGATGAATATGATGCACTATATTTTAGAATAAGAGTATTGTTTCGGCCGGAAAACGCGCGAAGGGATGCGTACCGTGCCGATACTGTCTGAGGTGAAACTTGATCAACAGAAGAAACCTCTTCTTGTAAAATATTGTTTTCCTCACTAAGCCTCAGACCGATTGCTCTAATGGTTTGAGAGCGTAAGGTTTACTGAGGGAGTTTTGGATTAAATATTTTACAAGTTCCAAGTGAACTTGTTGGGTGAGATTCCAAAAACCTAAGGGCTGGTTACTTGCAGCAGAAGTCCTGGCCTCTTTAGAGAGTTTGGTAACTACCTTGAACAAGGGTCGTCTTGACGAGGATCAAAGGGACGGATAACTTTCTGAATGAAACACTAAATTTCAACTGACCTCTCTTCATATATTTCAAACATCCTTATATACTAGGCCTATGTCTAAAAGAATGACGTATTATCATATTATTTGCATTTCTCTATCATGTGCGGTACCTGCGTTTGCCCGTTGCAGTAGGGTCAAGATTAGGGCCCTATCTTTATCAGTTGTTATTTTTTCTCTGTCCTTTTCGTCTACTTCTACAGAGGCGACAGTCTCTTGTAATGACTAATCCTACAATGTTGAGGTGATAGATAGACTGATAATTGCGTCGGGTAGACCCGTCTGCGTCATAAATGAAAAATCTTGAAAAATTAATTTTAATTATATTGCGTTTGTAACACCGGCTCCTGTAAATGGACTAATTTACACAAATAATAAGCAATATCTGATAAAAGAGAAAGTATTTCAAACAAATCTGATTTTTCAAATGTATTTAAATATGTGATTGTTTTGTGTATCTGTTTAAAATGTGAAAAGCATTTTTTTTTTTTTTTTTTAAATCGTTATACTACTACGTGAGGATACATCCCCGGGGGAAGTCGCACACCGGGTACATCTGGTTTGTCTTCCACTGCTGCCTGGGATGGACTGGATGGTCCTGGGTTGGCCTTGTTATCATAATCAGTGGTCATGTTATCATAATCAGTGGTCGCCGTCCTGTTGATGTTTCTGAGGGTGTTGCGATGTGTCAACAAGGTAGTTAGCGAATCCCAAAACGAGGCAAGGAGTTGCCAGCCGAATCCATATATTTCATAGAGGATGCGTCCATGCATCAATGTGTCGATGATAAACTTGAAGAATCGTCCGATCATATATAGACCGATAGCTGTCGATGTTACATTGCCTATCCATGTGGACCAAGATATCAATTTACTCCAGTATTTGCTGACCACGTTGTCGATTATTTTCTCAGAAACCAAAGCATCAAAATAAAATCCCTGTCGGTTTGGTGTTTGTCCTGCTAATAGTCTGTGAACAACATTTGATGCTATTCTACGGTCTCCTTGGTCGTAGATCATGGTTTTCATTTTCTGTAAACTTTCACTGTCGTATACTCCACTTTCCATTAGGTTGGGTAGAGGAGTGTAGGTCCATTTAGTGATGATATCGCTGGTGAGTTTATGGGGTGCAACTGTTTCTCTCATCCTGCCATCAGTGGTATACCAGCGTCCTCCGATTTGAAATTTGGCCGGAAGTAATGGTGTACAGTCGATCTCGGTTCCTCGTAATTGTAGTGTACGTGTAACTGGTGCTAAAAACATTGTCTGATTCCCAAACTTCACCGGAATCTCTTGATAACATATTTCTGACTCTATTGGTTTGACATAGACCGGTTTGCATTCGAGAACATGCAGCACTTCACCGGCAACTACTGCTGTGAATCCTGATCTCTTCATGATGGTATTCACGAATTCAGTTGGATTAAGTCGGGCTAATGTAAGTTTCGTCTCCATTAACGCCTTATCAATTTTGCACATCTCCACCATTACTGAATTATACACATCATCTAGCTTCTGTCCTATGTAGTTTTCCACCAGTGTTATTTTGGAGTTAAAGTAAGTGAAAATATCATGATTCCTGGCATTGGTGGGTTTCTTATGGAATGGTGTTGAAAATCCAACTGATTCTAGTATAAATATTCTCGGGTGATCAGTTTTATAACCCTGGTATCCACATATTTTCGATGTTCCTTTCGTTCGAATGGAAAACAAGTGGGAATCTGATATTGACGTATACACGGCAGGGTTATCCTTTCGTTGGGTATCGATATTAATTGTTTTATTTACAGATCCTTCGAATATAACTTCGAACTCTGTATCTTCGCACCTTTGATTCAAACTGATATCCCAGGTAGAATACCCATCCTCGGAATCTAAACATTTGCCATGAGAATATGGACATACTACACCATGTCTGAGAATGATTTGATCATTTTCTGTATCAATCATGGCTTCATAATTATAAAGTGAAATTTCATATTCGTAATACACCAGTGCGTTAGTCCATGTATATTCCGGTGTTCTGTAAGTTCCTCCACTGCATGAACTGGACCGGATACTGCCAATAATCAATGTTTCACCTCTGGTGGTACTATTCCTCTTTAGCTCACCAATCCGCTTGTCATGCGTAAGAGCTAATGCTCCTAGTAAGTGTGTCGTTTTACATTCTTCAGAAGTGAATTCCTTTACGATGTAGGAGTAGCTATGCTCGTAGTCTGAAATGTGTGAGTGCATGCCGCAGTATCGTATTGATCTTTTGAGGATCACCTTGCACTGATAGACCATTACCGAACTTTTGGTACTTCTTTGAAGAACTTGTATGGGAACTTCGGTTATTGACAAGTTCTTAATAGCAGGTAGGCAAGATGAAACATCTGTTAAAGAATAACTGGTCATATTGACCTCGGGACTAGCGCAATCATAACCTAT
The DNA here is from genome assembly GCF_035046485.1 of Aedes albopictus. Lineage (NCBI taxonomy): Eukaryota > Metazoa > Arthropoda > Insecta > Diptera > Culicidae > Aedes > Aedes albopictus. Next base: position 219,217,754 of record NC_085138.1, read on the forward strand.
CAGTCCTGACGTTTCCAAACCCAATATCGCGCAGATGAGATAGAAGAATGCTAACATAGTGAAGGTCCACATTGGTGTTCTTATTCTTGTCTTTCTTCTGGGTTTGTAAGAGTTTTGAGCATTAAGTTTATCTCTTATTTGCTTCACCTTATCAATGTCAATTTTCTGCCGCTTACCCCAGTTGGAAAAGTTTATATCAGCTTTCGTGATAATGGAAAGATTTTCGTCCATCTCGGTTATCTCCTTTTCTGGGTTTATAATCAGTTGTTTGGAGTCGAAACAAGATCCTACTCTTGTCTTGCAACTGTTCAATGACGATTTCTCATCACGATGATGATGCAACCTTGCAAGTTGAGATGTGGTCTTGGGTTGCTTAGGTGTTTTTTCCGTTGAAGATGAGTCACCTTTCACATCTAAAATTGCAACGTTACTCGATGCTCGTGTATAGGATCCTTTTGAAGTTTCTATATCGACAGATCTCACTTGTCCGTCTTGAGCCGTGTGTACCTTGACCACTCTTCCTTTCAACCATTCACCTTGTGGAAGACTTTTATCGGTGATAACAACAATGTCATCTACCTTTATAGGTTCCACCTTGTCGGTCCACTTATTTCTTTTAATGATGGTAGGTAGATACTCCTTTCTCCATTTATCCCAGAAGTACTGTGAATAATGTTGAACAAGCCTATAGTCCTGCTTACTTAGGCTGTTGCTGGATAGTGAAAGTGGTGGGACGTATTCGCCTGCACGTAGAATCAAGAAATGAAAAGGAGTTAGAGGCTCGTCATTAGGATTGTCTAATGGTATATGGGTGAGCGGTCTTGAATTCAATATATATTCGGCCTGGATAAGTGATGATCTTAATACTTCGACTGATGGAAGACGATCTTTTCTGGCGTGTAGCATGTTATTTAAACAGTTTTTAATTATGCGAATAAGTCGTTCCCAAGATCCTCCGAAGTGGGGTGCCACGGGTGGATTAAATCTCCATTTAATTTCCATTGCTGCAGCTTGCCGTTCTCCCATGATGTCGTTTATCTCCTTGATTAATATCTGCATTTGTTTGTTTGCACCAACAAAATTTGTGCCGTTATCACTGTAGAGATGCGAAATTTTTCCTCTTCTATTCTGGAAATTCCGCAGGCACATAATAAATGCATCAGTAGTCATGTTTTCTGCAAGTTCAATATGACTTGCCCGAGTCGTCATGCATGTAAATATAACTCCCCATCTTTTTTCCACAGATCTATGGACCCTAACTTCTATCGGTCCGAAGTAGTCCACTCCAGTATGAGTAAAGGTGGGATTCATTAGACTCAAACGACAATCAGGTAATGCGGCCATTTGTGGATGTGCAGGTATAGCTTTCCTAATCTTGCATACCTGGCAGTTGCTCTTGATATTTTTCAATAGTGCCCGAGACTTAATTACCCAATACTTCTGATACACTGCTGCCAAAACTGCTTCATCGGTTTGATGCAGAAATTTCTCGTGGTATCTTTGCATGATGAGTCTAGTGATGTGATGTTTATAAGGTAGTATAAATGGTTGTCGAGTAGTTTCTGGTACGATGTTCGTTTGACTCAAACGGCTGCAAAATATCATTACACCTCGTTCGTTTAATGCTGGCGTGAGGCAGGCAATTTTGCTGCGTATTGTCAGCCTACCGTTTTTAGTCAAATCTTTCATTTCTTCGGTGAAAACATCCCATTGTGCCTTTCGTATCAGTATTTGTTCCGCTACCTCTCTGTCGTCATCACTAATATGTTTCTGGAAGTTTTTCTTATCTTTGACCCAGTCCACGAATTTCTTTATCACGCACATTCGGTTAAGCAACTTGACCCAACGAGAATATCGGATTTCTTCGATAAAGTCAAGATCTGCTTCATCCGATGTGTGAAACATAAGAGTGACATCTCTAAGTTCCTCCGTTGTATTTCGTGAAAATCTGGAGCTTGGCCAACATGATTCTGGATCCTTAAGAAATTTTGGCCCTGAAATCCACTTAGAATTTTTCACCATTTTTGTGCCTTCATCAGCTGGATTCATTTCCGTAGGAACATATCGCCATTGATCCATCGTTGTTGTATCAAGTAGTTCTCCGATGCGATGTGCTACAAACTGCTTGTAGTTTCTGTGATCTGAATTAATCCAAGAAAGCACAGTTTGTGAATCGGACCAAAATATGGTTCTATCCGGCCTTTTCCGTAATTCCTTATGGATAGTTTCTGCCAATCTGGTTCCAAGAATGGCTGCCATAAGTTCTAGTCTTGGAATTGATAACTTTCTAATCGGTGCTACTCTTGATTTGGCTGATAGCAATCTTACACTTGTTGTATTATTTAGTTTATCAATTCCTCTAACGTATATGGTAGCACAAAAGGCGTATTCTGATGCATCAACAAACACATGGAGTTCAAATCTCCGGCTTTGTTTATCCATAATACATCTGTTGATTACAATAGTTTTTGCAGATTCAATTAGGCTGAGCCAATGTTTCCATCTTTTGTACAAATGATCCGAAATGTCTTCATCCCAGTTGGAAGACTCCTTATGCATTTCTTGCATTATGATTTTACCATGAATGGTAAGATGTGAAATAAGTCCCAACGGGTCATAAATACTCATGATGAAAGAAAGAACTTCGCGTTTAGTAGGTTTTCGTGTTGAATTTCTTACTTCCAAGGGTAACTTCTCAAAATTCAACTCAAAACTGAAGTAATCCATTTTAGTATTCCAGTACAATCCGAGTACTTTTTCAGTTTGTGAATCTTTGTCGTTCAGAACTCGTATCTTTCCAGTTTTAATGCGATTGCTTGGTAACGATGCAAGCAATATTTGTTCGTTAGATACAAAATCTCTAATGAAGAAACTAGCATGATCATGTATAGAGATTACATCGTTAACTGTTTTGATTGCATTGTCCATTGAGTCAAAACTGTCCATGTAGTCGTCACATAGTGCTGCTTGATGATTGCTTCAGATGCTTGGGGATTCGAATCCTTGAATAAACTGGCGTTGTAGTTCTTTACTGCTTGTGCGCATGCCGGTGAGCATGTTGATCCAAATATCATTACTTGCATGCAGTAAATCTCTGGATTACGAGTTTGATCACAATTTCTCCACAAGAAGCATTGTTTACGCTGATCTTCTTTCTTTATGGCGACCTGACTGAACATTTCTTTTATATCGGCCGCCACTGCAATTGCTCCTTCTCGGAATCTGATCGTTATGCCAAATGATGAGGTAGTAGCATCTGGTCCAGCTAGTAACATAGAGTTAAAAGATACTCCATTTATCTTAGCGGCGGCGTCGAAAACTAATCTGAGTTTTTTCTTATTCTCTACTATGAAATGAGGAAGATAATACGCATCATTGGACCAACTTTTAATTTCTGACGGTGTGAGTTTTCTAGCGTATCCTTTGTTAATATAATCTTTCATCGTTTGAATGGCCCATTCTCTGGTTGCTTCCTCGTTTTTTAACTTTCGCTCCATGTTTTCTAATCGTTTGTATGCGTTGTTGAAGCTTTTCGGGAACTTTGGATTATCGTATTTCCATAGCAGACCTATTTCATAGCGTACACCTTTCCGTTTCAACGTTTCGTCTATTAAATATTTGGCTCTAATCACTTCTTTCGACTGTGGTAAATTCAGCGGGATCTTTACACCGAAATCCTCAATAGAAATATGTCTTTTGATGAGGTCTGATAGTTCAGTGTCTTCTTGAATCACCATCAGGTGTTTCGCCTTTACCACTTCACTAATATTCCCGAATATCAACCAACCTAACAAAGTCTTGATGGCTATTGGATTATTGGGTCCACCAATACGTGTTTCATATGGAACCAATAAATGGCTATGGTTCAATCCAATTAATAACTTTGGTTGTTCCTTCAGATAGCTTTTTATAGGCAGATCTCTTAAGTACGAATATTTTTGTGCTAGTTCATCATAGTCGAGGGATTGGATCGGTAAATGCAGATCCTCGGCTGTTCTCACTTCAGCCATACTATAAAATCGATCTGTTGTTCCGCTTATCTGGAATTTTACAAGTTTGCTGTCGCGTTCTTCTCTTGATACATTATTCGTCCATTTCAATGTGAGTGGTTCGCTGGACCCTTTTAGATTCAATTCCTTGGCCACTTCATTATCGATTAACGTTAAAGATGATCCAGGGTCGAGGAAAGCACTTGTATGAACACTAATCGGTCCGTTTTTCAAAGTTATAGGTATTATTTGATAGAATACCTGATCACGACTATGATGAGCATGTGTTGATCCGGTGACTGTTTTTATTGTTTCTTCCGATGGTTGCCTTTCCTTGTATGTTTTTACAAATCCTCCATGTAGCAGTTTATGGTGTCGACCAGGACAATTGTCTATTCCGCATTTTTTTTGTGAATAGCATTTTTTGTAGTTATGTGGCTTAAGGCACTTTGTACATAACTTAAGTTTGAAAACCTTGGTGACTCTTTCTTGTGGGCATAGCTTCGTAAAAAAATAGCAATCTTCTATTTTGTGCGCCGAATTGCATATGCGACAATGTTCTCGTGGCTGCTCCCTATTTTTGTCGTGATGAACATTCATTCGTCCTTTTTTCTCCGGTGCCGATGTGCACATTTGCATGTTGTTCATTGCTAGTTGTGTGGCAGCGTGTGGTTTAATCCAAGTATTTAATTCTGTCAATGCAGGTTGTCTCTGATGTTGTGTCACATATTTCTGGGTGTATTCAACCCAATTCACTTGTAGATTGTATGGAAGTTTCCAAATGAGTTCTTCCAATAATCGCGGATCTGTTAATAAATCTGCTCGATTTAAAGTGTTCATATTTATGATGAAGCAATCTAGCTTATCCGCTATTTCATTAATGGTTTTGTTGCCGAGTTTTTTTATTCTTTCTAAATCTCCTCGCAGCTCTCTGCAAATCATAGAAGCCTGGCCAAATTGTTCCTCCAATTTCCGCATAATGTGTGGAACATTATTTGCACTTATCATTAGCGGCTGCACGGATTTTGCTGCTGTCCCTTTCAACGCTTTTTCCAGTCGTGAAAGATTGTCTAAATTTGAATACTCGGCTTGAGTTGTTGTGACATCGAATGCATTTTTAAATTTAGACCAATCTTTTGGGTTACCGTCGAAGTGCGGTAACTCCATCAATATTTGTTTCTGGTTCCACAAAAACATGTTGCGTTGGAAGTCTTCTTGTTGCTTGTTCTCGATTACTTCTGGCTTCACGTTTGATGCTGAATTCAATTTCATTTGTGCCAATTCACCCTGCAGTTTTTTGATCAAGTCTTCCGTCTTCTTGATGTGATCGACTTCTTGCTCCATCTTGGTGATTTTCTTTTTATAACAATTCATGCATACCCAGCTTTCTTTGTCGTCCGGTAAATTTTTGAGGCTAGCACACTTTTTGTGATACCAAGTGTCGCATAAATCACATGCAACTAAGTCATCGTAAGTGTTGGGTTCTTCGCAGGCACCGCAGCTCCACAAATCTTCAGGAGCGATACTCTTTTTTGCCATCTTAAAGGTTTTCTTGGGTTTTATTGCCCCGGCGCAGTTTTGAGATACCTGCCTCCGTGCCGGGAATGACAATTCAATTTGTTTCCCTTCCGCAGTTAAAAAATACCTGCCTCCGTGGTTGGGATAGATGAGTTTTGAAATACCTGTCTCCGTGCCGGGAAAGACGGTTCAATTTGTTGCCTTTCCGCAGTTTTTACGATGCTGGTCCTGATCCTGGTGGTCGGTGTGATTTTTGTGATATTCGTCGGATTTTTCTCGTCGACTTTTCACTTGCTGCTCTTCTGGCGTCAGCAACACCTTTTTACTTTTACTGAGTTCGCGATTTTGGATTCCTCTCTGGAATAACCACCAAATGTTTCGGCCGGAAAACGCGCGAAGGGATGCGTACCGTGCCGATACTGTCTGAGGTGAAACTTGATCAACAGAAGAAACCTCTTCTTGTAAAATATTGTTTTCCTCACTAAGCCTCAGACCGATTGCTCTAATGGTTTGAGAGCGTAAGGTTTACTGAGGGAGTTTTGGATTAAATATTTTACAAGTTCCAAGTGAACTTGTTGGGTGAGATTCCAAAAACCTAAGGGCTGGTTACTTGCAGCAGAAGTCCTGGCCTCTTTAGAGAGTTTGGTAACTACCTTGAACAAGGGTCGTCTTGACGAGGATCAAAGGGACGGATAACTTTCTGAATGAAACACTAAATTTCAACTGACCTCTCTTCATATATTTCAAACATCCTTATATACTAGGCCTATGTCTAAAAGAATGACGTATTATCATATTATTTGCATTTCTCTATCATGTGCGGTACCTGCGTTTGCCCGTTGCAGTAGGGTCAAGATTAGGGCCCTATCTTTATCAGTTGTTATTTTTTCTCTGTCCTTTTCGTCTACTTCTACAGAGGCGACAGTCTCTTGTAATGACTAATCCTACAATGTTGAGGTGATAGATAGACTGATAATTGCGTCGGGTAGACCCGTCTGCGTCATAAATGAAAAATCTTGAAAAATTAATTTTAATTATATTGCGTTTGTAACAAGTATAATCTTATAAGGTTACCCAACTGGTTACCCCCTGGCCAAGTTCGCAGGGGTTGACGGTATTAAAGTGAAGGAGTTTCATTTTGATTATTGTAATGTAGTGTTCTTTAGTGAAACATATCACCTTTTTAACACTTTAATGCGCCTCCAACGGTTCATCACGAACCGGCTGCTGCAGATGGAGTATGGTTGATCATATGCATCAGACATGCTCGATAAACAGGAGGAACCGCTGGGGCTCAGTAGAGTCTATTCCCAAGCAATAGTTCCAAGTCGGTTGGATTTGAGAAGGTTTTGATGATCGTTACAAATCCTAATAAAGTATTATAGGATTTGTGACAGGTTTTGGAACCTTTTACAGCCATCTGACTTCAAAATGTTGTTTGGGCTCTATTTCCCACGTTTCTCGGTTGATTTTTATTACATAGTAATTTATTAATGTCATAGTCGCTTTTTCGAATTTTTACAATGTTAGTTGGTCATATTTTCTTTAAATAAAGCAATAAAAATCGACCGAAGAATCAATAGTGGGAAGGAGATTTGCAGGACTTAATTGTGCTGATAGATTCGAAGCTAACGTGCGAACACTTAAACGCATTGTTGACGTCAATGCGTTCGACGTGACATTTTGGACAAAAACTCACTGCTTTATATTAACTGAACAATGTTTATTGTGTATGACTAGGTTGACATTTCTAGGCTACGCTTGAGAAAATGACATGGTTCATCTAGGTAGAACCGATAGGACAATTGAACGAATTTGAATATTTTTAATAGTATTTGTAGCGGGATGAAAGTTGACATGAAATCTTTATTATTTTAAAATTTTATTGCAATCAACTGACCAACTTGGCGTATTTTTGATTATCTCTTAGATGTTTAGAAGTTCAGTTACATGTTTCTGTGGATTTTGGACCGATGACAATTTATGGACACAAGAGATGAACACAAGTAGAAAACGATTAGCGAAATCAAGAAAACAATTTGACACAGGATCGACTATATTTTAACATACAGGGTTCGATTGATTCGATGAAAAAACAACATACGACAACTGACTTAACGAGGAGAAAAACATATTTAACCATACCACAAAATCAAAACAAGGAGACAAACACAAACCGTGTGACCATAACACTACATAGGCAAATCCTGACTGACTGACCAATTGAAAACTTTCCAATCTTCTACCGTATCTTTCTGAGTCAGTTGCAACAGTGTCTTAATGGATATCATTTTCCGCGTACGGCTGGCAAACTGCTTCTGAAAGATCACGTACTCTTTTCTATCTTCGGGTCTAGTGTAGAGGTTTCAACTCTATTCAGAGTGCAGCTAGAAACCTAGCAAAAAAAAAAAAAAAAAAAAATCTTATAAGGTTACCCAACTGCTAACTACTTGTATAAATAGTGGAACTATTGAAGAACAATCTTAAACTTAATAATTTACAAACAATAATTGTTTTTATTATTTTGAAAAAAAAAATACCCGATTTGCAATAACACTTTTTTTTCGGAAGACGTATAATAATAGGATTGCGTTTATTTCAAAAAGTAACTGAGTATTAATGATTGCGCAACAGGTACTATGCCTTTGTTGCAAATAAAGATCGTATCTACTAAAACAACTTATATTTCTCATAAATAAATCATTTCAAATCTGGCACAAATTATTGCGCGCAAACCCCAAAATTTTATTCCCACCTTTAGGTTTCCGCGCCGAAGACCCAGCGCCAGATTCGGCGACAAAGAAAACTGACAGCAGTCGCCGGACAGTTGGCAATCCTGATATTTGACGGCGGCCGCCCGGTAGTCATGGGAGTGGATTGTTGACACGCAAATAGATCTTTTTGCTGAAAATGCATGTGTATTGAGTTATTGTTGACAGTTTTTCTGCAGTGTTAGTGTGAAATTCAGCGATTTTCTGTATCGCGTAAGCCTTCGCTGGAAGAAAACGTCATGTTGTTCAGCGAAGCAAGGAAAATTTTCAGTGAAAAAAGCAATATCCTATATTGTGGATCCCTCAAGGTTTAGTATTGGCAGGGCTGGTAGCAAGTCACTTTTTAGTGACTTACACACTTAGAAAAAATGACGGATTATGGCAAAATTTTACCGTAATCTCAATAGCTGAACGTACGGTTTTTCAAACCACCGAACGTACTGTGAATCTCAGGAAAATGCATCTGTCAAAATTACCGGAACGTTCGGTACTTTTTACAAATTTACCGTAAAAATCGCAGAACGTTCGGTATGTTTGTTTACGAATGAATTCTCAATATCACTGAACGTACGGTAAATTTTACAAATCTACGGCGATTTTATGCGAGCACAAAAAAACAATATTTTCATAAAAAACGTCGATGATGGGATTGAATACATGACCTTCTGATCAGGAACCACACTTACTACCACTGTACAAGAGAGTCTTGTTTGGAGATGATGCGCAAATTCTAATAGAACTGATGCTCAAAGCTGCCGGCGTGGCTGTCAAACGCATTTTACAGTAGTACGGTAAAACAGTCCCATCACCGATCTGTTCGGTAAAACATTCACAGGTCTCCTGTAAATTTGTCTGATTTCGCCGGTTCTTCGGTGATTTCTCAGATTTCACCGATTTTCTCCTGCAATTTCATCGATTTCGCCGTAATACTGTAGTTTGCTTGTTTACAGCCTAGTTTCGGTGATTTTTTTCACCGAATACTGTATTTTATTCTAAGTGTGTAGTCACTTTTTTTGGGTTGGTCACTAAAAAGTCTCTTTTTTCAAGGCCAGGTCACTAAAGTCACTATTTTCACCTACAAAGTCACTTTTTTCAACTTTTTTGGGAAATTCATAAAATACGGATTGAAAAATATTCAGAAATATTAAACCATCAAATGATGCCACATTAAAAAAATCAAATTTTCCCTATACAAACCGTTCCATACAAAAAAAAATCGCTTCGCATCTACTTTTATGTCTTTCTTTAGGATCCATGGGAGACATTGAAAGAAAATTGGTTACTACACGAAAAATAATTTAATGATTTTATTCATGAAGATTGAATAATGTTTGTTATTAGATACGGCGTTATTGATTTTATAAAGTCAACTAATTGTGTTCATACAATGACTTAATAATAGCCATAACATTTCCTTATACCATGTATAAGTTTTGTGTTATGGCTAGAGAAGTATAAGATTCAACTAATAAATTCTCTAAGGTTTTGTTTTGAAAGACAAAAACAAAACGGCGCCAATTTTTTCTCAACGTCATCGTCATCGTGGCGCGTTGTATTTCGCCAGCAAAAAGGAGTTTTATGAATCTGCGGAACAACGCTCGGAGATCACGGTAGGTGTTTTACTACTTTTTTTGTGCTGATAACTTATTCATCATTTATTTTCTACAGAATAGGTAACATTGCCGTTACTAACCCCACAGCCTGAAATATAGAAATTCCCTCCCAACACCTCAACACACTGGCAGGCAGACGGCGGAGCCACTCGCTTGGGCGCAGCCGGAGCGGAGATTCCGGCTGGCTTCGCTCCACCTGCAAAGGTGGCGCCACCAGCTGCCAGAATGGAGATCCCAGCTGGCTCCGTTTCTCCTCGATAGCCCGACAAACGAAGAGCACTACCACCCGCTTCTTTGCTGCCGGAGTGGAGATTCCGGCTTTCACTGCTACTCCTTGTAAGCCGGATCTTACAGAAGGCTGCATCACCCATTGTCGGAAAGAGAATCCCTGCTGCTTAGCTGCCCTTCGACACTATCTACCACCCGCTTGTTTCCTGCCGGAGGAGAAATTCTGGTTGGCTTCTCTGCTGCTCGGCGTACCGGCTGGCAAAAGGTGGCGAAATCCGTTGCCGGGACAGCGATTTGTTTTTGTTTTAGTATGTGCTACAGTAGCTATGTTGATTTTATTGTATGAGTAAATAAATTATGTACGAATCGTTAACAACACTTCATTGTTTAAGTAAAAATAAATAAAAAAAGTAAAAAATTAGGAATATCAAACAAAATATGCGGTAATGGATTTTATTAGGTTACCTACATACCTACAATTAGGAAATTCTAATACAAATTATAACAAAAAGCGAATGGCATTCATAAGTTCAAACTTATACTTTTTATTCATCGCATGTTATGTTTCATATTACGCACTCAGATGAGCTTCATTAGGAAAACGAAATGGCAAAAATTTATAACATTTTCTTATATATTCCATATGGAAATTTTTTTTCGTGTACTTGCTCCTATCCTGCAATTTCAATCAAGTTGTCGGCGATGATTGAAATATTCCAACATAAAATTACCATAGCCATTAAATACCTCTGAGGAAACAGTTGGTCATCATGACCGCTTTTCTCGGTAGATCAATCATTGCAGAATCTAAATCTGGTATTAGATTTCTTAGTGAAGCGTGTTTTACGAATTGGAATCTATTTTGTAAACTGGAACAGCCATCTTCATGCACAGATAAACGCCTAAAAGTAAGCAATGCCCTTGTAATTTCATAGTGTTGAAACTGTTGTGTTAAAATTGTTTATTCAAATGTTTACAACACCTCAAATAATGAGAGTAAACCATGCACGGACTTGAAAAATCTTTAAAGACCATTACAGCGCTTTGCGGACCTCTAAATTCCTTCGCGGACATTATTACATTACGGACATTACGGACCTTCACAGACCTGCACAAGCACTGGTTGTTTTGTGGACTGGACACAAAGGCTTATATTCCATGGAGATCTTGTAAGATCTGTACCATGTATACAGTTCAATATAATACTCCATTTACTTGTTAGAAGGGTCATTGGTCTGGGGCGTATAGATTAGTCATTCGTATAATACTAGTTTTGCTTGTAGATCCTGCATCTAGGGGCTGTCCATAAACTACGTAGACTCTTAGGGGGGGACGGGGGGATCTGGCAAAAGTCTACGCTCCATACAAATTTCGAAAATTTTGTATGAACAAAAGTCTACGAGGGGGGAGGGGGGGGGGGGGGGTTCTGAGGTGGTCGAAAAAAAGTCTACGTAGTTTATGGACAGCGCCCTACATTTCATGGAGTTTTGGGACGATCTAGATCATATGTAGAACTAAAAGTAGAAAAACTGTTATTGAAATCTTCAAAACATATGCCTTAAGGCGAAACTGGAAGCATTTCCTCACTTTTTGGTTTTTGATTTTTTTATTAAATAACGAAGCAATATTTTCAAAATCTATTTTCGTGCACATGTAGAGTATGGATCAAGGTATCATCTGAATTTTGTTTTGTAGTGGAAAATGTTTTTCGTCTTTACAGAAACCATTTTTGAACAAAATTTCACAAAAAAATGGTTTCTGAAAAAATGGAAAACATTTTCCACCTCAAAAAAAATCAGAAGTTACCTTGATCCATACTCTACATGTGTACGAAAACCGATTTTGAAAATATTGCTTCGTTATTTAATAAAAAAATCAAAAACCTAAAAAATGAGAAAATGCTTCCAGTTTCGCCTTAAAAAACAACATCAATGGAATCCAATCACTGTACGTGTCTAGTCTAGTCTAGTCTACACATACACAGCCATCACTTGGAAGAATCCTGGAAAATGATAGAATCGACCTGAATCGACTACTTCTATCATTTTTCTTGTCATTATCAATGCTTGCAGTGAATCAGTGATACATTACAAGCATTGAAGCGGCCAGGCCTACTGTGCAGCGTCATTGAATATTAAATGAAATCCATAGAACGGGGTCATCTTGTACCAACCGCTCCGTATAGTAAGTGGTATAGAAGTTAAGCAAAAACGTTGGGAGTGACGTTGCCCAGGCTCGGAAGCCTAGGTTTAAGCGCCATTGCTCGCTCTCTGAAACGAGAAAAAATATTGTGACCTTTTTGCCGGTTGTACTAAGAAAATCAGCTTTGAAGTGAATAAACTGTGAAACGTGTAGGGGCCCCAGGCATGATCAAGTCTGTAAATATTTTGAGAATTTCATCATTGACTCTTTAAATATGAGATATATAAAAGAAATTTAGAATTCTGTTTAAAGCTCATCTAACATTACTTTGGATATTCAAAATGATCGTTGGTTTTTACCTGTAATTTTTCAGAAATTTTCGAAGGAGGTACGCCGAGAAATACTTAAAAAATTCCATCAAAATTGCCTTATTCCATACTATTATTGGTTTCCACAATAATTTTTTTGTTTTGAGTGGGATTCTTGCAAAATTATCCAAAAATCATACTTGAGAAATTTTCTCACTCATTTTCTATGTATATGCTTTCGTCATGAATTTCGCCAAAAAATCATCCAACAAGTTTTCAAAAAAATTACACATTCGAAGCATCGCCTTTCCGTAGTACACACTACCACAAACTACGGAAGTTGTAATATTTTTTTTTTTTTTCATTCTTGGACATTTTTGCAAACATCCCTCCAAGATGTTCCTATGAAATCAGGCCACAAGTACGAAAAAAAAAAGAAATCTATTCAGAAACTCGTTCAATAAACCTCTGAGCGTTTCTTCTCAAATTCCTAAGATAAAATCGCCAAGAATGTATTTGTCAATCAGGGTTTGGCCAAAAAATCACTCAATGGCATCCGTTTTAACTTCTTCTGAAAACTTCATCAAGCATTTTCTGAGAAATTCCATCAATGTGGCCCGAGGATTTCTGCCGGTACCGACTTAAGAGTCAATGTGATCAACACATCTACTTACCTTCAGCCTCTTGTCAATCTGGATCAATCTAGTTCTGCATAATATATGCTAGAAAATTTAATATACATGCGATTTTGTACTTTTTTTGGAATAAGCGTGGAAGTTTTCTTAAAAAATGTTCATTATGCGATACTCCAGGATTTTCTGAATAAAGTTCGTCCAATAATTCTTAGTCATTAATATTTTTTGTGTGCTATAAGTCACTATTTAGTCACTTTTTTGCTATCTGTAAGTCACTATTTGGTCACTTTTTTCGAGAAATTGGTCACTAAATTAACTATTTCGACCATCATGTTTTGCTACCAGCCCTTTACACTTTCAGCATCAAGGCATCTTATAGAAATTAGAAAGATCTCACCAAATAATCAAACGTCCGGTATCTTTTTTCCTTACAGCGTGAAACAAGCTGTACTGTACAGAAACGCAATATTTTTTTCACTTGATGATGGATTTTTATTTCTCATGGGTTCTTCACTTCAAACTTTCTCAGCGCTTTGTATTAAAAGGAATCCAATCACTGTACGTGTGTATCGAAACAACTTTTATACATATTGGAAAATTGAGTTCCATAAAGTTTGGAGAGTTTTATAAACTAACGCAAACATATTTTATATGAGGCCGCCCCATGATGCGTCGGTGAGAGTGCAGGCCTAATAGCAAGTCGCTATTTAGTGGCTTGGTCATTATTTTAAGTCCCCAAATAAAATTAACAACTTCTCCCAGAATGCTTGTAACTACATATTATGAAAATTTAACCAAAAACTATGAGACAATTCAAATAAATTAGTAAATATGGGACATTTTGAAGAAAGAAGTTCTATTACATATTCATAGGCTATTCAAAAAAAACAGTTGTTTTCTTCTTGTAATTCCTCTGAAAATTTCCAAGGGGGTACGTAGAGAAATATTTCAAGTATTACATCTAAATTACTTAATTACTTTCTGTTATTCATTTTATTTTATTTTGAGAGAATTTTTGCAAAAATATTCAAGAAATCATATTTGAAAAATTCTTATTCAAATTCATTCGCACATTTTTAAGCATTTGTCTATCTAAGTTTCCATCAAGGTGAAATTCATGACAGAAAACATCCAACAAGTTTTCCAAGAGTTTCAAAAATTATTTATTTTTTTTTGACAGAATTTTCATGCCATGCTCATCTAGTTCTGCACAATGTATTCTATAAAATTGTAAATACATGCAGCTTTGTACAATTTTAGGAATGGAAGATGAAAGTTTTTCTTGAACATTTTCATTATGCGGTACTCCAGGCTTTTCAGAATCAAATTCGTTCTACAATGTTTCCTCACTAAGCATATTTTTGTGCCAAAAGTCAGTATTTAGCCACTTTTTTGCCATCTGAAAGTCAGTATTTGGTCACTATTTCAAAGATTTTGGTCACTAAAATAACTATTTTGACCATCAGTTCCTGCTACCAGCCCTGCAATCGACCTTCCATACTTTTCTGGCACCCAAATAACGCCACCCATCATTTGTTTTGGGCGAAATTTTTGATGAATCCCAGGGTGTCGACTACCTGGAAAAACCTGGAAAGTCAGGGAAAGTCAGGGAATTTGTTTTTGGACCTGGAAAATCAGGGAAAGTCAGGGAATTTTGTTGATGGTCAGGGAAATTTTTTAATGATTATCATAAAAGGATGTTTTTGAGTTATACATATTCCTACAGCAAAGGAATTTCAAAAACTAGTTAAATTGTTTCTTTAAGGCAAAACTGGAAGGTATTTCTCATTTCTTTGGTTTTTGATTTTTTTATAAAATAACGAAGCAATATTTCCAAAATCGGTTTTCGTGCACATGTAGAGTATGGATCAAGGTATTTTCTAATTTTTTGTGGTGGAAAATGTTTTCCATTTTTGCAGAAACCATTTTTTGTGTTATTTTGTTAAAAAATGGTTTCTGCAAAAACGAAAAACATTTTCCACCAGGAAAAAAATCAGGAGATACCTTGATCCATACTCTACATGCGCACGAAAACCGATTTTGAAAATATTTTATAAAGATCAAAAACCACAAAGTGAGCAAATGGATCCAGTTTCCCCTTTAACTGTTACATCCATGATTCTGATTTACGATCAAATCAATGTATGAACTTCATCCTGATTTTTGTAGTATTCAGTTAACATGATGCTGTTCTGAATTTTATCATGGATACTTATTTCGTGTAAAAATTACAAGTCTGGTTTAAAAATACAAGCAATTTCTTCGATCCTTGGTGTATTGGTATATTAATGGCCTTGTGGAAAACTATGGTTCAGGTTCTTGATGGTTTTATGTGAAGTCTAATGGAATATTTTACAAGATGTGAGTTCTGAAAAAATAACACAGAATCTTAACGTTCTGCAAGAAATCCTTCAAAGATCTAAGTCTACCGTAGATGAACCATCAAGAATTTCGATGAGAATATGGAAAAATCATGTAACGAGTTTACCTAAGATCAGAGCTGCCAAGTATCAGTCATGTCAGTTGACTACTGATTTTGCACCATCGTCACTATCACTGTAGGCCGATCAATATCAAAACGATAGTGACCGGCAACGACTTGATACTGACCCACACACTAGAGCACTATCATAGCAACTGAACTGATATTTTTGCGTTTTTAGCCAAAAATCAAAATGTTTTGTGACCATCATACGAAGCTTTTTATTCTGTACCACATATTTAAATTTCATCACTTTAAGTGTTTATTTTGATTATTTAAACGAATTAGAAAGATGGTCTATCAGTGATATCTACTCGCCATCGCAATCAGTCCAGTTGTGATGGGAAAAGAAAAATGACGGTGACGCGGTGACTCAACAGAGCACACGCTGACTTGGATCGCAGTCAGCCTATCAAAATCGGCAGTTTGCCTACCATTGATAGTGACAGAGAGCAACTCTGCCTAAGATCTAAAAAAAAAATGCAAATTTATTGAAACTCAAGAAGATAAAAACACAAAACAAAAAGACATTCTCTTTAATGCTGGTTGATCCATTCCTGAAAAGCATTTGAAAAGTTTCAGCTATTTCAAAATGATAAATATGTAACGAAGACGGGATTATCAATCTTCTAAAAGTCCTTCGAGTGAAATTCATGTTGCATTTTCTAGTTATTGAAGAATTTCGAAACCAACCCTGCTAGACATCCTGTAATCTTATTTTAGGATTCAACAGATTTTCCATCAATGCTTAGAGGCATAAGAAAGTTTAGCAAGAAAATCCGTACGACTTTTCGAAAGCGTTTGATGGAGATTTTAAAAAGTATTTTTGGGACATAATTTCTACAAAATAAGTTTGACGAATTTTTGATAAAAAAAAAAATCTAAATGAGTTCTAAGTGAGTTTGTCAGCATTGTGGCAGACCTCTTAGAGAATATTCCATGAAAAGTTACACGATTCATGAAGGTCTTTTTGACAAATTAGGAAAGTTTATGAACTACATTCAGATATTGCCAATACATTTACTGTAAATTACTATAATTATAATTATAATTATTATTCACATCAGTATCAGTACCAGAAATAATTTTGCTGAACTTTTAGATGAATCTCGTGCTGAAGGATTTATGAAAAGTGCTTGGCGGATTTTATTTTTAAGATTTTTTTCATTTTGAAATTTAAATGTACACACATGCAAAATTTGCGGCAAAATTGCAACCATCTGGATTAGCTTATAGAGTAGTTCTAACTAATAAAACAAAATCAAGATGTCACCCTAATAATGTTTTGAGGGTATGTCTTACGAATATCCTAGTTGTAATTTTGGCGTTTTTAAAAGAATTGTTTGTTGGTCTTCTGAAAGGATTTTCATCTAAATTAGGGAGTTTTTGGTGGATGTGCCAAAAGTTATTTCCAACACAGTGTATCAGATAGAAGAATTCTGAAGAAATACTGCCAATATGCCTTAAATCTATTGGAAAAAAAATCTGGTTCAGTTTACTTGTTTTTTTTTCTGTTTTCACTCCTAGAAAAACCAGGAAAATTCAGGCAATTTTATTTTATCTCATGAGCAGACACCCTTAAGCTATGATTTACATGACCTGGATTTTTCAGTGAAAGTGACTGGAAAGTCAGGGAAAGTCAGGGAATTTGATTTTCAAAATTGAGTCGACACCCTGAATCCGTTTTCTTCGAGGATAAAACGTTACCTAATTCTGCTTCTAAACTGGAATATGATTCCAGTGATGCCGGTGAATACTCAGTGTTCTTTGAATTAATAATTTGTGCTGAGCTGACCAAGTCTTTAATTCGTCAACAACATCAACGAACAAATTGGGGTTTGATGACATGGCGCTTGAAGCCGCCATATCCAGCTGCCTTTGGTTAATTTGGCATAAGTCGTTATTGATGCTACGCAGCTCGGTAGATATGCCCGTCGTTACAGATTGTAATGAATTTGTTATGGACTCATTCGTTTTTTTGGCAACGACATCAACAACTGTGGTGATGTGGTTTTTTATTGCCGAGACACTTCCAGCTAAGCTGCTGGTTTTGTTTATGGCGGCAAGCTCATTTTTGATAGCAGTCATCAAAATCTCCAAACCTTCAAAAGCTTCATCGCCGATGTGCTTATTTTGATGTAGGTTTAGCTTATGAACAATTTCCGTATTTTGGTGCAGTTGTTCTGTTAAGAGTTTTTGCTGATCGTATAGTCCTTCCTTCGCAATATGCTTCGCAGTGTAGAGACTCCAACGCATGCGGCGTGGAAAAGTACGTCATTTCAATGAATTTCAAAATAGTTCGAATTAAGATTACATTTTGACTAGTTCAAATTTTGATTTCTTACCCTAGGTTTTTGGGCAAATCTTTAGCACACAAATGGTGCAATCTCATAATTTAAGCATAATACATCTATTAAAATACCTTTCGGTAACATTTCAGTCGAAAAAGTGCTCAATTGCCACTACCGCAACATTAGGTACTACCACAACGAAGGGAACAATTACCCTATGTAGTTAGAAAATACTCTACAATATATCTCTATTGTCGAATTCGTTTTTGATTCAGTTCCAACCTGGGTTGGAACTGGATGAGATCACAGTTTCAACCCCAACCCGACTTCGGTTTCGCTTGTACTGTTTGAGTTTGTTTGACGTTTGTTTGTTTACACATTTTCCGCCAATCCAGTTCCAACCCAGGTTCAAAAACGAATTCGACATGTCATAGAGATGAGCGGAAGTTACATATGTCGATTCGGCAACGCTGTTTGTTTTGTTTATTTACAACAGCTTCCAACACTTGCCACAAAGCTTAGATGTTCAAACTTTTTGTGTGACTTTTTTGTGGTGTAAATTGTTTTGTTTACGTATGCCAATTATATTCGAACATTTTTTCCCAAATTTTGAAAAAGATAACAGCGCAATCGAAGAAATCTGAAAATCACTGCAAAGAATAGCGCGAATCAAATCGGCAGAAGTGAATCAAGCAGCAGCAATGAAAGTTTTTTCGAAAAGAGCAGCGACAAAAGTTTTTTTCTTCGTGAGCATAAGCTCTTGAAAGCAGAATTAATTAAATATTATCTTAAGAATTCTTACTAAATTTACATATGTCATCAAATTCTCGATAATAAAAATAAATATTTGTAATATGTTTATTGTCGATTGCAATGAGCCATTTTACGAAGTGACAACAATGTTGATGATGATATTGATCTTCACGGGTTATTGGACGCTACCTCCTGTCAAAATTCATTCATTCACGAGCCGATTGTAAAATGGACTATACCGTTCAACCAACGCCTTCCTACAAACGATAAACATGTTCATTTGGCTCACACTTTGACAGTTCTCTCTGCTCGATTGGCTCACAATTGCCGCCTCTGCACATCTCTATAATGTAGGATTACTAATACACGTCGGCTATGCGTGTGTTAGTGTTCTTTCAATTCAGACGACTCAACCTCGTGATATGTTCACAAACAAAATTGGCAAATTTTACCACTTCTAGATGAACATTTGAAAAGGGCCTAACATTTTGTAAACAAACATTTTTCTGTCTCTGTAGGGCCCATCTGCATCCATCCACGCACATCAACACCCTTAACAGATAGCTTGAAGAACACTCTTTCTGATAAGGGTGTTGATGTGCGTGGGTGGATGCAGATGGGCCCTACAGAGACAAAAACATGTTTGTTTACGCAAAGCAGATAAGCCCTTTTCAAATGTTCATCTAGACTTTCACTTCGATTCCTATGTGCACTTCCCAAAAAAAAAATGTAACGGCGATCGTAAACTTTACCAGAGATATAGTTTGCTCGATATTAGAATATCAATTCACCGCAAAATCGAATAATAAAATCGGATGCTGTATCTCGTGTTGTCGTACGATTGTACCTACATATCCCGAATACTCGAATGAAACGAAAACAAGCGATTGCGACACCGATTGATTTCGTTCTTTTTGTTTTCATGCGTGCTCACTTCTTCTTCTTTTTACTTCTGGCTGGGTGCTCTTTGTACTAACAAAGAGCTAAAAATGGCGCAGCGAACTAGCGCTATATTGCCAGTTAATTTTTGGTTTATACTCAATTAGAGTTTACTTTCTGGTGAGCACGCCGCGAACACGACCGAGCGTGTCGATCGCTGCGTCGTACTGATGCGTGCTCACTTCCAACAAAAAATACAAAAATAAGAAACAAAACAAACAGCGCTTCAACCCTTTGTTTTTCGTCGGATGAAAATGGGAGCCACATGCTTAATAAAGGAACCAATACCCTACATACCTATGAGTCCATCCGTTATACAGTACGAGAAATAAGTAGGTTGCAGATTGCAACCAAAATTCCATCACAATCGTATCGCTGGAAACAGAGATTTTGATCCTCAAACATGATTATTTTGTATGGAAATCAGCTCTGTCTTTATACTCATTTCTCGCACTGTATTAAATATAATGGAGAAAATATTGGACGAACAAACTAAAAGCTCGTACTTAATGGGGATCCCTCATCAAGCCTCCCGGTCCGCCTGAGTGCATGCCTAGGACATGTTAACGAAGGAAACTAGGTAAGACCACATCTGGCCTATGCGCAGACGGGCCGTTAATTGGTTGCAGTAATAACAACGGGACTCTTATTAGTTTCATTGATTGAGCCATAATCTGACTAATTTATATTCTGCCCATGATCGCATAACTGTCCCATATGAATAGGAAACCCAGCAAATATGGGACTGATATGCGATCATAGGCAGTATTGTTGTATGACAACCGTGTAATGTTTAATAATCCAATTATCGTTGTACTAATTTTGTATACTATCATCTAATCTACTTTCAGACATGATTGTTTAGTTTAATTTGGACTCAATCGGTTTACAAACTACTTACTACAATGACGTACGACACTGGTGGACGACCAGTAGAGCCACCGGAGGAGCAGAATGACGCGGCTCAAAACGTTGAACAACATGAACCGTAAGTTTCGATAGTCAACCTAAATATTGATATCAATTGATTTGTTGGACGAATTCATTACAGAAGCCCGGAAGAACTATTAGCCAGCTTTCCAGAGGAGAAGCTCTCGTCATTAAACATCAAAATATCCAGTTCTCGTTGGGTTGTTCCAGTGTTGCCGAATCAGGAGCTAGAATGTCTTTTGAATGCAGCGATTCGTCTATCCCAAGCAGGTAGGTGACGAACTATTTCCTTTTCAGTAAATTATCAGAACATTGGAACAATTTTTCATCTATTTTAGGAATCGACGACAAATGCGAGCCATGTTTGAAATTCTACCGCGATGGTCTGACTACTTCTTTCATCAAGATTCTCACCGACGAAGCCGTTTCTTCGTGGAAATACAACATTCACCACTGCATTCTAATGTCATGTAGCAAGTTGTTGCATTTGATAGCTCTTCACATGAAGCATGATAATCCTCACCTGCTAAGCCTTCTAGCAGTAGTGTTCGATCCGGAAAACAAGTTCCACACTCAAAATGCATCCCGCCAAATGGAACTGCATCTTTCCCTAGGAGAATCCGAGGAACCACTGCAGGAGGGTAAAATTTACGCAAGGCCTCCTCCAGAGCCAAAGAATCCGCGCGGTTGGTTAGTCGATTTGATCAACCGATTCGGGGAATGCAACGGATTTGACAACTTTCTGGAACGGATAAACGTCGGCATTGCTCTGTTTCGCAAACAACGGGAAATTGCATCCAGTAAGAGTCTGGATTCGTTTGATGAATCCGTTCGGATGAAAAGCAGTGCCACGACCTCATCTGCCACGGCAGCCAGCACCGGTGCCGATGAAACTGGAAAACTGTCTTTGCTCTTGCTGCACACGCTGCTTCGACCCTTTGGACAATGTGCCGAACTGTTAACGGTGGCCACCGTAGAGAAATACTTTATGCCCATCTGGGACGTGCTGCTGGAAATCCTAGAAACGCTTTCCGACGATGAACTGAAGCGCGAGGCTAAATTCGAAGGGAAAAATGATATTATTACCGGCATTGTCAAGTATGCCCGTGCCTTGATCAATCGCGTTCCGAGTCAGGAAAATTTGTTACGCGCCTTGGAAATGTGCCGACTGCGGATCATATTGCGTGTGCTGCAAATTTCCAGCTTCAATGGGAAAATGAATGCCCTCAACGAGATCAACAAAGTGTTGGGTTACGTCTCGTACTATCCGCACCGTCAAATGGCGGAGGATGAAGTGGATGTTCTGAATGCCGAGAAAATGGCGGTAAGTACTTTTTCAAACTGTATAGTACTTAAACCCAGCATCTTAATGTGATGTAGTGCAGATGATTATATTACTGAAATTACAAACTGATTCATGACGAAATTTATCAGAACTTCCATGAATATTTGAAAATACCTTCTTGGCTCGGTCGCCCTACTATGGGACGTTTGGAACATGGTTCAGTTAAATTTAGATATTCAGAGAACAAACCTGTATGATTCTTATTATATAAACATTCCAAGGATTGGAAGTTTCAACTTTTCATTGTTCTGAGGAATCTTCTTCAACCGCCTCGATTTGAACACAGGTACCTAATCTCTAACGGACCCAGACACTTCGATGTTGGTCGGATTGGAAAAGAAACAACATCCTCTTGCTCGTCATTCTATCGTGGACAGAGTGAAAAAGGGAAAGCACTACTAGGGAAACCAGTTCGATATAGGGGAACTTGTGAATTTTTTACAGTTTTGTTGTATTCGTCATGGGGGATTTTTTGAAACCTGTTGAACTCAAAATTGACCTCATATCCTTTCCAGCCAAGCTGAATTATATAGACACATTCTACCGTGACGTTACAACGTTTTGACGCCATTTTGGGCAGATTTTTCACTATAACTCGTAAATTTGACCATAAACCCTCAAATATTTTTGCATATTCGGATTCCTTGTAAAATTTCCTATAAGTATGATCTGTTGAACAGTTAGTTTTGATTGAGAAAGTATGTTAAAAATTAGAATTAGTAGCGTGACGTTACAACGTTGTAACGTCACGCTACTAATTCTAATTTTTAACATACTTTCTCAATCAAAACTAACTGTTCAACAGATCATACTTATAGGAAATTTTACAAGGAATCCGAATATGCAAAAATATTTGAGGGTTTATGGTCAAATTTACGAGTTATAGTGAAAAATCTGCCCAAAATGGCGTCAAAACGTTGTAACGTCACGGTAGAATGTGTCATAACCAAATTTCAGGCACTTTGACCGATAGAAACCCTCAATGACGAAGAGTTAAGTTTTAGGCTGTTCGGGCTCGTTTGGAAGTTGACCATGTTAACTTCTTTTCTCGGTCTGCATATGTTGGTAGCGGTTGTCTCAATTGGCTAAGAATAACACTACGGATCGCCTGATCCAGTGGTGAGAGTCCACTAAACAGGTTACCCCTAATTCATGGTGTTATGCGGCTTTATGTTTACCGTGCCAAGGAATGAATGGTTAGGGAGGGGGGGGGGGGGGCGTTTCATAAAAACCTAACCACAAAAGGAGCCTGTGGCGAGTTAGGGCGTCCTCCACAGTATTAAGCCCTTACTGCGCTAACCGGAGCAATGGTGCAGCGGATTTTGCGTTTCTTCGAGATAATCAGTTGCCCTTCTTAAGGCTAAATAAGGGCGAGATTATTCAAATGTTGCAGAATTTGTCATGAGTTGACTGATTGGCATGTGTCACATGAAAAGTCTCCGTTTGACCTTCTTTGCACTTTTGAGTGTTCCTTCGCAAACTTTGCGTATTAAGGCGTCCCTGCTCAACAAACTAGGGAACCTGTACTAATTGGTTGCGATCACATTGTATGGATAACTCGCTTCCATTGCTACTCCATGAGAGTTTCATTGTGGTTTTGTAACTGCAACGCCCTCCATTGTGGTATGCCATAACTATTGCTTTGCAAGAAGCTTGTCCTCCGCGGTCTGTGCGGACTGCAAGAGTTATTCCAAGCTCTGCTTACCTCAAATCTCCAGGAGCAAATGGGGTTTTGTCCTATTTTTCTCCAGAGGGATTTGAGTCATGACCCGCTGGTTGGGGGTTTTATAGTTGGGTGGCTTTTTAGTTGGGGCTCCGTTAGTTGAGCTGTCAGCCAACTAAAAAGCACCTGGATGTCATAACTCAATGTCAAACTAAAAATGACAACCAATCTGTAATTCCGAGGGACGAGCTAATGAGTTTTTGGTTTCTTAAACTTTACTGATAATCGAAAACAATTTCTATTTCATATTTCTTAAAAAAAAAAACAATGTGTACAATTACTTCAAAACAAATGCAAAACATCGGCAATCTTTAATTTATCGATAATTGAAAGCATTTTGTGCTTGCATTTTGGTCCGGGTGGTTTCATAAACATCTATATTTTCACTTCACCGATTAAAAATGGGTGAAAAAAATTATTTCTCGCATTGGCCATAAATGTATCTTGCAAAACGTATCAGTTTTGCTCTAAATGTAAAATAAATTGAAAAATTTTACTTTTTACTTCCAACCTAAACATGATTAAAAAAAAAACAATGCGCACGCCCCTTGTGCTGCTGTCACTTCACCCAACTAGCGAATCGAATGCGTTGGTTGGGTGGAGGTTGTGGCTCAACGAGCGGGTTCCGACTGTATGTCAAACATGTTTTGAGCTCTTGTAGTTTTCTATTTAATATTTCCATGGCGTGAAATTACTCGATAGTTTTATCCTGAAACCTTGCGTGCGTTGTATGAAGAAAAAATGAGTTCCGGATTTATCTGGTTACCTCGTTCTTTCTGAAATGCTTGAAACGCATTGTCGCTTTTCACATCTGTGATGTTCGTCTGGCTAACATGCATATTCATGTGAACTCATATGCCTCCCAATTAATGATGTCCACCGTGACTCTTTTACACAAAGTTGTATACGTTTTCAAGAAAGCACTCGCAGTGTTTGCTTGGGTGATTTTTTGAATATTGAGGATGCTTTCGATGACGTGCCTTTTAATGTCACATTGAAAGTCGCATGACATCACAAGCTATCATCAATTAGCAATAGGCCCTCTTTACGCTTATGCGTTTTACAGTGTCCTTTTCACAGGGTGGCCACCGAACCGGGAAAAACGGGAAAACTGGGAAAAAGACGGGAATTCAGAACGACCGGAAAAAAAGCGGGAAAAAGCCGGGAATTTGAGATGATTACCGGGAAAATTATTGTTGAGAGAAATTTGGTGAACATATTTGAATTTTATACAACTTATCGATTCTGTATAAGCAAGCTAAGCTCAAATTATTGATTTAGATCCTGTACAACCTCGAAATTTTGCTAATTCATTGTCGAATTTGCGACTAAATTTAGAACTTCAGCATCATTCCAAACATACACAATTTCATAAAGGATTATCCCCTTCTTTCCCATGATTTGAACGACTGTTTTTATGTGAAGAAAGCGTTTCCGAAAAAAGTGCTCGAACAAAACTTAATCTAAATTGACCAAAGTTTTCGAAAACAATGAAAATTTTTTACAGTTGTAAATCATTAGTTGTTTGATTGTTCATAAAAAATTCTACTATTAAAACGTGTGTTGGTAGTTGGGTTTACCTAATGAGATTACAATTGTAATGTAAAAGCTATTGCATTGTTAAGTTTGTTATATAGTCAACTGTGTACGTTGTATACTAAATTTAAGAATTTTCCATGAATTGCATTCTCCAATTCATGGAACATTCTTCGATTGGTTGCATGGAGTGTGTTACGTTTATAAATTGTAGTGAATATTTTCTCAGCTTATTTTGTATGTTATAGGTTACTATGGTTTGTACATTTGTCCCTGAATTTTAATGCGCATTTGCAGCGCTCCAGTTATTTCGGGCAGTGATCCAGTACAAAACACGCAAGCTGTCCCCTAACACGGACATCAAACGGCAGACGGACTTGTGCTGTTGCCCGAATTTGGATGCCCCTTACGATTAAAAATGCCTAGATCAAAAACAAGCTATGAATGCAGCAACAGATGCTGCGAACTAAAAGCGGACTATACGGACCGCAAGAACAATTATGAAACCTCGTCATCCTGGGTTTGGACTTCGTTATCTATTTAGATAATCGGGCACAATTTATGTTATGTGTTGGTAGACCGTGATGTGTTTTGTACATTAAGGAGGTTCCCGATTTTTTTTTTTTGTTACATTGGCGCCCAGCGTGGGGCCCAATACGCAAAAGAAAATGCTGCAATTGTAAGGTTCCAATGTTTTTGTTATAGCATCATATTTATTTAATTGCGTTTGTTTCGAGTTCCTCGAACATCGATGATGCTCTAGAGCAATCATGGGAAGTAGAGGGATAAATATTGAAAGTTCAAATTCAGAGAAAGAATTGTGTCTTTCGATCAGAATATTTAACATTTTCGACGATTAATTTTATCAGCATTTAGAACATTGTTGCAAGACAGTGCTAAAACAGTTTTGTTATTTTCAACTGTAATCGTTTCTAAATATGGTTTATTGAGGAAAAGTATTAGTATTTGCTAGTTAAATGCATAATTTTGAGTGTTTTTTTTCATTGTTCCAATTTTTACGTAAAACGAGAATTGGATGTTACATACTCCAAAAATGTCCATTTTGAAAAACCGGGAAAAGTTGAAAAATCGTACCGGGAAAACCGGGAAAAAGACGAGAATTCCAAAACTAAAATTGAGTGGCCACCCTGTTTTCAGGGCACCCTTTCTTATTTCATCACCTTTCCTTTTGCAAATTCCCATCCCTTGTCCCATTCTGCCCTCAGGTAAATGATGAAATAGGTTTATATGTATGGCGATGGCACAAATGTCCCAAATGGAGGATAACGTGCCTCTGGAGGCGGCCTTCTGATACCTGTATTTTCGGCAGTTGTGTGGGGATTTTTTGAAACCTGTTGAACTCAAAATTGGCCTCATATCCTTCCCAGCCAAGCAGAATTATACAACCAAATTTCAGACAATTTGGCCAATAAAAACCCTCCATGACGAAGAGAATAAACCTGCCTGTCAATTCTTTAAATTCTTTAAAAAAAAAAGGCACGAACACCGTCTTCAGCCAGAGGCTGTTCAGACTGATCCGAACTTAACACAACTTAACTTAAGATAACGGACACGACACATATTACGAGCACTAGTAATCCTACATTATAGAGATCTGCGGAGGCGGCCATTGTAAGCCAATCGTGCAGAAAGAACTGTCAAAGTGTGAGCCAAATGAACAGGCTGATCGTTCGTAAGAAGGCGTCGATTGAACGGTATTGCAATCCGAACTAAATAAATTAAAATTATTTATTTTTAATATCGAGAAATTGACGGTATATGTAAGTTTAGTAAAAAGATAGAATTTAATTAATTCTGCTTTCAAAAGCTCAAGCTTATGACGAAACTTTTGTTGCTGCACTTCTCGAAAAAACTTTCATTGCTGCTTCTTGCTTCATTTCTGCCGATATGTTTAGCTTAACACTTTGCAATAAATTTCAGATTTCATCGATTGCTCCGCTATTTTTTTCAAAATTTTGAAAAAAAAATCTACCATAATTAGAAAATGTAAACAAAACAACTTGAACCACTACGAAGTCACGCACAAAGTTTGAACATCTAGCTTTGCAGCAAGTGTTGGCAGCTGATGTAAACAAAATGAACAGCGTTGCCGAATCGACATATGTAACTTCCGCTTATCTCTATGTAGAGGATTTCTAACGAGCACCAGTGGATACGAGAAAGAAACATTTCTTGCGAAAGTTTCATCGCTCGGAGTGGGAATCGAACCCTCCAGTCGATTTTGATACTTTTTGCAGTCGATTTTGACACTTTTTGCACCAAAATGAAGACAATTACTTTTATTATTCTAATACTGCCGTGAATCGCAAGTCAGTCCCATCTGCATTTTGAACTATTGTAGTGCTTGAAACTTTAACTGTTTCGAGAAAGTAGCACATTTCTGGGCGTTTAGTCAAATTTGTCATTTTTGGTGTCCCACGACGCTCTTATTCTTGATTTTAAATTTTCTTGGAGTAAAATGCTCAATTTTCAATCATAGAGCATGAATTGAATCTTCTAATCAAATCTGATCGTTTGATAATACTGGTTGACATGTATTTAACAACAAAATCATTTATGGAAGAAAAAGTTTGAATCTCACGCAAAACGTAACGTGTGGAATGTGTATTTTGGGGATGTCCAGGTGTAATACAACTTTGTCAAATGACTTTATGCATACGGGGTGGCCTTATTTTTAGTTCATGGGTCCATGCTTGTTTTTTTTTTATTATTTATTGTTCATGTCAATCAAAATAACGATTTCCCTCTCTTTATCTTTCAGAAATGGATCCGGGACAACGATGTGCTGGGCATAGTACTACGCGATTCTCTACATCAACCGCAGTACGTCGAGAAGCTGGAAAAAATCTTACGATTCCTAATTAAGGAGAAGGCGCTCACCTTTGACGACCTGGATGCCGTTTGGCGTGCGCAAGCCGGCAAGCACGAAGCCATTGTTAAAAATGTACATGATCTCCTGGCAAAGCTGGCGTGGGATTTTAACGCGGAGCAGCTAGACCATCTTTTCAAATGCTTCCAAGCGAGCATGAAAACGGCTAACAAAAAGCAAAGAGAAAGGTTACTGGAGCTGAACCGTCGCCTTGCTGAGGACGACAAAAACGGAGTAATGGCACAGAAAGTGTTGAAACTGTTCTGGACTTTGGCTCACAGTGCCGATATTCCTCCTGAAGTGCTAGACCAGGCGTTGGCGTCACATGTGAAAATTTTGGACTACAGCTGTTCTCAGGAGAGGGATGCCCAGAAAACCATGTGGCTAGATAAGTGCGTGGAGGAGCTGAAAACTGGTGACGAGTGGGCGTTACCAGCGTTACGTTTGATAAGAGAAATTTGCACTTTGTACGAAACAACTTCAAGCCATGCTCCGAGGGTGCACCAAGTGTTAACCAGGCAGCAGGTCATCGATAGGCTGCAGAACGATCACACATTGGTTATTCTAGTGACCACCAGCTTGACCAAGTACATGGACAAGGTACGAGCGCAGGTCAAACTAAACCCATCGATAAATCCAATGCACCTGCTATTGGACAAGCGGTATCCGCATCCGCAGCAGATTCAGGAGAGGTTGGAGTTTCTGAAGTTTCTCCTCAAGGATGGACAGCTATGGCTGTGCGCAGATCAGGCCAAGCAAATATGGCAATGTTTGGCGGTAAACGCTGCATTTCCAAGTGATCGCGAAGAATGCTTCCGTTGGTTTGGTAAACTGATGGGTGATGAACCGGATCTGGATCCGGGAATCAACAAAGACTTTTTCGAGAACAACCTACTCAAACTGGATCCCGTGCTGCTGACCGAGAGTGGAATCAAGTGCTTCGAGCGATTTTTCAAGGCAGTCAACTCGAAAGAGGAGCGCTTGAAGGGTAAACAACGAGGCTACGTGCTCGACAATGAGGATCTAATAGGCAAGGACTATCTGTGGCGAGTGATAACGGATGCCGATGAGGAAATCGCCTGCAAAGCAATCGATTTGCTGAAGGAAGTTTCAACGGCTCTGGGACCGAGACTACAGGCCAACGTTTGCGAGTTCCACGAAAATTTTATCAGCGAATGCTGTGATAGGCTCCAAATTTACTACGAGACTGTACAAAATGATATAATCGATGAAAGCACTAAGATAGTAGAAGATGATATTATTTGTAGAAGACTGCTGACGGCGGAGAAGATGTGCCGAGTGGTGAGTGCCCTCCAGGAATACATAAAGGAATGTGATAGAAATTATACCGGAGAACGAATGCTACTCCCCTTGAGCCGAGCTTCTCGGGGAAAGTACATTAATTTGCCTATTCGTTTTCAAAATCCGGGTCGGCAACTGGAGGATCTAGTGGTGGTCACGCACAGCAATGAAACGATATTTTCATTCAAGCGTAACCTGCTGAAAAAAATCAAAGCCACCACAAACAACCTAAAGATAGATCTGTTCAACTGCAACGGAGAACTAATTGAAGTACATGACGATCGGAAGCCTTTATCTCACTACAATATACGCGACAAATCGCTCATCACCGTAAAGCTGACGCCTAGCGGATCTGGACTAGCCAGCTCTCCAGATAGTTCCAGCGATAGTAGCTCCGGTTCACCACCTCGGCCCTGCCCGGACATGCTACGGTCAGAATCAGAGGAAATGCTGCCCGGCGTAATCATTTCACGGAAACCTCTGTATGTGGACTTTTTCCTCAAAATATACCAACTGGGAAGTGATCTGCAGCATGATTTGCTTCGGGATTGTTGTGATTCACTGTTGCACCTTCTTCCAATGGACGTGCTGACGGTAACCAACATTCAGGATATGTGTGGCTTCAATTCCGATGTAACCAACAGTACCAGTACGCCGACACCGGAATCCCTCTTCATCGATCCCAGTCCGGCCCGTGTCCTGTACAATTTGGAAGTGTTGCATGCCATGCTACTGCCCGCTTTGGATCCGGGAAGTGAAATGACTCTGCGCCTGCAGTCTTCGTGGCTGCACTGCGGCGCTGCCCATTTTATTCTCGACCTGCTGACAAAGAACAACTTTCTCCCAACTGCCGACATGCACACCAAACGTGCTGCCTTTCATTGTGTGCTTAAGCTAGTCAAATTCTTCCTCTACATAGTAGGATGCGTGCTGAACACAGTCGGGAAAGATCCGCTGAATTCCTATGCAGACGCCGATCGATCGCAGGTGGAAATCCTAAAACAAGCCATTCAAGCTATTACTGGCAATGCCGAATTGACTATACGATCGATGGCTCTGAAACTGACCGAAAGCATTGCAGACCAGATGTTGTCGGCTAGCGTGGAAGGAGATCGTTGTCGCAATCTTTTCAAATCAGCAGTACAGTGGAGCCTGCCGGACATGCCTACCATCAAAGCAATTGTTAATCTGGCTTGGGCAGCGTCCGGTAACAATCTGCATTCGATAGGAACAGCGGTAGATTTCAGTCAGAACATTAGCATTCCAGAGAAAACCGACTATGCCGTTTGTAAGGAAGCGTTGGAGGTTCTCTGTATTTCGCTGGTGCTCCATTATGGTGCGTATGAGACGCTCAGCCGTGACAATTGTTGGTCCAGTTTCATCATGTCGTTGGTGCTGACGAATCCTTCGCGCCATATTCGCCAAACGGCATACGAGCAGCTGTTTCTCATCAGTACTTACTGCGCCTCAGATCGGCGTCCATTTCTGTTTATGGTCAAACTGCTGGTAAAGCTTCTACACACAATCATCCCGCAGCACCAGGAAACGTGTGCCGACTATTTTCAACTGTTTTGTCGCATTTTGAACTACGGATGTTCATACAGCTGGCCGCTCCCCAACTGCGAGGAACTGCTGGTCCAGGAAATCAACTGGCTGAGGTCTATAAGGGACAGCGTTAAAACCACCGGCGGCATTCAAGTGCACGACGATCTGCTGGAAGGCCATCTTTGTCTGACCAAGGAACTAATGTGCTACCTTAGTCCGGAGGTGAAAGCTCAACGCACCGATTTGATTACGGTAAGTGGGACCATATAGCCAATGCGGTAAGCGCATGGGTATTCAGCAAGACCATGCTGAAGGGTGACTGAGGGTGACAGGTTTGATTCCCGGTCGTTCCTGGAACATTTCGCTATAAAAAATAATTGACTTTCTTGGGCATAGTGTACATAATGATACATTACATATGCAAAATGATCATTGGCAGAGGAATATCTGAGATAATAACTGTGGAACGGCTCATAGAACACTAAACTGTGGCGCAGACTTTGTCACAGTTGGGACGTTCTCTCTCTCTCGTTTGTCGGGTGAAGATCACTGCGTCCAGATTTTAGAACTATTGTGATATACCCTTTTGCTGTGAGGTACGCAAGTTATCTCAGTACCATATTTGTCACTGAAATACCTTGGTATCGACTGAACTCAAGACCATCTATTATTGATGAATAGAGATCCTGAGTTACAGTATGTGACTCCCCCATTCTGGCGAGACTAGCTTTATGAAGCCAACCACGTCCTTGGGAGATAAGATCCATATGTCAGCAGGCCCTAAAAAGGGCTTGCTGAGAACTTTGAACCTACGTTGAGTGAGTGCACTGCAATAGCAGAGGATGTGTTCTGATGTTTCCCTCTCCTCGTCACAGAAGCGGCAATTTGAGGTTTGGATTGCTCCGATCTTTTGTAGATGGTATCTGCAGGGGCAGTGTCCTGTTATTAGACCGGTGTAGATGTTGAGATCCCTTTTTTTGAGACCTAATAGTTGTTGGGTTTTCTTGGGGTTTATCGTTACGAGCCTTTTGGATTGGCTCGTATGGGGAAGTGCATTCCAGTTTGATGTGATTTGACTGACCATAGATTTGTTCAGTTCCATTTTTACAGAGCAGTCTGAGATCCCGCAGAAGGGCTCAGGGCCAATGAACCTTTCATTAGATCCATTCCTGGCTAGCTTGGGACGTTACGTCAAGTAGAAGTAGTTTGACGTCAGCGAAAATTATGGCAGTATTGAATCTCTACATTTTTTAGACTATATCTCATGGTTGTTTGTTTCGGATACGTAAAATAAAAAAAATATAAAAAAACGACGATTTGTGCTACACATAATGTAGTGTCCTACCGCAAATTTACCGTAGCACTTTCCGTTAAAAATCCGGAAGCTTTTCGGTCTGCCTATACCTTAACGTTCACACCTGAGATGTGATTTTTGATTTCATAATTTCATACATCAGTGCGGGTGTCCTACGTATTAGTGTATTATATGGCAAACACGTAATTATAAATGTTTGCTTGACTTTTAAAGTTGGAGTTTTGAATGGAATGTTTTCTTAGAAAAGGGTATGCCGTGACTATGATTACAGTCGATTAAAAAAATCACTGTTTTCATCATAAAAAAATATGAAAAAAAACATGTTCCGTCGGAGGAACAACACAGGATCGGTAGCTCGAAAGGAAGGGAGGGAATCTAAGCCTTCAAAAAGGCTGTGGTTGAATGTTAGTCATACGGACACTTGCGACATTGACATTCTGTGGCTAGTTGTTCTAATGTTACACTCTTAACTCTCTTAAGATGTTAAGTTTTGCGCACTATGATGACGTTGTGCACGTTCAGCGTGTTCTAGGTCATGTTGACCCCAACATTCTACTAGGGTTTAGGCTGGACAGCCTTTCGAGTTTTTACCTTTCGTAATTCCGGTTTTCGTGTTTCCGTCTTTTGATATGCTCCTCACCTGTACATATGTACGTTACGTTAATAAAGAAACTACGGGCGGTCAATCAAGCTAGTTTTTGTTATAGGGGTATGCGATGAAGGATCGTATAGGTAGCTTACATATATTCATCCTTATTTTTCATCATTACAGGAAATCACGGATGACTATCTCTTCAGTGCTTCCCGGCAGTATCTACATTTACGCCGCAACGGTCACATATTAGAAACGAATGCTCCTCCGCCGGTGTGTCGAAATCCGCATACAATTTCCGCTGCGTGTGACCTGCTGGTTGCCTTATGCCAAAACACTGTAGACAACATGATGATCTTAGTAAAAACCTTGCTGGACATGTTCTGCGTTGACATTGAACCGCTGCGGGAATGGGAATACCTGCCACCGGTGGGACCCCGACCGCAGCAAGGATTCTGCGGCCTGAAGAATGCCGGTGCTACATGCTACATGAACTCGGTTCTGCAGCAGCTTTTTATGGTGCCATCACTGCGAATCGGAATACTGCAGGCGCAGGGAGCTGCAGTCGATCCCAATGAGGACTTTAGCGGGGAATTAGATTCCCATGTTAGTATTGATTTCGCTGGCAACACGTATCTGTAATTTAATGTAATTCTATTATTTTTTCTTCAGACTGTTCAAGAATGTGATGAATCGGTTAGGAAAAATTACCATGTTGGGATTCTGAAGTACGTTCAAGCCATTTTCGCTCATTTGGGTCATAGCGCTCTGCAGTACTATACGCCTCGTGGTTTGTGGAGCCATTTCAAGTGAGTATTTAAATATGATGTACATACAACTTTAATTTTGTTTAATTTACAAAATCTTAAACATTTTTCCGTAGATTGCAAGGCGAACCAGTTAACTTGCGGGAACAACAGGACGCCGTTGAGTTTTTCATGTCGCTGTTCGAAAGTCTGGACGAAGGTCTCAAAGCCTTGGGCTATCCTCAGCTGATGGGTGCTACACTCGGAGGGTGTTTCAGTGATCAGAAAATTTGTCAGGATTGTCCACATCGTTACAGCAAAGAGGAACCGTTCAGTGTTTTCAGTGTAGATATTAGGAATCATAGTTCGTTAACTGACTCCTTGGAGCAATACGTCAAGGGAGAAATTTTGGAAGGCGCTGATGCTTACCATTGTGATAAATGTGATAAAAAGGTGATCGAGTGACATTGCCAAAAACGTAATGAACAACTAACTAATTCTTGTTTCCATTACAGGTGGTAACCGTTAAACGGTTGTGCGTGAGGAAGCTACCGCCTGTTCTAGCTATTCAACTTAAGCGTTTTGAGTATGACTACGAGAGAGTGTGCGCGATCAAATTTAACGACTACTTTGAATTTCCGCGAAGGTTAGATATGGAACCATATACAGGTAAAACGTATAATTCCGAACCTTTGCCGTGAGACATGTTCATGACGAACCTTGTATTCTTTGCAGTATCTGGTCTTGCAAAAATTGAAGGTGAAGTGATAGACGTCGATGATGAAAAATCTGAAGAATCAACTGAAACACGCTACCAGCTCACGGGAATCGTAGTGCACAGTGGACAGGCGTCTGGTGGTCACTATTTTAGCTACATTCTTCAAAAGTAAGTTACAGAGCAATGAGTAAAACTAGCTGTAATCAGTCGTTATTTAGACTCTTAAATAGTTTATTTTGTAAACAGATGTTTTGGTTTAGTGGACGTTGATTTGCCGTCACTTAGTAGCTCTAAAGTTTTCTTAGTGGCATCCGTCTGTTCACTCCATTGTATCAGTGTATAGTAAGTTACCCATATCATTCTGTTTTTTAGGGCACCGGACGGCACTGAGAAGTGGTACAAATTTGACGACGGCGAAGTCACGGAGTGCAAAATGAACGAAGACGAAGAAATGAAGGCCCAGTGCTTCGGCGGCGACTACATGGGCGAGGTGTACGATAACAACCTGAAGAGGATGCAATACAGGCGCCAGAAACGATGGTGGAATGCATACATGCTGTTTTACACTCGGTACGACCATACACCTATCACGTACACGAACTGCGTGGAACAGTTATCGCTGGCGGAGAGTAAATACTGCATACTGCCAATGCCGGCGCCCATCGAACGAAGTGTAAGGTAAGTTATGATTTTTATTCGTATCCAACTTAACGAGTTTTTACTGGTCTAATTTTTAGCCTCCAATGAAGCTGGCTTGATAACTTCCCACGAACTCATTCGCTTTAAGTGACAGACGACGGAAGGTGATCTGGGCTAGCACTTTGAAGGTAGCATTCAAAATAGTGATCGCTCTGAAGTTCTAAAATTCCAAATGATAGTCTTTCATGTGAATGGAGCAGATTACCCATTCCTTCCACTTCTCCGATAGCTGTTCGCTTTCCCAAATTCTGACTATCAACCGGTGCAGACAAGTGGCCAGCTTTTCTGGGTGCACCTTGATGAGTTCAGCTGCGGTACCATCCATACCAACTGCTTTGTTGGTTTTGAGCTAGTGAATGGCATCCATAACTTCCCTCAGCGTGGGAGTTTGCTCATTTTCGTCCTCTGCTACATTGGCGTAGTCGTTCCCTCCGTTGTCGTGAACTCCCGTGCCTACGTCCTCCATGTCATTCAAGTGCTCGTCGAAGTGCTGCTCAAGGATGGGAAAAAATCATTCATTTCTAGCCCCTCTCTGAAGCAATACCTTCTTGGTGGTTCCGGAGAGACGTAGGGTTTGGCGACCATAGGAATGGTTTAGTGGGTACGAGGAGAGAGTAGTCCTGGATTTTACTTTTGTTGTAGAAGACGGCCTGTCAGACCTACACTACCCTAACCTTCTGTTAGGGTGTCTGTTAAGCAGATTATCCCCCTATGGTTTAAAGGAAAAAAAAATGCTTGGTGCTGCTTCCACCTTTCGATCACCTCACATCCATCCGTCAAGAGGCCTCCGTCCTTATCCCTGCATATTTCGGCTCATAGCACAAAGCCGTTGCGAGATGCGTGGATCTTCTCGTAGAACTTCAGGGTTTCTTGGGAACGGCCCATCTGTTCTATTTACTTGCACTTCGCTTCTTCCAGGCGACGCTTTTTTCTCCAAAAGCAGCGGGTCTGCTGTTTCCGCTTCTGCGTTCTTCTCTTCCAAAATCGCTCTGCACTCCTCGTCGACTCCTTTCCACGTACCCGATGGTGCTCTCGGCTGCGTCGTTGACTGCTGCTTTTACTATTCTCCAGCTTCTCCGTAGCTTGGAGAAAAGAAGCGCCCGTCTAGCGAATTGCGAGTTGTAGCTGCTTGATTTCCCACTTCGTAAAACGTACAATTTTTAGCTGGATTTTATTGTCACGTTTAATAAGTTTTATTTCTTACCATTTCAGGACACAGAACATACGATTTCTACACGCAAAAAGTTTATTTGCAGTGGAATTTTTTGCTTTCATCAAAAAGTTAGTTAGCTTACCCCAAAATCAAAGGAACGATAAAATTGAAAAACTGGTAAGCATAATTGCACCCAACAAGCAAACCCAGTCATCGATCAGTATATATTTTTTATTTCAGCCACCAGCGGCAGAGGAATTATCTCTGTTAAGTATGCAACTTGCTTCTCAATTCTTGTTCCACTCAGGATTTCGTACGAAGAAAACGATACGGGGTATAGCGACTGATTGGTACGTCTGATATTTATTCCTCTCTTTAAAAAAAATATCAAACTATAATTGTTGTCTCTACCAGGTATGATACGTTGTCTCAACATATTCGTATCTCGGCGGCAGTCCGGCAGTGGTTTGCAGCCAATGTCCTTCTGAACCCTCCAACCCGACTGAGCGAGTACATCTTGGTAGCACCATCGCCGGAGATTCGATCGATGTTTGGCAAACTAGTCGTATTTTTCTGTCATTGCGCCCCCAACGACGACCCGCTGCCAGGGTATGAGGGCAGCAACCTCTGTGAACAGGTCCTGATTGCCGTGTTATCGTTACTGAAAGGAGAGGTCGCTGACAATGGAAAACATCTTCCGCAATACTTCAATCTTTTTAGTCTGTATGCTAGCTTGGGGCTCCATGAGAAACAACAGTTAATAAAGGTATGCATATTTTTCTTTACTTATTCTATTGCGGTTCTACGCAATTGCTTGTTTACTTTACATTTTTTTTATTGAGTGTCGCCAAAATTTGACATGTTGTTGATTTTGAAGTTGTGGGGCATCGGTACGCTTATAAGGGTATCTTCATACCTTATCTCGAATCTCGGTTTACGAATGCCGAGAAAACTCAAAAGCACAGCCGAGCAGTGAGCTAAATGTTTTCATGAGATCTTAGCTTACAAATGCCGAGAGTCAGTATAACACGCCTTGTTGCTAAGCAACCTACCATCTGTGAGCTGAGTCTCGACTAAAATTCAGAACCCGAGATTTGCACAGCCGAGCTCGGGAAATAAAACTGCGTTTTTTCCGTGTATCACCCTCCTTCTCAAGCAACGGCATAAGATTGCTATTTTTGTTAAATGTTCTCATAGGGAAATGTTTCCCTATGAAAACAAATCAAAGTAATTCCTTTCGATCCTACTCTAAATAAAGCATTTAAGCACTGTGCTTTGTTTCTTATTTTTGGATTTTTTTTACCTAAAGTAACGTACAACCACAGAGAAACAGACGTAACACTTCGAACAAACTTCATTGAAAAACGTCACGAAAACGTAAGCACCCAATGCTAAATATACTGTGTTTGGCCGGACCACCACTAGATGGCGGTAGAGAGCAAGTGTCAAACAGGAGCAAAAACGATGCCAGCGCCGCGAGTGGTAAATTGATCACCTACTGAATATTTCAATCGTTCGTTAAAAATGTTATCGATGGGAAGCGATCAGAGTGTGACATCTGTGGTACAACCTCACGCTATTCAACGACAGATGTACGATCGTGTCTAGATTGCAACGATACTATATTTTTACTTCTTGATTTTGTGGTTTCACTCAATAAAAACCGAATTTGAGAAATAATCCTCAAAATATTTTTTTTTTTTTGCATTTTGGTAATTTTTTATCTCTCTTCTACAGCTTAACGTTCCTGCCATCTTTATGAAAGTAGCACTAGACGAAGGTCCTGGACCTCAAATAAAGTATCAGTATCCAGATCTGAGCAAACTGCATCATGTGGTATCGCATTTAATTCGCTCCTGTGACATTTCGAGTCGGTGTCACAGTTCTATCAATAACGCGCCAGCGAAACCAAATATCTACATTGATCCGCACATAACTCATGATATGTTGATGCCACTCTCTCCGGAGTGCAACGATTACCTCTTCATTAAAGTAAGGTAAATATCCGCGTCAAAAAATGAATGTAACAGTTGCTCGGTTTAATTACCCTCTAATTCTCATTTTTTTTTTTCAGTTACGTCAAGCGATTAATTGAAGATACCAACATTGGCGAAGAAGGAGTGAAACTGTTACAGTATTGTAGTTGGGAAAATCCCCATTTTTCCCGAACTTTGCTAGCAGAACTGTTATGGCACTGCGGCTATGCCTACTGGCATAATATGAGGCACCATACGGAACTGCTTTTACAGTTGTTGTTAATAGAGGATTCCTGGCAACACCACAGGATACACAATGCAATAATGGGTAAGTGCACAACATAAAATTAGTTTATTCTAAAGTGTTCCTGTTTTCAGTGTGTTATTGCGCACTAGTCCACTATATTGAAAGTAGAATAGAATAATAGAATAATGACATTTGTGCATTTGGTATTCTTGCATAAGATTGGAGCAAAGTTAACTCCCCGGCTTTGTTCCGAAAAGCAATCTGAGCAAGATTAGCAAAAGGTACATGAATGTTGTTAGTATCCTTTTTCGAGGTACACTTTTTATTATAATAGCATTTCTTGCAGTAACTTGCGATGATAATAATGATAAAAATTTTAACCCCATATCTGTTGAATCCCTGAAGAAATTACATGCAAAGTTTCTGTAGGTACAGGTAAAGTTCCTGTGAAATACCTCGTTGAATGCGCAATCAATCGATGTACAATGGGTCCGGAGCCGTATTTACGAAGACAAAAATGTTTGTGCCTAAACCTTTAGTTTTAAATACTTGATGTCTTTGAAAAAGTTTCTTCTTCCCTGGCCAAGTTCGCAGGGGTTGACGGTATTAAAGTGAAGGAGTTTCATTTTGATTATTGTAATGTAGTGTTCTTTAGTGAAACATATCACCTTTTTAACACTTTAATGCGCCTCCAACGGTTCATCACGAACCGGCTGCTGCAGATGGAGTATGGCTGATCATATGCATCAAACATGCTCGATAAACATGGAGGATCCGCCAGGGCTCATTAGAGTCTATTCCCAAGCAATAGTTCCAAGTCGGTTGGATTTGAGAAGGTTTTGATGATCGTTACAAATCCTAATAAAAGTATTGTAGGATTTGTGACAGGTTTTGGAACCTTTTACAGCCAGCTGACTTCAAAATGTTGTTTGGGCTCTATTTCCCACGTTTCTCGGTTGATTTTGATTAGTAATTCATTAATGTCATAGTCGCTTTTTCGAATTTTTAGAATGTTAGTTGGTCATATTTTCTTTAAATAAAGCAATTAAAATCGACCGAAGAATTAATAGTGGGAAGGAGATTTGCAGCACTTAATTGTGCTGATAGATTCGAAGCTAACGTGCGAACACTTAAACGCATTGTTGACGTCAATGCGTTCGACGTGACATTTTGGACAAAAACTGACTGCTTTTTATTAGTCCTGTTCAACGACGTAGGTTGAACTTGCTCGAACTTGCTCCATCCCGCTCTTTCTCATTTGTTGACAAATGGGTATGAGTAGGATGCAGCAACTTCGAGCAAGTTCAACCTACGTCGTTGAACAGGACTATTAACTGTACAACGTTACTTGTGTATGACTAGGTTGACATTTCTACGCTACGCTTGAGAAAATGACATGGTTTATCTAGGTAGGACCGATAGGACAATTGAACGAATTTGAACATTTTTCATAGTATTTGTTATAGTTGACAAGCAATCTTTATTATTTTAAAATTTTATTGCAATCAACTGACCAACTTGACGTATTTTTGTTTATCTCTTAGGGGCGATTTCTTCACCCTGGCTTGCGTTAAGCCAGGTTTAACTGTATGGGTAAGCCTGGCTTACGAGTTAAGCCGAGGTGAAGAAATCGGCCCTTAGATGGTATTTTGACACCAACAGAAAAATATCAGAAGTTCAGTTGCATGTTTCTGTGGGTTTTGGAACGATGACAATTTAAGAACACAAGAGATGAACACAGAGAAGTAGAAAACGATTAGCGAAATCAAGAAAACAATTTGACACAGGATCGACTATATTTTAACATACAGGGTTTGATTCATTCGATGAAAAAAAAACAAACATACGACAACTGACTTAACGAGAAGAAAAACATATTGAACCATACTACAAAATCGAACAAGACGACAAACACAAACCGTGTGACCATAACACTACATAGGCAAATCCTGACTGACTGACCAATTGAAAACTTTCCAACCTTCTACCGTAACTTTCTGAGTCAGTAGGCAACAGTGTCTTAATGGATATCATTTTCCGCGTACGGCTGGCAAACTGCTTCTGAAAGACTACGTACTCTTTTCTATCTTCGGGTCTAGTGTAGAGGTTTCAACTCTATTCAGAGTGCAGCTAGAAACCTAGCAAAAAAAAAAAAAAAAAAAAAAAAAAGATGTCTTTGAAAAAGTTTCTTCTTATTTTTAGATCTTTGACCTCATCTTTGTGAAATTAGGGTGGTTCTAAACATCTGCTGTTTAATATTTTTTATACGTTTTCTAATTGTTCTACAAAGTTGTAAAAGAACTAATTTGGAGCACGTTTGGTTTCAAACTTACGATTCTTTAGAAAGAATTATGTTAGGGTGATCCATGAAAGTCAGTTTTCTTACAATAACTTTAATTTCAGTCGTTTCTCGTAAAACCTTTGTTCAGAGCACTTTCAGAACAATCGACGATACATATTTTTCCAAAGTGCTCAATGTTCTATCTCTCTTAC
Source organism: Aedes albopictus (assembly GCF_035046485.1). Lineage (NCBI taxonomy): Eukaryota > Metazoa > Arthropoda > Insecta > Diptera > Culicidae > Aedes > Aedes albopictus. The sequence goes on from NC_085138.1 coordinate 219,258,633, forward strand.
TTATTTTATCTCGCATAAGTTATTTACATTTTTCTTCAAGAAATTACTTTTCCAAAAAGTCATATCTCAAAAAGGAGCGAACTGATTTTCCATCTCTTGGTTGCATTGAAAAGATCGTACTCTGCTCTATTCATGGTGACGAAAAGAACTGCGGAGGTGACCGCTGCTTCTTCTGGAGCCCGTAGTAGGCACAACTTCCACTGATGATGTGCCTTCAAATTTTTGGACTGACATTCTTATCAGCCGTCAGTATTCATTGAATACTATTCATCCACCACCTCGAAATTACCCCGGTCTATCGTGGCATCACATCAAGGCACCCTACACACTACTCAAACCGTTTGACCAACATTGCCACCGCCCCCAGGTTGATCGAACCAGCGAATGTTTCTGCAACCGTATGACGAACTGCCAAATCGTGTTGCACCAACATGTCACTTTGGTTGCACCAACATCATCCCCCATTTGAAATCGCACTATGTTTGTGCAACAACACTACACACGGTACGATCGGTTCGTCAAACATTGGCTCCGCCCACCGTTGGTTTGAGTAAAATCAAACTGGTTTGATTTTTGCCAACCAAACCATCAACCGTCAAATCGGTTTGACGAACTGCCAAATCGGTTCGTCAAACAGCATCACACACGGTCAAACACAGCACCAACTCAATCACCAACCTGGGGGCGGAGTCAATGTTTGATACGGGTCTAATCGTGTTCGGTTCCGCCTACCAATCTGCAGCATATTTTTGACGCATTCATCACCAGTCCGACTTTTGCTGCTTCGCGTTTCAGGTGGGTGTACAGTTCTGCCACTGTTCCAAATATTCTGGCGATAATGTCCATGTCGTCCGCAAATTTTATAAATTGTCTAGATTTTGTGAAAATCGTACCCTGGCTGTTGAGCCCCGCAGCTCGTCGCATTACACCTTCCAGAGGGATATTGGAGTCCGTCACCTTGTCGCAGTCCCAGGCGAGATACGAATGAATTGGATAGTTCATTCGAAACCCTTACGCAGCTTTGCATACCATCCTTCGTTGCTTTGATCAGTCTGGTCAGGGTTCGTTCAATTATTACGTAACGTTAGGGGGGGGGAGGGACGCTGTGTTACAAAATTTCAAAAACCTGTGGTGCCACCATTTGTGCACCCCTAGTTTGTTCAATGTCATTGTCATTTATTGTTGCGTCAAGTGAATAAATGTCAGTAGTTGGTTTAGAGTTTTATTGATCCGACGTGTAATCGATTCTCGGTCCGAATTACGTCCCACAAACCCTTATACAAAACTTGTTACGTGGGGGAGGGAGGGGGTCTACAATTGTCAAATTTTGCGTTACGTAATATTTGAATGAACCCTCAGCTTCTCAGGAAAGCAATTTCTTCAAAAACATGACGGTGTCTTAATACGATGGATTCGGTTTGTGGGGAATGGTGGTCGATTGGTTACGGAACGTGAGTTCGTTGACAATATAATTAATTAGCTTATTAATTATCGGTTATTCGCAATTGCGTCTAAAAACCATCGATAATGTCGATTTGTCAATAAATTATAAATAAATAATACAGAAGGCTGCCATAGTATGTTTCAAAATGCTGGATAGCAACCCTGCAAAGATTGTGTCCGCAAGAAAACCGGATTTTATTTAAGACAATAGGACACAATCGGTGAAGTACTAGAATTGTAGTAGTGAGCTGAATTTTTGTATCGTAAAAAGGTCCATTCTCCGTTTTTGTAATGAAATGGTCCAAAAAGCGTGAGTTTTATGATTCTTTACCTAATTTGATGCTGTTTGTGCAAAACTTTGGATAACTGTTTAGTTATTTTTGAACCATTTTATTGCAGAAACGGAGAATTGACCTTCTCACCATACAAAAATTCAGCTCATTGCTACAAATCTAGTACTTCACCGATCGTGTCCTATAGGCAGCACAGTGGGCAAAGTGGCCTGACCAGGTCGAGAGTGAAAGCTGATCCCGAGGTTGGAGAGCATCAGCGGCGAACCGAAACGTCCGGCGTAGTATTACTCATACTTATGTTTCTAGTTTGAAATAAAACGAGATTTCGCGAACACTACTATTATATCAGCTTTCAGCCAATTGAACTAGTTATTTTTTTGTATTCCGCAGGTCTTTCAGAAGACCGAGAAGGGTTACTGGATATTATTCAGAGGAATAAAATGGACTACCAAAAACGAGCCTACCAGTGCATCAAATGCTTGGTACAGCTGTTTAACCAAAGTCGTGTGGCGCTGAATATGCTGCACAGCACGGTTGAAGTGGCACGCCAGTGGGCACATGCCGTCGAATGGCTGCAGGATGAACTAGACAGGCATCGAGGGTCTGGTGGACAGTACAACTACAACTCCTGGTCACCACCGGCGCAGAGCAACGACAACACGAACAGCTTTGTGTTGGAAAGATCTCAGTCTGCCAAAAACGTTCTGCAAATGGCATTTCAGCTTTGTCCCGAAGAGGTAATGTATCTATTTTTTCGTTTATAGACTGTGATTATATCAACAGAAAAAAATACACTTATTGCAGGACCAAGAAGAACCAAATGAGAATGAGATTGAAAACAACATTGAACATAACCATGTGGCATCGCCAGTAACCACAACAGCCATAACTACTGAAACAACGAAACAGGCTTGTCCGCCGAAGCAACAACAACCGGCATTGTTGTTTGCGTCGTACGAGGGAAACCTAAATTCTAGTCCGTCTCCTATTACTAACGTCAGTAAACTAATGTCTAAAGTTAATATTCATTCGGATGTGGGATATGAGTCATCGACGACTTCGCCAGAGCTCAAAACGCCAGCTCAAAATGTGGTAAGATTATGTGACCGATGATTCAGTAGTGCGCAAAAACGTGTCTCACTGCGATTGAAGATCGTTAAAACTTTAACGCTATAAAGGCAACCTTTAAATAAAAATATGCTTGAACTGATGTGAGATATTATTTCAAGCTGCCTCAGCATGTCGTTGTTATTCTTAAGAGAGAGGTAGATAGAAGCATTTGGTTACAAGATGAAAATCATCGAAAAGTTCATTATACATGGGTGGCGAATTAATTTTCAAGCATGTCAATTTGCGTTTATTGAGACAATCCCAAAATGCAACACAGAATTGGGTCGATTTGAACATAACATGACAAATATCGTGCACCGTGCGCGTAGAAATTTTCCAGATTTCCAATGTAATTAACGATGGCAACAATTTCACCTTGTTTTTTTTTGTCACTGACAAAAATCCTGTCACAATGTGGTAAAGTTAAAACAACTGATTCACTACACATGGGAAATATTTGCCATGCTAAACCGACATCTATATAAGACTGATCATTTTTACATCGTGTACAAAGTATTGTTTATTTGTCAAGTTTTTTTATGTGTAAAACCAATTTTTCCTTCAATTCTAATTAGGGTATTGGTTCCCTTATTAAGCATGTGGCTCTCATTTTCATCCTACGAAAAACAAAGGATTGAAGCGCTGTTTGTTTTGTTTCTTATTTTTGTATTTTTTGTTAGAAGTGAGCACCCATGAAAACAAAAAGAACGGAATCGCTTGTTTTCGAATAGGATGAAAATGGGAGCGTGTGATTACTGATGGCACACATATCCTATTATCCTCACATATTTTTTAGATTTTTTATTAATGAAGTTGTAAAATTGTACTTGTATCGACTTTTATGGAACCCTCTTTGATTAATTATTACCAGTTTTGTACCTGTTATTTCCCACCGTTGATGCGTGACAGATACGCGTATTCCGATTACCACTTGCAGTATTCTTCTGAGCTATAAGTTTGACCCGCAGTATCCTCCAGTTAAGTATCACTATGGTACACTAATGGTACAATTTTGAATGTACAAATCTTATCTTAGAAAATACATTCTGATCTTGCTCGCTTACAGAAAACAGAATAATCCATTATGGTGAACTTTTCTGAAACGCCAAAACTGGCCTATCTTGACATCCACCCATCCCTTCGTAACATTTGGGCAAATGTTCGGGCTGTAATACCATGAAGGACACCCACCCACCCTCTCCAGCGTTATCACATTTCAGGTCAAACATTTCAATAGGTCCTATCTGCATTTGAGAGGCTCTCTTTGTTCACTTTCTCTTTCAATTATTGCAGTGTAATGATACACTTTTCAAATATTTTTGCAGTACAAATCAAAAGACGATTGTTTTGACCATCGTTCAATGCAAGGAAACAATCATAATACAAATGAACAACTGGCCGGGGTTCTGCTAAACCGAACTAAGCGCCAAAAAGTTTATTCCGAGATAATTAAGCTTCAAGTTCAACCACTCAGAAATAAACAACAGCTAAGATTATTTGAAACTTTTTCGCACACATGTAACTTACAAGCCTTTATTAACCATCAGAGATGAAGAAAACATGTAAATTATTTAAAATCATTGATATAATACCATTTAATTTCTCAGTACTTTGCACTCAGTTCACTCTGGCTGAACAAAAACATTGGAATATGGTTTATAGTTCAGTGTGGCTGACTGTGTTTCTTTGTTTCAGAGAAAACCAGTCGGAATGTGATAAAAAAAATCTCGATTTTTCAGTGTCTATGAAGTTGCAATCGATATCACTCACAATCCTTTACATGAATCAGAGAGGACGCGTAGTATGGTAGCACAAAGGTCTCAAAATAGTGTGAAATGTAAACGGCAGAAGCCCTCCCAGCTCAGCGCTTCCCATCTATGTTTTTTTATAGGCGGTGCATGTGCAGGCACAGAACAAGAGTGGTTATGTCAAATGATGTCCTTGCATGCCCTGAGGTCCTGAGATGTGAAAATGGAGCAATTTGTGTACTTCAAATTTATACTGGTCGAAGAAAACCATGAAAATGATCTGCCAAAGTGAACTAAGACAAAAAAAAAATCGAAAATATTAAAGAGATTCGAACTTGGGTCCTTTAAGTGATAACGAAGCACGTTACCTCTAGGTCATTTTACTTAGCTGAAGGTCAGTTGTTAAGTCTGAATCAAGTTCTAAACATTCTTCTCTAGCATGGTTTTCGTGAAAACGCCATTTTTCGATCAGCCAAAGCGAACCAAGTGTTTGATTTTTTTCAAGCTATATTATCCTTATTAGCCTTGTTGTTCAATGACGGCTCCTGGGTTAAATAATCAGTATGAGGTGTATCAACATAACGCATGTATTCAAAGCCAGTTCATCTTTGTATTGTTGAGAATAAATTGATTTTTAAATGCAGTGGATTTGGTTCGGTCTGGCTGACTGTGATTTGGAAAAATGGCGATCAACGCCATCGAAATCCAAATCGATCCTCCAACACCCGTATTTTTGATTACGTGTTAAATTCTCTCACAGATTGTTACTATGAGTCGGTTAGAAGTTAGAAATCTGACAGCGATGAGAAAAACTTGAAATGTTCATCATTTCTACCAAAACTAAAATATTTCGCTGATTCTATGGAATGGTTTACAGTTCACTCTGGTTGGATGTTCTGCCAAACAGAAATTTTGAATTTACTCCACGAAGAGCTGTCAGAATTACTGGATTTTTACACGAAAAGAAGATCATCATATTCTTCATCCAATGGTTAAGAAAACTAAATTTTTCAAAAAATGGTCTTTGGTTCGGTTTAGCAGAACCCCGACCAACTGAGATATTAACGAAAGAGAGGGAAACCAAAGAGAGCCTCTCTTCTGCTGATAGGACCTTTAGACATGTTTGGCCTGATTTGTGAACAAGCACTTCTTTAAACATCTATTTCTTTTGGATTTTTGACGTCACATCGCAGACGTACCTATTGGGGGACAGGAGAACTTGGTTACACGATTCCTATACTTTTTGTTCTAACTTAAAATTCTTTTCAATGATTCAGCTTAGTTCATGTAGCATATTTAGTTCAGTTATTTTCCAATAAAACAATTTAAACTTCTGAACATGCAAACTGTGATAAAAAAAAACTATTCTTGTGTCCATTTCTAATTCCAAGAATTCAACGAGTAAATCTCATCCGGCGTCCGTTGCTGATAGTGAATCTGTAGTGATTTCATCCGAAAAACATACAACCGAGTGTAGCAATCCGACTCGAAATACATCTTCTCCCGCTTCTCCAATAACCGGCACAACATCCAATAGCTCGATAACTCCTAGCATGGAACAGCAGACATAGGATTTACTAAAAACTAAATTATGTTTCTATGTTCATATAACGATTGATCGCGTCATATTGCTTACGTTCATAAACCCGGAATATGAGATCAAGAAAAACTGTGTATAAATAATATTATTTATATAAATTATTTAAATTCAAAACCAAAAAATACAATAATACTGTAATACAAATTTATTTCTACTGCGTATTTTTGTTTTATAGAGAAACATCTTGATATTGAACCATTATTTGTCTGCCGGTTTGCTTTCATGCGCTGCCGTAAGGTTGGTTATTGTCGCTTCGCCACCAAACTGGACGTCGCACAACTGAGTCGTGCGTGACACGATTCAACTCGTGACGATTTCTGGATCATGTCGGAAGTAGTGTGCATCTATATTCTTTTCGTCAACAGCAGAGCGCACTAACGCGAAATAGTTGCGACACTCGAGGACCAAGGAAAAAAGTATTTGGATCTTCTATGATGATTTAGACGTCGTTGCTTTGGGTAGTGGCTGAGCTCCCGTTTGATCTGCGCATAGAACGCGCAGATACCTATCTTTATTGTTTATTGGTTAGGAATAAAAACACTCTAAGCAAAGACACGAAATGTGATGATTGTTGCTGATGATGATGATTGCCATATCATGACGATGATGCGTCCGCCACGCGCCATTAACCCTCTACTTCCCATGGTTGCTCTAGAGTCTAAAGCACCATCGATTTTCGACGAACTCGAGACAAACGGAATTAGAAGAATATGAAGCAATAGTTTTTAGAATATGATTGTTATCTCATTAGGTAAACCCAAGTGCCAACGGCTTGTTTCAATAGTGGAACCTTTTCGGAAACACTTTGTTGGCATAGAAATTGTCCTTTATAGTCGTGGGAAGGAAAGGGTTAAGGCACATTTGACAGGTCTCCTGTTCGATTGGATGGCATTGACAGTAGATTTGGAATTCCAATTGAAACATCTCGTGTCTGCTTATAGTGTCTTTAATTGGAAATGGAGAAGTGCGGGAACATGAGATCAAATCAGGATGAATCTTTGGCACGAACATGAATGCTACCGATAAAGTTGAGAGATCAGATTCCAATCGCTCAGTCTCTTTTCGTTACTTTGATCTTCGCCTGAGCATGCACGGTGGTGCAGAGGGCCGAATTAAAAGATCTCCATCCTGGGTTATTGACCACCATCGCCTTAACCCGTGCCCAGGTCAAATTTCTGTCGACTTGTTTTATTTCGTTGTTAGACTGCGCCGCCACCAGTCTCTGGGCTTGCCTCTGCTGCGATGTTCCTGCTGGGTTCCAATCTCTGATTGAAGTCTACGCTCCATATAAATTTTTATTTTTTTTATATGGACAAAAGTTCACAAGGGGGGAGGGGGTCTAAGGTTGAAAAATTTCGGTCTACGTGAGTTATGGACAGCCCCTCAACTAAGACGCCTTACATCTAGTCAGCGGAAAATGTCGCGATTCCCCATATGTTGCAGTAAAATTGAAGCAGTAGTTGTGCGCATACTACGGGGTCAGCTTTGAGCATCTCAGCTGATATGCGATCGACTCCTGGGACCCTGTTCGATTTCATGCTACGGATGGCTGTTTCTATCTCCTGCACTTCGGTGTTGACACGCGTCGCACCCTTGGCGGATCATGCTGAGGTGTTGATGGCGTGGTCGACACTTGAAAAATGTTTCCAAAGTGCTCGAACCAGCGTTTCAACTGATCAGTCCAGACGTGTCTTTTACGGACATCGTAGCGTTTATCTTAGGGTCGATTTCTACAACTCGTCATAACCGGTAAATCAGGCTTACCCATATAGTTCAATCTGGTTTAACGATTAAGCCAGGGTGAAGAAATAGCTGCTTAGTCCCACTAAGATGACGTGAGATATCGTCGCCTTCTTCGACTACGGAGTCTCTTGTTCCGTCTCCTCGCTCTATCGCGGCTTTGGTGTTCCTTCGCTCAAAATGTTAGCACATAGGGCTAGCTTTCGGGCATGTCATCATCAACAAAAACGTCTACAACACAAAAAGTTGTTTGAGAGAAAACTTTAAATTAATATTTATATATTTTCAATTTAAAAAGCACGCTGCACGAGTAATAAACCTTTTTAAATGATGTAATTTAGTCACAATCACTACCGCTGAAGTCGATCATCTGAAAAAGGGTTATTATTATTGTAACTTTAAATAGGACAGTTGACAATGAACTTACTTCATCCACAGTGCATGTCAAGTCCGATATACCTGCAATGTCCTCCAAAATTTTCGCCGAATTCAAAGCGTCTATAACAAATTTTCTTTTTTCCCGGTCGAACTGTTCCAATATTTGCTGATAAGAAGAGACAAATATATTAGATGTTGTTTTTTTTTAAATATATCAAAGTTGTTAATAATTGTAACTTACATCTGAACAAGCGATGCATTGCGAAAATCGTTCAGTAGCAGTGATTAGATAATCGAAAGCATTGATATTTCCTCTAATCGAGTGCGGAATTCTTCCAAGAATGCCCTCCGGAATGTCTTCCACATTGCCAGCAGTATTGGATATTTTGTAATAGGCTGAAGCTCCGTCTCTAAAAGTAAAAATGATTTGTGAAAATGGTTACAACAGGTTACAACTTTTCTCAAATACTTACCTAGCTTCATTTTGCAATAGCGAAACGGTTAGCTCAACGGCAAGGGCAGACGCAATACAGGCAACTGCAGGTCGCGTAACGGTGCACTGTTGATCCAGAGTACGATCCTTCAGAGACTAAGGAATACATAGCGTTGATATAACAAACAATGAAGGTAATTAATATGATAATCTTACGTTTCCTGGTGCAACGACATCATTGCAAAAGTAGCAGCCTAAACGAGAGCCCGGAACTTCCTTGAAGCCTTCCACTTCAACACTTTGTGGGTTACCTGAAGCTGATCGAGTTCCATGTCGCATGACCAGGAACGAATCGAATCCAAGAGCAGCATTGATCGTCATCTAAAATGGGCCAGTATCAAACAATACGCTATATAGGGTCTGGGATCATTTGGGCATGAGCACCTATTTTGGGCACTTGCTGCTATAACTCAGTCAATTTCAAACCGATTGACTAGAATTTTTGAACATGGCTAGATACTGTGCGTATCTGATCGTGTCTCAAAAATCAAGTCAATCGGTTAAAAACTGACTGAGTGATAGCAGCAAGTGCCCAAAATAGGTGCTCCTGCCCAAATGGTCCCAGACCCTAGGCTATACTACTCATAAGTACAATCTACAAAAAACAAAAGTCAGTTACAAACTGGAACCAGAGTCTACTTCTAAGCTTAGCGTTCTTTGAGAACTGCCGCAATTATACGAATAACCTTTTTGTCAAATGACCTTTTTGGCTTCCTGACCACCAAAATTTACATCGATCTTCCTAAAGGTTGCTCACAGCCCGGCCGGTGCAATGAGGAGGTAGGGATAGAAGTTGAAGGGCCTCTATAGCCACAGTTGTAAAGGCGTGGGTACTCAGCATGACCATACTGAAGGTGACGGGTTCGATTCCCGATCGGTGCAAGATCTTTTCATAAAAAAAATTCCTTGACTTCCTTGGGCAGAGTATCTTTGTGCCTCATGTACACATGCAAAATGGACATTAGCAGAGAAAGCTCTCAGTTAACGATTGTGGAAATGCCCATAGAACACTAAGAAGCAGGGTTTGTGACAATGGGGACGATTTACGCTAAGAAGAAGAGGAAGAATCAATGATAGAACTTGCTGAGAAGAGACTTATGGGGCCTGTTTTATGTGTTGCCCAGCCTAGACCATGCCTTGATAAAAAAATGTAATACCTCAAAACAGTATTCTTTGTAATATTAACCCGAACACCGTAGCCAGGACAGAAAATATTGTTGCTATAGCTTGCCTTTTTATGATAAGCGGCTAACATGGTGGGAAGCCAACGACTTTCTCTCGAGTCCGTCAATAGGTAAATCACATCATGATTTTTTATAAGCTCCTCCAATTGATCCAGCGCTGCGTTAGTTTCTTCAAGTTGAGAGTCGCCAACAGGATGTCCTGGCATTGGAATCTTTACGCAATAGCCTGTAGATTGCTAAGAAAATTGTAAATCGAATAAAACATCAATCATACTGGTTTTCAATCGTAGGTAGCTTACCACGCAAGGGTTGATCTGTTTCAATCTCGCAGCTGCTGTTGCGGCCTTTGGTTTTCCTCCATGTAACGCATCTTCGTAGAAGTATAAGCTTTGGCGAACCGGGTTTGAGAGTGAAACATAGCCACAATCGACGAATGAAACGTGCTGTGCCCCCCATGCCTTCGGAAGGAACGTAGCATATAGAATTTTAGTTTTTTTTTTATAGTTAGACATAGCATACATACCAATAATGACCGAGCAACTCCACAGCCTAATGTACCGGCTCCCAGCAGGAGATATTTAGTTCGACTTATAACGTCTAAATCTAAATTTGGCAGTAATCTCCATTTCATCAAGGTGAGATTCAAAGTGATTGATTTTTCCGCTAAACTGAAATTACAAAGCGAATGTTAATAAAAACTAAGCATTTAACTGTTATTACAACGAAAATTACATCTGTGGATCCATAACTTTGGACATGTCTGCCATTCGCGGGACGAACCTCCCATTCTCGTTTGCTTCCCATCCAGTCCAAGGGCTGCTCGTAATACTGTTTTCTGTATCGGGGATAGTAATATGCAGAACCACACTCGACTGCAGCGTTTCTCGTAAGCAAATGAATTTGGTATCTTTATTTGAAAGTTGTGGGCTGAAAACATGTTAATAATTTAGGTTACAGTAAGTGCACAGTTCACGCACTTGAATATTCATACAAAGTATTTAAGTAGAGAAGCCTAAACTCAGGTTTTAGTAGCGTATTCCGAGCTAATTTACGATTTTGCCGAATATTCGTTTAGCAGCCGACTATACCACAAGAACTCATTAGATTGTGTTTTGGATTTTCGAAGAAATTGTTTTGCGAATAGTTACCTTTGTAAATTTTGTAAAAATGTTATAATTAACTTTACATAATGTTCATATTTTCCGTGAAGCAAACAAATTGATCGAATCTTACGAAAATCTAGGAAACATTTGAAATAACATCTCCCAAGGTCAAATTGCGATCATTTAAAAAACGTGTAAAATTCACAAATGAAAAGAAAAAAAACTTTTTAAAATGGTCAGTTATCATCGAAGATTACATACCGTCAGTGGAGGTGTCATTGGGCCAAAATTGCATAGACCATCCCTTTGTAGGTCTTTACAACAATATTTTAGCTCTAAAGCAATGTTGAATTTGGGAGACACGTTTATTTTTATATTATTTAGAATGATTCAAAGAATAAATGCTTCAACTTTAATTTTGACAATGATATAGCTTAATTGAAATTGGCCTAATTTCATCCCTTCTAGAGGGGTGAAATTGGGCCAAACACTAAAAATCAAACAAAACAGTTCAATGTTAGCAAATATCGCCTACAAAGCAAAACTATTGAATATATAGATACTTGCGCACAATTTATCAGTATCTAGTCACTTTAAAATAACATCACAGACAAACAAACGTGAATGTTTGACCACATTCAATGTAAACAATCAATGATCCAATATAATAAATCCGCTATCCCTTAAATATAACTCCAACTAGCATTCTCAAAAGACTATTTATCATCTACATCAGATTCTAGATGCGTGCATTTTAATTTTGCATGAATCTATCATTTATTTCCAAAATATTACACTGTATTATGCATACAATAATGTGAATACTCTCAGTTGTTTTAATTCACATTTGTAGGATTCTCGTACTGATTGCATTGCCTTTATATGGCTCAAAGTCACCTGTAAAATGAATTATTTGTACTACAGCTCGAATAAATAAGATTTTCATGCAAAATAGCATACAAAATCAAGAAAACTCATATAACTTTTCAAAACAATTACTTAATACATTTAGAAAACAGCAATTCATTACATGTTCGGTGTTCAGTTGTTTTCTACTAAGCATTTTAAAACAACGATATTGTGCAGTACGCCTTATCTTAAAATTCACATCATATTTTCTCAATGAAAATTTTACTAAATGTGACTTTTTCCTTAATCGGATAGTCAACGCAAGTTATATTTATCGTATAATATCCACTTTTTGATAATCACTTTGATAAATATTTGTATTTTGAGCAAAACATCTTTCTTGATTTTTGGCCCAAAGTTACCCCCCAGGCCCAATGTCACCCCGACTGGTATATTTTTTGTGTTGTACTTTGATATACTTACCAGGTCAACGCCAAATATCCGAGCAGTTGCCTTATCAACCAGCAAAGATTTTCATCAACGGAACGGTCCTCGCAGCAAATGTACACATCATCTAGGTTAATATCACTGAAGTTTTCGTCTCGATGACTGTGGCTGACTAGATCAGACAACTTGAGTATTGCACCGTTCGACTTATCGTACACAAATACTGGTTCAGCGGCAATCCGCTTGAAGGTTTGCATTTGATTCTTAAACTTATCAAGCAGATCTTCGGAAAAGTGAGACAACAGCATCTGTTGCTCCTTCGGGCAGCTGTAGACAACATCACGGAGCACAGGGAAAGCAAACCAATAGTAGTATTTATGTGCTTTGAAATCCTGAAACAAAATTTGAAATACATTTAAAAAATATAGCCTTGAACAGAAATTAACGGGTATGGCTTGAATACGATTTCTATTGAATGAATTGATTAAGAATCAATATTGATTTTTTGCATATTAACTTTTAGGACAATTTTGATGTTTATAATGTCCAAACGCCTTCTACTGCATCTTATTTGGGAATAAAAATTTTACAATATTTATTACGCCACAATACTGGGTATGCGGCTGCCGTCTCCGGTCATGCCCAATGCTCGTCAGATCCCACTGAACTCAACCTGGTCAACTGTGCGGCTTACTTTTCAAACGAAACCTTGTTGAAAAATGGAATTCCTTTGCTCTTTTATGATATAAATCACATAAAAAGAGAATCCTCTGAGTCGCAAACGCCTGAAAGTTGTATACATAGGGTAGAAGCTTCAGTTTTGGCCAGTCCGGTGTTTTGGCCATAGTGCGGTATTGAGTCTGTTGCGATCTAAATCGGCGTGAATTTATTTTTTACTAGTAGATCCTAATACAATATGATGATTACAGCTGTGAAAACCACACGTTTTGATTAAAAACTAGATGAAAAAAATATATTTCCTTAAAAAATCAGCTCCCATATATCTATTTTGGCCAGGGTGCTTCTAATTTGGCCACTCCCATAAGAAATACACGTGATTGGCCAAAATAGAAACCCAACTTAAAAATATGGCCAAAACTGCGGCAGTGCTTCTATTTTGGCCAGGGCCACTTTTAATACAAAGATCAAGTATTGGCTTGATTTCTGCATTTTTCCTTCAAAATATATATTGAAACCTTTCATGTGTCAATGGTTGTTTTCATAGGATTATTGGTTATTTTTATAAAAATTATTGCCCTTAGACTGGCCAAAACCGGTGCCCGCACCCTATTCGAATAATAAAAAGATACTTTTGCACTAAATGTAATTACTTTCCTGAGGGGTTGGTTTGATACTAGTTTTTGTCGTTTTTTTCAGTGGATAGTGGACATGCTGACTTTCTGTAGGATATTCCAACTTTTTTTGGGCTGTGAAAACATGTGTCATCCCCTGTAACATTCTCAATTTTCAACTGAATTTCAATCTCAAATTTACTGGGGATTTTATTCTTATTACCGAACAGGTTTGGGCCGCAGGGTCTCCGATTTTGCTGAAATTTTACCAGTGGTAGAGGTCATTGATATGTGATCATATATGGAATTAAAAAAATCATAGTTGGCTATTTTCCCGGAAAACGCTACATAAAATTTCACATTTTTTTTTAAATTTTTCTAAAACACCCATACTTTAAAAAATCAATCTTACCCCGTTTATACCGTGACCGCGCCTAATTCCAATCAGCTCCTAATTCCGTTCACACGAATCAAAACACCGAGTATTTGCCGAAATTGTCGCAAGTCTTTAGCAAATTGAGTTTTGTAATTTTCAATAAGTATGTCCACGCCAGAATATAATCAAAAAGTTAAAGGGTTTCTTGTGTATTAATGTGAAAACACATTAAATGCCATTAATTATCCAATCGGCTGCCATTCTACTTTTTTTCTTTTGCGGACCTGTGAATTGCATCAATTTATACATTTAAAGTATTTTCATTGAAATATTAACAAAATCAATCAAAATAGCACCAAAGCAGAACAATAAAGGACATATTTTTATAAATTTAACATCAAATCAACTTTTCGAAGAAGACTCCTGATGCTAGAAATGAAAAAGGCACATGACCGGAATTAGGATACTACAGGTTGTACTTGCTCCTAATTCCAATCACCATATAAATCCAAAGGAAACTATGAAAAAATCTGCAGTACAATCGATACAACCAACTCCAGCATCAGTCAAGGCTCCCAGACGATTGATGTTTGGTTCATATCATTTATTGGTAACCTCAGCTAGCAAGCATAAATTGTGGTGTCGTAGGTTTAAAATGTATAGATGTCGTCAAACCCGACATAAACCTATCATTGACCTGTTTTTATTTTGGTCTGCAAACCCAACATAGACCCAACAGTTATGCGATGTGGTCCAACATTGGTCCAACATTCGATAAAATTTTACCCGACTTTGACGCGACATTCGACACTGTTTCAGTCTGGTGGAATTTTGTAGTTTTCCCAGAAAGCTCTCAAAAACGCAACAACATTAAAACAATCCAATGTTATTACTTCAAATTATTATAGAACTATAACATGTTTTGATAAGTAAATAAATGTATTTCGACATATAAAATATAAATATAACTATAACAACCTATGATAATATGATTATTTTGTCAACTTGATAATTACTTGGAGTGACCGGAATTAGGAACACAAGTGAACGGAATTAGGAGCATACTGATTGGAATAAGGAACAACAACTTGTTCTAAATAGCGGCCATTTTCAAAAAAAGTGAAGTGCTTGCAACCTTGATTATATTTTTCTAGCAGTATAGAGACATAATGGAACAGCGTTGCACAATTACAGTCACTAAATGCAGAACATGTATTTTCTACAGCTATTAGACTTAGTTCATCGCCTTAAGTGAACGGAATTAGGTACAGTCACGGTACGACACTTTTAAATTCGTACCCCGCTCATTCGACATATGTCGAATTAACCCATATCCGCCCAGCGTCCTATTTATAGGTGCCTCGAACGCCCAGCGTCCTATAAATAGGACAGTTCTTTTGATGTGAATATCTCCAGAATTATGCAAAATTTTAGAATACTTTCTTCAGAGAAGATGTTCTCCACATCCATACCTTGCTCATAGTGGACAATATAGTCTGTAGCTGGTTCACTAGGTGGCGTAAACAATGCTGCAAAGATTAATACATATGGTCACGATCTATGAGCTTCTTTTCAAAAGTAAAAAAAAATCCCTGGAATCTTGACAGTGGTAAATAATGTATAGTTCATTTCTTTGGCAGAGTTGTTAATCAATACATACAAAAGTCGATGTTTGCATGAGTGTATGCTTATATGCTTGTATGTTTATCCCTTTCGGGACGGAGCAAAAACATCTGAAATTTCCATACAAATTGCTCGAATGCGGCTCTCCAGAACTCTTGGACTTTTTAATATATCACACTTTTTCTTTGGCATTTGTAAGAACTACTACTATTCAGCTTTCGATTCCTAGCTTTGTCCACCTAGGTAAATCGGAAATTTTAAATTTGCGACAGATAAAACTTTTTCATGGCTTACAATTTTTGCTCATTTTTTGTTTACTTGTTGTGGTAAATCTCACACACAACATAAACAAAAGTTTATTTGCACACATGCAAGTATATGTAATGGCTCAATATATAAAACAATTTACATCAGAAAAACCAAAGACTAAACAGCTGAAAAAATACGCAAAACTGTTCTTGCTCAACAGCACAATTGTGCTGGTTCGTCACGAAAGGGTTATACATTTGTATGTTTGTCTATTTGTATGTTGATATGAATGTACGTATGTTTATATGTATGAATGTTCCGGCATAACTCTGGAATGCGTCAATGAATTTCAATCAAATTTGGCATGCACATTTCTTAGGATGTGGAGGTGATAGTAGGGGTATTGGAATTTAAGATGGCGGCTTAGGTTCCAAGATTGCGGTCAAAACTCCAGAATATATGCTTTTTAACGGCAATTCTGCTTCTGATACTATGCAATATGGGTATCTATCCATCGGGCTTCATAAGTAGAACTCAAAAATGAACATCCGACGCCATTTTGAAATCCAAGATGGCGGACCATATCCAAGATGGCGGCCACGAAATGGTAGATTGAGCTATGATACCATGCAATATGGGTATTTATCGATCGGGCTAGATGAGTAGAAGTCAAATATCGATATTTGAGTCTATTTCGAAATCCAAGATGGCGCACCATATCCAAGATATCGGCCATGGAATGATAGTTTGAGCTATGATACCAAGCAATATGGGTGTCTATCGATCGGGTTTCATGAGTAGAAGTCAAAAACCGATATTTGACCCTATTTTGAAATCCTATATGGCAGACCATAACCAAGATGGCGGCCACGGAATGATAGTTTGAGCTATGATTCCATGCAATATGGGTATTTATCGATCGTGCTAGATGAGTAAAAGTCAAATATCGATATTCAACGCCATTTTGAAATCCAAGATGGTGAACCATATCCAAGATGGCGGCCACGGAATGCTAGTTTGAGCTATGATACCATGCAATATGCGTATTTATCAATCGGGCTTCATGAGTAGAAGTCAAAAATCGATATTTGACTATTTCGAAATCCAAGATGGCGCACCATATCACAAAATGGCGGCCATGGAATGATAGTTTCAGCTATGATACCATACAATATGGGTATCTATTGATCGGGCTTCATTAGTAGATGTTAAAAATCGATATATGATCCTATTTTGAAATTAAAGAAGGCGGATTATATCTAAGATTGCGGTCACAGTATGGTAATTTGAGCAATGATACCATTCAATATGGGTATCTATCGATCGGGCTTATGAGAAAAATGGTGGAGGGTCATGATGGATGGTAGGGTAGTAGGTAGGGTAAACGGTGGAGCAGACGGTCGAGTAGAGGGTTTGGATGAAGGAGTGGAGTAGAAGGTTTGGGTAGAGGATACGGTAGACGGTAGGGAAGTGGGTAGGATAGACAGTAGGGTTGAGGGTAGGAAAAAGGTTAGGGTAGAGAGTAGGGTAGACGATACGATTAAGCACAATATAGACTAGAGGGTACGGTAAAGGACAGGGCAGTGGTTAGGGTAGAATATAGGGTAGAGCAGTGCCCGCATAACTCCAAACCACACCAAAACAGCACCCGTTATGGTTTATATGGTCCACCCTCAACATCGAGAATTCAATCCATTTGTAATAATTTATGAAGTTTGATTTTAAGCATTTGCAGTAGCAAACGTGTCGCTACATGACTGCGTTATCTTAAAAAAAATACAATATTAAGCATCAATCATTAGAAACAAATAAATATTTAACACTTATTTAACAGATTATAGAGTACTGGAAGAGTACTGTTTGATTTCTTCTTCGAAACTTGAATCAGGGAACTAATTGTTCATGATGTTATTCATAATTGACCTTTTCACAATTTATCGATAGTTCTTATAAAAGATTTTGCATTAAAATAGTAGTTGCTTAAAATGGCGGTCAAGTATTATTGTCCATTGCGGAGATTTATGGACTCCTGCGCAAAAAATGGTTTTGGCTTATTTTTAGCGTAAATGCATTATAAATGTTTGTTTACTACATTGAAGGTGTAATCGACAATGCAACGTTCAATATTAACTATTACGCAATCTGGTTTTATATCTGTGGACCCACGCGAGAAATATCCATGCGACTAATTTGCGCGCAGGGGTCTAAACAGGTGGGATATCCGCAATATTTTAATGCAACTTTTTTCTTAAGTACTCCGCGGGCCACATTTATGAGCTTCGAGGGCCGCATGCGGCCCGCGGGCCGCAGTTTGAGCACCACTGGGGTAGAGGGTAGGGCAGATGGTAGGGTTGAAGGTTATGATATAGCGTAGGATAGAGGGTTGGAATAGAGGGCAGAGAAGACAGTAAGGTAGAGGCTAGAGAGTAGGGTGAAGAATTGAGATGAGATTAGATGAGCCGAGGTTTTTTTCGAGATACCTTTAGGAATTCTTTCCAGGATTTCTTCAGGCATTCCTTTCGAGAATCTTCCCAGGTTTATTCCCGAAATTCCTTCAGCTATTGCTTCCGAAATTGCTGTACGGATTGCTCGGGAGTTCTCTTCAGGGATTTTTGTAGGGATCGCTTTGAAAAATCCTGAAAGGATTCTTTTAGTTATTCTTTTCTGCATTCCTTCAGGAATTTGTGCTGGAATTTCTTCAAAGATTCTTTCCAGGATTCCTGCTGTGTTACCTTAAGGGATTCCTTCCGAAAAAAATATCTTCTATGGTATCTACAGGAATACCTGCTCAGTTTCTGACCGGCATTCCTGTCATGATCTCTCTAACGATTCCATCAGGTATTCTTTGCGGGATTCCTTCAGGAATAAGTTCAGAGATTTCTGCCAGAATTGCTTGAGAAAATACTGAAAAAAATATTTCAGAAATTTTAACCACCGTTCTTTTATGGATTTCTACTGGAATTACTTCACAGATTCATTTTAGTATACTTCCAAAGTGTTCTGTCGAAAATATTCAGAGAATCCTAATGGAATTCTTTCTACGAGCCGAGATCCTCGTTCGTGATTTATACAGCAATTCCTCCCGGTATTTCTTCTGTGATTATTTCAGGGATTCCTATCAAGCTTTCAGCTGAGATTCCCTCAGAATTGCACCAAATATGCCTCTCAGAATTCCTTCAGTAAATCCTCCCGGGATTCCTTCAGGGATTTCTACCGGGGATGCTCATCCCTCCTGTGTTATGTTTTGAAGAGTTTTGTACATGATTCTAAATAACAATTGATAGATCGAAAAAAAATTTTTTTGGGTGGTTTATCATTTTTTATGTGGCCGAAAAACACATTATGTTTACGATGTAACTTTGAAAGTGCCCAGAATAACACCATAAAACCCACATATTGTTCATGAATAAAAAATCATGAAGTAGAACAAACATAAGTGGAGAAGCCGTGTACACCAAAACCTCTATTTAGGTAACGAGTCGGGACTGCCTAAATAGAATTTTTACCTAAATGGATTCATTACCTAAATGGATTCAGTTCATTACCTAAATGGAGTACAAGGTTGCAAAGAAGTTTAAGAAGGTGAATTACTAGGAGATTTAAAGGAGGTCATGTGGAGAGAGTTTCAGATGGCTTTTAAGAAGTTTTAGGAGGGGATAGGTTTCAGGAGGGGAGGGGCTTCAGAGGCGTTTTCAGGGGTTTTGGAGGGTCTTAGATCAGAATTGTCAAATTTACGCCAGACTGAAAAATTATTGAATGTCGGGTCAAAGTCGGGTCAATTTTTATCGTATGTTGGGCCCTTGTTGGACCAACATCAAACATCTGTTGGGTCTATGTTGGGTTTGGGGGCCAAAATAAAAACAGGTGAATGATAGGTTAATGTCGGGTTTGACGTCATCAATGCTGGAGCTGATATCAATTGAATGATGGAAGGATGGTTGCTTATCTCAATTTCAGTTGGAAATGACGCTGGATACTGACACTTTTCAACACTGCACGGAAGGGGGGGGGGGTAGTTAGGAGGCATATCTCAACATTACATCCCCCCTCCCTCCCCCTATATCCCCTTAACACCACTCACTACTTTCTTTCCCGTAAACGAACCTTATACCTAATCTTAAGTACTCCATCTGATCTGAACACAATCAAATTCCATTTAGGTAACGTTACCTAAATGGAGGGACCTAAATAGATTTTACCTAAATGGATCCTACCTAAATGGAGGTTTGAGTGTAGACTACATCTGGTTGAATTATATTTCAAAACATGGAATGATGATGAGCCTGGGCGTCTTAGTGGAATACCTGTAAGTACGAGACATTGAAGCTGTCAGGAAAAGTTTTCGGCTGTGCCACTGGGCGTAGCATGCTAGTCCGTTGTCTAGTGTCGTGCTTCCTTCATAGAGCGAAACTCACTGGAAGCATTAAACGTGTCCGTCTCTTTTTTTATTATTATCATACGAAATACACTTGCTGTGAAAATGGTAGAACCTTGTTCAATAATTTTCTTATCTTAGAACAGCGGTTTTCATATCGTGCACCGCGGTGCACTTGGTGCACCGCGAAGCCATGCCAAGTGCACCGCAGCACTTCGGAAATGTCTTGCATATTTAAGTTTAAATTTAAATTCATTACCTATTTCATGAAAAATAATTCGAATTGTAAAGTGTTCCAAAGGATTGAGAGTGAAATTTCCATAATTCCAGCCGGCGAGTTAACCTTGAATAGAGCAAAAACCTTCTCAGATATTCGCGAAGAATCATGGAACAAGTCTGCCGAAACTCTCCTAATAAATATCATATTTTTCCAAGAGCTCGTAATGGATGTTCACAAGTACCTACCCTACAAGACATTCGCAACGTATCTTCAATGAAAGCGCTAAAAAAATCTCAGAAGAAATCTTACTATTTTTTCTGTGGCTTTTCTCAATACCAGATAAGGAATCTATCACTGCCTGGAAGGAATTTATCAAAAATATTGTCAATATATCACAAAGTTCTGAAAATAAAGCTGCCAAGTGTATTGCTAGAAATTTTAAGAAATCCAATAAAAGTCTTGGAAAAACGTACATCAAAAAAAAATCTAGTAGCGATTCCCCAACCTTAAACCTACCTGTCCAATGAACGTTAATTCTTGAATTTTGTCTTCAAATTAGCTCGAAATTTGTAAAAAATCACGAGAATTATCGTTTTCGTCCATTTTCAATTTGATTCTGATCCTAAATACTCCGCAAATTCCAGTTTTAGATTCGTTGAACAGGTAAAAAGTGGGGTTACGAGACGCGTGCTAGAGTAGAGATAACTCAGTAGTCATGGAAGGACTTCACCAAGATTCTTAAAAACAAAACACCACTAATTCGGCTCAAGATTGCATTCAGTAGTTATAAAGATCTTGTTTGAAAGTTTCCAGAAATATTCTCGTATAACTGTGTCACTTCATTATGCTCCGATAAGTGACGAAAAAAACAAAAAACAGTGTCAACATGTTTATGTTGACTAGGGTAAGTGTCCAATTATGGCTATAAGGACTGTTCAATTTATAAAACGGACAACTTAACAAGGCTATAAAAAGAAGACGCGTAGTTCAAATTTAACCACCCTTGTTTCGTTGTTCAGTACGTCATCTCTCATTATAGTAATCATTTTTGAATCGAATAAAAATAGTTTTATTTTATAGAAAATCGGCCAGGTGTTAAATGAGGTGAATTTTTTGATTGCTGAAAATTAAAAATATATATAAAATTACTGTTCACATATGTTAAATCATTTTTAATACCAGAAAAGTATGTGCCATGCTGCAGCAGCATGAGTAATAAACATTCTGGCAAAATTTAAACTCAATTGGGAAATTAAGTATTGAGATATTAAAATCTCAAGTGAGATTCGATTTTTTGAATAAATTTCAATTGTAAAGCAAAAAGGGCATGAAAATATTAAATAATCAATTTTTTTATGCATCCAGTCGAAAGTGGGAATAATGTGGGTTTAAATGCAGAAAACTGCTTCTTAATAACATTTCTGGTTTGGTTACTGTGCGCCATTACAGACACAGTAATCAAAACAGTTTCGTTCTCTGAAGGTTCTTCCAAATAACCATGCAACTTAATACAAATTTTGCATAACAATGATGTTGGAAATAAAAACTTTGCATCCGATTATTATTTAATAAGGTGTACGATAACATAGGGCCAACTTTGTTGAAAATAAATAATAACAGGATTCGCTAGAGTCGAAAATCTGCATCAATGGAGCAAAAAGTATGATTTTTTTTTAATGTGACCATCTTTATGGATTAAATTTTTGATGAAAAATGCAATTAAAAGTAAATTTTTCTTCTGTATCATTCAGAGAGCAATATTGTACTACTCTGGACAAATTTTTAGCCGAATCCGTGATGCTATTGCAACACAGGACTTAAATGAACATTTTTTAATATTTTCTATGAAAACAAGGCAACTCACTATATCAAGCCGGAGAATGCTTGGTGCATTATAACTGACCATTTATTGAGCTTTACCTTAAGTAGAATAGTATAAGATTCCAATACATTAAAAACTTCATGAAACTGTGCATGTTAAGTATGTGGAAAGTTATGTCGAATTTTGAGAAATGGGTTTTTATTGATGTTTTACGAAAACCACTTCAGTTACACAATAAAGAACATTTTGCTTAATATTATATTTTTCCCACATTTCAGAATAGCTACAGAAAGTTATGCAAAAAAAACTGATAATGATTTTATTGAAAAATAAAAAAGATATCACACAAGCAAGTTGTCCGTTTTATAAATTGAACAGTCCTTAGTACCAATTATTCGCCATAGATAATTTTCACCCTTTTACGATGTAAATCAACAAGAAAAATTTTGTGAACAACAGATCTCGTTCACAAAAGATAGTCGCACTCATTTAAACTCTACATTTCCCTCAAATCATGGTAGAAATAAATCATTTTCCTTAAAATTTCGGCTTCCTTGCACCCTTTTTCGCCATAGTGTACCAGTTATGGCTAACCTCATAAGGAATGCATGCAAATAGTGCGAAAAGGAAGCAAAGTTAGAAAATGTAACCATAACTGGTACAGGGTTCCTATCATTGCCACTCGCTGCAATCAATACTAAAAGTAGTTATGGCTCCGCTTCTATATTTTTCCTGTAAAGTATGAAAACTAAGCTGTCTTTAAACTTATTGATGACATCCGTTGGTGTTCTCGTTATTTTTGTAAAAATAGCTTTCCGTAGGTAGTGCCATAATTGGTACACGCACCCTATAACTATATTGAACATGTGCACCGCGGAGCGATTTATTTCCAAAAAGTGCACCGTTAGCCGAAATGTCTGAAAACCCCTGTCTTAGAATATTAGTCATAGGTTGATCAACTCCTGGAATCAAAGTGTTTAAATTTAACCTTTTAAACGTTTTTTTTTACAAAATGTTGCAGTAACTAATCACGTTAACGAAATTCTTACAATAAACTGTTTATTGTAAAAATTTTGTTTACGTGATTTAATTATGTTTAAAAACATTTGTTTGGAATCATATGCATTGTACCGTAATCAGCGGGGTGACGTTGATCACTAGTTGATCCACGTCCTTTAATTGCTGAGAACGCTACATTTTCGAACGAAATTCTGGCGTAAATCAATCTACAGTAAAACCTCCATGAGTCGATATTGAAGGGACCATCGACTCATGGAAATATCGAGTAGTGGAACAGAAATCCTTTTGGAGGCATTTTAGAGGGACCATCATAGCAACCCAGAAATTATTTTTCAGTATAGAAAAATTTACCTCCATGAGTCGATATCGAGTCAAGGAACATCGACTCATGGAGGTTCGACTGTATATATAAAAATGAGTTTGAAATTCCTTTGAAGCAACAAAACTCACGAACGGCTGTACCGATGAGGATGACTCTTGCATGGTTTGATTCGTGTTCATTGAGGCTGTGTTTATAAGTGAAAAAAGTTACGAAAATGAACTGAAAAAGTCAGGAAATTTATAAAGTACTGATTTTCTATAAATCCCCGGTCAAATCAACATGATCATTTTGATACTAATCTAGAGTGCCATGCTGCAATAATCTTAACAATTGGCTTCTTTAACGTTGTTGAGATAATTCCATATTCTGAATCTGCATGCCAAACTGAGCCGAAATCCAAATTTTCATGAATTTTGGTGCCCGGGAACCTGTTTAAAAATCAATTTGAAGTTTGTATGGGAGAGATTTGTCGAATCACCCCTCGTCGCATTTTGTACTGGGTGGAGCTGTCAAACAGTTACCCAGCTGTCAAAAGGTGATTTTGAAAAATCTCTTTGAAATTGATTTTAGGTACCAAAATGACGTTCTAAAAATCTGCAAAAAATCATAGTGGCTCAGAAAAAGGTGCTCTTTAGTATACAATCAAAATACCGATACTTTTTTCTTAATTTAAAAACCCAATTGTTAAACTACCACAACTTGGCAAGACAAAGTTTGCCGGGCCAGCTAGTTATGTGAATATATTTGAAGATATTTTAAAAGTTAGTATGCCAATTCTGTCAGATTTTACATAAAATATCGACTTTTTTTGATGTGTTAAATGGAGTATTTTTGATTAAGATTTTTTATATTTTAAGGTTGAAGGATTCGTCATTGATATAATCGTCATCATTGAAAATTCAAAAGCAGTTATCTCGTTCAAAACTGAAAATTGCGCTTTGAAAATGCTTTCACTGTACTCCATTCTCCACTTACAATACAGTGAATACATTTTCACTGGGAAATTTTCGGTTTTGGACGCGAAAACTGCTTTGGAATTTTTAATGATGACGATTATATCAATGACGAATCCTTCAACCTTAATGCAGAAAATTGATTTAGTATTATAATAGTCTGCTGACCCGATTTTGGAAGGCCCGATATCGTTTTCTCCCGATTTTGTCGGCTTTCTGGCCCGATTATGTTAGCCTTTTTAAACAAGAAAATAGAAGTGTTTTACATTCGCCATTACCGGCAATCAATATTAATCTTAACCGTAGTGTGGCCAGCAAAAAAAAAACACCCGTAGAAGGCCGGCAGGGTACCCGGGTACCCACGAAATGGAAATGATCATATCTCAGCGATTTTTCCACCGATTTTAAAAGTTTTTGCCTCATTCAACTCAGAAACTCATTATCTATAGAGATCGTATTTGGTCGGACCGGTCCGATCACCATAGGTACCGGAAAATCCGGATTTCCGGATCCGCGTTTTTATACAATACAATAACGGGATTTTCGGTAGGTTAGTAGCAATTTCGGTACCAAGCATCGTAAAATTGCTTTGGCATATTGTATCTGACCGGCCTGGAATCATAAAACGTGTTGACTTTGAAACTGTTATTTCGGAACACGCTTCCCGTGAGGCCATGGTTGACCATAAACACTTTAAGGTATCCTAGCCTTAACAATGTGGGTTTCAATATGGTATAAGGACATGCTCCCAAAAATATGGATTTTCCGAAAACCACGGTGATTAGATCGGTCTAACCAAATATTTTCCCGATAGATGATGAGTTTGTGAGTTGAATGAGCTAAAAATTTCCAAAATCAATGAAAAATTGACGGAGATATGATCATTTCAATTTCGTGGGTACCCGGGTACCCTGCCGGCCATCCACGTAATTAAAAAATGCAGGAGCCCCTCCCTCTGCCCCTCCTTACTTCAAAATTTGGTCAACCCCAGTAATAGATGTATATTCACAAATTCTAAGATCTAACAGAGTTCCAACATTCTAGTCTCAATAACCATTAAAATATCGAGATTTGAAATTGAAAAAGGTACCCGGGTACCCTGCCAGCCACATAAGTGTTAATGTCAGTTGATATATTTTGGCATCATATACAAATTAGGTAACAGTCGAACTTCACGTGATAGAACGCATCATATCCATCACGGCTGGTTGCGCGGCATCTCCAGGAAAAAAAAATCCAATGTATTTTTTACCGATACACCCGACATTTTGATCGTACGATTCTATTGTTATTATAACCAATTAACTGCGAGCACAAAAACGAACAAGCGAGTGAACAGAACGTCTGTCCGCTTCGAGATGTGGTCGTTGACTCCTCTACGGATTTTCTAAGACTTATTCTTGCGATTCCTGTAAAGATTTCTTCAAGGATTTATGTAAAGTTTCCTTCAATTTTCTGTTGATATTTCTCCAGAAGTTCTTTAGGAGGAAAGTCCCAGAAGTACTACTGCAATTTCTCCAAGGATTATTCCAAGAATGCCTTTTGCTTGAATTTCTGCAGAAACTCTTGCTTGTATTTCTTCCAGATATTTCTCAGGGGCTCTTAGGGATTTCTCCCGGAACTCCTACATGTAGCCCTTTAGGATTTTTTCCATGGATTTTCCTCTAGAGATTTTTACAGGAATATTTTATGAATTA
Organism: Aedes albopictus; assembly: GCF_035046485.1. Taxonomy (NCBI): domain Eukaryota; kingdom Metazoa; phylum Arthropoda; class Insecta; order Diptera; family Culicidae; genus Aedes; species Aedes albopictus. The sequence goes on from NC_085138.1 coordinate 219,284,970, forward strand.
CAGCGGTTTTGCTAGTGATTCAGAAATCTCTTTCAAATTCCTTTCAGAAACTCCTCTAAAGATTCCTCGAGTGATTTCACCAGGAGAAAATCTTTGAATTCCTTTTGAGATTTCTACAAGAATCCCGATCGCTTTTGTATTAAACGTGCGTTTGCTGCATTGGTATCAGTATCACGTATGTATCATATACATAGCGCAAAGGCTGTTTCTGGGTTCACCAATCCACCAATTTGTATTTAATGATTTAAGCTGTCTACACCCGTTCCCGTAGGCTTATTGAACATAGATTTGCGTTAATTTATGTTAACATACCTAGCACGTTTTTGTGAAAGACGATGTTTTAAGAAATTGCCTACCTTTAGGAGTTTAGTGTGGTTCATTCGGTAACTTACTGAACTCTATTTTATATTTAACACATATAAAATAGGGTCTGGGATCATTTGGGCAGGAGCACCTATTTTAGGCACTTGCTGCTATAACTCAATTAATTTTGAACCGATTGACTTAATTTTTGAAACACGATCAGGAAGGCGCAGTATCTAGCTATGATAAAAAAAATCAGGTCATTCGGTTTGGAATTGACTGAGTTATAACAGCAAGTGCCCAAAATAGATGCTCCTGCCCAAAAGGTCTCAGACCCTATACTAGTTCTAAGAATTTTAAAAACTTATTCAGATCCAACATCATCAAATTTAGTTTGTTCAATATTAATTTTCCAATCTTAGAATGTTATTTCATTGGTTGATGAACTTCCCAAGCAACAAAGACAGCTGAATAACAGCTTATTTAGCCGAAAAATTAAAGTCAAGCTTAAGAGCGGCTAATTCATCTGTTGTAGGGTAGAAGCTTCAGTTTTGGCCATAGTGCGGTATTCAGCCTGTTACGATCTAAATTGATATAAATTTATTTTTTACTAGTAGATTCTAATATAATATGATGATTACAGCTGTGAAAACCATACATTTTGATTAAAAACTGGAAGAAAAAAATAATTTTCCTTAAAAAATCAGCTCCCATATATCTATTTTGGCCAGGGTGCTTCTAATTTGGCCACTCCCATAAGAAATACACGTGATTGGCCAAAATAGAAACCAAAGCTGAGAATATGGCCAAAACTGCGGCAATGCTTCTATTTTAGCCAGTGCCATTTTTAATACAAAAATCAAGTATTAGCTTGATTTCTGCATTTTTCTAATAAAGTATAGATCAAAACCTTTCATTTAACACGTTGGTAGTTTTCATTGGATCATTGGTTATTTTTATAAAAATGATTTCCCTTAGACTGGCCAAAACCAGTGCCCGCACCCTACAACGATAATGTTTGTTAAAAAATCACCCCGGATTGAGAGTTTTAAAATTTTAAAATTTAAACATTTTTTTTACAATATGTAGCAGTTTTTTTGTAAGAATTTTGTTCACAGAGGTTGATACAGGTCCACTCAGTATATGTTTTAAAAATATTTGTTTGGAATCATATGCATTGTACCTGATTTTATAAAAAATAGATGAAAATTGATCAACGTTTCCCGAGATTACCTACGAAGGGATCATGAACATACATACCGCATACGAGAAGAGTATGAAGAAAAATATCTCCGAACTGTTATCTAGCTTATCCTTGGAGAACAGTTGATGTATATAGCCATCACTAATACGTTTGATGAGATCATTCTTATCCGTCGCTTTGAATTCTTCAATGGTGTTCTTGTTCAGCAATACGCCATGGCAATTGAAATGGGATGAAGAAGTGGTCGGTTGACTAAAGGATTTACAAAAATATGTTACTAAATTCATTTTAACAAATTTACCTAATAATTACCTATTAAACGATGTACAATCTACTTCCACCAATAGTTTCGATCGTTCAGAATCGCTAATAAAAGCATTGATATTTTTGGCTGAATCGGTCAGCCTATCAATGTGTAATTTGATATCCGCCAATTTATACCAAAAGTCATGGTGAACGAACGATTTCGGAGGAATGAATTTTAGCTGCTTCCGTTCACTGGATGTCATTGTCACTTTGTAAGCTTATACAATTTATTACTTTCTGGAATACAGGCCAGATTTCAGTAATTGAGTTTTCACTGTATGGTGCTATACTTTACGCCCTACTGCAGATTGATGATGATCGTCTACAAACAATCGATATCATCAGCTGCACTCTGTCAACAACTCCGAAACACTGCTGCACCATGAAAACAAAAATGAGATTTACTTTCCGTGATCAAAACAAAAGAATGATAACAATGTATATTTTCACAATGTACCTAATCTTCAGTAAACGTAAAATTTCCTGTGAGAGAGAGCAGGACCGCATCAAAGAATGGGCCTTTTCATTTGACGTCTTTAATCAGCTAATGTTTTTTGGGTCTTTGACAGACTGAGATGACAAGTCTGTGTTAGCAGCTGTTGTTCAACCTTTGTAAACAAATGCATGCACGGATCTGTCACATGAAAAGGCCTCATATAGGCCAATGAGGTACATATACAGGTGGCGCAGATAAATATTGCGAACCATTAGTTGTCTCTTTTATTCTACCGCTGATCTTATGCAACTCAATTAGTGACGTCACTAATTGAGTTTCATAAGATCAGCGGTAGAATAAAAGAGACAACTAGTGATTCGCAATGTTTATCTGCGCCACCTGTATCTGTGCCTCATTGCTCATAGGCCTCAATAGGCTCAATTGAGTTGTCCAAAAAATGTCTCACGAAACCTAATGCAAGCCTATCCATATACGTGAGAACAAAAGATGTTTACAAAGTTCTTACAGATAGATTAACACGGGAAATCTGAACACAAACCACTACCACACAGGAATTTGGATTGGTCAATTGACCAATCCAAATTCCTGTGTGGTAGTGGTTTGTGTTCAGATTTCCCGTGTTAATCTATCTGTAAGAACTTTGTAAACATCTTTTGTTCTCACGTATACGGATAGGCTTGCATTAGGTTTCGTGAGATAAAATTTGGAGAACTCAATGTCTTCTATTGCACAGGTCTGACCGCACTGCGAATCCGGCATTACCCTTTAAGGTGTAAAAAGTACCCTCTTTTTCCTAGTATATGAAGCTGTCAAAATAAAGGGTACTTGTCAATTTTTGAAAAAGAGTAATTTTTTCCCTTCTTCGAATTCCGACCGTTGTGATGAGTGAAAAATTTGTTAAACATTTTCGAGGTGCGTCTAAAGATGATGCTTGTGATTTGCTGATTTTTGCGGGTAAGTTCAACTAAATATTTATTCAACTGTGTTTTAAAGTGACGAACTAATAGAGGTAATCACGTTCAAAAGTATGCGTGCCTTTTTTGTAGATGTCGTTGTGAAACTGCGAGGAAAATATTTGCACTCTTGCCCCGGACGTTAGTTTTATCATTATTTACCCGTTTTACCCAAATCGATTGGGTAATATTTGCATATGCGATCTGAGTAGCCTTTCAATCGGCGTGCACTTTTGTGTGAGGAAAAATTTGCGCTAGTGTTCGTGTGTTGAAATGTCACTTATCTCTATAGTGGTTTCTGCTTTTAGTGGTGGTGCGTATACGTACACGTTGCATTACACGAACACTACTTGAGTTACTGGTTGAAAATAGTAAGCAAAAATCAGCTGTTCCCAGCAAAATCAAATGGGCATATTTTCAACCAGTAGATTTGCATTAGTGTTCGTGACGCCACGCTGCGAAACCACTATGGGAAATTTTATTATTTCATAGGATGCCGACAGCTCCGAGTGTGATTCTGGACCTCCGCTGGAGCCTCCACCTGGATCAAAGTTGGGTACAGGATTCAATCAACCAGATGCTGGAAGAAAGGTTATCCGCGGCTCTTTGGCAAAACCCACATACATATTAATAATAATTAAGAAGTAAAATATTTAACAGGAATGAATAAAAATTTCGCTAGAACTATTTTTTGTGCGTTGTTTGTCATTCAATTTTTGCATTTAAAAATTCAATTATTTATTACTAAGTCCCCATAAAATGATAAAGAGAGTAAATTTTACTCTTTTCATAATTTCAGATTATTCCAGAAAAAGGGTAAAAATCACTCGTTTATTTGACGTACAAGCGGTTTACCCTTTAAAGAGTAAAGGCCGTTTACTCTTTTTATGAGTTCACCTAGTTACTCTCGAAAAGGGTACTTTTTTACTCTTTAAAGAGTACTTTGGTCTCTCAGTGCGGTCCGATCCATCGTATATGAGCCATTTTACGAAATGACAACAATGTTGACAACAACGGACACATGCTCCTGTCAAAATTTCATTCATAAAATCGGCTCGTAAAATGGACTATTGTTATCATGGGAGCTTGCACAGTGACGTCATCATTATCTCCTTCTCTTTCTCTCGTTCGCCGTCGGTCCATAGAGTAAAAACCTAACTTCATACGATTTTGTAAACATTGCCCTCAAAAATTGTTTGAGGGCAACCCAACTAACAAGGATACACTGAAACACGGCTTGCGGTAATGACCAGCATAAAAATGTTTTCAAATTTACCATGGCAAAACATGATCATCGACCAACAAACGCTTCTTGTGTGCGTTTTGTTTCCTCCTGTTGCGAAGAGATATTTCGGAGGTCTCGAAGCAGAAACTCGTTGTTTCGAGTATGTTCAGCTCAAGCTGTAAGTAATGTTTTTATTAGTTGGATATTATTAGCTCCCTAATCTTATGACTTACATTTTAGTCTCCTATATAGTTCACTCACAATCAATTCGCACAGAGAAATTCAAACTGTATTTCGAATACTACAAATAAAGACATGATTGAAATAAAATCTACACTCTATTATACTCTAATAAGGCTACCTTGATAATTCACAATAATCCACTATTTAGCAAAACAAGATTTTCCAATTCACGATTACTTATTACTTTGACTTCAATTTCGTTTGTCATCGTCGACCCTCATTCATGACAGTACCGACCATCGACCGTCGTTCGTGACAGTTCGTTGGGTCTAGGTAGTGGCTCACATTGGCTCGCTACAGGGTGTTCCATACGAGGAGCTGTTGCGGCTAACATCCTCCCCCCCGTGTCGCCTTAACTTCCGGTTCAGCGTCACCAGATCCCAACACGTCCAGCACAGCCAACTTGGTAGCGGGCCTCTTCAAAACTCCTCCTATAGTATTTATCTCCGCTTGACGTGTCACGCCATCTTTACCCGGAATCGTTCGGATGACTCGTCCACGTATCCATCTGTTCCTGACATTTTCATCGACTACGAGCACCAAATCTCCTACCTGGATCGGTCGTACATCCTTGAACCATTTCGTGCGGCGAATAATGGTCGGAAGATACTCTACCACCCATCGTCGCCAGAAGTTGTCCAACGTGTGCTTGACCATGTTCCAGCTACTTCTTAACGCCGTCCCTAAATCCGTTGGATACTTCACCGGTTCGCGCACACCATTTGAGTTTAACAACAAAAAGTGGTTCGGGGTCAACGATTCCTGGTCCGCCGTTTCCAAAGGGATGAACGTTAACGGTCGAGAGTTGACCATACTTTCTGCCTCGGCAAGCACCGTCGCAAACGATTCGTCATCCAGTTTTCGCTCTATAGGAACCGCTTGTAGTGCCGATTTTACCGATCGAACCATACGTTCCCAGCAGCCCCCCATGTGAGGAGCAGCAGGGGGGTTGAACCGCCACTGAGTGTGGCTATTTGTAAAGGTACTTCCCAAATCGGTGTGGATCTTCTTGATTTCGTCTTGTAGTTCCCGACTTGCTCCTACAAAATTGGTCCCATTGTCGGAGTAGATTTCAAGCGGGGAACCTCTCCGGGCTATGAACCTTCTGATGGCCTTCTTACACGCATCGGTGGACAAACTAGCAACTACCTCTAGATGAATTGCCCTGATCGAAAGGCAGGTAAAAAGGCATACCCATCGTTTGGCTACGCTCCGCCCGACTTTCACCAAATATGGACCAAAAAGATCGACGCCTACAAAGGTGAACGGGCGAACACCTGGTTCCAACCGTACAGCTGGAAGCGGTCCCATTTTTGGAGCCACAGGCATGACTCTGTGTATGCGGCACCACATGCAGCGTTTCCTCGTTGAACGTATTTCCACTCGAAGGCGTGGCACGTGGAACTTCTGACGTACCTCGTTGACGATGGTTTCATCATTGGCATGACCATATTTCCGATGAAAGAAATCCAGCAGCAACTCGGTGACCCGATGATTTCTTGGCAGAATGATGGGAAACTTAGCATCAAAGGTCAGTACATGAGCTTCTGCGCCCCTACTGCCTACTCGCAGCACTCCGAAGTCATCAGCGAATGGTGAAAGTTTCGCAAGACAACTGGTCGATCCCACTGACTTCTGGCTTCCCCGGCAACGTTCCAAGTTTTGCTTGAGGGTTGCGACTTCGTCCGGAAACGCATCCGCCTGCGCTAGCATCCATAACGTCCTTTCCGCTTTCTGAATTTCCGCACTAGTCAGCCCCATAACATCAGCAGGTTTTTCCTTCCTTTTCGCTGACCGTAGACTATCCACGAAGTGATGAACATACGCCACTGAGCGCAGCATTCTGTCGAACCGCGAAAACCTTTCAGTATTCACCAATGGTTGTCTAACTAGGTGGCTGCACACATACGCTTCCCGTAGCTCCTTATCACTTTCATCGATACCTTCATCCGGAATCTTCAACCAATGTTCTTCGCTGTTGTAGAGAAATTCTGGTCCCTGGAACCAGCGACTGTCTGTGTTGTATGAAGCTCCTTTGCCCCACTTCGTTGCTTCATCCGCCACGTTGATTTTCGTTGAAATCCATCGCCATTCTTCTAGACATGAAAGGTTCAATATCTCGTCGACCCTGAAGGCGACAAACTGGCGGTATCGTCGTGTATCCGACTTGATCCACGAACAAACTGTAGATGAATCACTCCAGAAGTAAGTTTTCTGGACCTTCAGCGAATGGTTTTCCTCGATAGTTTTCCGCAACCGAGCTCCTAGCAACGCCGCCATTAATTCCAGTCGAGGAATAGAAAGTCCTCGAAGCGGCGCGACCTTCGTCTTCGAAGCAACAAGTGCTACCCTGATCTGGCCTCGATCAATGATTCGAAAGTATGCTACTGCTGCGAAGGCTTGAGCGCTTGCATCGACGAACACGTGTAGCTCTAGGGTTTCAAGGCTTTTCGGCTCATACCCCGGGAAATAGCACCGAGGTATACGCAATTCACCCAGCTTCTTCAGTACAGCTATCCACTGCGACCAAGTTGCAGCAAGTTCGTTTGGAATTCGGCTGTCCCAATCGGTCTCGGTTCGCCAGACTTCTTGTATTAGAATCTTTCCTTGGATTACAAACGATGCCACCAGTCCTAAGGGATCATATATACTCATGACCAGTCGCAGCATTTCTCTTTTCGTAGGAGCTTGATCACTTTCTAGCAGGCTTCGTACTTTATCACAAGATTGCAGCGAAAATAAAAAGACGTCATCTTCTTGTAACCAGGCCATGCCCAACACTCGCTCGAATCCTTCCTTCTCCGGTAACATGTCCTTCGGCGGTTTCCGGTCTACTTCTCCAAGCTTCTCTAACACGTTCTTGTCACTTGACATCCAATTCCGAATGTAGAATCCAGCCCGCTTGTGCACCTCGATCACTTCTCTCGCTACTTCACACGCTTCTTCCGCAGTGTCGAAACTGTCTACGTAGTCGTCCACGTAGTGCTTTTTGATGACTGCCGCAGCTCCACGGGGTAGCTCATGTTCTTGCTCTTGCGCGTTCACATTTTTTATGTATTGCGAATGAGCTGGTGAGCAAGCCGCACCAAAAATTGCCACGTCAGAAACCATGATTTTCATCGGAAGTTCAGGGGAATCCCGGTACGGAAACAACAAAGCGCTACGATCTTGCTGACGAATTGCGATTTGCAGAAACATCTCCTTGATATCAGCAGAAACTGCCACCTGTCGCTCCCGGTATGGAAACATTACGGACAACAACGGCGTAAGAAGATCGGGTCCCTTCAATAACATCGAGTTCAATGAAACGCCGTCAACCTTCGCTGCCGCATCCCAGATGACTCTAATCTTCCCTGGCTTCTTCTCATTCAAGACAACTCCAATCGGTAAAAACCATGTGCGCCGGAGGTCGAATCCTTCAACTTCTTCCGCTGTCGCTACGTGGATATACCCCTTGCTTATAAAATCCGCAATTTGCTGTCGAACGCTTTCATACAACTCCGGTTTCTTGGTTAAACGTTTTTCCAGGCACCTGAATCGATGTTCTGCCATCGGCCAACTGTTCGGCATCTCCACGTAGTCATGTTTCCACAACAGTCCCGTCTCGAACTTCTCGCCGCTCAATCGTCGTGTTGTGGATTTTAGGATTTCCAGTGCCCGTTGTTCTTCTGCTCCCTTCACAGCTGGTACAACCGCTATTCCCATGCTCTCGATGTCGAAGAAACGGCGAACGAACTCGTGCAGATCAACGACCGTTGGCTCCGCGATGTGCAACTGGCAATGCATCGAATTCATTTGAGGTTTCCGCAAACTGCCGCATACTGCCCATCCAATTCTTGTCTTCGTAGCTATAGGCTCGTTCAGTTTTCCCTCTCGCAGTTTCAGAGTTGCTAGGAGATGAGAGTTGCTCTGACCAATCAGGATTCCAGGTACCGCGGATCTGAAGCTCTTCACCGGTAGTTTATTGAGGTGCGCGTACCTTGCTGCCAGCTCTGAATAGTCCATCGTCTGTGTCGGTAGGCCAAGATTATCTACGGTGTACACATCGGATAATTTGTATCGCTTGCTTCCGCCGGCTTCGCATATTTCCATCTCAACTACTTCCGCACCCGTAATTGTCTTGTTGCTGCCCCCGGTCCATTCGATGTGCAACGTTTCCATCTCTCCATTGACCCCAAGAGCGTCTGTTATCGATCGTTCAATGAGCGTCACCGATGATCCATCGTCGAGGAACGCGAACGTGTTGACCCGACCAGATTTCCCAAACAAGGTAACCGGAAGAATACGGAAGAGCGTCGAGGAGGATAGTTGACGATGAACTGTTACAACAGCATTGGTAGCCTTCGTCTCCGATGGCGGCTCAAAATGAAGCAGCCGGTGATGTCGCTTAGGGCAGTCGTTGATTCCACAGAGTTCACCTCTGCATGGCCAACGAGCATGAGATGTTAGGCAACGAGCACAAAGTTTATGCACTTTCACTGCCTTCCATCTGCCATCCAAATCCAGTCGCTTGAAGGAAGAGCAGTTCTCGATTTGGTGGTTCTCAGCGTTGCATACTGGGCACAATTTACCACTGCTCTTGCTGATCTCCCTCTCAATCTGCTTTCCACTGCTCGTTGCAGCTTTCTCTGTTTCTTCTCGTCGGTTGCCTTTCGGTTGGTTCGCTGAGACGTGTGCGTTCACGAAGGAGCGCTCCTTCTGCCGACTTCGTTCGTCCTTCACTGCTTTCTGCGGGATGCTGACAAGCGGAGTAACACCGCTCGCCGCCGAGGAAATTTTCGCCATGTATTCGCTGAAGACATTCAAATCTACCACCGGAACTTGCTCCTGATAGAGAGCCCAACTGAACTTCACCGTCGCCGGTAGCTTGTCAACCAGCTCTTGAAGAAGGATCGGGTTTGCCAAATGTCTTTCTAAACCAACCGCCTTCAAGTGCCCGCAGAGGTTCTGGACCACTAGACCGAAGCTAACAAGAGTCTCCAACCGGTCTGGTTTTGGTGGAGGTGTTGCGCGAACCTTGGCGATCATGTTGTTGACGATCTGTTCCGGGCGCCCATACAGTTGCTGAAGGGTGGACACAACCTGGGGCACGGTAGAAGGGTGGAGTAGGAAGCTACTGACGGAATCCTTCGCACTTCCCTTCAGACTTCGTTGTAGGCGGAGAAGATTCTCGGAATTGGTATACCCGCAAGTGTCCGTGGAATGCCGGTAGCTGCTAATGAACAGCGGCCAATCGATCGGATCACCAGAGAAAATGGGAAGCTCTTTAGTCACCACCTGCCTTGCAGCTAATTGTTGCGACGATGGTCCAAGCTGATCACCTGGCAAAGGCGATCGCAATGCCTGAGAATACGTGTGCGGATGGATAGTTGGTGCGGAAGTATAGAGATTCGAAGCGAAGGGAACTGAAGGTGGATTGTTTGTTTCCCAACCAGAGGATCCATGGTGCGCCATTGAATTCCGCTGACTGTTGGATAATTCAACGTCGACCGCTATAGGTGGTGGAGGAGGAGGAAAAGGGGAACCATCTACATCGCAAAGATTGAAATCACCTCTGTGAGACGTATCCAAGGGCTCAACCCACGACCCCGGAGGAGGAGGCAACGGAGAAGAACAATGATCGTTTGTCGCGCGATCTTTCTCTCGATTTATAATCTCTTGTACCTCATCATGTAGATCCCAATATTCCTTCTCTGCTACATTCCGCAGACGAATGGCTTCGTACTCTCGCTGACGTCCCGCTTCGATTTGGGACTGCAGTTGCAGTTCTGTCTCACGCAGACACTGCAATTCGCTCTCCAGTTCCGCCATTTGAAGTCGAAGCGCTTCACATTCCTTGGTTCGTTCGATGAGCTGGCCGCGCAAATCTTCCTCCGAAAGGCGCGCCTGCTTCCGCTCTTCGTTCAGCCGTTTCTCCTGGTCTTCAATTTGTGACTTCATATCCGCTCGTTCACGATCCCACTGTCTGAGTTGACAACGCAAATTATCCTCTGATTGCCGCACTAGCTTCAGCTCGTTGGAATGTTGCAACTGAAGGCTTTTGATCTGGTGCACCAGCTCGACTTCCCTTTTCCTTCTCATGTCAACGTCCACTCGATGTTTCGCCACAAGCTCCTGGATCACTCGGTGTTCCGCTTCCATTTGTTGTGCATTCTGCCTTCGAAGCTCGCCGGTTTCGGCACTCCAGCGTTTGTAGCAGTGGGCCCCAAAACGATTTATTTTCGGGATTGCGCCAGCTGGTGCTACTTCTTCGACCTTCAATAGATCGGTATAGGGTTGCAGGTCAACTAACGGCAAATCGGACGACTGTTCATCTCGATTATCCGCATCCACCCCGACTGCACCTTCGAGAGAATCCTCTGATTCGTCTCCAATCGTGATGCTCCCCAATGTGCGAGGGATCGACTTCACCTCTGATCCGGCACACGGTCGGTTTTCCCCGATGACCTGAGAAACTTTGGATGCTGTAGCCTTCAGTGGTGTTGAAGAGTGTTGTACAACCTGCGGATTGGCTGCCGGTGCGTCGTCTGGTAGGTCCGAAATCGTAGCGATCGACGTAATTGTATTTTCTACGCCAACCTGACCGGAGCTTTTGGCTGCTTCGGTCTGTCTGATCCAGTCTACCGTGCGTTGCACACTTCTCTGGCTACTCTGCACGCTCCGCACACTCCCTTCTTCTCCATCCTGCTGGCTCAACAACTCATGCTTGCGAGCGATGAATTGTTTCTCGCGATCCAACTTTTCTCGAAGTTCCCGTTCCTGCAGAGCTCGCTCCATTTTGATTCTCTGCCGACTCAAATCTTCCATGAGCCTTTTCTCCTCTTCCAAGCGCTTCAATTCCCGATCGATTCTTGCCCGGCGTGCACTAGACGAGCTCGAAATCCCACTCATAATACTCGGTGTCTGCTCCGGTACAAGGGAATCACCACTAGGAACGCATTTGGTACATACAAACTTCGTCGTACGTACCGTTGTCGTGCTAACGTTAGCACATGAAAAGTGGTACCACAGAGCACACTTCTGACACTGTACCATGTACTTTTCCGAGTTATTCGGCCGATCACAACCGACACAGCCGCGTAACTCACCTCCGTCACTATCTATTACCGAAGGAACGAATAAATCCTCCGACGACTGCTGCGACAACTCATCTTCGTCACCCGGTGGAGTGGGGTTAGCATTCTCCTGCTGGATTGCCCTGGTCCGTGACCGAGTCTGTCGCACGTTAGACTGAAGGTCCATCTTTCTCGTGGTAAAATCTTGAGATTCTGTTGCGAAGAGATATTTCGGAGGTCTCGAAGCAGAAACTCGTTGTTTCGAGTATGTTCAGCTCAAGCTGTAAGTAATGTTTTTATTAGTTGGATATTATTAGCTCCCTAATCTTATGACTTACATTTTAGTCTCCTATATAGTTCACTCACAATCAATTCGCACAGAGAAATTCAAATTGTATTTCGAATACTACAAATAAAGACATGATTGAAATAAAATCTACACTCTATTATACTCTAATAAGGCTACCTTGATAATTCACAATAATCCACTATTTAGCAAAACAAGATTTTCCAATTCACGATTACTTATTACTTTGACTTCAATTTCGTTTGTCATCGTCGACCCTCATTCATGACAGTACCGACCATCGACCGTCGTTCGTGACAGTTCGTTGGGTCTAGGTAGTGGCTCACATTGGCTCGCTACAGGGTGTTCCATACGAGGAGCTGTTGCGGCTAACACTCCCATATCAACTGGTTCGATAGCCGAGTGGTAGCGTGCGAGCCTGGTGATCTCAAGGTTCTTGGTTCGAATCTGGTTGCCAACAGAAACTTTTTTCAATTGAAAATCGGGTCCATGGTAGAATTGAAAACATTAATCTGTTGAATTGAAGCGAAACTAAGTCTGCACAAATTTAGTGACGTTGTGTATTCAAATTGACCCTCAGAATAGGAATTTCAATCGCAAGCCGACTTTCTGTGTAGCTGAATATCGGCTTATTCAGCCAAAATTTAAAAAAAAAATAAGCTAAAGACCAGATGATCCAACGCAGGACATTAATTTGGAAAGATGCATAATAAGGTGAAATCATGAACTCGCACACATAGGTTTTGTTATTCCATTTATTTATTGGTTACGAAAAAGTTTGTAGAATACGAAACACTCGTTTTTGCTACTACGCATATTTTTCTGCGCTGTGAACTTTCCGCAGAAGTGAGACATACTCATAAACATTTTTTTCTACAGCCTTCAAAAGAACCCTAACAATTAAATCTACCTAGCAAAAATGCTTTTAATATTTCAACAATCAATTGCCTTAAAAATTAAAATTAAGGTGGTTCAAACTTCGTTCACAACTGAAACAAAACTAGCATTGATGCCTGACAAGCATGACGTAAACTCTACATTTTTTGAGGTTATTATTATCCTCAAAATGCCTGAAATGTTTTACCAATCTAGCTTCTGCTTGTCCAATTTTGTCCTTATTTGCGTAATACTTCATTGAGTAGCTCTGATATTTCTCTACCAACATCAACTAACTTATGGGATGAGTTTAATCTACGAACGTATTCGTTAGAATCGCCTGCCACTCAATGGAGGTTTTAAGATTCACCCATTTGAAACAATTACACGGTCCGATAATTTTTTTGTCCCGCTCCAAATTTCACTTTTTCTGATTGCTCCCGACTAGAAACTCATAAATCGGAAGTTTTGACCCTCCCCCTCCTGGGAGAGGGGAGGGGCATTGATTTGAAATTTTGAAAATTCGAAAAATTCCGAGGTTTTCGATCGCCATTTCAGCTAAATGCACGATATCAAAAAAAGAAAAGGTTGACCACGGAGCTTTAGGGGTTGTGCAACTACCAACAAAATTTCACGAAGATCCGTCAAGCCGTTCTCGAGAAACGGTGTTTTTTCGAAATGATGTTTTAAAGGTTTCTTATATTGCACGCCAAGAATCCAACTAGGATATTGTACCATTTGGGCAGGTGTACCTATTTTGGGCACTTGTCGCTATAACTAATTCAATTTCAAACCGATTGATTTGAATTTTTGTACAGAGTTAGATACTGTACGTGCCTAACTCCGGACAAAATTTCAAATCAATTGGTTTGAAATTGACTTAGTTATAGGGGCAAGTGCCCAAAATAGGTACACCTGCCCAAATGGTACAAGACCCTACTATATGGCACAATTGCTGATTTAACCATGCCATTTAGCATCATGGTGTCTTCGAGAAAGTTTTTCACTACAACTTTTAACCTGTTGGTAAAAATGACCAATCCCCCAAAAAGTGAGATAGAAAATTTACTTTTTGAATTTTTCAAGATACAAGGTTGATGTCTTCACAAAAGTTGTAGAAAATTCTGTTCTGAATAACTTTGTCGAGGACGCCAAATTCGTAACTCCGTTAGTTTTCACGATACGTTACTATTATTATAGTTTTTATTATTATTTTTTTATTATTTTTATTATTTTTTATTTTTATTTTTATTACTTTTTTATTACGTTTTTATTACCGGCGGCCCCTTGAAAGTGGTTTTTTTCCTCAATAACTTTTTTCACTTTTGATTCCACAATTCTATTCTCACAGTCTCCAATAGGTCAATCATTTGACTTTATAAATAAGACAATTTCAGGCACGCTCAGGGATGCCTGAATACGCAAAGTTTGCGAATGAACACTCAAAAGTGCACAGGAGGTCGAATGGAGACTCCTGGCCTGACACATGCGAATCAGTCAATTCATGAAAAATTCTGCTCATGCAGAGTGGGGTTAGGTGCAATTCTATGTTAATCTATGTTACCCATGAACTGTACTACCAAAGTATTCCATCAAACTGAAGCATATCAAATTAATGTTTGAGCTACTTCAGATGATATAATCACCGTAGAAATACTGCAAAATATCGACGAATGGATGGTTAAAACAAGAGCTTGCTTAAAGGCATAAGGAATGGTTGAAACATACTGTTAACGTAATTCTAAAATATAGCATGCTCGAGGCACGACACTTCCTTTTATAATGAAAGAAGCAAAACTGGGTTCTCAAGGTAACCTATACAAAAGTTACCCTACGAAAATGAACTTTTTGAAGAAGAGCCACTTGGCCTACACACGCTTCTTACGCTGAAAATTGATGAGGTTTCGTAGCCGTTGCCACTACCCAAACTAGACAGGATTTCACTCTTCACAATCACAGCACAAAAAGGAAACATCGACGACAAACCAAATCGGTGTCAATTGAAAAATGCCAATGGCGAAAACGCATTAAATGAACCCATATAGGTAGTAATGTACGCTAATTTACAACATTTGAATAATCTCGCCCTTATTTAGCATCAAATTTTAGACATAAGAAGGGCAACTGGTTATCTCGAAGAAACGCAAGGGCGCCCTAATTCTCCGCAGGCTCCGTTTGTGGTTAGGTTTTTATTAGACCCCCCTAACCATTCATTCCTTGGCACGGTAAGCATAAAGCCGCATAACACCATGAAATAACAAAAATAAATACCAAAATTTTGTATAAATACACCTAGAAAATAACAAGTCTTGTTATTTTAATAATGAATGCATACCTAAAACACAGACTGTGTCTGTGCCTAAAATTTCAAGTACTAAGAAATATTAAAAAAAAAAAATGTTTAAAACGAAGGAACATTGTTGGGGTTTCGAATACCGAAAGGAAAAAACTGTCACCACAGACAAACAAACCTTGACTTCGAACCTTTTTCGATTCAAATTTTAGTCTCGGAAACAGGTTCGCTTAATGCGAAACTGGAAGCATTTTCTCATATTTTTTGGTTTTTGATTTTTAATAAAATAACGAAGCAATATTTTCAAAATCGGTTTTCGAGTATGGATCAAGGTATCTCCTGAATTTTTCCCTGGTGGAAAAAGTTTTTCGTTTTTGCAGAAACCATTTTTTTGTGCAATTTTGTTTAAAAATGGTTTCTGCAAAAACGAAAAACTTTTTCCACCAGGGAAAAATTCAGGAGATACCTTGATCCACACTCTAAATGTGTACGAAAACCGATTTTGAAAATATTGCTTCGTTATTTTATTAAAAATCAAAAACCAAAAAGTGAGGAAATGGATCCAGTTTCGCCTTAATGAGCCCTTTTACGAAATGACAACAATGTTGATGACACAGACAAACAGACGTAACACTCTTCAAAACGTCTTGGCACATGCATTTAACGAACAATTCAAATTTCATTTGATTTGCGCGATCGTTCCACCAGATGCGCTAGTGTTCGATCGCTTTGACGTTTGCCAGTGTACACGTTGCTGAACGATGCAAATGACAATTACAGGCAATTTGTGTAGTAGTGTACGTGTCAGCTAAACGTCAAATCGAAATCCATCATGCCGACAGTGTCGCGCGCGGTTCTACCAACAGGTGGCAGTGTGCTCATGAAAATGACACCGGGCAAAAGTTTTTGATGAATTTCCTCTAAGAGTTACGTCTGTTTGTCTGTGTTGATGATGATAAATATCCTGTCAAAATTCATTCATAAAATCGGCTCGTAAAATAGACTATTCTAAAAGGACTGAATTTGGCCAACCATCAAATGGTTTTGTTTATTTGACGATGTTTAACGATGTTTAACGATGCGAGCGCCGCGGATTGGTCAACCCTCAAATTTTCAAATAAACCGTTAAATCGATGTACGATGGTAATTTTCAGAGTGTTACGTCTGTTTGTCTGTGATGTCACTTTTTTCCTTCCTCGTTAAAAATATGTTTGATCACGGAGTAGCAACTACGAATTGTGCGATCATCTATGCTCATGCTCATGCTCATTAGACCGGCCCACAATTGTATAAGACGATTTTTTTTTAAATTCACGGGTCACCCTCTAGAATCGTGCTTTTGAATGAGAAGAACAATCTGTGAAAGATACAGTTCAATTGGTTGAAAACTGAGCTGGCGCAAATGAGTTGTAGGTTTGTATGGGATGTTCAGTCCAAATATATGGGAAATTGGATGACCTCCAGTCTCTCATTCAGCACGCCTGTTTGGCGAGTTCGATTTGGCTCAGAATTGAAAGAATGGTAGTTGAGACCCTAAGGAACAACTTTGTAGAAGAACATACCATGATACAACTCAATTTAGTTGCGGTTTCAGCTAACGAAAGCAGGGTGGGGACTGTAGGGTCCATTTCCGGAAGCAACTCTCGCAACGGCAAACTCCAGCTCTCCAGTTCAGAAGCTTTCTCCGGTCGTTCGGATTCACCAGACTTCCCACAGGTTCGCTGTCCGTCGGCCGCCGACGCTCCACTTTATCGCATCTGTCCCTCTACACACTCATTCGTAACTGCCCAATTCGCACCATCTGCACACTCAATGTAAACATAGAGAGTGCATGCCAGTACAAACCCTACACCCCCATCTTTCTTTAAAAAATGATATGAACCTGACATCTAAAAAATCTCTCTTTATGTAACACTAAAACTACAGACTCCCTTGAATTCAGCAAATTTAACACATGCTCTGAAATACAATACAGTAGACGTTCGCTCGGTGCAAACGGTTTAACTGCAATGCTTTTTAACTGCAAGTTCCCTAAATGCAACAATTTTGCAGTTATCGCACCGCTATCTGTCAAAAACAAAACGTCAACAGAGTTGCGATGTTTTCCGGATGCACTACAGCTGCATTACGGCTGCATTCTGGCTGCGTCCAACAACAATTGGCAACCGTTTGACAGCTGTCAGTCGTTGCAGTTAGCGAATTTCATTCGGTAACTGAAACGTAAACATGTTGCACTTATCGAACGTCTACTGTACCAGCTTTATTATCACTCAGCACCCATCATTTACGCTATGCAACTCAATATTGTCTATCCGGTTAGAATCAAGACCGACATTCAATCAAAAATTGCTATTTTCTTGGTCCACAAGTGTCGCAACTGTTTCGCATTTAGTGCGCTGTGTTGCTGATAACAACGGGAAGGATGCGCACTACTTTTGACATGATTAAAAAACGTCGCGAGTTGGGTCGCGTCGCGACTTGATTGTGCGAAGTCCGGTTTGGTGGCGGCCCGACAATACTTGAAAACAACAATCCACAGTGCCTCCGCTGGACTTTGGCCTGCCCATTCGCAACATTCCTTAAGCAATCTAAAATCAAGGACCTTCCCCATCTGCTATTGGACGAACTTGCACATTGTGGAAAGCTCATTGATATATCACATCCAGGAAGTCTCGAATACCTTACGATCGGGAATCCAACTCAGCTTCTCTGGGTTAGAAATTGCAAGCCCTATCCATTAGACCAGTGTTGCTCAAACTGCGGTCCGTGGCTAAAACGCTAAATCTCAATTTAGCGCGAACTTTGCTTCAGCCCAGGCACCACTGCATTGGACTAACTGGAGATCCAACATCTGTCAAACACGAAAACACATCCACGAAACCAGAAACAATTATCCATAACCTTCCCCGCCTTAATTATCAAACCGCGTCACACAAATTATCAGAACAATCCACAAAACAAGACTCTGTGTTCAGCAGCTACCATAAACCTCCTTTCATCTTTGCATGCCGGCCCACATGCTTCCCAAAATCAGTTGGGTTCAACTATTTCCGAATAACATTTCCTTGGCTTTTCAAACCTTTTGTAATTCCACCTTTGTTCACTTTCCATAATATCCACATAATGTTCACTTTTCCATGACAAGGAAATAATTTAGAGAAACCAAACTATTCGTCAAAGTTCAAAATAATTCTATAAGCCGCACTGCACCAATGCGTCAAGCAAGTGAATGAATGAATATAAATAATGTATATGAGAGAAACTAGACAAAGTAAGACAAAATGCCTAAATTCATAGGACAATGCCTGTTTTAACACTCCAAATGCTTTAACTCTTCAACCAGCTGACTTTTTCCATTGGTGCAGAGGTTTCCGGGTCGATGTGAGTTCCCACACTTAACAAATCCAAACAAAAATTTCAGTTTTCATGGTACAACACATCTTGGCCATCCACAATGAACCCAAACCTTGAAGTCACTATTTTCTCTTCTTAGCCACGTTTTCTGTCTGTGCCTTATACTCACTTGGTTTGATCACGTGTGTCATTCTCCGAACTTATGCTTCATTCGAACTACACACTGATTTTCATAATATTGCTGAACCCTTCAGTGAACGGTGTGTCGGTGTAAGATTTATTAATCAAAGACGTCACCACCTTTCAACACTAGATACTTTATTTTACAGCCAAGTTCTCAAGTGCGCAATTCAATGACGCACAAAGTACAGCCAAATTTCTCATTCTAATCCCAACCATCCGCGTACAGATAGCTAGCCAATCTTCAACAACCAAGTTTCAGCAACCCTTGGTATAATCAACAATCCATTCTTGAATCCAGCATCCGGGTCAGTAAACAAAACATGTCTCGCTTTCCCTTCCACTCCATGCACAAACCATCAAACATCACACGTTTGCTTGATGTAATTGTGACAACTGTTGTATGAAATCCTTCGAACTAAGAAAACCCTGTTCTCCTCTTCCAAGCCAGAATCAATGGATCAATGAAGCAAACTTTTCTAGTGTTCACCGCATGTAAACAAAGACGCCAGCGTATATGGGCATTAACATTGTGACAGCAGTTGAGTTACGTCAAACACACAAGGCTACAGTGGCGCTTTCTGTTCGCTTCATAGCGGCCGTTTTAGTTATATTTTAGTGATCCATTATATACATAATTATATACATACACTGCAAATTTTGTTTACTGGTATTCAGCAAACTTTGCTGATTTTTTTTATGCTGATTTGTTTCAGCAATGCGAATCTACTGAATATCAGCAATTATTTTTCAAGTTGCTGAACCATCCAGCAATTTTGACAGTTGATCAGCAATTTATTTTGCTGATTTTTTTTGTGCTGGAAGCGTATCGAAAAATTTGGTGTGTACATAATATACATAATGGCAATGGGTAATATTCCAAGTACTTTCAAACCATGGAATACAATGATTCATGGGCCCATATAGCCGAGGCGGTAAACGCACGGGTATTCAGCATGACCATGCTGAGGGTGACGGGTTCGATTCCCGGTCGGTCCAGGATCTTTTCGTAAAGGAAATTTCCTTGACTTCCTTGGGCATAGAGTATCTTCGTGCCTGCCACACGATATACACATGCAAAATGGTCATTGGCAGAGGAAGCTCTCAGTTAATAACTGTGGAAGTGCTCATAGAACACTAAGCTGAGAAGCAGGCTTTGTCCCAGTGAGGACGTTACGCCAAGAAGAGAGAGAGACAATGATTCACGCCCGTACGTCTCTCGCAAGAACTATCAGGCGATAATACGATTTACTTCTAGTGCTCTCAAAGTCTCAAGTGCAACTTGGAATCTCTAAGTCAGACCAATCTTCCTAGAGACATCCTCAAACCATGAAAACACTACATTGCCCTCAAACACAACACGCAAGGTATCGCCTCTCCATCATCCAGCCAATCATCACACTGTTCCCAATTAATGGATCCACTAATATACCCTGGGTTTCTTCAAGATGTAATGAAAGCACTTCCCAATTCCCAAGCACCATACCTGAAGGAAGGAGCTTCTAAAGCAAATTACTTTATTTCCATGCGCCCCCCAGCCATGGAAATGTTACCATGTTGTGGTTATAGGAACTGCCAAAACCACTACCAACTACTATTGTGTATTCAACGCACCCTCAAGTCATGACAACACAACACCTCGATGTCACCTGATTGCAGGAATTTACGGATCCTTTTCCAGGCGCCCCCAAGTACCCTTGCAGGGAATTTCAAAGTTAATCATTCTCTTTGATCAGCAACCCGCAACGATCAAATGTTTTTTTTCGACCGGCAACCCGCCACGGCCTCAATTATAACCGGCACCCGCAACGGTTAAATTCCTTTCGACCGGCACCCGCCACGGTCTCAATTGTCCTTTCAACCGGCACCCGCAACGGTTGAATTTCCTTCGACCGGCACCCGCCACGATCTTTTTTTCCTTTTTAACTGGCACCCGCAACAGTTAAATTTGCTTCGACCGGCACGGCACCCGCCACGGTCTCATGTATTCTTTTAACCGGCACCCGCCACGGTTAAAATTTTCTTCAACCGGCAACCCGCCACGGTTGAAAAAAAATGTTCAGATAAAAGCGATTGTACCACGCTCATTCACACTTCTCTACTGAAACATCATACAAGCATGCTCTCTCAATGAGCTGTCCAAAAATTATTACACTTCCTCTACACTTCCTCTTTTAACTTCACCTGCCGAATTGTTGCACCGTTTCTCACAACACCAACCAACCTGCCTGCAATCCATCTGAAAACAAACACGTTCAAGGGGCAAAAAAACATTCACCGTATACGAGGCCTTCCATCCTATCCTCGTCGCCAATTGTAGGGCCCATTTCCGGAAGCAACTCTCGCAACGGCAAACTCCAGCTCTCCATTTCAGAAGCTTTCTCCGGTCGTTCGGATTCACCAGACTTCCCACAGGTTCGCTGTCCGTCGTCCGCCGACGCTCCACTTTATCGCATCTGTCCCTCTACACACTCATTCGTAACTGCCCAATTCGCACCATCTGCACACTCAATGTAAACATAGAGAGTGCATGCCAGTACAAACCCTACAGGGACATCTTCCCCCATTTACTCTCGGTTGTTACATGCAGCACGTGTTTGCCATTCGAAACCTGCACACTACAATCTACATCATAGGCGGCTATGTTGTCCTTCATTATTTCCATTGCTCATGCACGTGGATGGGTATCGAGACAATTGGTGATTTGTTGTTGCATGAAGAAGAAGAAGAAGAACGATGGTGTTTTGAAAAAAAATCCTATCCCTTAACAGGATCGGTATACAGTCATGACCCGCTGGTTGGGGGCTTAATAGTTGGGTGACTTTTTAGTTGGGGCTCCGTTAGTTGAGCTGTCAGCCAACTAAAAAGCACCTGGATGTCATAATTCAATGTCAAACTGAAAATGACAACCAATCTGTAATTCCGAGGGGCGAGCTAATGAGTTTTGGTTTCTTAAACTTTACTGATAATCGAGAAGAATTTCTATTTCATATTTCTTAAAAAAAAAACAATAAGTACAATTACTTCGAAACAAATGCAAAACATCGGCAATCTTTATTTTGTCGATCAATGAAAGAGTTTTGTGCTTGCATTTTGGTCCGGGTGGTTTCATAAACATCTATATTTTCACTTCACCGGCTAAAAATGGGTGAAAATAATTATTTCTCGCATTGGCCATATATGTATCTTGCAAAACGTATCAGTTTTGCTCTAAATGTAAAAAAAATTACTTTACACTTCCAAACTAAACATGATTTAAAAAAAACAATGCGCACGCCCCTTGTGCTGATGTCACTTCACCCAACTAGCGAATCGAATTCGTTGGTTGGGTGGAGGTTGTGGCTCAACGAGCGAGTTCCGACTGTATTCGCCTCACTCCATTCATATTCACTCCTCTTTGCTGAAGCAAATCGAAAAAGATGCAGCAAACGGATCGTCGTGATCAAACACGCAACCCCATCACCAGTGGGAAGCGATGCACGCTTAGATCAGTTTACCTTTTTTCCAAAAAGTGCACAACCGCAAATATGCGTAAATGATACTCAAATATAGGTAAACAAAACTCAAATATGGGTAATGTGGACACAAATATGAGTAATTGTAACCCAAATATGGGTTAATATTACCTATAAATGAGGTTGTGCACTTTTCCAAAATATGAGTTTTATTTACCCATATTTGCGTAAAGTTTACGCATATTTGAATAAAATTTACCCATATTTTAGAAAAATAGGTAAACTGATCTTAGCGTGTGAGCCAACTGCTTGACATGAATATTCGTTGCCATTCGTCGCAGTTTGGATCGCAAGCGAATGAATGAATGGCGAATGGTGAAGAATGCTGGTGAGCGATCGAAGCGGCTATTATCATAAGTAGAAGAGAATTTCTGCATGTAATACCCCAGACAGACATGTGATACGAGTGTGATTCCTGTACAACGGTACGCAGTGTCAAGAAAATTTCAACAAGACTGACTTGAACTGAGAGAATTTTCAGTATGGCACTCATTTCAAGCGCAATTGTACAGTGATTCTTGTATCACATGTGTGTCATAAGTATAATGCATACATTTTTACTGTATTGTTGTTGAAATGCTAGATTAGTAAAGAAAATAATTCGAAAACAGCAAAAAATCGTATGCACAGTATTGTCAGATTTCTTGAAACGTAAACACCGCGCGGCCGTTGAAATGTTTCAAAAAGGGGCTTTGCACAAAAGTTCACGCGGTCTATCGTTTTCGAAAGGAACAGCCGCACCATAGGAAACGCCGCAATGTTATTTCCCATAAGCATGAAGTAAACAGGGGGTGAAAATCGCGGTTGTACCTTTCGGAAACGATAGGCCGCGTGCATTTTTGTGCAAATCCCTCAATATCCCGGTCGGAAGGATTTCTACTTGTCGAGTTCATTTCTACCTCGTCAAGACACCCACCCTAATTTTGGTTACAAATTCCATCTGGTTCTTACCTTGACTACACATAACATTTGACCATTCGCATAACTGTCAAAATCAAAATCATTTTGCGCCAGAAAACTTACTGACGCGGTTCATCAAGTTCTGCAAAGAGATTTTTTTTTAAGAATTGCGTGCCAAAAAACTGTAAGTTTCGAGTAAGTTTTTAACGAGTTTAGTGATTTTTAAGTGAAAATTAATAAAATTTCTTTGTTGCAGTCATAAGTATCCAATTCCTGCTGGATTTGTGGAGGTTCATGGGGGTCTCTGGAATTGCCGTCATAAACTTATTGCTGCCTGGTAAGTTTGTTAGTGGTTTAACCTTCTTGACGATTGAGATTTTCATTAGAAATCATTAATTTTCAGGCAAATATGAATGCATTTATAGGAGTCCTCTAGCTGCCAAAGCTGCATCATGAAGCTGCCAAAGATCCCGAAGGAATTCCTAGATCTTCCGTCTGGTGGCAGCCTGCCATCGCCAGTATGAGTTTGCGTATTGTCCAGTTTTCTTAACCTATAAGTTAATGTAATGTGTTTTATTTGTTGAAAAATAAATAGGGAAAGGGAGTTGGGGCATGGTAGGAACGAGGGTAGGAGTGGTAAAGAGATCCGCCCGGGTTGACAGTCCTCCAAGAATCGTGCCTCTCGTGAAAGGAAATCCGCCAGCGTGTCGACCAAGCGGCGTCATAAAGTGATCCATCTGGAAGTTGCCACTAATCCCAGAGTTCGCCAATCGCAAAAAAAATCTGCCCGGATGTTGCCTGAGTGTTATCCAAACGGCGTCGTAAGGGAATCCGTCCAGTTTTCAGAGAGTTTTGGAATTCCGTCGGTGGTTTACACATGTAAGTTCTGCAGTAAGTTCTCCAGCAAAAAATAATAAATTATGTATTTATTTGTAAGTATACATTTATATTTGTATTTACATGTTTTTATTTAAATATTTATATAAATTATAAGAAAATAAATATACTAAATGAATAACAAAATTAATTTCTTTGTTTTTTTTTTATTGAAAAATTTAAATAAAAATAAGATTTTTTGACGTATCGATGTCTGGTAGATGTCTGTTAGATTTCTAGTACCCAATGTCTAGTAGATCTCAAGCAGGTATCTAGTAGACTCTATCTGTCAAGAAAATTTTGAGGTAGACAAAATGTTGCATTGGAGGCAGATTTCTATAAGACTGGTACTCGATATCTGCTTAAATATCTACTAGACAATTTGGTTTGTCTAGTAGATACCTACTAGATTTCTAGTTGAAATTTCTGAGCGGGATCAATCGCAACACTCACGAATCGCATTCGCTTGCGATGCGAATGAGGACGAATGAATAATTTCCAAGTGTGGCTTCCCACCGTTCGCCGGAGTTTGCTATCGTCGCTGACAAGCATACACACGAACTAAGGCTGCGGCCAGAGTGGACGCGTCGCGCGACGCGACGCGGTGCGGCGCGTTTTTGACGCGGCTTCCAACGCGGCTTGATAGCCACAGTGAACGCGGTGCAACGCGCCTATTCGTAAAGCAAACTTAAAAGTTTTCATAATTTCCTCCATCTTTGCACATGAATACTGACCATAACTATTTTATTTATTAATTATTTTATTAAACTCACCATAATTATTTTATCTTTCAAATTACAACACACGGTGGGAAGTTTTGATAAGATTTTTTGTACATTGGATCACTTCACACCATCAATGTATACTTTCCAACTCGGGTTGCAGAGATAGTTTGTGACAGGTTTGCCTTGACAACCAGTAGCACACAATCAAAGCGAGCTGTCTCCTCTCTATCGGTTTAAAAGCCATAACATTTCAACAGTTGTCTAGAGTTATCTGATGAAAAATTTCTAGGAGATATGTGATTATTGTGCTCAACCTAAAATTAAAAATGAACCATTTATCTAAATTTACCTTCAACAGCTATTTATTTCAGATGATTCAGAAGAGGTATACATTTGTGACAATGATGATTCCCTAACCTCAAATCTACCCGTCCTGCAGGTACAAATTTTGAAATTTTGTGAACAAGTGAGCTTGTAGTCAGAGCTACCACAGGGTTGTATACGTAAAAAAATGGCACCCCTTCGTTTATTTTTAAACAGCAATGCAATGGAACAAGTTTGTTAACTCAAAAATAGTATATTTTTATTTTGAAACTTTTTTTATGCTTACAGCCCTAGTAGAATACTTTGAGAAAGTAAAATAAACGAGAGGGTGCCAAACGTTTTTGTGCATGAAACATGGATAAGGGTAATGTGAAAGCTCTGCTTGTAATGGATGTAGAATGACAGAGATTTTGATTATTTCCGTTAATTCTTTAGTCATAAATTTGAAGGAATTACTGATTTTGATTCGCAGAATAGGTGAAAAGTGAGGTTACGAGACGCCACCGGATAATAAACATGTGGTATCATTCATTTTAATATTTTTTACATTCACATTTGAATGCATTTGAAAAACAATTTCGTGAAATTAGCGCCATGATTTGATAAAAACGAACGAAATTCACACAAAAATACAAAATTCTCCGCGCGAACCGCGTGACTTCCGCATCAAAAACAGTACATGCACTGTTTTGTCGTGCGTCGCGCGGCTAAACGCTTTCCGCTTCGCATCGTTCCGCGCGCACTCTGGCATGTTATGATTGTTTTCCCTATATTCTAATGAACGGAGTTCTGCCGCGCGTCGACGCGCGACCTGTCAAATGCCGCATTGCACCGCGCCGCGCCGCGTGACGCGTCCACTCTGGCTGGCACCTAAAGCGACAACCGTTCGCTGCTGACTGTCTTCGAATGTGGAATTCTTAAGAAGATGAAAAGTGGAAATCAGGAACCCTGCCTTCAACACAGGGGAAGTTTTTAAAATGTCTCTATAAAATCTAAAACAAAATCTAATTAAAAACGGTTTGATGTACGGTGTTAGACTTTGAACGGACTACAAATTAAGTACAGTGACCCCACACCGATGAATCACCTTAATTTTGTACACTATTTATGAATTGTAACATGTGCATGTCCCATAAAATTAAAAATAAATATATAAATTATGTAAATTGTTTTTTGTTAGGAGCAAGATTTATTATTGTTAACTTTTCCCCTTAAAACGCCCAATTTGTACACCGTCGTTGCATCAGTCCCCCCCACATGCGCCCATAGAGTGCAATAAAAATTCAATTAGACGAGGCACAAAGGAGAAAAGATTAGACGAGTGAAGCCAGCTTGATTCGGGTCCGAGCCCGAGGCAGCGAAACGGGCCTCTTTGGTTTGTGCGCTGAAAGCGATCAGGTGTGTGCTCCGAGTGTTGGAGAAAAAGCCATTAGTACTCTAAAACCAAAAAAGAGTCAAGTAATTTTGTAGTGCGACGAAGAGGCTATCGTTGTCCCGCGAATCCGTGATTGACCAGTGGACGTGTTTAGTCCCCGCGGCGCGAAAGTGTGGGAGTGAACCGTTGAAACGGAGTGATCCTCTACCCGCGACTCGGGGGAGTGGAAGTGATTCCCACGTGGTGGTGATTAGGGCCAGGTGAATCAGTGGCGGCAAATCGGGCGACAGTTTTCATACGGGTGAGCTTCAAGACCCCCGAAAGCCTGTGATCCGCGAGTGCTCAGGAAATCCTAAGATCCAAGCCTATCCGAACCCTGGCCTGGTTAGTGCGCGAAGTGGGTGTGTTCCAGCCAGCGAAACGACGACCAGCGACCAACGACGGTGTGGGCCATCGTAGCTCCCCAAACTCACTCTCATCAGGCTAGGTGCCCCTGGGATGAGACTCAGGTAAGTCACATGCTCCTTATCTACTATTAAAGGCCAATAGCCAACTTACATTCTGGCGATCTAACGGAAAAAAGGCTCTTGAGAGTTAATTTTTTCATTGGTCGTTGGGGGAGTTTCGACGGTGTTTGACGAAAGGAGGTTAAAAAATTAACTCTCCAGTCGAATGGTAAAAATTGTGTTCACACAGCTTCTCTTTTGTCTCAAAGCGGCGTTCCACACATTGCTGGTTGAAGCAATAGGCAGTGCTAGAGCGCGTGCTTTGCTAGATAGCAATTTCGGTCTGCACACAGCAGATATATATCAATAGAATAACCAATTTTTTTCTGTACACTCCGAGTGCCTATAGGCCTATACCGTTAAAAAACATTTTTTTCTTTGCAAGGCCGTGCCTAAATTTCTAGATACTTTTTTTCAATTCCTCTTTGCATGTTCTTTCCTTGCATGTTTTTGAGCCTCACGATACGCAATCGAGAATCCACATTATAGATTACAAATCGGTTTTGTGGCAGTACGGCAGAAAGATGACTGTCGATTTAGAGAAAGCCTACCTAGAGGAGATGGTGGTAATATTCCTCACTGATGAAGAGCTCAAATTCGAGCTGGAGATCAGAAATCTGATTGACCACAGAGATCATTCGATCACGGTCCTTCGCAGAAAATTGAAAAATGCGTTGCGAGAGGAGGTAGAGGGGGTACATCGGGTGTATTCGTATCATCGTAAACCGAGAGAGGAGTTGAACTTATGTCAGCGTAGACTAGAGAGAGTGCGGTCTGAGCTTGTACTGGACGATGTGTTAAAGGATACGTCCAAGACCGGTTTGCTACATTTGTACAACCGCCTAAAATTGTTTAAAAAAACTTATGCCACGCGAGATTGTATCAATGAAGCAAATTGGATTTTTTCAAACGTAGTCCAGATTTATTTGGCCAATTTTGCCGGGCGAGTCTTTTTGCCGACTCCGCCTTGCTCTCCTAATTTGGTGCAGTTACAGGGAGCGGCCAGCCATGAAGCTCAAATAGCGACGGCCAGCGATTTGATTAGTTTAACGCAACCAGTGGTTCCCAACGATGAAATTCCATTGCCTGCGAGTACATTCCAAAGTCAGTCTGTGCAAAATGTGGCTGATTTGTTTTCTAGTGTGTCGATCAATGCGGTTAGTGCTAGTGAAAGTGTATCACGTGTGGGTGAAGACGGACAATCGGTGGTGTCTAGCAGCTTAGGAGCAGTTCCGCGTGTAAGCAGTCGTGATGTGCCTGTGACGAAGACAGTGAGCTTTCCTACGGTTGTGACGTCATCGAGTACGTTCACCAGTGTTTCCTCATCTGGACCGATGCCTCCCATCTGGTCTACGCCACGGTATCGAGTGTCAACTAGTGTACAGCAGTCCAGACAAGTGCGATTTGATTCCGCGCGATCGTTTGCTGACATTCCGTTGATTAGTGCCGCATCAGTGTCGTGTACCAGTGGTGCATCGGTGATATACACATCTGCGGGAGCCGGCGATATGAATTACAGCCAACCGAGATCGTTTGTGCCTGTACCAGAGACGGCTGTCCGCGTGGACTGGACCCGCCCACTACTTCAAGGTGTTCGTCCGATGGATGCACCTCCACCAGTGACTCACTGGTCAGATCCTTGGCAAGGGACACAGAGTCACGTACCCATTCAGCAGAGTTTTGCTAATTGCCCATCATCAACTTTTGAAAGAGTTCCGGTTAGTGCCTTTGAACCATATGTGGCTCCTAGGAATTATCCTCCGGCTGTCTCTAATGCTTCTCAGCATTATTACAATGTGCCGGCAGGAAATGTCTCTCCTTCGAGGCATCTCATACCACAGCATAGCCTTGGGGAAAGTCGATTGCCGACGACCGACTGGTTAGGTGGTGGCTCGAGAGCACCCCCAGTCTCAATTCCAGCCCCAGCGCCTAGCATAAATCCTTTTGAGGATTTCGATTTCGATCCACTTCAACATCGCGTGAAAACAGTTCCCGTAGTGAAATGGCCAATGAAATACGCCGGCGAGGATCGCGGCATGGGTCTAAATGACTTTCTATGGGAAGTGAGCGATTGGACGAAATCCGAACAGATTTCCGAAAATGAACTACTTCGTTCCTTTGGAAATTTGCTTGCTGGTCGAGCAAAAATGTGGTTTACCAGCAACAAGCATAGGTTTGCCACATACTCGGAACTGATAGACAACCTGAAGCTGACCTTCCGACATCCAGATCTGGATCACTTTGTGTTGATGGACATCTACCAGAAGAGGCAGCAGAAAAATGAGACCTTTTTAGAATTTTTCCTCGACATCGAGAAAAAATTCAAAAGCCTTACGGTACACATTCCGGAAACGGAAATTGCGCAGGCCGTGAGAAGAAACCTCCGCCCGGAATACAAGCGAGCGCTGATTGGACGAGAGCTCAATGATTTGTATTCTCTTCAAATGGCCGGACAAGAGATAGATGCAACCAACACCTACCTGTTTGTCAAACCGCAAGCACCCTCACAAAGTCATGCAGTCCAGGTAGCAGAAAACCGAGGAGGATTCAACGCCAGCAACCCTCGAGACAGTCGTCCAGCACGATTTGGCGGGAAAGGGCAGCCCAACAACTCAAAATTTAACGCTCGCCAAGGTCCAGGAGGAAAGCAGATACATCCAAAGAAACCAGAGTCAGGTTCGCAGCCACCGAAGGAGTCCGGTAAACCGAAACATGAAGTAAAACCCAATACAGCTACCAACGAAAATAAAACGACGACAGTGGAGAGCAAGATCCAGGATTTTGTGCCATTGAACGATAAATTTATTTGCTTCAACTGTCGCAGTCAGGAGCATTTAACATACCAATGCTCGAAACCATACCAGGTGCATTGCCAGGTTTGCGGGTTCAGAGCCTACCCGACGCATCGCTGTCCATTTTGCGCAAAAAACTCTGCGCGCCGGAGGGAGTCCGGCCAGCCGAAAACCAACTAACGGATTTACCCGATATTCTGTTCGCTCTTGGGTACGAACCAAGATCTGATAGCGACATCTTATCC
The DNA here is from genome assembly GCF_035046485.1 of Aedes albopictus. Lineage (NCBI taxonomy): Eukaryota > Metazoa > Arthropoda > Insecta > Diptera > Culicidae > Aedes > Aedes albopictus. The sequence continues at coordinate 219,314,984 of NC_085138.1, forward strand.
AAATCCGAGATCCAACCAACATCAGTCTTGTCTGTTCTGACGGATAAGAGGCCCTTCATTGATGTGTCAATTTTTGGTCGGGCAATCCAAACCCTTCTGGACAGTGGAAGTCAGAAGACTCTCCTTGCTAACTGCACCTCTCCTATTTGGAGATTGAATAACACGAAAGTCTTTCCTTCAGATTTAAAACTCACAAGCGCTTCTGGAGACCCATTGCAAGTTTCTGGTCAAGTCTATCTTCCATTCACTATGCAGGGAAAAACCAGAGTCATAGAAGCAACGATAGTTGACGATCTACCAGTTGATTGCATCGCTGGGATCGACTTCTTTGATGTTTTCGACATACACATTTCAATGGACAATGCGTATTTGTTCCAAATAAACGCAGAAGAGTGTCCAAAAGCCCCACCTGAACTCGTTGAGCTTAGCTCCGAGCAGGAAAGAGAGATAAACCGTGTTAAAAGACTATTCAAACCAGCTATGTCAGACCAGCTCGAGGTAACCTCGCTGGTCCAACACACCATAGAACTAAAAGACGAATTTAAGAGTGCCGCTCCAATTCGTGTTACTCCCTTCCCATATTCTCCCGCCATTCATAAATCGTTAAACGAAGAGATCGATCGGCTTCTCGCTCTCGGTGTTATCGAGGAGTCGAATTCCGATTGGGCTCTGAACGCGGTACCGATCAAGAAACCGAACGGTTCGATTCGTTTATGCCTTGACGCGCGTAAGCTGAACGCTCGCACAAAGCGTGATGCGTATCCTCTCGCGCATATAGGGAGAATATTGGGTCGGTTGGGGAAAACGCGTTACCTGAGCACCATTGATCTCAAGGACGCATTCCTCCAAATCCCTCTGAGCCCAGAGTCGAAAGAGTTAACCGCTTTTTGTATCCAGGGTAGAGGTATGTTTCAATACACTCGCCTACCTTTTGGTCTGACCAATAGCCCTGCGACTCTTTCAAGACTTATGGACAAGATTTTAGGAGCGGGAGCTTTGGAGCCTCAAATATTCGTCTATCTGGACGATATTATCGTAGCTAGCGAAACCTTCGAAGAACACATTAAACTTCTCGAGGAATTAGCTAGGAGGCTACGCAAGGCAAATTTGTCTATAAACATCCAAAAATCTCAGTTTTGCCGCTCAGAAGTCCCGTTTCTCGGGTATCTTTTGTCGAACGAAGGTCTCAAGCCAGATCCATCCAAGGTTCAGGCCATTCTAGACTTCGAAGCTCCTAAAACTGTTCGGCAAATTCGTCGATTTTTAGGGATGGTAAATTATTACCGTCGCTTTATCGGCGACTTCAGTGCCATTACAGCTCCCATCTCGGATCTTTTGTCCGGAAAACCGAAAACGGTGAAATGGACAAAAGAAGCAGAACAGGCCTTTCGTCTCATAAAGGAACGCCTGATTACAGCTCCTATTCTCTCAAACCCTGATTTCGACCAGGAGTTTGTTGTCCAAACCGATGCCAGCGATCGAGCTGTGGCAGGAGTTTTGACGCAGATTCAAGACGGAACGGAGCGTGTAATCAGTTTTTTCTCGCAAAAGCTAAATTCCGCCCAGCAAAATTATTCCGCTACGGAAAAGGAAGCTTTGGCGGCGCTTTTGGCGATCGACAAGTTCCGTGGATATATTGAAGGATCACACTTCACGTTGATCACCGATGCGTCGGCTCTTCAATATATCCGAAACAACAAATGGCGCCCATCGTCCAGGTTAAGCCGGTGGAGCTTAGACCTCCAACACCTGGATATGACTATTGTGCACCGACGAGGATCAGACAACATTGTGCCGGATGCACTCTCCCGTAGCATCTGCGCCGTAGGATCCTCCGACTCCAAGACTTCGTATGATGAACTTGTACAAAAGGTACAGGAGAATCCCGAGGAATATTCCGATTTCCGGTTCGAGGACGACCAATTGTGGAAATACGTCGCCGTCGATGATGAACCATTTGACGTGAGATTTGAGTGGAAGTTGGTTCCTCCACCGGAAAATCGCGACCAGATCATCGAGAAGAAACACCTGGATAGTTTTCACCTGGGAGTTGAGAAAACAGTAGCCCGTCTAAAACTGCGGTATTATTGGCCTTACCTAGCTTCCGATACCCGGAAGTGGATCCAGAAGTGCACAGTTTGCAAGGAATGCAAACCCTCGTACGTGCCAACCATTCCGGTGATGGGAAAACAGAAACTAGCCGATCATCCTTGGCAAATAGTCGCCATGGACTACGTGGGCCCATTGCCCAAAAGTCGAGCCGGATATATGCATATTCTCGTGATTCAGGACCTCTTCAGTAAGTGGTGTCAACTCCATCCAATGCGCCGGATAGAATCCGGAAGCCTATGCAAGACGCTACGAGAAGGTTGGTTTCTGCGAAATTCAATTCCGGAAATAGTTCTGACCGATAACGCATCGACATTCCTTTCCAAAGAGTTTGAGGCCCTGTTGACACGGTATGGAATCAAACACTGGACAACAGCCAGACACCACAGTCAAGGAAACCCGGTGGAGCGTTTAAATAGGTCCCTCAGCGCGGCCATTAGAACGTACTGCAAGCAGGATCAACGGGGATGGGATGTCAGGATTCCGGAAATCGAACACGTTTTTAACAACACTGTCCATGCCGCAACCGGATTTACACCTTTTTTCATCACACGCAACCATGAAATCGCTCTGGCGGGCGAAGATCATCAGCGGATGCGCAGAAAGGAGGATTATACAGAGGATTTGCGTGCCGACAATCAGAAACAGATCAGCGAAGAGATCTACGATTTGGTAAAGAAAAATCTGTTGAAAGCCTACGAGACGAGCGCAAATCGTTACAATTTGCGGAAACGATCTCGCCCAGAGGACTTCCAACCAGGACAGCTAATTTACAGACGAAATTTCAAAGCTTCAAATGCAGGAGAGTACTACAATGCGAAGCTTGCCCCCATGTACCTGCCCTGTCGTGTAGTGGTTAAGCGAGGAAGTAGTTCCTACGAGTTAGAGGACGAGGATGGCAAAAACATAGGCGTATGGCCTGCCGAGCATCTAAAACCGTAATCATGTGACTCTCTTGCGTATTCTCCTATTTTCTCTGTTTTTATGTGTATCACTGTTATCGTTCTTGTCTCCGGTTGGTTAGATTATGATTGTCTCCGAAGAGAGTTTAAATTCCGCTTACTCTCATCCACAGGTAAATTACTCTCTCGAGTGCACAGAGAGAGTAAAATTGCATGTTGTGATTGTGTTGATTCTACCCTGTAGTGTCCAGTGTCCCTCTCATGTGGAGTAGGGTGAATAGGAAAGCCTAGGAGAATCAATACTCATTGAGTAGAATACTTCCCATTGATTTCAATATCAATGACCATTAAGGCCGGCCGAAAAAGTAATATCTCATCAATTTGAGATGAACACAGGTGAATAGGAACTAGGTGTGTCTTTCACAAGGAAAGACGTGTAACTTAACCTATTGCCCTCCATAAGTGTTTAATGGAATGATTTGCGAATCCCTTCGAAAGACAAGCTGTGAGAACCAATCGCGTATAAAGAAAATGTTGTGGTCCACCGGGTAAACTCAGTAGGAAATAGTTGAATGGATTACATGAGACTTACTAGGGTCGTTTAGATGGGACGAAGATAATTAGTTACCCAGCACGGCTCTCGTTACATGCGAAGCCAAACGAAAGTTCGAGGAGTCCGAGAATACCAACTTAGGACCCACCGTGATGGCGTGCCAGATCACGGGAGTCCCCCAATTGCGCGAACCCGACTCGAGCACTCAATAAATCCATAAATTTTTGGTTGTTGCATTTGTTCAATTTTGTAGTAATAACTGTAGTTTTTTTTGTTAAACTTTCTTTGTTGTTGATTATTTCATTATTCCGTTTTTTTTTCTTGTTTTTTTTGGTTATTTTTTGTTATCGTTAAAAAATATATTTCATACATTTTTTTATTGTACCCCGGGGGAAATGTAACATGTGCATGTCCCATAAAATTAAAAATAAATATATAAATTATGTAAATTGTTTTTTGTTAGGAGCAAGATTTATTATTGTTAACTTTTCCCCTTAAAACGCCCAATTTGTACACCGTCGTTGCATCAGTCCCCCCCACATGCGCCCATAGAGTGCAATAAAAATTCAATTAGACGAGGCACAAAGGAGAAAAGATTAGACGAGTGAAGCCAGCTTGATTCGGGTCCGAGCCCGAGGCAGCGAAACGGGCCTCTTTGGTTTGTGCGCTGAAAGCGATCAGGTGTGTGCTCCGAGTGTTGGAGAAAAAGCCATTAGTACTCTAAAACCAAAAAAGAGTCAAGTAATTTTGTAGTGCGACGAAGAGGCTATCGTTGTCCCGCGAATCCGTGATTGACCAGTGGACGTGTTTAGTCCCCGCGGCGCGAAAGTGTGGGAGTGAACCGTTGAAACGGAGTGATCCTCTACCCGCGACTCGGGGGAGTGGAAGTGATTCCCACGTGGTGGTGATTAGGGCCAGGTGAATCAGTGGCGGCAAATCGGGCGACAGTTTTCATACGGGTGAGCTTCAAGACCCCCGAAAGCCTGTGATCCGCGAGTGCTCAGGAAATCCTAAGATCCAAGCCTATCCGAACCCTGGCCTGGTTAGTGCGCGAAGTGGGTGTGTTCCAGCCAGCGAAACGACGACCAGCGACCAACGACGGTGTGGGCCATCGTAGCTCCCCAAACTCACTCTCATCAGGCTAGGTGCCCCTGGGATGAGACTCAGGTAAGTCACATGCTCCTTATCTACTATTAAAGGCCAATAGCCAACTTACAGAATCACCATGTCGATCAAATGAGTGATCCATAAACTGTGGTCATTTTTGCCGATTCATAAATTGTGGGGTCACTGTACCTTATCATGGAAAAAATGTTAAATTTAAATTTATACGTGTAATTATCGGGTAAGTCGGTCGGGAGCGGTACTGAGACTGCCCGACACAATAGCCTCAGGGTCGGCACGCTCACGTCACGGAACTCGCGGGCAGGGAACTCTCGCACTTAAAATAGGGAACCACAACAGCACTTCACGGACAACTACGCTTTATTCGGTCTAACTGGTCTGTATTTCTGGCACTTCCTTACACTCCCTCTATCTCCCACTTTCTTAATCTAACCTGACCTTATCGTTGGGGGCCTCTTTGTCAGCAACACTCCACCACACCTGTCCTCCACTGCTTATTCCTGGATACTGTGCGCGATGGCGGCGCACAGGCCTTCGGACAGCTTCCTGGTGCTGGCGCACACGATGGCGGCGCACGGTACTTCTCACACCGCTATCAGCGATGGCGACGTCCTACGGGTTTGGGGTGGCACTACACGGGTTCCTGAACCTCCTACGCGTCTCGGTCCTGCCGATATGGTGACGGATCGGCCTTCGGCAAGTTGTTTGCCGGAATTCGCCCAGATGGTCACTGAGACGACGTAGGGAAATCGGTCGTGCACTTTCACGTCAAAAACGGCGAGGTTCTGTAGTACAGAGAGGGCATTACTCACAGGTTTTAAATGTTACGGTTACTGTTATTACCTGTACAGTGACGATTCGTTCGTTGAGAGCTCGTTAGATGGGCTGTCTCGATGGTTGAATGTTCACTGGTTGGGGCAAAATCCAACTAAAAAGCACTGTCAATGTCAAAATAGATGTCAAAACGAGTTTGACGTCTGACCGCCGTCGCATCACAGCTCCTGTATACAGAACGTTTGCGCAAGTATGTGAGTGTTCCGTGACGTATTTCTCGTCACTTGCGTGTGTCTAAAGCATTTTGATAAGTTGTCAGTTGCCCCAACGAACGAACATGATTCGCTAATCGGGGCGCAGTCGTGACCCAACCAGCGAATCCGGACTGTAGTCCACTTCTCTGACACTTCTTCCACTTTTCAACTTTCTCCAATAACTCTGCATAAAACTTTCCAAACTTTTACTTCTGTCCAAACTTTCCAAACTTTTACTACTGTCTTAGTCGACGAACTCTGGGCAAGTGCTAGCATACCGAATCGTTGACTGCCTTGAGGTTCATGACCTCGTTCCTCGGTCATTGCCCTCTCCAGCCATCCCATTTCTCAATGGCCCCGTTACGCCACCCCTCATGGCCGCTCAATGGTTGGTAACCAGTCCATCTGGTGGTGGGTTTTCGAACTATGATGTGTAGCGTGCTGATGGTTGCTTTTAGGGTGGTGGAGCCTGGCTTTATCCTGTCTAGCCTATCGGGAGCTTTTTAGCTGGGTGACACCTACACTAACCACGAGTATTACCTGCCATATTACATTTGTACATTTCACGCATCACAAATCACGAAGTTCTCGGTAACACTCACGACACAAAATAACCAACACTTACATACGTTCAATATGTAGTCCGTCCAAAGTCTAACACCGTACATCAAACCGTTTTTAATTAGATTTTGTTTTATGTCGTTTTCGTTTTTGCGGTAGTGCTACACCGGCGTAGCACTTTTGCACCGAAAGTGTTCGTTTTTGATTTTCGTGCTGCACCGGTGTAGCACTTTTTCTGCACCGCTCAAGATAGTGCAGCACTCAAAAATTCGAGAGTGTAGCGAGTGTACACCGTGTCCACCAATCAACGTTTGCAAAGTTGTAAATATTTTGGTTTTTATTCACGCACACCAATGCAACTGCACCAAAAATGTTCGTTTTTGCAGTGAAAAGTGTAGCACGAAGCGGTGTAGCACCGCCGCAAAAACGAAAACGACATTAGATTTTATAGAGGCATTTTAAAAACTTCCCCTGTGTTGTAGGGATAGGATTTTTTTCAAAACACAATCGTTCTTCTTCTTCTTTATGCAGCAACAAATCGCCAATTAGGAATTACATAGCTGCCTATGATGTAGCGCGCAAGCTTCGACCGACAAACACGTGCTGCATATAACAACCTGCTTTCGATAGCTGAAACCGCAACTAAATTAAGTTTTATCATGATATGGTCTTCTACAAAGATGTTCCTTAGGGTCTCAACTAACATTCTTTCAATTCAGAGCCAAATCGAACTCACCAAACCGGCGTGCTGAATGGGAGACTGGAGTTCATCCAAATTTCCATATATGTGGACTGAACATCCCATACAAATCTTCAACACATTTGCGCCAGCTCAGTTTTTAACCGATTGAACTGAATCTTTCACAGATTGTTGTTCTCATACAAAGGCACGATTCTAGAGGGTGCCCCGTGGATTTTTTCGACATTTTTGTAATTGGGCCAGTCTAATGCTCATGCTCTTCGTTAAAAATATGTTTGAGTCGTTATAAGAATTGTTGGCATTACAACTGCTTATATTTATGTTCATCAACCATTTCTTTTGCATAGGTTGTTCCTTCGAGTTGCGCTTATCAGGAAATTATCGGCCTTGCAACTGCTTACTTTTTTAACATAAATTTTTCCTTCTTTTTTGCATAGGATGTTCTTTCGAATTGCACTTTTCAGGAAATTATGAGCAATACACTGCCTTGTGCAGCATAGTTGTCCCATGTTAATAGGTATTCCCATAGAACATGGGACAACTATGTTTCACACAGCAGTACAGCCACCACCGGTGTTAAAATTGCTAAAATATGTATTAAATATTTTTTTTCAAATTTCTTAACACCTGTGCTTGTGGTACCGATAATTACCTGAACAGTGCAACTCGAAAGTACATCAGCCTATGCAGAAAAGAAGGGAGAATCTACGTTGAAAATGTAAGAAGTTTTGATGCCGATAATTTTCTGTTAAGTGCAATTCGAAAGAACAGTCTATTCAGAAAAGAGGGGAAAATGTTTGTTGAAAAAGTAAGCAGTTGCGATGCCAATAATTATACTAATAGCCTAAATTGTGAAGGAAAATCATGCTTATTCCAATGTTTTTCATTTCAAATGAGAATTTTTGTCAGGATGTTTCTTCCGATGATTTTTACGAATAAATATTTGATTTTTAGCGATTAGAAATAAATTAATAGTTTTTTTTCCTTTCTGGATAATGACGCGTTGTAAGAAATAGTTTTCTGGGGAATGGATTTCTGGGGAATGGTACATTCTGGGGAATGGATTTCTGGGAAATGGTTTTCTGGGGAATGGAGTTCTGGGGATTGGTTTTCTGGAGAATGGTTTTTGGCGAATGTTATAGAATCATGTAGACATCTTGTAAAATAAATTAATTTTACTTGTTTATTGTACGCGGCTTTCTTTCTAGTACACCGTGACTCTGAGTGGAATGTCGAATTGTCACATATATTATCATTTATAATAGTAACATTTCACTATGACTAAGAATTGTGGCATAACAAGGTAGTAATAAATTAAGTAATAAACGTAAAATATAATATACGTGACCAGCACAAAAGTAAAATACTGAAAACATTTCTTACATATATAAGATGTACACTGACTGAAAAATTGTAAATCGAGATCGTCATCAAAATATATTTATTCTACTGCTTCTTCCTCCTCGGATGACGAACTTGCCGGAATGGTGGTAAACCATGTTTCGCGATTTTTCGTGGTCCTGAAAGATTCAAACATAAATATTAACATATTTACAAACAGTAACGAATGCCTGTTTTGGTTTTGGACTTATGGTTTTCAAACCCACGATGTGCAGTAACTTTGGAAAGTAACGTTTATGGCCAGCCAAGGGCTGAAAGTCTCTTAAATAAAGACAAATCAATCAATCAAAGTAACGTTTATCTAAAAACGCCACACCCAACGAAAACAGGCATAACAGCTTAAGTTCAACTTTATAGAGGAAGAAATGACAAAACAGAACTCAAAGGAATAGACGCAAATAAGCAGACGTAACACTGGCAAAATTTCCATCAGCCGTACTTTTAAAGATCATGTTTAATTTATATAGTTGTGGCTTTTACAACCAGAGGCACGCGCATAGTCTTTCATTGCGTTTGATGTTTCAAACCAGCGCCTTCTGTTGACGTTATTGCACAACGCAATGTGTCGTGCAACATGCCCACCAAGTGTTGGTAGTGTTAACTGAACATTGAATTTTCACGAAAATTATTCTTTTAGTTACGCCTGTTTGTCTGTGTTATAGACCTGATTTCGAAAGCTACAAAGAAGAAGATCGCGAAAGACTATTAGTCACGTACATTTAGCATTCGCTCCAGTTGGGACAATAAGCGAAATAACTTGAACGTTTCGTCTGCAACATTGGTGGCTCCAGAGAGGAGCCTAAACTATTCGTGCGCTATGCCGTGGGTAAATAGTAGGCATGGCCAGGTGAGCTTCCATTTGAAGCAGTCTCTGCTGGATATCTCTAGATTGAAAAAGATGTGCATAAGCATAATGATCGGCATAAGAGTCACCAATATCTTTGAAGAGATATGTCGCTACCGGCAAGGTAGTAAGACTGGACTGGTCCGGTATTAATCAATATCGTCCCCACGATAAATCCTACAAAGAAGATCCAACGAGCTAATACTTACGGTGTTTTCCTGCTAGTGTTGGTCGGCAGGGTGGATGAAACACGGTAGTAGTTCTGCTGGTCCTCCTCGGTTTCCGGCATCTTTCGTTGAAGGGTCATGGTTTCCTGGGGAGCATCGTCAACCTCCTCCTCCAGATAGTAGCGTGAACCATGAGCCGATTTGCAGTTTTCGCACTCGCTTAAGTAGTCATCGTCGAGGCTGTTATCGTTCGGAAGAAAATGTTCCTTTGGATTAGCACAATTAGTGGAGGTGGTCAAAACGGGCAGCGGTTTTTCGCTCTTGCTGTTAGTAATGTCAGTAATATTGTTACTCATTTGTTCAAGATATTTGCGCGACGGCTGATCTTGATTGGATGCTCTCTTTGCGGTCGATGACACCTGTTGGACTCTTTTGTTGGTTGAAGAAATGATAGACGTTAGATGCTGCACTGGTATGCAATCAATGTTTGGGCCAACCGCTAATGGCGGTGGTTGCAATGGCGATGGAATGTTAATTACTGATGGTACCTTATTCACTACTTCTGTTAGTAAATTAGAACTACGAGTACTTATTTTGTTAGTTTTCTTTGGCAAAGTATTGAAGTTAATGTTTGAGCTGCTATTTTCTAAACCACTGTTAAACTGTGTTGTGCTTCTAGAAGTTTGTGCATATTCGTGACTGGCTGAAATAACATTTCTTGGCAATGATTTGGAATAGTTATTCTTCTGCAATTTACTCGCGTTTTTATAATTGTTCGAAGTATTCGATGTGGCGGGAATTGAAAACTTTGAGCCATCACTGGATGGTTTGGAAATGGCATGCGTTTTGGAATTGCTGTAATATGACTTCTGATGTGCTCCACCAGATAAACGGCTGGTATTATGCTTATACATCTTCGGTGGAAGTTCTGGATTTGGTTCAATGCACATTTCAGACTTTGACGAACTGTATGATTTACGATGCAATATGTCGCGATCCGTTGAAGAACTTGATTGTTGTTGAATAATTGTGGAAATATGCATGTTTGTGTCCATCGCAGCAGTATTCGAGTTTTGCAATTCACCTCTTTCAGATCCTGTTTTGTGCATAGAGCTCACCCCGTAATTTGCATCAATGAAAGTAGCTTTTCTCGGTAAAGAATTTTGCTTTTTCAGATTCATCTGACTCTCTACGCGTGGTTGGTCATCAACCAAGACTTTGTCGTTGGTCGGAAAATGCTGCTGTTTACTGTAGTTGCTATTAGAATATACGTTTCTTTCGCTAATATCACTGGATTCATGATTTTTCTTCAGTGTTCCTCCTTTACAGTGAGCGCTGGAGATTTGAACGGGCTTGATTTGAGCTGTTGCATTATGATGTGATAAATTAATATGCCTACTCACATCGTTGGAGATTCTTTTCTTCATTGTAGGCATTTGAATCGGCGTTTGAGAATTGATCAACGCTGTCGATACCGTGTCATTACTGTTCTGGGCCAACCCTAACGTTTGTGACGACAAATAGCTCATGGGCATATGCTGCACTGGGCATTGACAAGCTAATCTCTTAGGTCCATTATAAGCACCATCTACGCGATCAGCCTTGTTATTGTTATCGGTACCACTACATGCAAGATGTCCTGCAGTGGATGGTATTATGTTGTTACGATTATTCTTCAGTGGATTTATGATCGGATCAACAGCCGCAAACTGTCTTGGAATAGTTCTATGATGACGCTTTCCGGCAGTAGTGCGGTACTTGCTTGTGGAGACTGTATTTTCACTGGCAGTGCTTGATTCATTTGTAATACTGTCAAATATCGGCGGTGGCAAAATCGTACGATTGATCACATTGTCGCAATTCTCCATCATCCTTTCCGAAGATCTATGATCTTTCGGTATTGTTGAGCTGGACATTATTGTAGCGTTATGACTAGGGTACGTTTGAACTTCTTTAACATTCGGAGCATGAGGCATCGAATAATTACAGTTACTACCAACATTTAAATCACAATTTTGATTTGTGCATACTTCGGATGCAATTAAGGGGATAGTGTAGTAATTAGTAGGAAATGACACACATGACTCGTGGTTCTCCAAACTATTTGCATTAGTGTTAGTGACGTTAGCATTAGATGCAGCATCAGTTTGCTCGGTTTGCAATTCTGGGGTAATTTCACTACCTATTACGTGGTTTTCGCCAGTTGCGATTGCAGTCAAATTTCCTCCATTGTTGATATTAATATTAATCAGGTTCGTTGTATTTGCAGTAATAGTCTGCGAAGCCTCCGTTTCTGCTATACCGATGGGATACTGTCTTTGGGTTGAGGTGGCAACACTGTAATCAAACATTAATGGAACATTATTCCTGATTGGTTCAAATACTTGTGTAAGATTAGACATTCATGAATATTCATTGGCGGTGGAAGCCCAAGTAAAATACTACTGAGCGGAAATTAAAAAGCTAGTAGGGTAGAAGATTCGCGCTTGAGGCTGGCTATGTAGCACTGCGTTTGGAGGAAATCCTAATGCAAAACCCTTAGCTTCCGCGGAAGCTAAGGGTTTTGCATTAGGAAGGAAAGCGGGAAGGTAAGCTTATTTTCCAGTTGATATCAGGCCCTGCTAGCCATCCGCAAAACCACAAGCAGCGAAAAGAAAACAAAGAACGTGAAGAATAGGGTAGTACCATTTGGGCAGGTGTACCTATTTTGGGCACCTTTATAACTAAGTCAATTTTAAACCAATTGATTTGAATTTTTGTATAGGGTTAGATACTGTACGCATCTCACCTCGAGCCAAAAATTAAGTGATTAGGTATAAAATTGACTTAGTTATAGCGGCAAGTGCCCAAAATAGATACACCTGCCCAAATGGTACAAGACCCCACGACCCAGATCATAGCGATGAAAAAGGACTGCAGAACCGCGATTTGGGCGCTATGGGGATGTTTTGGACGGAATCCATACGAAGGTTTAGGCATAATCATATTGCTTTCTTCACTGAAAGCTTTCGTTGCTCCGCTGAAAAACATGACGTTTTCCTGCAACAAAGGCTTACGCAATACGGCAAATGGCTAAATTACACACTAACACAGCAAAAAGTGTACCAACAACAACTTAATACACATGCATTTTCAGCGAAAAGCTCTATTTGCATGACAACAATCTGCTCCCATAACTAACGGGCGACCGCCGTCAAATATCAGAATTCAGGCCAAACATGTCTAAAGGTCCAATCTGCAGAGGAGAGGCTCTCTTTGGTTTCCCTCTCTTTCGTTAATATCTCAGCTGTTTATTTGTATTATGATTGTCTCCTTGCATTGAACGATGGTCAAAACAATCGTCTTTTGATTTGTACTGCAAAAATAGTTGAAAAGTGTACCATTACATTGCAATAATTGAAAGAGAAAGTGAACAAAGAGAGCCTCTCAAATGCAGATAGGACCTATTGAAATGTTTGGCCTGAATTGCCGAATGTCCGGCGACTGCGTTGTTATTTGCCCTAATTACAAGAAAGGCATCAAATTGAAGTGTAAGACTTTCGAGAGATCGCCAGTTTGAACTTAGCATCCGGAAGGTCGCCTAAGCCGAAAGAACATGGTGGGCAGGGTACGTTGCAAGAATGCCGAATAGCAACCCTGCAAACCAATTATAACAAGAGATTATTACGAAAAATATAATTAAACACTACAAATGCATTTTAGAATATATGACATCTTGGGTTATAAAGTACATAGGGTCAAATATTTTACTTTCCTTGTCAAGAAACTCAAAAACAACGTCTGTCAACAAACTCAAGAAACAACATCTGTTTGTCATTACTTAAAATGCGATCGAGTTAAACAAGATGTTTGAGCATTGGGATCTGTATAACGGAGCACTAGGGTAGAAGCTTCAGTTTTGGCCAGCCCGGAGTTTTGGCCATCGTGCGGTATTCAGCCTGTAACGATCTTAATTGGCATAAATTTATTTTTTACTAGTAGATTCTAATATAATAATATGATTGCAGCTGTTACAACCATACATTTTGATTAAAAACTGGAAGAAAAAAAATAATTTTCCTTAAAAAAATCAGCTCCCATATATCTATTTTGGCCAGGGTGCTTCTAATTTGGCCACTCCCATAAGAAATACACGTGATTGGCCAAAACAGAAACCAAACCTGAGAATATGGCCAAAACTGCGGCAAGGCTTCTATTTTGGCCAGTGCCACTTTTGATACAAAAATCAAGTATTAGCTTGATTTCTGCATTTTTCTAATAAAGTATAGATCAAAACCTTTCATTTAACACATTGGTAGTTTTCATTGGATTATTGGTTATTTTTATAAAAAATGATTACCCTTAGACTGGCCAAAACCGGTGCCCGCACCCTATTTGTAATAAAAATACACGGTAAAAAATCTGCACGCTCGATGTAAGGGAAAAATCCCTTAACTATTCAATGTCCTAATCAACATGATCAGAAAGGCTTTTCCTTTGAGATCGCAATGCTGTCAGTGTTGATTTGAGGACCAAAATAAACCCACCGGAGAAATCAACTGAAAATCCCTTCGATTTGCACTACTGTAAAAAGCAATACGATCCAAAGTGAAAAGCTGTTGATTCGGTGATGACTGTTTTGGGCATGAAAGTAAATATAGATGACAGGTGGTAGAAAGTGCTTCGCTTCGATTCACACCTCTCCAACAGATGTGAAGTAGTGTAGTGGTAAAACAGTTGATCGTGACTCTGAAGGTCCTGGTATCGAATCTGGCTGTGGCTGAACACATTTTTTTTAGTTCTAGTTTTGAAATCAAAACATTGTCAACAACAAATTGATGTGAAGTTCCATTAAAATTGAAGAGGCATTGGATGTTCTTTGCCAAATGATATGTAATTAATAACAAACTGATTGAACAGTAGTGCGAATTCAAGTGTCAATCAGTTCATATCACAGTGCAGATTTTTTACCGTGTAGGATAGCACATTTGGACATATACAACACAGAACACATATGTATTTTGCCCTGTTACTCTAGTGAATAACAATTGGCTTGTGCGATGTTGAGATTATTCCAGATTCTAAACCTGCACGCCAAACTGAGCCAAAATCCAAATTTTCATGAATTTTGGCGCCCGGGAACCTATTTAAAAATCAATTTACAGTTTGTATGGGAGCGATTTGATGAATCACCCCTCGTCGGATTTTGTACTGGGCGGAGTTGTCAAACAGTTGCTTCTTCTTCTTCTTCTTTGTGGCTCTACGTCCCAACTGGGACTTGGCCTGCCTCGCTTCAACTTAGTGTTCTTTGAGCACTTCCACAGTTATTAATTGAAGGGCTTTCTTTGCCTGCCATTGCATGAATTTGTGTATGTATTGTGAGGCAAGTACAATGATACTCTATGCCCAGGGAGTCGAGAAAATTTTCCCGACCGTAACGGAAATCGAACCCGCCGTCTCCGGATTGGCGATCCATAGCCTTAACCGCTAGGCTAACTGGAGACCCCAAACAGTTGCCCAGCTGTCAAAAGGTGATTTGAAAAAATCTCTTCGAAATTGGTTTTAGGTATCAAAATAAAGTTCTAAAAATCTGAGAAAATCATAGTGGCTCAGAAAATGGTTCTCTTTAAGACTCCAATTTCCGATCCCAGGATAACGAGGTTTCATAATTGTTGTTGGTCCATCAGTTTATCATGTAATCATATTTTTCTCTGGCAGTTCGCAGCATTAGCTGCATTCATAGCTTGAGTTTTGTCAAGGAATTTCTAAGAGGACAATTGGATTCTAATTTTAATTATAAGACATCTACATTTTGATGTCAGTGACAGGGAACGGTTGATCGATTTCCGAAATAGCCCAAAAGTTGGCAATTATGTTGAGGCTACTTCTCATGAGCCTATATCTTACGCCAGAGCGCTACAAATGCTCTTATAGCGATTAGCGAACAGGGACATATTTACAAATTAAAATAAAACTTGTAACAAGATCCGGATGTTCAAGATAACATGGAGGATAACGGATAAGAACAATGTAACGAGTGTTGGACGCGAGGTTGAAAGGAAGCACATCTGCAAACCGTGTTGTGTAACGCAGAATTATTGACTCAGTCTTATCATTGCAAAGATTTTCTACTAAATAATTGGAACTTGCTGATTATTGAGGAGTATCTATGAACACTACGAGTATTCGAATGTTGCGGAAATCACTTTGGATTTCGAAGTGTATATAGGGAAAGGGCGCTTGGAAACGACCGACTTACCTCACTGTACAAGTATTCAGAGATTCAGCCTGTGCTAACGCAATAGCCTCTTCGTATGGTGGTGGCGCCTCTCCTCTGGTGAAATAGTTACCCGGTGGTTTCCAAAGCTGGTAATGTGCTGTCCCGTGTTCGTAGGGATAATCCATGTTCAGGGCGCCTGTTCCCAGGTAGCCGATGTTGCCACCGATGTAACCGATGCTGCCCATGTTTCGTTGTTCTTCGATAGTCTGCCGCACTTCCCGCAGTTGCGTTTTCCTTCGACGCAACCGGTTGATGAGGAAGAATAATAGAGTCAACGATAGGGTGGCGGTTACACCGCTGGCGACTAGTCACATTCCGAAGTCATAGCTCTTATCAGATGAGTTTGCTAGCGTGTCGTCGAGACAGATGAATTCACAGCACGAGCTTCCGATTTGAAATGATTTGCAATCGTGCGGAGGAGTACACAGCACAGCTTTGCATGCTTTCGGATGGCCGTTGTCGCACAGACAAAGCCGGCAAGGATCGTTTCCCGGTGGAACGTAGTGGGCATCTGTGAACAAAATGCGAGTAGCGTTAGTTAAAAATAATTTACCATACATTATATACACTTGACAGGCTTGGTGGTCTAGTGGCTACCGCTTCTGATTCATACGCAGAAGGTCCTAGGTTCAATCCGAGGTTCAATCCCTGGCCCGTCCATTTCCTCCTACTTTGTATCTTTCTATCTCTTCCTCTTTTCTACATATACAATTCATGTGTATTGTGTATTAATAAGTTCAGAGCCTAGAACAGAAACAGGTTGAAAAAGCCGTTTCTCTTCCTTCCAACTTTCCTAGTACAATGTCAATCTATCATATAACGCCTACGAGTTCTGCAATCATGCGAACTGTGCCGCAATTTCTTCACAGAGTAATGAATACGCTAATCTATGACCTTACGCCTGGCTTCCATGCGGCATGCACCGATGGGCGAGCCCATTGCCAACCATAGCTTACCAACACTCCGACATAGAATTACATATTGAATTTCTTGAAAATCTTTAGCGGAAAAACCAGACAAATGTTTAGCCAATTTCTCCACAAATTTTCTCTGCAAGTTTTTCAGGGTAGCTATGAATTTTATCAGGAGTTTTTCATAGAATCATCTTTATTTCAGTAAGCAAATCTTTCAGCTTAAGAAATTCGGACTAAATCTCTTCCAAAAAACCTTAAATTTATACCAGATTTCCTCTAAAAAAAAATATCAACGGTTTTGGTGCTCTCCAATTTAATTAAGTTGTAAGATGCCTTAGTAAAATCTTTCGCAAGAGTACTTAAACTATTACAAGTTTTTTTTTTTTAAATACTTTAATTCTTTCAAAATGTTTTCAAAAATTTAGAGAGAAAAAAACGAACATATTCAGCAAAAACTTTTTGACTTTTCAATTTATGCAGTTTTTGAGTTCCTGTAGATTTCAGTCGAAGTTTTCTTCGGGATTTCCTGTAATTTATCTTGAGGAATCGCACACTTAAATAAACGTTTGGAGGAAAAATTTTAAATGTCATAAATAATAGCTGGACAAATAGTTGCGGTCTTACTCAGAAGAAAATCTAATGACAAAAAAACAAAGCAAGAGAAGTTTCTTGCACTATTTTTTTCTTCCTTCACATTTTTATCGTAAAACGAAATTTTATAGGACCCCCTGTAATGTGGGGAGGGGGGTGTGTGCGGAGCGCTGCCCCCTCTAATTCCGGCACTGTTTATATTAGAAGGCACGGTAAAGGCTGGGTATGCTGCGCAATTCAGATCCCATTATGATCCACTAGCCTCTGCCCAGCAACTCCTATCCCTACCTTCTCGTGGTACCGGCCGGAAACTACAAGCAACCTTAGGAAAGATCGGGTAACCAACCCTGGTGGGAACTATGGTCGTAGGCTGTCAGGGAAGAGGGGGGGGGGTTGCTTCTGCAAACCTGAGCGTCTGTTCCCCAGGAGGAGCGGCTTACAACAGCGTCTGATCCCCATGTTAGGGGCGGCGGATCAACGTCAGAGTACCAGGGAAGGACTCTAAGCTCAACTGTGTACTATGGTCCTCCAGAAAGTAGGGGGTTGGTGTCAGCTCTACGAGCCAGCCGTAAAAAACATTGTAACGGAAAATTAGCAACAGAATAATACGATCCAAAACCAACGGCAACGACCCCAGCGAACAAAAAGGACTTGCGATTGGAAACTCGGTACGTGGAACTGCTGATCTCTCAACTTCATTGGGAGCACTCGCATACTCGCCGATCTACTGAAGGAGCGCGGGTTCGGCATCATAGCGCCGCAGGAGATGTCTTGGACAGGATCCGTGGTGGGAACGTTAGAAATAATCATACCATCTACCAGAGCTGCGGCAACACACGCGAGCTGGGGACAGCTTTCATCGTGATGGGTGATATGCAGAGATGCGTGATCAGTTGGTGGCCGATCGACGAAAGAATGTGCAGATTGAGAATCAAGGGCCTATTCTTCAACTTCAGCATAATAAACGTGGACAGCACACACTCCGGAAGCACTGATGATGACAAGGACGCATTATACGCGCAGCTTGAACGCGAGTAAGATTATCATAGGAGATCTAAACGCTCAGGTAGGCCAGGAGGAGGAATTCAGACCGACCATTGGAAAGTTCAGCGCCCACCAGTAGACGAACGAAAACGGCCTACGACTCATTGATTTCGCCGCCTCCAAAAACATGGCCATACGTAGCATCTCTTTCCAACACAGCCTCCCTTATCGTTACACCTAGAGATCACCACAGCAGACGGAATCTCAAATCGACCACGTTCTGATTGACGGACGGCACTTCTCCGCCATTATCGACGTCAGGACCTATCGTGGTGCCAACATCGACTGCGCCCAAAACTTTCCGTTATCAACAATGTACGGTACCGGCGACCGCAACGGTACAACCTCCTCTCTCCTCTTCTTGGCGTAACGTCCTCACTGGGACAAAGCCTGCTTCTCAGCTTAGTGTTCTATGAGCACTTCCACAGTTATTAACTGAGAGCTTCCTCTGCCAATGACCATTTTGCATGTGTATATCGTGTGGCAGGCACGAAGATACTCTATGCCCAAGGAAGTCAAGGAAATTTCCATTACGAAAAGATCCTGGACCGACCGGGAATCGAACCCGTCACCCTCAGCATGGTCATGCTGAATACCCGTGCGTTTACCGCCTCGGCTATAGGGGCCCTTCAACGGTACAACCTAGAGCGACTAAAACAACCGTATGTTGCCTCAACCTACGCGCAGAATCTCGAGGCCGCGTTGCCATACGAGGGCGAGCTCGATGAGCCCCCCTAGAGGACTGCTGGAGTACAGTGAAAGCAGCCATCAACAATGCAGCCGAGAGCACCATCGGGCACGTGGAACGGAATCGACGTAGAGTGCAGAACGGTTTTGAAGGAGAAAATGGTTCGACGACGAGTGCAGAACGGTTTTGAAGGAGATGAACGAAGCGCGGGCGGTAATGCTGCATCAAGGGACCCGACAGAACGTGGAACGTTACAAACAGAAGCGGAAACAGCAGACCTCTTTCGGGAAAAAGCGCCGCCTGCAAGAAGCAGAGTGCGAAGAAATCGAACTGCTGTGCCGTTCCCAAGAAATACGGAAGTTCTACTAGAAGCTCAACACATCCCGCAGCGGCTTCGTGCCGCGAGCCGAAATGTACAGAGATAAGGACGGAGGCCTCTTAACAGACAGACGTGAGGTGATCGAAAGGTGGAAGCAGCACTTTGATCAGCACCTGAATGGCGTGGAAAACGTAGGCACGGGAGACCATGGTAACGGAGGAAACGAGACACCAGTGCAGCGGAGGACGGAAATGAACCACCTCCCACCGCTGAGGGAAGTTAAGGATGCTATTCATCAGCTCAAAACCAACAAAGCAACTGGTAAGGATGGTATCTCAGCTGAACTCAGCTAAATGGGCCCAGAAAAGTTGGCCACCTGCCTGCACCGTCTGATAGTCAACATCTGGGTAATCGAACAGCTACCGGAGGAGTGGAAAGAAGGGATAATCTGCCCCATTCACAAAAAAGGCGACCATTTGGAATGTGAAAACTTTAGAGCGATCACTATTTTGAATGCTGCCTACAAAGTGCTATCCCAGATCATCTTCCGTCGTCTGTCACCTAAGGACTGGATCTAATATTACGTAACGCTGAGGGGGGAGGGAGAGGGTCTAACGCTGTGTTACGCTTCATACAAAATTTCAAAATTTTCCATACAAAAGCTGTTACGTGGGAGAGGGAGGGGGTTTAAAATGGAAGTTATCAAGCCGGCTTCGTCGACGGCTGGTCGACAACGGACCAGATCTTCACCGTACGATGAATCCTCCAGAAATGCCGTGAATACCAGGTTCCAGTATCGACCGCACAGAGCTATGGAAAATTATGGACGAGAATAGCTTTCCCGGGAAGCTGACTAGACTGATAAGAGCAACGATGGACTGTGCAGAACAGCGTAAGGATTTCGGGTGAACTATCTAGTTCATTCGAATCTCGACGGGGACTACGACAAGGTGATGGACTTTGGTGCCTAGGAAGGTGTTATGCGACGAGCCGGGCTCAACAGCCGGGGTACGATCTTCACGAAATCCAGCCAATTTGTCTGTTTTGCGGATGACATGGATATTATTGATAGAACATTTGGAACGGTGGCAGAACAGTACACCCGCCTGAAACGTGAAGCAGCAAAGGTCAGACTGGTGGTGAATGCGTCTAAGACAAAGTACATGCTGGTAGGTGGGACTGAGCGAGACAGGATAAGTCTTGGCAGCAATGTTACGATAGACGGGGATACTTTCGAGGTGGTAGAAGAATTCATCTACCTCGGTTCCTTGCTAACGGCTGACAATAACGCGTGAGCCGTGAAATACGAAGGCGCATCATCAGTGGAAGTCGTGCCTACTATGGGCTCCAGAAGAAACTGCGGTCAAAAAAGACTCACCCCCGCACCAAATGTACCGTTAACCCTAAAAGGGATACCTTCATGGCCTCAGTTTCGTCACCTCGCTGAGTGTGTTCCATCAAAGACGAGCTCTGAAAGGCGCCTGGGGTCTAATGGACCCCAGGTATCCCTTTTAGGGTTAATAAGACCGGTGGTTCTCTACGGACACGAGACATGGACGATGCTCGAGGAGGACCTGCAAGCACTCGGAGTTTTCGAGCGACGGGTGCTAAGGACGATCTTCGGCGGTGTGCAGGAGAACGGTATGTGGCAGAGAAGGATGAACCACGAGCTCGCTGCACTTTACGGCGAATCCAGCATCCAGAAAGTGGCCAAAGCCGGAAGGATATGGTGGGCAGGGCATGTTGCAAGAATGCCGGACAACAACCCTGCAAAGTTGGTGTTTGCTAACCATCCGGTTGGTACAAGAAGGCGTGGAGCGCAGAGAGCACGATGGGCGGACCAGGTGGAGCATGATCTGGCGAGTGTTGGGCGTGACGGACGTTGGAGAGCTGCAGCTGCAAATCGAGTATTATGGCGGCAAATTGTTGATTTAGTATTATCATGAATTTGATGTTAACTAAATAAATGAAATGACCACGGTGCATGATACGTTCTAAATATCAGGATAAAAAACAGCTTCACAAATTGGCAATACACAATATAGCGCATTTAGTTCACCACTGGACTATCGCACAAGTTTTCAAGAGTGCGAAAACGCTAATAAAAGTGCGCGATTGCATCAAATCAACTCGGTGTCTTCAGAGCACTTGTTCTCCATAGATTGAAGAAATAGTGCGCCGAAGACATCAACCTGATTTGATGCAATCGCGCACTTTTATTTACGTTTTCGCACTTATAAAGTCGCAGTTCGCAGTCCAGTAGTGAACTAAATGCGGTATACCAAATGTGAATTGTGTCCTGTTCCCCACATCAATAACAACTCCGATCACATGATTACGAGGTTTTATTGATTTTGGTTTTGGATTCTTCTGTCCATTTTGGAATTGTGTTTTATTCATCCTTTTGTTCACAGTCTTTGCTGCTGCATTCGTAGTTGGCTAGACTAGGATTTGTAATCATAATTCGAATTCGGGTTTAATTGTTCGACCTCTATAATGTGATGGCCGTGTTAAGGGAACGGTTTACATAAATCTTTAGCAAATAATTGAAAAAAAATAGGTCCAAAAGTAGGCAACTAAAAAAGACTGCATCTCAAATTTTTACGCTATAAATGTCTGTAATGACCGTTAAAATTGGCAATCTTTTCACAAGTATAAACAGAACAAGTAAAACAATGTTCGAACAATGTTCAAACATTGTACAACTTTTTTTTTCTCGTAATCTCCATAAAGAGCCAGAAAGTAGAACCGCGTAGAAATTTGACGGATGCGGCAATTTCGTTGTTTAATAAAGAATTCATTATTGTGAGCCTTTTTTAAAGCGGAGAAAATTACACAAGATATTAACGCATTTTATAATGGGAATAACACTAGTTTACAAAATAAAACGAAAGTCGTGAACTTCTGTCTACGACCAAAATTTTTGAAGCACAATTTAGCGATGATTTAGAAACCGACCTTCAAAAAATTTTAAGTAGAACAGTTTTTGAGTTTTAGCTCAATATCGAGTTTTACAACTTTTCAAAATATGTAATTTACTAAAATTCAAATATATTGCGTTTTGTTCAACCAATTTTAAATCTTTTTCCATAAATTAAAAGCTGAATACAATACCATTCGATCATCTGAATACAGGTTTTGCGTCAGATTGATGAAATTCAAGATATTGGCGTGTTTTAGGGACGATCTCCTTAAATTTTAGCAAAATTCCCAAAAATTTTTGAAAAAATGTAGTTTTTTCAGTAAGAAAAAAACAATTTAAAAATTCTTTCTCGACGTTTATTTGACATATCATATGTAGGCGAGTTACAGTAAAAATTTCAGTTCAATCGGAGCATTGATTACGGAGAATGAGATGTTTGAAGTGAGCGACTTTGCTTAAAAATAGAACAAAAATCGATTTCAAATCATCAACCTTGTATGGAAAGTCGAAAAAATTTCCGCTCTACTGTAATTTTTTTCCTTCGCGCTTTCGAACTCAGGGCATGATTCTACACCAAAAATGATCATCAGCTTACCGAGTTCAAAAATGCTGTAAACTAGTGTAATTATTTACTAAATATACAAAAACAAATGTACAAACAGTATTTGTTTGGAAGAAATCCACAGACAATTAGGTGGTAACTAGGGGGATTAGGGCTATAATGGACACCCGGGGTGAAATGGACACCCCTGTTTTTGCCGAAACTGTTGACTTTTATGAAAAACTTTTTATGCAAAGTGTAAAGGAGCTCTATTTTTCAAAAGTATCATTTATATTGCTCCAAAATAACCAAAATATCATTGAAATTTAAATAATTTTTCATATGGTGAAATTCTTATAATTTCGAAGCAGCATCAAATAAGGTATTACGAGTGTTGGAGTGTGTCCATCATAAAAACAAGTGAATTGTTACCCTATCTACATGTAACGAAGATGTAGCAATGGATGAAGTATTTTATTTTTGATAAGAATTAACTAAATTCAATTTTTCAACTAAATAGCAATTTTATTGTTGTAGTCGATTCGGGGCGAAATTAGCACTGCCAATTACGAATAGATGTACGCTCGTCTAAGGTGGAGTATTATATCTGCGGTATTGATTTCCGTAGGCAAATTACTTAACTGGTCGATGTTACCAAAGAATTAGTACACGCTCGTTGAAACATACTCAAAAGTGAGTAGGATTCTACTCAGTTTTGTATTTAATCGAAAATGTCAAAAACTGAGTGACATTATTTTTCCAAAGAGAGTAGATTTCTACTCAGTTGCATTAGTTTGGGGATGAACTCACTTTTGAGTAGCATCATTCAAATTCATCTTCGGTAACGGTCAGCAGTTTGCCGTAAATGAAATTTGCGGATTAATTTATTTAAAGAATTTGTTGTCATCTTTTGCGATAACCACTCCTGCATTACAAGGTTAGTAGTTTTCTTTAAATTTGATATTGTTTTGAAACATAATTTTAAATATTCAAGGTTGTTATTGATGTCGAGCGGCGGATCCAAGTTGACGGACAAGATGCCACTTATTTTTTCCTGCTAAGTGATGATCATGGCAACAAAATTTAAGTAAGTTGTTTAAAATTGTTGAAAATTGTGCCTTGCAACGAAAACTAATAAATATGCAAATGATTTTAGTTCCGGAACCTCCACCGCAGCCAGTATGAGGCCGACCAGCTCGAAAACCGAGAACCATTCCATACCATCCCCTTCATCATAGATCATCGAAATGGAATATGTTTTTGCAGATTTGGAATTAGTGCTCGAATTAGTGTAACAAATCATTAATTGTAAAATTACTTTTAAATATATGAATAAACATGTTCTTTCATTATTTTGTATTTTTTTTTATTAATTTTACGAATAAAACCTACCAAAATAATTTATTATAGCGCCAGCACCAAACCGAATAGCGACGTTTTGACTAGCGACACTTTTCGACTAGCGACACTTTTTTTCAGTACCGGGTGGGGTGCGCTGTGTGCGTTCAATGATGCACTATCATATACGTCACTTCCGATGTATGTTGTAAACAACTCAAAATTAGCAAAAATATTTTTCTTAAAAAAAGTTTTTTGATTTCCAGTCGAATTCATAATATTGGAAATCTACCCACTTTTACAAATCGCAGTTTTAAAGTTACTCACTCTCTACTCACTTTTGGACAAATTCGCAAATTACTCTAAAGAGAGTAAAGCCTGATTACTCTCTTTTGAGCTGTTCCACTTTCTACCAAAGTGAGTCGAATTCTACTCACTTTTGAGTAGATTTCAATGAGCGTGTATAAAATATGCTGGGGTGTTTATTATGCCCCGTTACCTTTCCTGCCAGCCCTGAAAAACACACGGTTAACAATTCTTCATAATAAAGGCATTCTATTGCCCGTTGTGAAGATTTATAGATTCCGACGCAAATAAATGATTAGGCTCATTTTCAGCGTAGGTGCATTATATATGTTTGTTTACAATGCAAAACTATCACCAAATCTGTAGGGTAGTGAAGGTATTTTGGACCGGGCAGGTATTTTGGCCCACCTAGGGAGTTTTATGATATTTATCACATAATCTCTACTAAATCTTGGTAAATTTTTATCGGAACTCGAAAAGCATTCAACTATGTGATGACCTTTATTTTGGATGTCAGTTAAATATGCTGTTCAGTATCAAAAATAGAGAAAATGTTTTCACTTCCAATGAAACGCACGGAAAATCACCAAAAACAGAGAAGGTGACAAATTTGTAGTCGGCTTCGAAGAGGTATTAAATTTTAAAAATAAATATTTATTTCATGTGAATGTAGTTAGGGCCTTCTAAGAACTTAAAATAAACTGTTCTTAACCTCGGTGGAGCGATATTATTTACTAAAATGGTGGTTTGAGGTATGGCCAAAATATGTTCAACATAATCAGATGTGAATATATTTTGGACCACCTGTCAGATCCATCTCTCCAGTTCCTTCTAAAGAGAGAAAATATTCATGCCAATGTAATGTACTCTAGAAACAGATAAATAGAATAAGTTTGGACCTCCCGTGATCTGGGTTGTTACACGGAGACAAATTTCGTTCGTTTGAAACAAAAATATTCATGTTTATTCGGTAAATTGATAAAATGTTTAAAACTAAAATTTTAATTTTTAAAGCTAACTCAATTACACATTTATTGCGACAGTATCCATTGAGGAGCCCCCCGTTCCGCCGTCGAGAACATAAACAAAACTCACAAGTTCCAGCTGCAACATCAAACAAAATTTCCTCCTGCAAAAAAGGCAAGATTCACCGAAAGTCTTCACGAAATTTCGTTGTTTTCGGGAGCGTATGTTATCTAATAGATGTATACATGATGTTGGCATTGAAAATACAACACGGGAGGTAGATTTTTCCAGCGAAGGAAATGACTTTATAAGTTCAATGGGAAAACAAATATATCCGTAGGGCCGACCTGCCACAAAAAAACAAAAATATTTACATTTATTTCTAACATAATCTGTCAGAAGATGCATTTTTGTTTCAAACATGGATTTTATTAGCTTCAAATGTGACGTTCGATTTGTTCCAAACAGTTTTATTTTTGTGGCCAGAACAAATTGACAATTTATTTGAATTTGCCTTAAATATTTTTGATTTTAACATAGATTTTTCTGCGTGTATACGTTTATGTTGTGGGTTCGATTTGTTCTAGCAACTTTTCGCCTAGTTAAAAATTTCGATTCGATTTGTGTCCTAACAACTTTTCGACAAGTTGAAATTTTCAGGTATTCAGTCATCCAGTTTAGAAAAGTTGTCCTTCTCGGCAATCAGTTGATGACTGAGACAATGTCAGTGACAATTTACGTATCATTCAAATTACTTTATTTTTGATGGCCCTTCCACTCATTACAATATGTGTGGAACGCCTTTATGTTTAGCAAAATCTCTAGACTTTCACACTTATGTGAAGCGTTACGTAATTTATGCATGGCGACTGACGTCATGCAATAGTTAATAAATATACGTTTTGCGTAACATTTTTTATGAAACATCATACTACAATGCGTAAAAACTGGCAATTGCAACAAAATGTCATCTTTTTTACCGTTACGTAATTTTTAAACGTTCCCTGCCTCAAAAAATGAATAGAAAAGATGTAAACTTCACGTAGTTTTAACTATGTTTAAATTTTTGCTGAGGTGGCTTTCATTTCATCAATCAATTGAAGTTTAATTTGGTGGGCCAAAATATGTACACTTGGTGGTCCAAAATAAAATCAGGTGGTCCAAAATAGAAGCCCGAGATCCTTCAGAAGTTTTGATATTTCTTGTATTTACTTCAACAATTTTGAGTTCTGTTTGGCCTTTTTCGACAGAAAACATGTTGCTCTACGTGATGCCTACTGAAATTATCCATATTTTGAAGTGGGAACTTTCTTTTTTCGCTGAATTGTTCATCCACTTCCTAAAGGGGTCCAAAATACCTCCCTTACCCTACCTAACAACACAGCGTAAAATATTCACCAGGACGCGGTCTGGTTTTATATCTGTGGGCCCACGCAAGAAAAATCCACGCAACTAATTTTCGCGCAGGAGTCTAAACAGGTGGAATCTCCGCAATAACCCAGTGCCGAATATATCGACAAAAAATCAAACCGTCAAGCTTCGATCAATTTGACATTTGGCTTTGCGGCGTGTGAGAGAAAGAGACTGAATGTTGAAATTCAACATCCTCTCTCACTCATTTGAAATTCGAACTCGGTTTGACATTTCGATTCGTTCAGTCATCCCGTCCGTCAGCTGCCTGCGTCGCTCATTCCAAAGTTATCTTTCAAGCGAAGCGGCTGTTCTAGAACAAAACCGGATTTTTGCGAGGAAGAAAAGGCTGTGAAGATTACCAAAAGTGTTGAAATTTATCAGGAGAGTAGTAGCAGGGATACAAAACGTGAAGAAATAGTGATATAAAAGAAAAATAAGTGATTTTGAAGCAAACAAAATCAATCCTTTCCCGTGAAAAAAAAAGCGCCATCTTGGTAGAAGAAGAAGAAGAGTGAAGTGAGGTTATGGGGGAGATAGAAGACCCTCCGGATACCGGAGGAAGAAGTGGAAGGAGTGACGAAAATGGGAGGCAAAACAAACAACGAGTGAAGTTTGAATACACCATCAGGGACGAGGCACCATACCGTGTTTACTTCGAGCTGCGAGGTGGACCACAACAAGGACCACAAGGAGGACGAATTAACAAATTCTCGCTGGGATCGATGCTGCGTGGACTGCAGGGATACAAGAACCACATCATCGACATGAAGCAGATCGGAAGAAACAAAATCATGGTTGTGTTCAACAGCTACATCAAGGCGAATGCTATCGTGGAATTCATCAACAACGAAAATGGTATGTACACGGCGTACATTCCAAAGCATGTCGTTTGCATATCAGGAGTAATAGCAGGAATCCCGAACGACATCACCACTGAACAGATCTTCACGGACCTTCAGAGCGAAGTTCCTGTCGTCGACGTTTACCGTCTAAACCGCTACGTCAATGGAGAGAAACAACCGTCAAACCGAGTTTCAATCACGTTCCGAGCGAGCCGACTGCCAGAAAGAGTTAGACTGTTTTGCTGTGTAAGCAAAATCCAACCGTTTGTGCAGAAAGTTGTTTTCTGCAAAAAGTGCTTGAGGTACAACCATAAAGCTGAAAACTGCAAGGGTTTCCGCAGATGTCAGACATGCAGCGAGCGACACGAAGAGGAACCGTACGACAACTGCCAACAACAGAAGAAATGCCTGCATTGCAAAAAACCACACAACACAGGAAGCGTTGGTTGCCCAGAGCGACTACGACAGGAGCAAATAAAATCCATAATGGCGAAAAAGAACTACACGTTCGTCGAAGCACGAGAGATGGTATCGTTCACCTCGAACAACATCTTTGAACCACTGAACTCACTGCAAGATATGCCGACATTGGCGGAAACATTATCGGGAAGCAGCGATCTGGAAGCACAATGGCAACAAACGAACAACCCAAGAGTACCAATCACACCGGCGGTGAAGCTGTACACGGAGAAAAAGAAGAAACCCCAGAACAAGCGAAAGAGATCATCAACTACGGAATCAACGATGGACTCCCCAGAGCCATTGCCTGGACCGTCAGGCACGTCGAAAATCAACCAAGAAGAGAACGGAGTTGCATTGCACAACCCGCACAAGGTGTACGAGATGGAGAAATGGAAGACCATGTTGCAGGACAACAGAAGGAACATTGAAGCAAGTGTTACCAACAAATACCAAAACAAAGCCATGAGCTTCTATTCGGAGCTTATCAGTGACGAAAGTGTCAGCTGCGAAATGAAGGAAAAAGTAAAGCAAGCAGTACAGAAGCATTTTGAACTAAAGCAAACGATAATTTAGAGTTAATTGAAAACCGTATCAACTAGGGAAATAAATAAGAAAATAAGTGTCTCAATGGAGGGTAAAATCAAAATAATACAGTGTAATATCCAAAGTTTGAAAAAACATAGAGAGGAGTTACAAAGAGTGTTGATAGGGGAAGACTATTCAGTAGCGTTGTTACAAGAAACGTGGACTCAAGAGTTATATGAGACTAGTACTCGTTATAAAATATCAGGATATCATAGTGTTTTTGATTCGCGAGAGGATGGTTATGGTGGATCAGCGATCTTCATAAAAAACAGTTTTAACTATAGGAAGGTGGTAATCGATAATTTGTCAGGGAATAGTCAGGCAGTAGCAATTGCTATACCAAAGAGCCAAATCGTAGTAGTATCCGTATATCTAGCTCCATCAGTTACAGCTGAAGATTTCGAAGAAGACATCACAAAAATTTTTGAATCCTTGAGAAACTACAGAAAAGTTATTATAGGCGGTGACTGGAATGCTCACCATATCGCATGGGGAAACGCAAGCTGCGATAGAAAAGGTGGTATATTTATGGAGTTGGTGAACCAATACAACTGGCTGGTTCTGAACGACGGACAGAGCACATTTGTACCCGTACAACTGAACAGACGAAGCACAGCAATTGACGTATCACTCTGCTCTGCCGATCTGTACGGAGAGCTCCAATGGACGGTACTGGAGTATGGAGTGGGTAGCGAGCACATGGCGATACAAATCGCTGCGAATCACGAGCAGTCATCAAAAGGAGACAAATGGATATGCAACAGGAAGAAAATTTACGACCAACTAACGACCTTGGACCACACGGAGGTTCGCTCCTGGGAAGATCTAACTGGAAAGGTGCAACGAATCTACAAGAATAGCAGAAAACGTGATAAACGGACGCCGAAATACTGGTGGTCACCGGAGGTAGAGGAAGCGTGGAAAACGAAAACCCAAGCAAGAAGAGAATTCAACAAAGTTGGCAGTTTGGAAAATTTGATAAAATTCAAAAAAGCGTCGGCTCTATTCCAGAGGCGGAAGAAGGTGGAAAAGGAAGCCAAGTGGAAGGAATTCGTAGAACAAATAAGTCCATTAACCAGTTCCAAAGAACTTTGGCAGAAAATCGGGAGGCTAACAGGCAAAAAAGCCCACAGGAAGGAAAATAATTTGCTTTTGGACGACTCGGAGTTAGCAGAAAAGTTTCTGGATCTACATTTTGGTCAAAACAACCAGGTAGATATGAGCGGTCTAGGAGGATCGTTTGCTACCTACGACATTCTCGATGAACCAAGGTGGAAAAACATTATCGAATCTAAAAATTCGAACTCTGCACCCGGAGAAGACAAGATTACGCACGGAATGCTTCGACAATTGCAACCTGAGGTAGTGCAGATACTACTGGAGGATCTCAACGGACAATGGCGAAGAGGTTATCCTGGAGAAATGCTGAAAACAATAAAGGTCGTAGCCATTCCAAAAATCGGAAAGGATCAGTCGACGTTAGAGGGAAAACGACCAATATCCCTGGTTCCAACTTGTACCAAAGTTGTAAATACAGCGGTATTGGAAGAGCTTAAAGTCGTTTTGGAAGCTAGGAATATACTTCCACCAAAATCATTTGGATTCCGAAAAGGGTTGTCCACAAACACATGTGTGTCATATGTCATCAACAAGATCATGGGAAACAGGAGGGATGGAAATCTGACGAGTATCATATTTGTGGACCTCAGCAACGCTTTCTGCAGCGTCAAGGTGGACACATTGCAGAAGATCATGTCGGAGAATCGAGTCCCCTCGGAATTAAACTGTTGGATCACGAATTTCCTTACGAATAGGAAAATAGTGCTCCAAACAAATGACAAAAAGTTGACAAGAATCATAAGCGAAGGACTTCCACAAGGGGATGTCCTGTCTCCCACGCTTTTCAACGTATATACGGCCCAAATGCACGAAATTCAAGTCGATGGAGTAGAGTTGGTCCAATATGCCGATGATTTCGGCATTATTGTCACGGCTAAATCATTGGAAATGTTGGAAACAAAAGGTCAAGCATACCTGGACAGTTTTGTGGAAACAGCAACTACCCTCAACCTAACAATTAACCCTGAAAAAACCAAAACAATTCTTTTCCAAGCAAGCAACAAATCACTCGATTATAAAATAAACGGGACAGTTATAGAAACTGTCAGGTCCCATGGTTATTTAGGTGTAGTACTGGACAGATCACTCACATTTGGACGACACACAAAGGAGCTAAAAGAGAAGGTTAACGACAGACTCAACATGGTTAAGGTGATCAGCGGAGTTAAGGCTGGCGGACATCCGGAAACGATGCTGAACATCCACAAAGCATTAATTCGAAGCACTTTGGAGTATGGATCTACGGTGTACAACAATGCAGCAAAAACGAACTTAACTGGACTAGGAGTCATCAACAATCAGAGCCTTCGAAAAGCAACAGGATGCACGAAAAGTACACCATTAAACACACTTCTGGCTATATCTGGGCTGGAGTCCTTGGCGATTAGACACGACTACATAGCGGGAAAAGAGATAGCACGGAACATCGCACAACAAACGGCAGTTGGACAACAGCTTATCGGAACAGCAATCAGAAATAACACAGAAGAAAATAAGATCAGCTTTATGGAAAAAGTTTTCTTCAAACATTTCCAGATGTTTGACGCTATAATGCCCATAATAAGAAAATGTCCACAATACCCCGGTGTCACAATCAGTCCAAGTTTGGAAGGACTGATAATGTCAAAGGGAAACACAAATCCACAACGACTCAAACAACTCGTACTCTACGCATTCAACGGGACATACAAAGGACGAACAAGGATTTTCACCGACGCTTCTAAGGAAGGGCGGAAATGCGGAATCGGAGTACATATACGTAGAAAGAACAAACAAGAGGATCTCCTTTAGGCTCGCAAACGAGGTGAGCACCACAGGAGCTGAGCTGATAGCAATCAGAGTGGCCATGGATATCGTAGAGGATGACCAACTGACGGATGCGGTAATTTACACGGACTCCCGATCCGCGTGTGAGATCTTGGAACTAGCGAGAGGACAGAATGAGCGAGAAGAACTACTGGACGACATCCTGAGAAAGGCGATTCAATGGGGAGTATCCTTACAATGGATACCCAGCCACGTTGGAGTGAACGGCAACGAAATAGCGGACCATTTAGCGAAAAGAGGTACCACGGACGGCCAAGTCTTTCTTCAAAATAAAATATCGTACAAGGACGCATACTGGATCCTGAAAAGTAACAAAGCATCAAGAACAGACGAGTGGTATAAAGAGTATGCTAAGGACAAAGGGCAGAAGTTCTTCCAAATACAACAGGACTTCAAGCCAAAGCCATGGTTTGTTGGGCTAAACTTAACTAGCCAACAGATCCGCCTCCTTAATCGATTAATGGCTGGCCACGACTGGTCAAAATTCTGGAGACACAAGATGAAACTAACTGATAGCCCTGACTGTGAAACTTGTGGTGAACTAGAAACAGCCGAACACCTAATTCTGCACTGTACAAAGTATCAAAATATGCGTGCCAAATACACTTTTGGACATTTCACCAAGCTAATCGATTTGTTCAAAACAAAAAACTTGAAGATGTATGAAGAAGTTACGGATTTCGTGAAGGAAGCAGCTTTGGATTTGTGAAACCCCAGCTGTGGTCAGTCGACCGGTGACAATAACAGTAGGGCATATAGTCTTAGCAACTGGCCCTATACCCGTCAGGCCCGAGCGCCTGAGACCAGAAAGAAGAAGAAGAAGAAGAAAGCCTGCGTCGCTGCTGCAACAAAAGGAAACAAAAGCAAAATAATAATTATTATATTTTGTTTGATTTATTTTTTCAATTTTCGCGAATTTGTGTAATAGGCCTTTTCATGTGACAGTTCCGTGCATGCATTTGTTTACAAAGCTTGAACAACAGATGCTAACAAGAAAGTGTCATCTTCATAGAAGAACTGTCAAACGCCCGAAAAATCAGCTGATTTAAGACGTCAAATGAAAAGGCCCATAAAATATTCACCGCTGTGGTCCCAAAAGGCGAACAAATTGTGGAAAAAAAAAATCCGCCGGAAAGTCCCTGTCGGATGCAGGGCGTCGACAGCGAAAGCAGTACGTGCGAGAAAATTTTCTGCCTAGTTGTGAAGAAGATCGGCGGTACCAAGTGGAGACGAATAACCGGTTTTAGAAGTAGGTACATCCGTACGAGTACCGGTATTAGAACAACTTCCGTAACCACAAATGCAACATCCGCAAGACCCTAAAGAAGGGTAAGTTGTATTGTTTTTATTAGATTTAACGTAAGCCTAGCAGTTAAACTATTTTCAGGTCAAGGAAAATAATAAATTTCTAATCCGGCTGGCCGGTCGTCGTAAGGGAGCTGTAGGCCCTCAAGTCGGGACTGCAACTGGATGGCCGATTCGGAGGTCCACCAATAGGTCCGATGTCGATGATGCCTTGGCCAATGCCACACATGCGGGCAACGGTGATGTCTCCACATATGCGATTCCCTCTGATGCGGCGCAACCCGAATGGAAAGTTGCCTCCGGGCCGAATGAAAAGGTAGGTGGTGAAACAATTTACAAAAAACTGAAACCAAAAGCGCCCGCCAAGCCGAAGGAGCAATATCCGTTTCCTCTGGATTGTCGGGTAAAGATCACTGATGATTATGATGCACCAAAGTTAAAAAAGTTGCTTTATGCTTTCTTTTTGTCAGTTCGGTCAAATTCTTGACATCGTCGCCTCGTCTTCAAGAAAATCGCAAGAGCCACCAACGCAACGCGAACCATGCAGGCTTCCCGTTCTATGAACTACGATTGCGCATTAACCAGCTTGACAGCGACAGACCAAGATCGACAGTGACGTGATTGCCAAGACAAATGAACAGCCGAAGGGCATCCAAGCCGGTCCACCCGTAGGACAAGAAATCTTGAAAGCAGAATTCCGATGCCGATGAAGCGGCCAGTACTATGATGCCCAACCGGCATGATATGCATTTGTGAAATTTACAACGGGGCCGCCTGCGATGCAAGAGGGCTTCACGTTCACGCCGACGCAAGCGATGAAAATCTCGATCATCGAGAAGTAGGAAGGAGGCTTTAGAATAAGTATTTTAAACGTACGTATTGAAATGGTATGCATGTGACAGTACATTATGTAGGGTGACTAAGGGTATTATCGGCATGTTTGTTCTCTTCGTCAAGGGGGGTTTTTGCAGGCCAAATTTCTTGAAACTTGATTGTACAATTCAGCTTGGTTAGGAAAGATTTGACGCCAACTTTGAGTTTAATCGATATAAAAAGATGACGAAGAAATCAAATCTGCCGGGAATACGTCACTTTCCCTATTTGGATTCAATAAACCATGAATAATTGCACTTCTGCTTTCATGGTTTATTGGTGCGGCAGGGTGAAACTTCTTTTAGGAAGCAAAATTTGTGGCATTTTTTTATGAAGTGATTCCTCTAATGATTTCCCAAGGGATTCCTCCGAGAATTCTTACCGGGATTTGTCCCAGTATTCTTTATAGTATTTTCTCCTGAGTTTCAACTCAGAGCAAGATTACACTATTCCAACATTTCTTCAGGAATTTTTACATTTCTCCTAGCATTTCCATAGGAAGTTCTTCATGGATTATCTCCGGGATAAATAAGAGATTATTTCTTTTGAAATTTGTATTGTTAATACTCCCGAAATTCTTCCAAAGATTTCTCCAGAAATTCCTTTCAAAAATTCTTCGCAAAAGATTTCTAAAGGTATTTCGAGCTTCAACTCTCTACTTACCATGCTTGCTCTAGAGCTTCATCGATTTTCGACGAACTCGGGACAAACGGAATAAAGATAAATAGGTATGCAGCAATATTTTTGGAAATATTCAGGGTTCATTCAAATATTACGTAACGCAAAATTAGCCAGTTTTAGACCCCCTTCGTTTTCCACGTAACAACTTTCGTATGGAATTTATTTTATGAAGAGTAACGCAGCGCTGGACCCCCTCCCTCTCCTCTTAGCGTTACGTTATATTTAAACGAATCCTCATCTGTGTCGTCATGCATATTGTGTATTACCGTTGATAAAAAAGATTATATTTTTGCAAATGCAAATAAACGTCTTTTCCAAGTTCTTATTTTGATAAATTGAACCAAGTTGCATTGACTTTTGTTCGTGCGCTTATTTTATAAATGCTTTTTGGCATAGAAATAGTTGTTGAAAATCGTGGGAAGAAAAAGGTTAAGATAAGATTCCCTTTGAGATTCCTCCAATGATATCTCTAACTGACTAACTGACGATAAATGATGGAGTATATTTTCTTTTATTCGTTGAATACATCCCAGATGACTGGAAATTTTTGAGAATCTCTAGTGATTTTCAAGAATTATTAAAAAAAATCTATGTAGCTATTGACCCCTATAAATAATTATAAATTGTGTTCATAGTTCTTACAATACATCCCAGACAGTTGGAAATTTCATAGAATCCTAAGGGATTTTCAGAAATTATTCAAATATTTTCCGAGATGCTTTTGACACAGCTAAATGATAGAGAATATTTTCCTAAATTCGTAGAATACATCCCAGATAACTGGGAATTTCTGAGAATCCTTAGGAATTTTCAGAAATTATTTAAATATTTGCCGGGATGCTTTTGACTCACATAAATAATGGAGAATATTTCCTAAATCATAGGATACATCCCAGATGGCTAGGAATTTCTGAGAGTCCTTGGGATTTTCAGTAATTATTTAAATATTTTCCGGGATGCTTTTGACTAACATAAATGATTGAGAATACTTTCTTAAATTCGTAGAATACATCCCAGATGCCTGGGAATTTCTGAGAATACTTAGGAATTTTCAGTAATTATTTAAATATTTTCCGTGTTGCTTTTTATGAGAATATTTTCTTAAATTCGTAGAATACATCCCACATGACTGGGAATTTCTGAGAACCCTTAGGAATCTTCAGGAATTATTCAAATATTTTCCGAGTTGCTTTTTACTCACATAAATGATTGAGAATATTTTCTTAAATTCGTAGAATACATCCCAGATGACTGGGAATTTCTGAGATCCCTAGGGATTTTCAGGAATTATTCAAATATTTTCCGAGTTGCTTTTGACTCACATAAATGATAGAGAATATTTTTCCTAAATTCGTAGAAAACATCCTAGATCACGGGTAATTTCTGAGAATCCTTAGGAATTTTCAGAAATTATTTAAATATTTGCCGGGATACTTTTGACTCACATAAGTTATAGAGAATATTTTCTTAAATTCGTAGGATACATCCCAGATGACTGGGAATTTCTGAGAATCCCTAGGGATTTTCAGTAATTATTTAAATATTTTCCGGGATGCTTTTGACTAACATATATGATTGAGAATACTTTCTAAAATTCGTAGAATACATTCCAGATGACTGGGAATTTCTGAGAATCCTTAGGAATTTTCAGGAATTATTCAAATATTTTCCGAGTTGCTTTTTACTCACATAAATGATTGAGATTATTTTCTTAAATTCGTAGAATACATTCCAGATGACTGGGAATTTCTGAGAGTCCTTAGGAATTTCCAGGAATTATTCAAATATTTTCCGAGATGCTTTTAACTAACATAAATGATTGAGAATATTTTCTTAAATTCGTAGGATACATCCCAGATGACTGGGAATTTCTGCGAATTCCTAGGGATTTTCAGGAATTAATCAAATATTTTCCGAGATGCTTTTGACACAGATAAATGATAGAGAATATTTTCCTAAATTCGTAGAATACATCCCAGATGACTGGGAATTTCTGAGAATCCTTAGGAATTTTCAGAAATTATTTAAATATTTGCCGGGATGCTTTTGACTCACATAAGTTATAGAGAATTTTTTTTTAATTCGTAGAATACATCCCAGATGACTGGGAATTTCTGAGAATCCCTAGGGGTTTTCAGTAATTATTCAAATATTTTCCGAGATGCTTTCTTTGAGAACATTTTCTTAAATTCGTAGAATACATCCGAGATGACTGGGAATTTCTGAGAATCCTTAGGAATCTTCAGGAATTATTCAAATATTTTCCGAGATGACTGGGAATTTCTGAGAATCCTTAGGAATTTTCAGATATTCTTTAAATATTTGCCGGGATGCTTTTGACTCACATAAGTTATAGAGAATATTTTCTTAAATTAGTAGAATACATCCCAGATGACTGGGAATTTCTGAGAATCCCTAGGGATTTTCAGTAATTATTTAAATATTTTTCGGGATGCTTTTGACTAACATAAATAATGGAGAATATTTCCTAAATCATAGGATACATCCCAGATGGCTAGGAATTTATGAGAGTCCTTGGGATTTTCAGTAATTATTTAAATACTTTCCGGGATGCTTTTGACTAACATAAATGATTGAGAATACTTTCTTAAATTCGTAGAATACATCCCAGATGCCTGGAAATTTCTGAGAATACTTAGGAATTTTCAGTAATTATTTAAATATTTTCCGTGTTGCTTTTTATGAGAATATTTTCTTAAATTCGTAGAATACATCCCAGATGACTGGGAATTTCTGAGATCCCTAGGGATTTTCAGGAATAATTCAAATATTTTCCGAGTTGCTTTTGACTCACATAAATGATAGAGAATATTTTCCTAAATTCGTAGAAAACATCCCAGATGACTGGGAATTTCTGAGAATCCTTAGGAATTTTCAGAAATTATTTAAATATTTGCCGGGATACTTTTGACTCACATAAATTATAGAGAATATTTTCTTAAATTCGTAGGATACAACCCAGATAACTGGGAATTTCTGAAAATCCCTAGGGATTTTCAGTAATTATTTAAATATTTGCCGGGATACTTTTGACTCACATAAATTATAGAGAATATTTTCTTAAATTCGTAGGATACATCCCAGATAACTGGGAATTTCTGAGAATCCCTAGGGCTTTTCAGTAATTATTTAAATATTTTCCGGGATGCTTTTGACTAACATAAATGATGAAGAATATTTTCTTAAATTCGTAGAATACATTCCAGATGACTGGGAATTTCTGAGAGTCCTTAGGAATTTTCAGGAATTATTCAAATATTTTTCGAGTTGCTTTTATCTCACATAAATGATGGATAATATTTTCTTAAATTCGTAGAATACATTCTAGATGACTGGGAATTTCTGAGAATCCTTGGGAATTTTCAGGAATTATTTAAATATTTTCCGGTATGCTTTTGACTAACATAAATGATTGAGAATATTCTCCGTAATTCGTAGAATACATTCCAGATGACTGGGAATTTCTGAGAATCCTTAGGAATTTTCAGGAATTATTCAAATATTTTCCGAGATGCTTTCAACTCACATCAATGATTGAAAATATTTTCTTAAATTCGTAGAATACATCCCAGATGACTAGGAATTTCTGAGAATCCTTAGGGATTTTCAGTAATTATTTAAATATTTTCCGAGTTGCTTTTTTTGAGAATATTTTCTTAAATTCGTAGAATACATCCCAGATGACTAGGAATTTCTGAGAATCCTTAGGAATTTTCAGGAATTATTCAAATATTTTCCGAGATGCTTTTGCCTCACATAAATGATTGAGAATATTTTCTTAATTTCGTAGGATACATCCCAGATGACTGGGAATTTCTGAGAACCATTAGGAATCTTCAGGAATTATTCAAATATTTTCCGAGTTGCTTTTTACTCACATAAATGATTGAGAATATTTTCTTAAATTCGTAGAATACATCCCAGATGACTGGGAATTTCTGAGATCCCTAGGGATTTTCAGGAATAATTCAAATATTTTCCGAGTTGCTTTTGACTCACATAAATGATAGAGAATATTTTCCTAAATTCGTAGAAAACATCCCAGATGACTGGGAATTTCTGAGAATCCTTAGGAATTTTCAGAAATTATTTAAATATTTGCCGGGATACTTTTGACTCACATAAATTATAGAGAATATTTTCTTAAATTCGTAGGATACATCCCAGATAACTGGGAATTTCTGAAAATCCCTAGGGATTTTCAGTAATTATTTAAATATTTGCCGGGATACTTTTGACTCACATAAATTATAGAGAATATTTTCTTAAATTCGTAGGATACATCCCAGATAACTGGGAATTTCTGAGAATCCCTAGGGCTTTTCAGTAATTATTTAAATATTTTCCGGGATGCTTTTGACTAACATAAATGATGAAGAATATTTTCTTAAATTCGTAGAATACATTCCAGATGACTAAGAATTTCTGAGAGTCCTTAGGAATTTTCAGGAATTATTCAAATATTTTTCGAGTTGCTTTTATCTCACATAAATGATGGATAATATTTTCTTAAATTCGTAGAATACATTCTAGATGACTGGGAATTTCTGAGAATCCTTGGGAATTTTCAGGAATTATTTAAATATTTTCCGGGATGCTTTTGACTAACATAAATGATTGAGAATATTTTCCGTAATTCGTAGAATACATTCCAGATGACTGGGAATTTCTGAGAATCCTTAGGAATTTTCAGGAATTATTCAAATATTTTCCGAGATGCTTTCAACTCACATCAATGATTGAAAATATTTTCTTAAATTCGTAGAATACATCCCAGATGACTAGGAATTTCTGAGAATCCTTAGGGATTTTCAGTAATTATTTAAATATTTTCCGAGTTGCTTTTTTTGAGAATATTTTCTTAAATTCGTAGAATACATCCCAGATGACTAGGAATTTCTGAGAATCCTTAGGAATTTTCAGGAATTATTCAAATATTTTCCGAGATGCTTTTGACTCACATAAATGATTGAGAATATTTTCTTAATTTCGTAGGATACATCCCAGATGACTGGGAATTTCTGAGAATCCTTGGGAATTTTCAGAAATTATTTAAATATTTGCCGGGATGCTTTTGACTCACATAAGTTATAGAGAATTTTTTTTAAATTCGTAGAATACATCCCAGATGACTGGGAATTTCTGAGAATCCCTAGGGGTTTTCAGTAATTATTCAAATATTTTCCGAGATGCTTTCTTTGAGAATATTTTCTTAAATTCGTAGAATACATCCGAGATGACTGGGAATTTCTGAGAATCCTTAGGAATTTCCAGGAATTATTCAAATATTTTCCGAGATGCTTTTAACTAACATAAATGATTGAGAATATTTTCTTAAATTCGTAGGATACATCCCAGATGACTGGGAATTTCTGCGAATTCCTAGGGATTTTCAGGAATTATTCAAATATTTTCCGAGATGCTTTTAACTAACATAAATGATTGAGAATATTTTCTTAAATTCGTAGGATACATCCCAGATGACTGGGAATTTCTGCGAATTCCTAGGGATTTTCAGGAATTAATCAAATATTTTCCGTGATGCTTTTGACACAGATAAATGATAGAGAATATTTTCCTAAATTCGTAGAATACATCCCAGATGACTGGGAATTTCTGAGAATCCTTAGGAATTTTCAGAAATTATTTAAATATTTGCCGGGATGCTTTTGACTCACATAAGTTATAGAGAATTTTTTTTTAAATTCGTAGAATACATCCCAGATGACTGGGAATTTCTGAGAATCCCTAGGGGTTTTCAGTAATTATTCAAATATTTTCCGAGATGCTTTCTTTGAGAATATTTTCTTAAATTCGTAGAATACATCCGAGATGACTGGGAATTTCTGAGAATCCTTAGGAATCTTCAGGAATTATTCAAATATTTTCCGAGATGACTAGGAATTTCTGAGAATCCTTAGGAATTTTCAGATATTCTTCAAATATTTGCCGGGATGCTTTTGACTCACATAAGTTATAGAGAATATTTTCTTAAATTCGTAGAATACATCCCAGATGACTGGGAATTTCTGAGAATCCCTAGGGATTTTCAGTAATTATTTAAATATTTTTCGGGATGCTTTTGACTAACATAAATAATGGAGAATATTTCCTAAATCATAGGATACATCCCAGATGGCTAGGAATTTATGAGAGTCCTTGGGATTTTCAGTAATTATTTAAATACTTTCCGGGATGCTTTTGACTAACATAAATGATTGAGAATACTTTCTTAAATTCGTAGAATACATCCCAGATGCCTGGGAATTTCTGAGAATACTTAGGAATTTTCAGTAATTATTTAAATATTTTCCGTGTTGCTTTTTATGAGAATATTTTCTTAAATTCGTAGAATACATCCCACATGACTGGGAATTTCTGAGAACCATTAGGAATCTTCAGGAATTATTCAAATATTTTCCGAGTTGCTTTTTACTCACATAAATGATTGAGAATATTTTCTTAAATTCGTAGAATACATCCCAGATGACTGGGAATTTCTGAGATCCCTAGGGATTTTCAGGAATAATTCAAATATTTTCCGAGTTGCTTTTGACTCACATAAATGATAGAGAATATTTTCCTAAATTCGTAGAAAACATCCCAGATGACTGGGAATTTCTGAGAATCCTTAGGAATTTTCAGAAATTATTTAAATATTTGCCGGGATACTTTTGACTCACATAAATTATAGAGAATATTTTCTTAAATTCGTAGGATACATCCCAGATAACTGGGAATTTCTGAGAATCCCTAGGGATTTTCAGTAATTATTTAAATATTTTCCGGGATGCTTTTGACTAACATAAATGATGAAGAATATTTTCTTAAATTCGTAGAATACATTCCAGATGACTGGGAATTTCTGAGAGTCCTTAGGAATTTTCAGGAATTATTCAAATATTTTCCGAGTTGCTTTTTACTCACATAAATGATTGAGAATATTTTCTTAAATTCGTAGAATACATTCCAGATGACTGGGAATTTCTGAGAGTCCTTAGGAATTTTCAGGAATTATTCAAATATTTTTCGAGTTGCTTTTATCTCACATAAATGATGGATAATATTTTCTTAAATTCGTAGAATACATTCTAGATGACTGGGAATTTCTGAGAATCCTTGGGAATTTTCAGGAATTATTTAAATATTTTCCGGGATGCTTTTGACTAACATAAATGATTGAGAATGTTTTCCGTAATTCGTAGAATACATTCCAGATGACTGGGAATTTCTGAGAATCCTTAGGAATTTTCAGGAATTATTCAAATATTTTCCGAGATGCTTTCAACTCACATCAATGATTGAAAATATTTTCTTAAATTCGTAGAATACATCCCAGATGACTAGGAGTTTCTGAGAATCCTTAGGGATTTTCAGTAATTATTTAAATATTTTCCGAGTTGCTTTTTTTGAGAATATTTTCCTAAATTCGTAGAAAACATCCCAGATGACTGGGAATTTCTGAGAATCCTTAGGAATTTTCAGAAATTATTTAAATATTTGCCGGGATACTTTTGACTCACATAAATTATAGAGAATATTTTCTTAAATTCGTAGGATACATCCCAGATAACTGGGAATTTCTGAGAATCCCTAGGGATTTTCAGTAATTATTTAAATATTTTCCGGGATGCTTTTGACTAACATAAATGATGAAGAATATTTTCTTAAATTCGTAGAATACATTCCAGATGACTAGGAATTTCTGAGAATCCTTAGGAATTTTCAGGAATTATTCAAATATTTTCCGAGATGCTTATGACTCACATAAATGATTGAGAATATTTTCTTAATTTCGTAGGATACATCCCAGATGACTGGGAATTTCTGAGAATCCTTGGGAATTTTCAGAAATTATTTAAATATTTGCCGGGATGCTTTTGACTCACATAAGTTATAGAGATTTTTTTTTAAATTCGTAGAATACATCCCCGATGACTGGGAATTTCTGAGAATCCCTAGGGGTTTTCAGTAATTATTCAAATATTTTCCGAGATGCTTTCTTTGAGAATATTTTCTTAAATTCGTAGAATACATCCGAGATGACTGGGAATTTCTGAGAATCCTTAGGAATTTCCAGGAATTATTCAAATATTTTCCGAGATGCTTTTAACTAACATAAATGATTGAGAATATTTTCTTAAATTCGTAGGATACATCCCAGATGACTGGGAATTTCTGCGAATTCCTAGGGATTTTCAGGAATTATTCAAATATTTTCCGAGATGCTTTTGACACAGATAAATGATAGAGAATATTTTCCTAAATTCGTAGAATACATCCCAGATGACTGGGAATTTCTGAGAATCCTTAGGAATTTTCAGAAATTATTTAAATATTTGCCGGGATGCTTTTGACTCACATAAGTTATAGAGAATTTTTTTTAAATTCGTAGAATACATCCCAGATGACTGGGAATTTCTGAGAATCCTTAGGGGTTTTCAGTAATTATTCAAATATTTTCCGAGATGCTTTCTTTGAGAATATTTTCTTAAATTCGTAGAATACATCCGAGATGACTGGGAATTTCTGAGAATCCTTAGGAATCTTCAGGAATTATTCAAATATTTTCCGAGATGACTGGGAGTTTCTGAGAATCCTTAGGAATTTTCAGATATTCTTTAAATATTTGCTGAGATGCTTTTGACTCACATAAATTATAGAGAATATTTTCTTAAATTCGTAGGATACATCCCAGATAACTGGGAATTTCTGAGAATCCCTAGGGATTTTCAGTAATTATTTAAATATTTTCCGGGATGCTTTTGACTAACATAAATGATGAAGAATATTTTCTTAAATTCGTAGAATACATTCCAGATGACTGGGAATTTCTGAGAGTCCTTAGGAATTTTCAGGAATTATTCAAATATTTTTCGAGTTGCTTTTATCTCACATAAATGATGGATAATATTTTCTTAAATTCGTAGAATACATTCTAGATGACTGGGAATTTCTGAGAATCCTTGGGAATTTTCAGGAATTATTTAAATATTTTCCGGGATGCTTTTGACTAACATAAATGATTGAGAATATTTTCTTAAATTCGTAGAATACATTCCAGATGACTGGGAATTTCTGAGAATCC
Organism: Aedes albopictus; assembly: GCF_035046485.1. NCBI lineage: Eukaryota > Metazoa > Arthropoda > Insecta > Diptera > Culicidae > Aedes > Aedes albopictus. Next base: position 219,358,479 of record NC_085138.1, read on the forward strand.
TTAGGAATTTTCAGGAATTATTCAAATATTTTCCGAGATGCTTTCAACTCACATCAATGATTGAAAATATTTTCTTAAATTCGTAGAATACATCCCAAATGACTAGGAATTTCTGAGAATCCTTAGGGATTTTCAGTAATTATTTAAATATTTTCCGAGTTGCTTTTTTTGAGAATATTTTCTTAAATTCGTAGAATACATCCCAGATGACTAGGAATTTCTGAGAATCCTTAGGAATTTTCAGGAATTATTCAAATATTTTCCGAGATGCTTTTGACTCACATAAATGATTGAGAATATTTTCTTAATTTCGTAGGATACATCCCAGATGACTGGGAATTTCTGAGAATCCTTGGGAATTTTCAGGAATTATTTAAATATTTTCCGGGATGCTTTTGACTAACATAAATGATTGAGAATATTTTCTTAATTTCGTAGGATACATCCCAGATGACTGGGAATTTCTGAGAATCCTTAGGAATTTTCAGGAATTATTTAATTATTTTCCGAGAAAGAATCCTTGGGGAACTCCCTAAGGAATTTCCGAGGAACTTCTGGAAGAATACCCAAGGAACTTCTGGAAGAATTTCCGAAGAAACACTTAAAAGAATTACTTTGGATCTTTTGGAAGAATCCCGAAGAACTACGAAAAGAATTCCTGAGACACATCTGGAAGAATTCCCGAGGAACTTCTGAAAGAATTCCCGACAAACATCTGGAAGAATTCCAGCGGAACTTGTGGAGGAACTCCCGAGGAACTCCTGGAAAAATTCCTTAGAAACTTCTGGAAGAATTCCCGAAGAACTTCTAGAAGAACTCCCAAGGAACTTGTGAAAGACTTTGTGGAAGAACTTCTGGAAGAATTCCCGAGTAACTTCTGGAAGAATTCCCGAGGAACTTCTGGAAGAATTCCCGAGGAACTTCTGGAAGAATTCCCGAGGAACTTCTGGAAGAATTCCCGAGGAACTTCTGGAAGAATTCCCGAGGAACTTCTGGAAGAATTCCCGAGGAACTTCTGGAAGAATTCCCGAGGAACTTCTGGAAGAATTCCCGAGGAACTTCTGGAAGAATTCCCGAGGAACTTCTGGAAGAATTCCCGAGGATCTTCTGGAAGAATTCCCGAGGAACTTCTGGAAGAATTCCCGAGGAACTTCTGGAAGAATTCCCGAGGAACTTCTGGAAGAATTCCCGAGGAACTTCTGGATGAATTCCCGAGGAACTTCTGGAAGAATTCCCGAGGAACTTCTGGAAGAACTCCCGAGGAACTTCTGGAAGAATTCCCGAGGAACTTCTGGAAGAATTTCCGAGGAACTTCTGGAAGAATTCCCGAGGAACTTCTGGAAGAATTCCCGAGGAACTTCTGGAAGAATTCCCGAGGAACTTCTGGAAGAATTCCCGAGGAACTTCTGGAAGAATTCCCGAGGAACTTCTGGAAGAATTCCCGAGGAACTTCTGGAAGAATTCCCGACTAACTTCTGGAAGAATTCCCGAGGAACATTTGGAAGAACTCCCGAGGAGCTTTTGAAATAATTCCCGAGAATCTTATGGAAGAATTCCGGAGGAAAATCTGGAAGAATTTCCGAGGAACTTCTGGAATGATTCCGTTGGAATATGAGGAAGAACTCCCGAGGAACTTCTGGAAGAATTCCCGAGGAACTTTTGAAATAATTCCCGAGAATCTTATCGAAGAATTCCCGAGGAAAATCTGAAAGAATTTGCGAGGAACTTCTGGAAGAATTCCCAAGGAACTTCTGGTAGAATTCCCGATGAACTTCTGGAAGAACTCCCGAGGAACTTCTGGAAGAATTCTAGAGAAACTTCTTGAAGAATTTTCGAGGAATTCTCGAGGGAGTTTATAGAAATGGCCGGGAACAAACGTCTTCAGCTTTTCCCAAGAATGGCAAGCTTACTTTTTCTGGAATCCTAAGAATCATTTTGGTATACCCAAGAATTATTATATTCTCTAGAAATGCTCAGATATGTAAGGATTCTTTTTAATATTGCCAAAGATCTCCAGTTTATTCGTGGAATCTTTATGTGCATTCCCCCTGTATCTCAAAGAATTACCAATTCTTCTCTCGAGATCCTCACGGTATATCTATAAATGTTAAGTTACTTATTCACCTAAATGTTATTATATTATTTTAAATAAATAAATAAATAAAATAAAGTTTCTTGCAGGTTTCTTGCTTTTTTAATCATTAAGCACCAACATTTCAAAAGCACGTAATTGTTTTTGTAAACAAGAGTAATCGCGCTCTTGTTTACAAAAAACAGTTACGTGCTTTTGAAATGTTGGTGCTGAAATCACAAAATCAATACAAAAAAGAAGAAGAAACCCCGTAAAAACGAGCTTGACAAGGGTTCGACGTTCTAGCTTGACATCAGACTTACGCCAGTCTGATTCGTCGAACTCCAGCTCGCATGTTCGAAGCCCGACAGCTTGACGCAAACGGTGCAGAATCGTTTGACATCAGACTGACCGTCAGTCTTACATCAGTCTGATGTCAAGCTCTGTAAGACTGACCGTAAGACTGATGTCAGACTTACGTCAAGCTTACGAAATGCACTGGGAACTGCTGTAAATGATTGAAAGACGTAGGAAACAAGTTAAAGTTGTAAGTCAACTGATAATATGTTAAATTTTACTCTGTTATACAGACCTAACGTACTCATTTGCTTAGGGTGTCCATTATGCCCCTAATCCCCCTCAGTATCCTTTGCTCGTTTGGCGTATTTTATTTATCTTGGCTATGATGGAAAGCCCAAAATCAGTTTTAAAGTGTATTAAAGATTGGTTAGATACTAACAAACAATAGCAAATTATTGTGAAGAGTTAAATTTTCAATATAATACGCAAAAAAAAGATAAAAATTCAGTTGGGTTTCTAAATTTTGAAAAATGTTTTGATTTTTAGATTTTATACAAAAGAGCACCTTGTTCTGAGTACAAAATGCGACGAGGGATTATTCGACAAATCGCTCCCATACAAACTTCGAACTGATTTTTAAATAGGTTCCCGGGCACCAAAATTCATGAAAATTTGGATTTCGGCTCAGTTTGGCATGCAGATTCAGAATATCGAATTATCTCAACACCGCTAAAGAAGCTAATTATCAAAATAATTTACAATATTTAAAACTAGCATGATGCTAATACGACCCACAGAACTAAGTACAATGCAGTACATCGTATATCACTGACGCATTTTTTAAAACATGAGTTCCAAATATTGAAGCTGAATATGGATCGATACAACGCTTTTCTTTTCCTCTCCGTCATTCTGTGATTAGTGTTCTCTCAATTAGTGTTATGTATGCACTACTTATCCAGACGAATACCCCAGATTGATTTTAATAACTTCATACCAGATTCAAATGTATCCACTAATTGAGGTTCACTGCACAAGTAGTCATCCTATAACATTTCTATGCTCAATCTGAACATTGACCCTGGTGCTACTGCAAAAATATTCCAATTGGATAGGGGACCTCCCCTGTCACATACAGCTGTTTGGTCTCCAGATTGATAAACATTCGATAAATTTTGGGCGATGATACTTACCTTGCTCCACTTTTTTCCCGTTCATATCACGGCACTCTCCAGGCAGGGAAACAACATTCCCGTAGGCTCCTTTGTCAAAAAAAATAAAAAATATATATATTTGAACATAGCAATACAGTGGTTTTTGAAGCATAAAACCTACCTTCTGCAACTTTCGCAATTCCAATAAACCATATGCTTTGAATGAACAGCAAGTTGAAAATCCGGTTTCCCACCAATTGTTTCTCCACTAGACACATTTTTTCTACAATTTTTACTTCTGTTAAACCAATTTTTGATACAAATAAATCGAAGCTATTAGAATTCCAAAACTTTACTCCTCAACAATTCATATGAGAAAAAAAGCAAGCGCATGCGCGTCAAGAGACATACATCGAAAGGTAGATATGGTAAGAGTAACTTCGAACAATGATTTAAATATTCATAAAACATTAAAAAAATTAAATAAAAAAAATGCATAACTTCAAATATTCAAAGTTTTACTTCTTTTTTTTTCAATTGAAAATAAAAAAACAATTGGGAATTATTGAAAAAAAAAATGAAGCTAATAAAATTATCATCATCTTCTCTCAAATCTTTCAACCTGGATAAAATTCTGGCGTTCGTTTGAATAGGTCGTAAGATTGCTACGATGCCTATGCAGACACGACCTTTCAAATCAAACGCCAGAATTTTTTGAAAAGGTTTAACTATTTATGCGATTAAAACAACTGTTTCCCTTTTCAAATGAGTGTATTCAGTTATACCTTTTTCCGCCAACATCCCTTGACAGATACGCGTATTTCGACTACCACTTGTAATCTTCCTCAGTATCAGTTATTTATCCAATGTATAACTGACACTGAGGAAGATTACAAGTGGTAGTCAAAATACGCGTATCTGTATTTTGTATTTTTTGTTAGAAGTGAGCAGGCATGAAACCGAAAAGAACGGAATCAATCGGTGCCGTAATCGCTTCGCTTGTTTTCGAATAGGATGAATATGGGAGCGTGAGATTGCTCATGGCGCTCGTACCCTATTTGGAGAATTTTTGAAGACTTTCATGCAAATTGTGTCAGATCTTACATAAAAATATAAACTTTTTTGGATGTGTTAAAACACTAGGTAAAAAGATTGTCTTTCAAAAAATCATAATGTAGGTCATTCTGTAACTTACAAAACTATTTTATTTTTAACACACAAAATACACCAGTCGTACGAATTTTAGGAACTTAGATTAATTTAGTAACTGTTTGTTCAACAATTTTCCAATCTTACAATGCTCTGTCATTGGTTGATCAACTCAACCCCGGATTAAAAGATTTCAAATTTGGCCATTTGAACATTTTTACAAAATGTAGCAGTGTCTTGTAAGAATTCCGTTTACGGAACTTGATACTGGTCCACTCAGTACATGTTTTAAAAATATTTGTTGAGAATCAAATGCATTGTGCCTGATTTTATTGAAAAGAATAGAGGAAAAGTGATAAACCACCCTCAGATTACGGTACGCATCAATTCAACTCGGAGTCTTCAGAGCATTTGTTCAGCATTGATCGAAGAAATAGTGCGCCGAAGACGTCAAACTCGATTTGATGCAATTGTGCACTTTTGTTTACGTTTATTTACATTTTATTCTTAGGGGTACATGCCATGTTTTTCTTGGAAATCAGAGCGATTATATTCTTTAGAAATAAATTATCAATTTCAAGCTTCTGTTTCACGTTTTACAAAAAATCTCGTGTATGGGAAACCTACATTTTTTTCCGAAGACAGTTTGACGCTATCTTCAAAGTTGTATGAGTTATATGTAGTTTTTCGATTTTTAAGGGGATTTTTGGAGTCTATTTATTCCAATTTAACGTTCTCGTGCTCGTAATTTTTACTCCAAATTTGGCTTCATATTTGACTTTCCAAATGCTGTTGCGGGGCTTACTGTTTCAAAATGTACGTGCAAGTCCAGGCAAACTTGAAATGGGTCATTGGATGTGCAGTAGAGCTGTCACCTCCAGGACTAAAACTGTTTGCGTCGATGGGTAAAAGTTAATGTCAGAAAATAGTCGCAGACATTTTTCTTCCATAAAAGCACAGAGAACAGACATCCAGGCTAGAACAAATTTCATCCAGAAAGTTGTGTAAGGATTTGCATCTTCACTTGAGTAAGGTTGCAAACCAATACACGATGACATCACTAACGCCGCCAAACACCATATTGCCACAGTCAGTGGTGAATTGAAACATTTCAAGTGGTGAATTAAATTAGTATGGGAAATTAACCGATTGCAGCGCCACACTATTGCCACTTGTGTTGCCGATTTCAAATGGCCGTTAAATTCCTTACACAGTTTCAGAACCGGACTTGGATGTCTGTTCTCTGTGATAAAAGCACAGAGAACGGACATCCAGGCTAGAATAAATTTCATTCAGAAGGTTGTGTAAGGATTTGTATCTTCACTTGAGTAAAGTTGCAAACCAATACACGATGACAACACGGGAGATCGCAGCAAGCGACGCGCGCGAGCGGCTGCTCTAAAATTTTGCTGTCACGGAAAAAATCAAATTCGGTCGATGGAATACAAAATTAAAATGTTGTGAAAATGGTGAACAGAGTCAATTGAGAAATAGTTTTAACCTGTTTTGACAATCCATTTCAAAACCAGCGCAAGTGGTGTTAGTTTATTTGAGTGAAATGAAGATTTTGGCTAATAGATTGGGAGCGCTTCACCATGGAGCGATGTGAGATTTGGATGGTGGCGTCCCAACTGAAAGTGAAAATTTTCTAAAATCACTAGTAAATAAAAATTAAGTGATAAACTAGTGAAAACGGCTCGTTGAGATTACAGAACTACAGAATTACAGATAAACCAGTGAAAACGGCTTTAGGACCATCAAGTGCGAAAAAAAAAATCCGGGAGGAATTTATTTGTGTTGTAAAAGTTGGTTTGTTGGTGAAAGAATGAATCGCCCAAGGGGTTTGGTTTTCAAAGTGCTTTCGAAGTTGTCGCGTAAAATAATTTCTAGAATTAATCATGGAGGAAAGAGTGATATTCGTGGTGATTTTCGAAAAAAACATATTGTGGAAATTGTATATGATATAACAATTCGCCATACATCAGCTTCCGTGCTTGGGATGATTGGCGACTTGTGCGGAGATTATTGAAAAGGAAGTCGCTTGTTTGTTCTTCGGATGATTGAACCATTTTTATGTAACTGGTGAGTTCGTTCCGGTATTAAGATAGTATTTGAAAATCAAATTGTAGTGCACTTCTTTGAACACGTTGTCATTTTTGTATCATGTTTATATGTTGTTTGGATTTCTATGTAGTGGTTATAACGTTGAAAATGTACAAATTTTCGCTTAGTGCGTGTATAGGTTTTTCTTTTCAATCTCGTTTCAGAGAGCGAGCAAAGGCGCTCTAGCCTAGGCATTATAGCCAGGATATATGGCCAAAATACCTGTATCCCATCCCAGGAGAAGACCCACCAGCAAGAAAGGAGTGCGCATTAACCTTCTTAGCGACGCCACTTCCAACGATTCTATTAACACAATGCATTCCCTTAAAATGAAACGGTTGGTACGGTTGTCCCCGTTTCTTCCTTTATCAAATTCAAAACATTACGTCAATCATGTTATTCATACGTGGACAATCTGAATGCCGTATATTTTTGAATTTCCTTCAAACCCAATTAGACTGCACAGTGGGCCTGGCCATTTTAATATTTGTATCATATCGCTGATATGCTGCAAATATTAATGCTGACAAGAAAATACCGGAAGAATTTTTGGTATTTCCAGGATGCTTTTCAATACTGGCTGTGCAAGCGCTAGAATAGAATAGAATAGAATAGAAACCAATACACGATGACAACACTAACGCCGCCAAACACCATATTGCCACATATTGTTGAATTGAAACATTTCAAGTGGTGAATTCAATTAGTATGGGAAACTAACCGATTGCAGCGCCACGCTATTGCCACTCGTGCTGCCGATGAAATACTCCTTACACAAAATTCAGATTACACACACACACACACACACACACACACACACACACACACACACACACACACACACACACACACACACACACACACACATACATACATATTTGACTTTCCAAATGCCGCTTAAATAACTTCACATTGTTTTTAAGTAAAAATTGCCCATAACATTTGAATGACAAGAGTTACTCGAAATAGCATTACCTACAACTTTGATGAAGTACTCGATCGCATATGACTTAAAATTAGAAGTTCCATTCCAGATTTGAGTTAAGATGAGGACCACCATAATCAATTTTTTTTTTGAAACATTTTGCAGCAAACATATGAAAACAACTTCTTTGAAGACATCACACGCCAAATATTACAATCTGAGATTTGCCAAGGCTAGTACAAATCATGCACACTTACCTTCGTCTCATCCCAGGGGCTGCCTAACCTGAACTTCCTAACTGTATGACGGCCCAATTGCAGTCGGATGCTGGACGCCTGGTTCACAACAGTTTACCCTAATGGAGTGATGGTTTACTCTAATGGTGTAGTAGGTCGCTTCGCCACACTGTATACGCGGGAATTACGGTATTTCGGAAGTATTCCGTTAACTTCGCTTTTAATGCACTTTAGCCAATTTCGTCACGCACCCGATAGCGCATTCACACTTCCGAGGAATATTCACGTGGTTCTTATGACTTCGGTAGATTTACTGTCACTATCACTCTTCAATAACAGTCAACCAATTCCAAGTCGTCGATCGGTGGTTCAAACGGGGATTAAGTTGGTCGGGAGTCGAACCAGAAGTTTTGATGACCGCTGGCTAGAGTAAAGTTGTTCACTCCTCTTGAATACATTAAATGTTTTGTTTACCATTAGAGTCAAGCATTTATAATTGTATTAGTCCTGTTCAACGACGTAGGTTGAACTTGCTCGAAGTTGTTGCATCCCACTCTTACGCGTTTGATGACAAATGGGTAAGAGCAAGCTGCAGCAACTTCGAGCAAGTTCAACCTGCGTCGTTGAACAGGACTATTGTTAGAGCAACCTTTGCTAGTTTGTACATTGCATTTATTTAGTTTTTGCAGTGTTGAATTATTGAATTATCGTATATCAGCTTTTAATATCGCCTAATGTAAAGAAAAATGTAATGCATCATTACATTGATAATGCCAATCTAATGGATTATTGCATAACAAGTGTGGAATTACTGCATTTCGCATTGCAAAGGTTGATATTCAGTCTAATTCGTTCAATGATATAATGCTTGTGGTTACTTGGGTAGTAGCTCTTGTTTACTCTGCATGGATATGGAGCATATATGAATGCGGAACAAATATTATATTTTGACGTTTTTCGTTGAGAAAATGTGAATTACTTAAAAGGTGGCCCATCTTGCCCCGCACTTTTTGTACGGCGCAAAATCGATCACTTTTCAAAACTGCTTGTTTAACATCATATTCTGTATTGAATGAACTTTTTATCAACTTTTAGCATAGCTAACTAGTGTATTACAGAGTAGCGGACGAATACAAACGAATACGATTTGTATTTACTAAGTTATGGTGATCCATCCTTAGGTGACCCATCTTGCCCCGCCCCACACTATTGTTGGTTTTGAGCTGGTGAATGGCATCCTCAACTTCCCTCGGCGTGGGAGTTGGTTCATTTCTGACCTCCGCTGCATCGGCGTCGCACAGTGCTGCGAATGTATGGAACTGCAGGACAAAAATCATAGCTAACGTACCATACATTTTTTCTCAATAGTGTCTTCGGTCTTCGGTGAAGTTGACAAACTTGATAAAAGCTACAATTTGCATAAATGTCCTATGTATAATTCATAATCGCTTAAGTATCTTAAACGCCAATTTATCTTAATCTTGCTGGTTTTTTTTTAGAATGCAGTTTAGGCAACTGTATAAACATATAGATCATCATCAATAGGTAATAGCAATAATGACTTATTCACCAAACTTTATTCTCACCGAGCATTTTGTTTCTTAAAGGTCGTGCGTTTGACCATTTCTTGTCCAGTTGCATACTTAAAAAATGGTGAAATCGTTGAAGTTTACCCTGAAATTCTACTTAGAAATCAGCAGTTTCATAAGAAACCGAGGGAATAATATAAACTGATACACTTTTCGTTTGAATGGATCAGAAAAAAACACTTAGTCAAACATATCTTCGATTTTGACTATAAATACATCACTCGGAAAAAGACCGATCACTAATAAATTAGCAAATAAAAGCAGCTGGAGTCGAATTTAGTATTCAGCGGATACTATAAAGAAAACATGGTGAAAAATTCAGAGAGGTCTTTTGAGGTCATTTTTTGTTTTATCAATTTGAATTTTGGGGTCGTTTTTCCTCTACGCCAAATAGTACTTACATTATGACATTTTATTTTCACAAATATCAAAACATGTTGTCATCCTAAACGAAAAAATAGATTCTACTGATGTGTTATAGACCTTCTATTTTGATTTTCACTGAAAACTTAAACGTTTAATAATGTTGAGCTAGGCCAAAGAAGAATCTGTTTTATAAAATATGATTTTTCTTTAGACAAAGAAAACACTGTTTAGTAATCTAGGTTATTTTGGTATAATAAACACGATATTCAAGCTTATGATGATCGAGCAACATAATTCAAGCATGTATGAACAGCATGGCATACTAGATTGAACAAAATTTTGAAGTCGATTTTTTCACTTTTGTCTATGGGGCGCAGCACTGTGCGTCGTCGTTTCCTCCGTTGCCGTGATTTCCCGTGCCTACGTTCTCCACGCCATTCAGATGCTGATCGAAGTGCTGCTTCCACCTTTCGATCACCTCACGTCTGTCCGTCAAGAGGCCTCCGTTCTTATCCCGGCTTCCCTTCATTCGAACTGTAGCACCGTGTTGGGATCACGCTAACAGTCAAGGTTTGATTATTGCTAATACCAATGGTTATACTTAAACTTGACATAGCAAAATAAAACTGGAGCACTTGTCACAATAGATCTAAAAACTGGTCGCAGTGACTTATATACCCAACAAGGAATTAAAAAAAAATATCCCTGCATATTTTGCTCACGGCACGAAGCCGTTGCGGGATGCGTTGAGCTTCTGGTAAAACTTCCGTGTTTCTTGAGAACGGCACAGCAGATCCATTTCTTGGCACTCCGCTTCTTGTAGGCGGCACTTTTTCTCCCGAAAAAGGCGGGTCTGCTGTTTCCGCTTCTGTTTGTAACGTTCCACTTTCTGTTGGGTCCCTTGCTGCATCATTACCGCCCACGCTGCGTTCTTCTCCTCTAAAACCGTTCTGCACTCTTCGTCGAACCATTCGTTCCGTCGATTCCGTCCCACTTACCCGATGGTGCTCTCGGCTGCGTTGTTGATGGCTGCTTTCACTGTACTACAGCAGGCCTCATCGAACGCGCCCTCGTCTGGCAACGCGGCCTCGAGATTCTGCACGTATACTTAGGCGACATCCGGTTGTTTCAGTCGCTCTAGGTTGTACCGGGGCGGTCGCCGGTACCGTACATTGTTGATGACGGAGAGTTTTGGGCGCAGTTTGATCATCACTAGGTAGTGGTCGGAGTCGATGTTGGCACCACGACAGGTCCTGACGTCGATAATGTGGGAGAAATGCCGTCCGGCAATCAGAACAGGGTCGATTTGAGATTCCGTCTGCTGTGGTGATCTCCAGGTGTAACGATAAATCTCCTATGATGATCTTGACGTCGTGGCTTGGGCAGCGGTCGTACTCGCTTTCGAGCTGTGCGTAAAATGCGTCCTTGTCATCATCAGTGCTTTCGGAGTTTGGACAATGCACGTTAATTGGGTTTTTAAATTAAGAAAAATGTATTGATTTTTTGATATTATAAAAAGATCACCTTTTTCTGAACCACCATGATTTTTTTTCAGATTTTTAGAACTTCATTTTGGTACCTAAAATCGCATTCGAAGATTTTTTTCGAAATCACCTTTTGACAGCTGGGCAACTGCTTGACAGCTCCGCCCAGTACAAAATGCGACTAGGGGTGATTCGACAAATCGCTCCCATACAAACTTCGAACTGATTTTTAAATAGGTTCCCGGGCTTCAAAATTCATGAAAATTTGGATTTCGGCTCAGTTTTGCATGCAGATTCTGAATATGGAATTATCTCAACACCGCTAAGAAGCCAATTTTACTGAAGTTAACACTTATGTGGCCGGCAGGGTACCCGGGTACCTTTTTCAATTTCAAATCTCGATATTTTAATGGTTATTGAGACTAGGATGTTGGAACTCTGTTAGATCTTAGAACTCGTGAATATACAGCTATTACTGGGGTTGACCAAATTTTAAGGTGAGGAGGGGCAGGGGGAGAGGCTCCTGCATTTTTTATTACGTGGAAGGCCGGCAGGGTACCCGGGTACCCACGAAATTGAAATGATCATATCTCCGTCAACTTTTCATCGATTTTGGAAATTTTTAGCTCATTCAATTCAGAAGCTCATCATCTATCGGGAAAATATTTGGTTAGACCGACATAATCACCGTGGTTTTTGGAAAATCCATATTTTTGGGAGCATGTCCTTATACCATATTGAAACCCACATTGTTAAGGCTAGGATACCTTAAAGTGTTTATGGTCAACCATGGCCTCACGGGAAGCGTGTTCCGAAATCACAGTTTCAAAGTCAACACGTTTTATGATTCCAAGCCGGTCAGATACAATATGCCAAAGCAATTGTACGATGCTTGGTACCGAAATTGCTACTAACCTACCGAAAATCCCGTATATTGTATTGTATAAAAACACGGATCCGGAAATCTGGATTTTCCGGTACCTATGGTGATCGGACCGGTCCAACCAAATACGATCCTCCTCTCTCCTCTTCTTGGCGTAACGTCCTCACTGGGACAAAGCCTGCTTCTCAGCTTAGTGTTCTATGAGCACTTCCACAGTTTTTAACTGAGAGCTTCCTCTGCCAATGACCATTTTGCATGCGTATATCGTGTGGCAGGCACGAATATACTCTATGCCCAAGGAAGTCAAGGAAATTTCCTTCACGAAAAGATCCTGGACCGACCGGGAATCGAACCCGTCACCCTCAGCATGGTCATGCTGAATACCCGTGCGTTTACCGCCTCGGCTATATGGGCCCTAACCAAATACGATCTCGATAGATAATGAGTTTCTGAGTTGAATGAGGCAAAAACTTTTAAAATCGGTGGAAAATCGCTGAGATATGATCATTTCCATTTCGTGGGTACCCGGGTACCCTGCCGGCCTTCTACGGGTGTTTTTTTTTTTGCTGGCCACACTACGGTTAAAGAATCGGCCCTTGATCCTCAACATGCACATTCTTTCGCCGATCGACCACCAACCGATCACGCGCCTCTCCATATCACCCATCACGATGAAAGCTGTTCCCAGCTCGCGTGTGCTGCACACTAGGCTGCACAGTTCTGTCTGGTAGATGGTCTGATTACCTCAAAACGTTCGCACCATGGATCCTGTCCAACACACCTCCTGAGTTGTATCACAATAGATCAGAGAAATGGTCGCAGTGATAAGTAACCCTACAAAAAAAAAACACACCTCCTGCAGCGCTACGATGTCGAACCCGCGGTCCTTCAGTAGATCCAGATCGGCGAGAATGCGGGTGCTCCCAATGAAGTTGAGACTTCCACGTACCGAGTTTCCAATCGCAAGTCTGGGGTCGTTGCCGTTGGTCTCGGTTCGTATTATTCTGTTGCTGATTTTCCGGTACAATGGTTTTTGTACGGCTGCGGTACCACGCGGAGGTAGGGATAGGAGTTGCTGGGCAGAGGCTAGTGAATCACAATGGGATCTGAATTGCGCAGCATACCCAGCCTCTACCGTAACCACTGATCGTATTTCCCGGGTGGGTCAGGTGGGACATGATTTGGCGAGCATTGTGTTAATTTAAATATGTAAGATGTAGTTGTGCAAATAAATGTAAAGTTATGTAGAAATTTCTTTGAAATAATAGAACAAACATGTTTATCGATAACATTTATTTCATAATCCGTTTATATTTTATATGGTGTACCATTGCGCATAATAGGCAAATTAGAATTTACTAATCTAGTTTGAAAAAAGAAAACAAAAAATACACATGATAGATACATATACGCCCTCCAAACCGTTAAGCTTCTTGACCTACTCAAAACCGTTTACTGTTGATCTATTCTTAGGGGAATGGATTTTCCTTTGAAAGCATTAACAATCAGCTCTGTTGGAAATAGCGATTGCAGTATTTGTTTTGCACCAAACTTGTACGCTGTTCGTTGGGAAACAGAAATCTTAGAACAAAATGTCATCATCACCCTCGTCCAGAAGGTTGGCGTGAACTCGTACGTCGATTCCTTCCTGCAAGAGGGCTGCCTTGCGGGCTTCCTCCTTTTTCTTTGCAATGCGTTTTTTGTCCTAAAATTAAAAAGATTTGTATCACATGGTGCTGTAAACTTCAATTTTTGTATAAATTACCTGAATCTTCTTCAAACGGTAGAACTCTTCACGTTCCAGCTCATCCAGCTCGGAAATAATGTAAGCCAAAGTACGGTCAATGCGAGGAATAATGACTGGAAACGGGTAGAAATCGTTCATTATCAGACGTGTGGTACGGTTATGACTATAATACCTAAAAATGGTCTATATTCAACATTTGACAGTTGAATAGGACAGATCGGTGAAGTACTAGATTTGTAGTAATGAGCTGAATTTTAGTATGGTGAGAAGGTTAATTCTCCGTTTCTGCAGTGAAATTATGCAAAAAGCGTGGGTATTATGACTCCTTGCCTAATTTGATGCTGTTTGAGCAAAACTTTGGGTAACAGTGTTGTTGTTTTCTTCATTTCTTGCAACATAAACAACATAGTTATCCAAAGTTTTGCTCAAGCAGCATCAAATTAGGCAAGGAATCATAATACCCACGCTTTTTGTACCAATTCATTGCAGAAACAGAGAATTGACTTTCTCACCATACTCAAATTCAGCTCATTACTACAAATCTAGTACTACACCGAACGTGCCCCATTAACCCTCTAATACCCAACCTCGCCTTTAGACGGGGTATAATTAAAGCATTTTTGTATTTTTTCTTTCTTGGGTTATCAAAACTTTTATCACAGTCTTCAGTCGAGTCAAGTGCAAGACACTGAAGACGACCTTACAGTTGAGGTCGAAATACGTATCTGTCAAAGGATGCAAATTCTTAGTGGAATTCAAAGGAACAGTACTTAACACGATTTTCTTTTAACTTATACATATCTTGTTGATTTCTAGCAAGTTTGAATGATATGTATTATATTTTGTGTGTTTTACCACAAAGAAAAACAGACGAAACGCTTTACACAAATAACAATTAAAAAGGTCATCAACTGCCCTAATTGGATTCTTTAAGGGTATCCAGATTATTGCATAATCGGAATCTTCGTTACAAAATTTCATCATTTTTGGTGCCCGGGAACTATTTTTAAAATGCATTTAAAGTTTGTATGGGGAACATTTTTTGTTCGGGGTGAGCTGTCACTTTATCGATTGAACTGTTATTCTGTCCACGGAAATTAAAACTGTTTTGTTTATTTAACCAAAGGAATTGGAACGCAATAAAATCACCTTATACTCAGAAAAATGAGCTCTTTGGAATAGGTTAAAGAAAATGGCTTTATGTTATTCACTAAACAACCCAATTACGATATTTTTGCTCAAGCGCTCACTAGATGGCAATAATAAGCAAACGTCAAACAGACGTCTGCTTCTCGAAGTAAATATGGAAGTAGAAATTTTGGATAGTCTAGTTATCTTTTGTCATTTCATGTAGTTGTTTTTGTTTGAATACAATTCAAACCTTATAAGCCAAAAAATATTTAAAAATAATTGTAACTATTCTTAAATATTAGTTGTTTAAAATTTATTTTCTATTAAGTTATTTCAAACGTATTCAAACCTAATGTATCAAGAATTACTAAAAAATAGTTATTAAAATTTAATCAAAGCTGAATATGTTCGTAATGTCAGCACATTCAGCTAATCAAATTAGCGCCAGATTTTGCCAGATTATTTTATTACCGATTTGCCAGATAATTTCAAAAATATAGTGGCAACCCTGTGTGAGACCATCATGCACGAATTATATGCGGCAGGCATATATTGATGAAGGAGGACAGGGTTGTTGAAGATATCAAAAGTAAGTACTCGAAGGTTTTTGGCAGTAACTTACCTGTTCCCATATCAAGTTTTGAAGCAGATTTGGTGATCAAGGAAGATGTATAAGTGTTTTGTACTCTAAGTTTTTTGATAGGGATTCCGGGACAAAGATGCATGACCAATAAGTTTTACTTCGGTTTCACTAAACGATGCTCAAAAATCGCATCCAGTTTTGCACTTAGAGGCACTTGCAGTGGTCAGTGCAATGAAAAAGTGAAGTCAGCTGGTTGTAAAAGGTTCCAAAACTTGTCAGAAATCCTATAAAACTTTTATTAGGATTTGTAACGATCATCAAAACCTTCTCAAATCCAACCGACTTGGAACAATTGCTTGGGAATAGGCTCTAATGAGCCCCGGCGGTTCCTCCATGTTTATCGAGCATGTCTGATACATATGATCAGCCATACTCCATCTGCGGCCGCCGGTTCGTGATGAACCGTTGGAGGCGCATTAAAGTGTTAAAAGGTGATATGTTTCACTAAAGAACACTACATTACAATAATCAAAATGAAACTCCTTCACTTTAATACCGCCAACCCCTGCAAACTTGGCCAGGGTTATACATCAAAACGAGTTTTTATATCCATAATGTTTATTACAAAAAATCTACTTTTTAACTCTTTGCACAAACCACTTTTTTATATTTGTGCTGAATTCGTGTACTGTAAATATTTTTTTTCCATTTTTTTTCTCAGGATCGCACACTGTTTTCAAAGGCCCAATTTCGTGATCGAAATTGTTTTG
The DNA here is from genome assembly GCF_035046485.1 of Aedes albopictus. Lineage (NCBI taxonomy): Eukaryota > Metazoa > Arthropoda > Insecta > Diptera > Culicidae > Aedes > Aedes albopictus. Next base: position 219,374,970 of record NC_085138.1, read on the forward strand.
GGCATGAAAAATTGATTTTAGAGATTTTCGAAGAAGTTGTTTGGTATATCAGAGCCCTTCTTTTGGAAGTACAGTCATGACCCGCTGGTTGGGGGCTTAATAGTTGGGTGACTTTTTAGTTGGGGCTCCGTTAGTTGAGCTGTCAGCCAACTAAAAAGCACCTGGATGTCATAATTCAATGTCAAACTGAAAATGACAACCAATCTGTAATTCCGAGGGGCGAGCTAATGAGTTTTGGTTTCTTAAACTTTACTGATAATCGAGAAGAATTTCTATTTCATATTTCTTAAAAAAAAAACAATAAGTACAATTACTTCGAAACAAATGCAAAACATCGGCAATCTTTATTTTGTCGATCAATGAAAGAGTTTTGTGCTTGCATTTTGGTCCGGGTGGTTTCATAAACATCTATATTTTCACTTCACCGGCTAAAAATGGGTGAAAATAATTATTTCTCGCATTGGCCATATATGTATCTTGCAAAACGTATCAGTTTTGCTCTAAATGTAAAAAAAATTACTTTACACTTCCAAACTAAACATGATTTAAAAAAAACAATGCGCACGCCCCTTGTGCTGATGTCACTTCACCCAACTAGCGAATCGAATTCGTTGGTTGGGTGGAGGTTGTGGCTCAACGAGCGAGTTCCGACTGTATCACTAATGTGATTAATCCACCTGAAAGTGAGATAGAAATTCAACTTTTTTCATAAGTGAAGATAGCGTGTTTATGTCTTCAGCAAAGTTGCAGAAAATGTCATTATGAGAAAACTTGCCGAACAAACTTTTGCTCTATCTGCGCAATTTCTAGTTTATTTGTTATAACTTTTTCCAGACATTTTTGGGAATTTTCAAATGTTTTACAAAGTTATTTAGTATGACAGAATACGTGTTTCTTCTGAAGACGGCAACATTGTATCTGTTACCGGCAACACTGTTGACCGCGAAACGATGGTGAAACCACCGTCCGTTCCCTCGTAACTGAGCGGCTTTCGCCGAGTGGACTGACAGATCAGACAGCAGCTGATAGAACAAAGACAGACAGATTCATTTAGATTTCGCTAGTACACAATTAGGCAGCGTTTTTGGCAAGCAAGTGAATTCAGTGGATTATTTCGATAGTTAAAATCAGTAAAATTACAGTAGTTTCGGACAAAGTCAGCACCGCACAGTAAGGAAAAAATCCAGTTAGTCAAGATTGTACTGTCCACGTTATTCCCGGTTACCGACACACCAGAAAAGTGACCGAAAAATACCGAAATTGTAAGTATTTACTGTTAACTGATAACTGACAACCAACCAAACTCGACTGAATTTGATTAAATAAAATTACAGCTTTGTAGCTGCTAAGTTTGCAACTGAAAGAACGGTGTTTGTTCTGACGATCGGGAACATTCTACAAAGAATTTCGTCCGAAGTTGGATGATCGTTTGTTATCATCGCTGGTCCCTGCCGAGGAGAACAACCGGGAAGACGTCCGCCGCCTGAACGACCCACGATTGAAGACCATCAACATCACACCGCCGCCGCCGTCGTCGTCGCCGCCGGGGGTTTGATTGCAGTGAAACAAGTCAGTATACAGTTTTCTTTTTGCTACCATCTCGGATCCCGCACCACAGTAGTGGCCCGTGCAGTTTGGCAGTTTAGTAAGCTTGTTTGGTAGACAGTTGAGCTAGGGCAATTAGTTTAAATTATGTCGAAAAAGAGCAAGAATGTTACCAACACGGGGGGAATTGATAACCCATGCAAAAAATGCAATCAAATACTGGGAGATGATAATTGGGTCTGTTGCGATGTGTGCGAATCGTGGGTACATTTTCAGTGCGCGGGTGTAAATCAGTCAATCGCGGATAAGAGCTGGAAGTGCGGTGACTGTCTAGCCGATTGGGACGGCACCGATGTAACATCAAAATCGGGAGTGTCGTTTAATGAATCGTCAGTGAGTAAAAGTAGTAGTCGTGCATCTCAACGATTGCAGCTCAGTCTGCAGCATCTAGAAGAGCAACGTAAGCTGAGTAAGTTGCGGGCGGAAGAGGAACTGCAGATGAAACAAAAAGAAGAAGATGAAGAAGCCCGGCTGAAGAAGCTGCAAATGGAAGAAGCAGCGAAGTTGAAGCAGCTGGATGAAGAGCAGGAATATTTGAAGCAGCGGTACACTCTGTTGATGCAGATAGCGGACGAAAAGGATGCATCTAGTAAGCGAAGTGGAGTCAGCGGAAAAAGTCGACGAACCGGAGTAAGCGTGAAAAGTAAACGTGACCAGTTGGAGAAGTGGTTGAAGGGAGCTGTGGTGGATGAAGTTGGACAGTCGAAGCCATCGTCGTCCGGAGATCAAGCTGCCCTGCCGGTTCATACAGTTTGTGAATCAGTTCAGCCGGTCGTTGTGACTAGAGAGTCGGAATTACCAGTAGTTTCATTGCCGAATAGTTCGTCGCAGTTTTCTGTTCCGTCGAACGTGAATCCACTGTGTCCTGCTTCGGGAACCATTGGAAATGTTCCAACGCTGGCGAAATCCTATGAACAGCTGTTATCTGGGCAAGGAGTTTCCATGGTGTCGTCTGTTCAGGCATCAGCAGCGGAACGTTTCGTTTCTTCAGTCCCGCAACGACCAGTAGCTTCGTCAGATATCAGCGCAATTCTTCCGAGATTGTTGGATATTCGAGTCGGAAACACCAATTCTGTGGCGGTGACGTTACCCACAGTCACTTTCGCTGCACGGGATACAGTAGTGTCCTCAGCTCCATGTACAGCATCGCAATCCTGTGTTGGTTCCAGCGGTCTGATGTCAACAGTTTACGGAGGTCATCCGTACTACACGGCCGCTCTAATGGCGCATCTAGCACCAACGAATGCAGTAGCTTCCGGAGATTTTGTTCGAATGAATTCATCGCAAAGCTGTTTCGGTAGTGTTCCACATCCAGGAGTTCCGCATAATTTAGCAGTTCTCCACGGGAATGCACCCTTAGGTTATTCGTCGACCTCTCCAGTAATGAATGCCTTTGGACCATCATCGGCTGGAGCCGGATTGCCGAATGCAACTCAATCGAGTCCTGCAGTGGGACCAACTAGTGCCCAACTTGCGGCGCGACAGGTAATGCCCCGTGAGTTGCCCAAGTTCAATGGCGATCCCCAGGAGTGGCCTATCTTCTACAGTTCCTTCAAGAACACTACGGAGGTATGCGGATATACCGATGCAGAGAATTTGGCCCGTCTACAGCGAAGTTTGGGAGGTTCTGCATTGGAAGCCGTACGAAGTCGCCTGCTGTTACCAGCGTCAGTTCCGTATGTGATTGAAACGCTCCACAAACTCTACGGGCGAGCGGAAATTCTGATCAGTTCGCTTCTGAAGAAAGTGAGGAACGTGCCAGCCCCCAAAGCGGAGAACCTGAGTTCGATTGTGGCTTATGGTTTGGCCATTCAGAACTTGGTCGACCACATCATCTTGGCCGATTAGCAAGCACATTTGGCAAACCCAATGCTGCTTCAGGAGTTGGTCGATAAGTTGCCCACATCTCTCAAGATGCAGTGGGGAACCTACAAGCAAGGCGTTGCTTATGTCAACCTGGCGACATTCAACGGTTTCATGGCAGGCCTTGTGAACTTAGCGTCGGAGCTCACTATCGACGTGGACTGCGCACAGAACCAGCATAAACAAGTTCGCGCGGAGAAGCCGAAGCCAAGGGAGAAGTTGTTCACTCACGCCAACGAATCGTCCGATGAAGCTAGGAAGGAAAAGGACACGTCGACAGAAAGGTCTGTTTCAAAAGCCTGCTCGTATTGCGGAAAGGACAATCATCAGATCCTGAACTGTTCCAGTTTCAAGTCTTTGGATATTGGAGCGAGGTGGAAAGCAATGCGTCAGAAGAATCTATGTCGTCTGTGTTTAGTACCGCATCGGAAATGGCCATGCCACTCGAAAAAGGAGTGTGGCGTAGATGGCTGTCGTTTTCGTCATCACATGCTGCTGCATAGTAACCAGTTTAGCCGAGGCGAATCCGCTGAGACAACGAAGCCAACAGAAGCGGTACAGCACAACTACCACCACACGAAGTCGTTTTCTTTCTTCCGTTATCTGCCAATCACGATTTACGGAGACGGAAAACAAGTAGAAATCTACGCGTTTCTGGACGACGGATCATCGTCGACGTTACTGGAAGAGGCAGTTGCAGTTCAGTTGGGGATTGATGGAGAGCCGGACAACCTTTGGTTAGGATGGACAGGGAAGATCAGCAGACAAGAGAAAAGCTCCAAAAGGGTCAACGTGGAGATTTCCTGAGCTGGGAAACAAAATACCTTCCAGTTGAGCAACGTACGGACGGTGCGTGAGCTAGGACTTCCCAGTCAAACGTTGAACTATTCCGATCTGTCAGCATCCTATCCACATATACAAGGTCTTCCCGTCAGCAGTTATGCGAATGCGAAACCCAGAATGATCATCGGCATCGAGCACGTTCATCTCCTTACCAGTCTGAAGCTTCGCGAAGGCGGCAGAAGCGATCCAGTCGCAACGAAAACTCGTCTCGGCTGGTGCGTCTACGGAAGAAATTCTGGAAGTGAAGGATCCGTGGAACAGCTAAATCTGCACGTCGAACAGGAGATGAGTAATAGTGATCTGTACGACTCGATGAAGAAGTTTTTCGCCATCGAAGAAGCTGTGGTCACGAAGCATCTAGAGTCCGACGAAGATCAACGAGCGCGCAGCATTTTGGAGACAACTACAATTCGCCGAGGATCAAGAATCGAGTCTGGTTTACTGTGGCGAAAGGACAATATCCACTTTCCCGAGAGCTACAAGATGGCGATGAACAGACTCCTGGGGTTGGAGAAGCGCCTGTCCAGAGATTCGGAACTTCGACAGAGAGTGAACGAGCAGATCAAAAGCTTCGAGCAAAAGCAGTACATCAGTAAAGCATCACAGGAAGAAGTTAGCAGTCTGGATCCTCGACGAGTCTGGTATTTGCCGCTGGGAGTGGTGATCAATCCCAAGAAGCCAGGCAAAATTCGGATGGTTTGGGATGCGGCCGCGAGAGCTTATGGAGTCTGCTTCAACGATATGCTGCTGAAGGGTCCGGATTTTCTCGTACCGCTAGTAAACGTTTTATTGCGATTCAGACAGGGGAAAGTCGCCGTGTGCTCCGATATTCGGGAAATGTCCCTCCGAATCCTCATCCGTGATGAAGACAGATGGTCGCAGTGCTTTCTTTGGAGAAGTAGTCCGGAGGAAGAAGTACAAGTATACGTGATTAACGTGGCGATGTTCGGTGCAACCAGCTCGCCATGTACAGCGCAGTTTGTGAAGAACTGGAATGCTTCTGACTACAGCGAACGGTACCCCAGAGCAGTGGAAGCAGTGACCAAGAACCACTACGTGGATGACTTCCTCGACAGCGTCAACTCGGTGGAAGAAGCAGTACAGTTGGTACAGCAAGTTAAGGATATCCATGCAGCAGCCGGTTTCCAGTTTGGGAAGATACTGTCCAACGAGCAGGAAGTGCTAGACCGACTAGGAGAGACGAGTACAGCGATCAGTAAACCACTGCCAGTAGACAAAGACCGAACATACGAACGTATTCTGGGCGTCACATGGATTCCGTCGGAAGATGCCTTCACATTCAATAGCCAGGGATTAGAGGAAGTTCTAGGTGACGATTGGGCGATACCAACGAAGCGCCAAGTCCTGCGTATTGTGATGAAGCTCTACGATCCCTTGGGATTCATCGCACACTTCGTCGTCCAAGGGAAGATTCTGATGCAGGAGATTTGGCGGACAGGTACAAACTGGGATGAGCCTATTGCGGAGCAACCACGCGAACTTTGGACAAGGTGGATGGAGCAGTATCAGCAGATCAAAGAAGTAAACGTTCCGCGCTGCTTCTTCAAAGATTTCTGCCCACAGCAAGTCAGCGATATTCAGGTCCATGTGTTCACGGATGCTAGCGTGTCCGCCTGTGCGTGTGTGGCCTACCTTAGAATCACAGTAGATGGAGAAAGTCAGTGTTCGCTGATCGCAGCAAAAACTAAAGTTGCGCCTCTTCGAGCACTTTCTATTCCACGTTTGGAATTACAGGCTGCCATGATGGGTTCCCGTTTACTACAAAACATCTGCTCGGCCCTAACCATCAACATTCAGAGGCGTTTCCTGTGGTCAGATTCAGCAACAATTCTTGCTTGGCTTCGCTCCGATACTCGTCGGTATTATCAGTTCGTGTCTTTCCGTGTTGGTGAAATCCTGTCGCTGACTAGTGTGGATGAATGGCGCTACGTTCCTTCTCGCGAAAATGTAGCGGACGATGCCAAAAAATGGAATAGGGGGCCTTCATTCGACCCGAGTTGCCGTTGGTACCAGGGTCCAGCATTTCTACAAGATCCGGAAAGTCAGTGGCCTACGGAACGGCCAGGAGATACAGCGGAAGCAGATGTGACAACTGAAGAAATTCGCCTCGTTGCAGTACACCGAACAGTAGCGGAAGTGATAGATATTGAACGATTTTCCAACTGGAACCGACTGCTACGTGCGACAGCATATGTTCACCGAGCTGTAGCAGTATGGAAGCATTCAACGAGCGGGACAAGATCGCTTAAAGTTCTGAGCCAGAGTGAATTTGCGAAAGCTGAAGAAACACTTTGGCGACAGGCGCAAGCACAGGCGTATCCGGAAGAAGTTAAGCTGTTGGAAGAAGGACAAAGTGTGACAAAAGGCAGTTCAGTTCGTGCGCTGTCTCCATTCCTGGACGAAAAAGGATTTCTACGGGTTGGCGGCAGAATCGAACAAGCTCCATCGATTTCATGCGATGCGAAGCATCCAGTCGTGCTACCGAGAAGTCATCGGATCACATACCTCGTTGTGCTCAGCTTCCACCAGCAGTTCCTGCACGCGAACACCGAGACAGTGTGCAACGAATTGAGGCAACGGTTCTACATTCCGAGGATGCGAACAGTAGTGCGGAGCGTATGTCGTAGCTGTCAGTACTGCAAGATTAAGAAAGCAGCACCAGTTCCACCGATCATGGGACCGCTTCCGAAGGTTCGTTTGACTCCCTTCATTCGTCCGTTAACGTACGTCGGCGTTGACTACCTGGGTCATTTCGAAGTGAAAGTCGGTCGCAGTATTGTGAAGCGGTGGATCTGTTTGTTCACGTGTCTCACAGTTCGAGCAGTTCATCTGGAGCTAGCACACAGTCTGTCAACGAAGTCTTGCGTAATGGCGTTCAGGCGTTTCGTTAATCGGCGAGGAGCTCCGCTGCAAGTATTCTCGGACAACGGTACCAACTTTGTGGGAGCCAGTCGTCAGTTGTCAGAGGAGATCCAGAGGATTAGAACCATCAACGAGGATTGTGCGGCTACGTTTACTAACGCCCGTACGCAGTGGCACTTCAACGTTCCTGCAGCTCCGCACATGGGAGGACCGTGGGAGCGGATGGTGAAGTCTGTAAAAGTAGCAATGGCATCAATATCCGACAGTCCGCATCATCCGAGTGACGAGGTGTTCGAAACCATAATGCTGGAAGCAGAGGGGATCGTTAACAGTCGTCCACTGACCTACGTTCCCTTAGAAGTAGCCGATCAAGAAGCGCTCACTCCGAATCACTTCTTGCTGTACGGTTCGAGCGGCATAAAGCAGCCTACAGTCGATCAGTCAGTCAGTCTTCGAGACAGCTGGTCAGTCGCTAGGAACATCGTTGACGAATTCTGGCGCAGATGGGTGTTGGAGTATTTGCCGATGTTAACAAGGAGGACGAAGTGGTTCGAGAACGTGAAACCTTTGGAGCCTGGTGATCTAGTCGTGATAGTAGATGAACAGACACGAAACAGTTGGGAAAGAGGAAGGATTCTGGAGGTCTTTCCGGACAAATCAGGCCAAGTTCGACGTGCAGTAGTACAGACAGCTCGAGGAGTCTTCGCCAGACCGGCAGTGAAGCTGGCAGTCCTGGATGTGGCGAGCAACGATAAGAAGGCGGATGGAGTCGCACCGGAAACGAAAGTGGTTCACGGGGCGGGGAATGTTACCGGCAACACTGTTGACCGCGAAACGATGGTGAAACCACCGTCCGTTCCCTCGTAACTGAGCGGCTTTCGCCGAGTGGACTGACAGATCAGACAGCAGCTGATAGAACAAAGACAGACAGATTCATTTAGATTTTGCTAGTACACAATTAGGCAGCGTTTTTGGCAAGCAAGTGAATTCAGTGGATTATTTCGATAGTTAAAATCAGTAAAATTACAGTAGTTTCGGACAAAGTCAGCACCGCACAGTAAGGAAAAAATCCAGTTAGTCAAGATTGTACTGTCCACGTTATTCCCGGTTACCGACACACCAGAAAAGTGACCGAAAAATACCGAAATTGTAAGTATTTACTGTTAACTGATAACTGACAACCCACCAAACTCGACTGAATTTGATTAAATAAAATTACAGCTTTGTAGCTGCTAAGTTTGCAACTGAAAGAACGGTGTTTGTTCTGACGATCGGGAACAGTATCTTTGATAGTTTTTGAGATATTCAATAATTTGTTTCAACTCAAGCTGGACACTTGCTTCCTTGACAGTAAAATTGAGCTGTGAAATATTTTAGTTCGTAACTGAAATTTTCAAAGAAATAAAAAAGTATTGAAAATAGAACTTTGTCACCTTTAAAGAAAACATGTATTTTATCATATATAATAACTTCGTAGAACATTTAAAAATTCTTAAGAATGTCTGAAAAAAGTTACAATGAAAAAACTGATATTTAGGGGTCGTTTTCAGGAAATGACCCACATCTTTCAAAATGGAGCAACAGTGCGATCGCTCGAGGGTTAATATACTTGATTGATGTTTTTTTTAGAAAATAATCTTGTGTCCGTGCTTACGGACACTTAAAAATTTTGAGAAAACTTGAAAATTCAGCTTTTTTTTCATTTTTTAAGGAATAACTCCATAGATTTTGCATTTTTCAAACATGTCCTACAACAATAAAAATATTTCACTCTACGCACAATAAAGCTTAGGCATTACTTTTAATTATACTTAAATTGAATTGTTGCTTCAAACATATCCTAGTATAATTTGTGCGACTTGTTTCGGCTATTGTAAAAAAATAGTTTTTGGAAAACATTTTTTTTTAATTTGAATGGATTCCAAAAGTCAATATTTGAAACTAAAACTATTGATTGTCTGATACATACGTATAATATTATTATATTTATTATTTACATTCATGAATATATATTTTTTAAATTTTTATCTGCTGTAATTTTTTACATAGAAGAAAAATTGTTAAACAAGGTTTTTGAAAAATAGTGCAATTTGTGCAAAACGTTTAAAGGTACTTGTAAGGCATGGTTTTCCAAACTGTGGGTCGCGACCCCCCAGGGGGGTCGCCGGCCTTTATCTAGGGGGTCGCGAGGGACAGTAAAATATTTAACTGTAACAGAGATCAAATGAGGGAATTGCTATGGGGGGTCGCGAAAAATACGTGTGCTGGCAAAAGGGGGTCGCGCGACCTGAAAGTTTGGGAACCTATGCTGTAAGGAATGTTCCGCCACTAACAAACCAAGAGTCAAATGTAACTTTTGATCGCCGTAATTTGATGTTAATATATATATATATATATATATATATATATATATATATATATATATATATATATATATATATATATATATATATATATATATATATATATATATATATATATATATATATATATATATATATATATATATATATATATATATAAATGCAGTGGCATACGTGGGACCGCGCATAACTTGCGAACGGGTGGTCCAATTTGGGTCGTCTAAGTTTTGTTCTGTTAGTTTTCACCCAAGGAAGGTTTATGAGGCCTAAAACATGGGAAAATTGAGAGTTTTTGAAAATCGGGTTTTCATACATTTTGAACGGGGACTTGGGCGCTTGGCTAGGGACTTGAAACGTCAAAAAACGCAGTAGGCAAGACAAAGTTTGCCGGGTACAGCTAGTAGGGTAAGAAATCAAACTTTGAACTAGTCAAATTGTAATCTTAATTTGAACCATTTCAAAATTCATTAAAACGACGTATTTTTAGGCAAATATTGTCCCGAAAAAGATGGTAAACAGCTTCCCGTAATATAACCTGATAACATGGACTTTAAAAGCATTGTAAAATGCGTTTTTGTCATGGAAAACAGGCAATTGAAAAATCACTTAGATTCCACCCATTTCCCCCCAGATAAAGCACATTTTCGGTGCACTCGTACAGCTCATGCATTGTATCACACGCAATAAGTGAACACGTCAAATGAAAGCTTATTTATCGTAGAATCGACCAACCGAATAATATTCAGCATTATTTGTCATAAAATTATCAAATTTAAGCAATTCTTACTTTGAGAATCTTATCTTGAATTGAACCATTTGAAATCTAGCTTTGAACTAGTGAATGGGGGCGAGCTTCCAGTGTTGGCCTGCAGACTGCGCTAGTGGTTGCTTTGTTTACTCTTGGGCGATGGAAAATTCCAAATTTAGTTTTCGAATTCCTGAAGGATTCCGAACATTCTGAGCTGAAATTCCACTGCCTAATGAAAAAGAGTTATGAGAATTAGCAGATCCATGTGATTTTTAGTTGTTTAGCATGAAATTGGCTGTTGCGGGAATTGCTCGAGCTGCTGCCGCCACTAGTTCAAATCTAGATTAAAATTGGTTCAAATTATGATTACGATGGTTCAAATTAAGATTAAAATCACTATTGACAAATAATTGAATTTCTCAATGAAATTTGGTGCAAATATTAACTTTTTGCCACTTTACGGAAAGCTTATACCCGTGGCTTTCATATACGTGAGACCTTACCGTAGTAAATTATTTCCATGTGGATGAAAAAATCGATCAAAAGTGCCGCTGCTTCAGAAAGCCGCAATTTGGTTCAATTCATGATTACCTACCCTATATATATATATTAGAGCAGGATATGTGTGAAAATAGAGTTTATTCTTGCATACATTCCGAAATGGGGGCACTGCTTATAATTTCTGGAACGGTCTATGTTGATTCAAGATCGCACAGTAGTTCCGGCAAAGTTGCAACACTCTGTATTAAAACTTCTTCACACAAGTTTAAAGTTAAAACAGTGTGCTAGAAGGTCGGTTTACTGGTTGGAAATCAAACCGATATTGAAAAATTGTGTAAACCATTGCCGAATTTGTAGTAAAATGTCTGTTGTTTCAAAGAACTCATCAAAAACCAGCTGGATTCCAACAAGTCGTCCTTCTAGCCTTTAGTAGGATCCATGCAGATTTATTCTACCTTCAGCAAAAAGTTTCCCTACAAGTCGTCAGCCATTTAGAAACAGCTGAACGTGGATTACATAAGATACGGTACCGATGCTACTAACGTAAAAAGCAAATTCATGGGCTTGTTGGCAAGGTTTGGTCCTCCTGACGTCATTGCGGCCGATGGATGGTTTTGAAGAAATGTCTGCTTGATCCTAATATGAGAGGATTTTAGATATTGAAGATCAAATTTCATACTTTTTGATTAATTATCGAAACATTTGCTAAGAAGACAATAAATTTTCTTCTGGAAAGCTGCCTAAATTTACACCTAAAACGATACTGGATGTACCTAGTCAACCTAAAAAGCAGTTTTAAGAAACAATTGACAACTCAGACTGGTGAGGATTGATAAGAGACAATCAAAATGACATACCTACGATTTTGTTTTATATTGCGCAAAAAAGATTTCATAAGATGTCTTATAAAATGATATCATAAGATTTTTTTTATGGAAATCAAAACTTTTTCTTATGTCGAAATTTCATAAGACAAACTTATGACCTTCTTAAGATCAGTTTTCGCAGTGTATGATTTGCAAAACATTTCAGGCCAAACATGTCTAAAGGTCCAATCTGCAGAAGAGAGGCTCTCTTTGGTTTCCCTCTCTTTCGTTAATATATCAGCTGTTTATTTGTATTTTGATTGTCCCCTTGCATTGAACGACTGTCAAAACAATCGTCTTTTGATTTGTACTGCAAAAATAGTTGAAAAGTGTACCATTACATTGCAATAATTAAAAGAGAAAGTGAACAAAGAGAGCCTCTCAAATGCAGATAGGACCTATTGAAATGTTTGGCCTGATTTATACTTTGCAAATGCTGGAAAAGGGATCATTTTCAAGTCATGCAAGGCTGTCGCAAATCAAATGTAACTGTTTTTGAAACTAGTAGAGGAACAACAATACCGGAATGCAAAAACAAAGTCAAATTATTTTTGATTTTGGTTAATCTTATCGTAAAATTTTCTGTGTGTACTATACACATGTTGGGATTATAAATTGAATATCCCAAAATCCTAAGACCGTTTCGACCTTGAATTGATATGAATTGAATGAAGTTTTAGCAATTTGAATAAACATTCAAAGTAATTCGCTTAAATTTCGCTAAGACCGGCTAAGACCTCAATTACACAGGGTCAAATATTTGACAAGAAATGAACTAAAGGTCCTATTACACATGACACATGTTTTGACCAAGCAAGCCCAACAAAAGGCAAATACAACGGACTACAATGAAAAATAGTTGGCATTACGACGAACGGTCTAATGACACCCTAAGGATCCAACATCTGTTTGCACTAATGAAAATTCGATCAAGTCAAACAAGATGTTTGAGCATTGCTTTCTTTTAGGTCAAATATGTATTTGATTTTGTGTAGTGGGATTTTAACTTCCCAGAAACTGGACATAGATTGCGGCCAGATTTTTAGCAGACCAGAGGCTCTCAAAGCGAGTCAAAATAACATTGATGATTAACTGTAGTAGGTAAAACAAAGAATCCACAGTACATATAGGACTCACCGTGCTCGATTGCATTCACTCTTCTGTTGGTAATTTTGATGACTTCGTCCAAAGTTACGAAAGACGTCTGCAGCGACGCGAGCTCTACCAGTAGTTTGACGGCGCTCTGGTAGTTCTTCTTCAGCTTCTGCATCTGCTGACCACCCTTGGCCAGACCCGTCAGCTCGTAGGTATCGCTGCCATCCTGGTAGGACTCGAACACGGGCAAAGTTACACCCGCGACGTTGTCCTTCTTGGTGCGGATTTTGATCTGAGCCTTGGTAACGTTCTGCAGTACCACCTGATTGAAATCTCCGGACAAGAACTTGGCCTCGGCCAGCGAAAAGGCAGCCTCCTTCATCACCTCACCCATCAGCGTCTTGGTCTGAAATGGACGGAACACCAGGAACGGTAACATACCTAAACTATGAAACCTAGCTGCTGTCGAATACATACCTCGATAATTTTGCTGAGAATCATACGGAATCTCATCTGGAGGGCATCGGCCTTCTTCTTCAGCAACCCGTGACCTTTGTGAGCTCCAGCCAGACGAGCCTTCATCTGCATCTGGGCACTGCACAAAAATAAACAACATTATTCAATTCGCTCTCATCCACATTCCATGTATTCAACTATCGGAAACCTACCCTCGGGATGGGAAAATCGGAATTCGATCCTTGGACGACATTTTTGCAAGTTTTCCTCGGTTCTTGAAACACCAATCAACCAACCAGCGCAAAACGGGTCACAAGATCAAAGTGAATTTTTGTGTTTTCAATGTTTGACACATGTCATGTGATTTTGATGGATCGCTACTTTTGAAACTTGACGCTGAAGGCCAAACAGGCGCTGTTTCTGTTTACAGTATGGACACACTTCGGTGAACAGCCGCTTGTAAAGTAGCGCCACATTTTCATGTCGTGGTGGAATCAGAAACTAGCTTTTAGTAAATGCCACAGAGAACAGACGTTTATGCACGAACAAAAATACTTCATCGAAATCGAAAGACAAATTAAACGGAAGCTAACGATCCCTCCGCATCTGGTGGCAGGAATAAGAACCCTATGAAAACGTGACTCCGCCAAAATTTCACATGGCGCAGCATAGGCAAAGTGCTCAAGTCGTCAAATTTTACTCATTTTTTGCTCTAGAAGTTGCTATTTTCCATTTGCAACGGCTTCCATTATCATCATTCTTGATGCCCACGCCGACAGACACCGGATTGGCCAGCAAACAAAAAATCCGGAAGATTGCCCGCCGGAGGCATAGCAAGAGCTCCTCAAATTAATCACATAAGTTGTTCGTAAGTACCTACCGGATCTAAGCGCATCTGAAAGAGAATTAGATTTTCTTTTCAAAAAGTGCTCGTTTGTTTCTCTACGATGCGGAATTCGATATGAAAAAGTGAAAAAAGTGCAGTTTGCCTATGCTGCGCAATTGCAAATTTTGGCGGAGCCCCTCTTTTCATAGGTTTCTCATTCCTGCCACCAGATGCGCAGGGATCGTTAGCTTCCGTTGGAGTTGTCTATGGCCGCTTCCGCATATCTCTATAATGTAGGATTACTAGTTTTACCTATTGAATTTTTCATTTTTCCATATAAACGATGACCCACTCTAATGTTCATGTTCGTTTGTTCTGTGCTATCGTCTTTTATCTGTGATTTGGAAATCCACTTAAAAACTAGCGCCACATTTTCGTGCAGTGGCAGGATTGAAGTTTTGCGCAACCAACCGCCCAAAAGGACTAAAACGCAATCAGTGTGTTTAGTTTGACATGTTTTGATTAGAAGGAAAATCGAAATCGCTCACCTTTCGCCATATTCGCAAAAGTTTTGTTCGGAGAATGTTGGACGTGTTTTAAAAAGTGAAATTCGTGAAATTTGTATTTATTTCATTTAGAAAACAGCTGGTAAGTTGTGTTTTTGTTTCCTCGTCGGCCAGATGAACAACAGTGATAATTGACTGGATTCATTATTGTCGCGTGACCCCGTTTCAGAGGAATACTGCAGCAGGATGAATGAGCTTCGTCACAAGCCGAAGGAAAATTTCACCAGTTACGTCAAGGAGGTAAACAAAAATGTTTTATGGTTTATTATTCCCTGGAAATGCACTCAAAATGAAATGTTGATTGATAATTTAATCGATTAACTCTACAAAAATTGAACATTAAAATCGTTCTCGGTTTCAATCTAGAAGAAACATTCCAGTTCAATATCTTCATTGGAGTTGATATGAATTTTAGTTAGTCTAGAGCCTATCTGGGGGGTCTGCCTAGATGTAAACGATTGACCTAATTTGAGTACCTTACTGATTTTCCCTTTTGCTGCCCCGCTGGGTTTTTCTCAGTTATTATTTAAAAATAACTTCTTAGTCGCTGTCCATAAACTACGTAGACTCAATTTTGGCAATCTCACCCCCTCCCCCCTCGTAGACTTTCGTCCATACAAAATTTTCGAAATTTGTAAGGACAGTAGACTTTGACCAGACCCCCCCCCCGTCCACCCCTCTCAGAGTCTACGTAGTTTATGGACAGGCCCTACCTACTATAATTAAAATGGCGTGCAATGTCTCAATAGTTTGTTAAACTCATCAAACGTGTGAAAAAAAATGTTTTTTTCCGGTTCCTTGACCTAAGCTAAAGTTTTGTATCTAGCAGGCTATCGTTCTCTAATAAATTACAATTACAATTTAATTCAATACATATTTAAATTTGATTACAGTTTTATTCAATATTTTTTAATTTTCTTGTAGTAAAAAATAATTTATGCTGATTTAGATTGCAAGGCACTATCACCAAAACACCCAACCTATGCTTCTAAAACATACTGGAAAAACTTGTAATTAGAAGGCACGAAATGTTGCTAATTATTGACAAATTGAGAGATGAAATTTGTGAAAAAAAATCGCGTTCTGGTGGGATTCGAACCCACGAATCTGTATTCGCTAGATCGGCGCTTTAACCAACTAAGCCACATAACAGGTAATGGTTCTGCGGAATAGAAAGCCAAACTGACTCCGAAGCCGCACCGTGAACACTCCTATTTCACAAACTCATCTCTCTTTCGGCTTAGATGTCAATCCACAACACACTCCTGTTTGTGCCCACTAACTACAAGTGAGAGCGAATTATTTTTATGAAGCCGAGACTTACTCTCGTACTCCACATACCTAGCCACCAGGCAGCTTCACCACGGATCTTCAGAATACTCCTGATGCTGTACGTACTTGTGCTTGACGTACTCGGTCGTCTCTCCCGGATATAACGCTTTCTACACGTCCGCGAACCCACTGATGACGCGCCGTTCCACTAACAAAAAGAACCATGCAGATCACCAACTTTCATGTCCCGCGTTTCCGCAAACCATTTGCTCCTGCGGGTAATGACCAGTGCGTACTCCTTTACCCACCTATGTCAGAACTCGTCGCAAATCGATTAGGCCAGTTTCCCCGAACGTCAGTTCCCCGAATGACCCGTTTCCCCGAAAAGACTACATTACATTCTTGTTCGAAATGATCACTTGCCACAACGTGTTTGTGATCCTGGGGACTTGGTTATTCCAAAAGTTAACTGAGCATAATTTGACAAGTCGTTAGAGTCAATTTAGTTCTAGAAAGAACGAGAAGATTTTTTTTATATGTATTAACGAGATTTTTAGCCCTAGGCTAGTTTATCTCGGCTACAACGAGCAGAAATGAAAGAAGGAGTCATATTACCATTCTTCATTCAGCAGAGTTCCAGCAGGTCCGAGGAGCAAAAGAACTTAAAAGAACCGCCTATAAAATAAAGAAGAGTGTGATTCGGGGAAAAGGATCAGTCGGGGGAAATGGCATTCGGGGAATTGGCGTTCGGGGAAACGTCATTCGGGGAATCGACATTCGGGGAAAGTAGCACAACCGTATGGCAATGACTGATTCTTACGAACATTTTCTCCGGTGTGGCTGGCGAGTTGGAGAGGGTAGAAGTGTTATAACTGACAAAACAAACAGTCGGACGCTCTTATTTCTATGACTTGCTTGTTATTTTGTGGATTATTACTTTTTGGTTTTGGAAGGTACCTATACGATTCACTATTATGCCTTATTTTTTTTATTTTGCATCCGAATAGCACTGATATTGTCAAGTCTGTACCAATACCCTAATCCCACACCAAAATACCCTTTTCCTATCCCATGGCGTTTGTGTGGTCAGCAAAGACTATTCATTACCCCTCCTTATCATCGGCTTTGGACTGACTTGCGCTCTCATTGCGCCACCAAATGCTGCAAAATGAAAATGAAAAATGAAAACTTGAGTAAAACTTGGTACTGAACATTATTTAACATCCACAGGGTTTTAACGAAAGTTTTGCATCGGACGAATTCAAACCAAAATTATTGTCAGGTAAGTCGCCTGTAACATTGTGCAACCATAAATTCAAATTAGCCAATTTCACATTGACCGGTTCAACCGGTTCAAAATCCGTCACCCTAGAATAAGGAACTCTATGTCTTTCATAGGTGAAATTGAGGCTGCCCGAGTTAACAATGTGTGCATGTACACAACACATTGCATTAAAGATAATAAAAACATCGATGAGAAGGAAGGAGCCATCATCATTACCAACTTTCGCCTTTCCTTTTTATGCATTGAAAGCGAGGCTGAAGAGGTAATAATGACCATAGAGTAGCATAGAACATAATTTTCAAACATGATGTGTTGTTCTGTTACAGCTCTCAGCCTACCAGAAAAACACATTCCTCGGTAAATACGATGTGTCTTTACTGAATATAGATAAAATATATCAGGTAACAGACAAGAAAAAGCGTGTGGTAAATCCACAGTCAAAAAACAGCAGTAAGATTGAGATTATCAAAATCGTATGTAAGGTTAGTAACTGCCCTGGAACTGGAACGGCTTGAAATTGAATATAATTATTAACTAACCTAAAATTTTCTCCTCACAGAATTTTAGAATATTTACCTTTGGGTTCAGAAAAGCTGGCGTAGGGAAGGGAAAATACGTTGCTGATGCATTAGTGAAATTTGCTTTCCCCGCAAAACACAGTCTTCTGTTCCTTTACAACTACAAGTATGAAAAGAAAATTTGTTTGTCAAACCCTCAGCTATCTCCACTAACCTGTATTGGTGTTTTGTAGAGAGAAGTATTATCATTCGAGCCGATCGGTTTGCATGTTTAACAAGAAATGTGACTGGGTCAACGAATTGAAACGATGTGGCGCCGAGTCCGGATGGAGAGTATTTTCCAAGGATAACATGGAAGTCAACAGCACCCTGCCCATGCATTACGTAATACCTAAGCATTTAACGGATATCGAATACCTCAACAATTCCAAGAGCTTTAGGAATTGTCGTTGTGCAATATGGGTAAGTAAGATCTATCTTTGGCATTGTCCATAAACCATGTAGACACATTTTTGGTCATCTTAGACACCCCCTTTCCCCTCGTAGACTTCTGTTCATACAGCATTCTTCAAAAGTATGATTATTTGCTATCATTTCAAAAACATTAATCGAAACTGGCAATACTTAAACACAATAATTTATTTTAGGTTTGGAGTATTCAAAATGCTGCACTGGTACGGATGGCGGAACTGAACCCGGAAATTGCCAGCTCTACCATTGAAAACACAATGTTGGAACACGTGCGCAGATGTGATCCTTCAAAGAAGCCCATACATTTAATGGAGCTTACCAAACTACTTCCCAGTATTCAAGATGTGAACCTGAGTTACCTCAATCTGAGAAAACTGTGCATACCGGAGAACGACCGGGAATTCATGGTTAGTAATCTTAATGCAGGTGATCAAGAACAATAAACGCATGACTTATTTTCATCATTTCAGCAACAAGACTCCAGGTTTCATTCACTACTCGACAAAACCTACTGGCTCCTATATGTATCGGTGTGCCTGAAGAATTCGGTAGAAGCCGCTAAAATGTTAATTAGTGGCCGCACCGTAGTGTTACAGGAAATCAGTGGCCGAGACATGTGCAGTGTTATATCCAGCTTGGTGCAACTGTTGCTCGATAATAGCTTCCGAACAATCACCGGTTTTCAGACATTGATTCAAAAGGAATGGGTCAACTTGGGACATCCTTTCAGCGATCGTATCGGGCACATCTACAACGGAAACTCGATTGAGCGGAGCCCGCTGTTTTTACTTTTCCTGGACTGTGTTTGGCAACTGTTGCAACAGTTCCCGGAAGAATTCGAGTTTTCCGAAACTTTTCTCACAAGTTTGTGGGACTCAGTGTTCCTTCCTGTATTCGACACATTCATGTTCAATTCGGAGACTGAAAGGCAGATTGCTCAACTGAATGACCGTATTATTTTGAGGCCTGTCTGGGACTGGGGTGAACAGTTCAGCGACAGAGACATAGCACTGTTCTCTAACCCGCTGTATAAAAAACCTCCGGACACGGGACACGCGCTTGAGAAGAAGCTAAGATTACCACCGACGGCGTTTCGTCTTCCTTGTATCGACGATTTGAAAGAAAGCAATAATTTGGCGATGCATCATCCATCGGAAACGATTGCGTCAGCTCTTAGACCTTCCACCAAAACATCTGACTCTCAGCAGCAGAATACTGCTTCGGTAAGTAAATCTGAATATTTTCCTTTAGTTGTAAAATTTGTTCATGTCTAAAACAAATCATCTATTTCAACATTGACTCCATACTCCCATTAATTGGGGTAAGAGTCCAGGAAAGCAAAATGCCGAACGTACCCTGCTATGTAGCAATATTCTAAACTTCGCGATGAAGTTAGACAATATGTTCGTCAGTTGTTGAAATCGAAAATAACGCTGCTCCATTACTGTATACAGTTTTCAGGCGCAAGTTTCGAACGACAAACATGTACTGCACCGAAAACGAGGGTACACAATAAACATCCTCATCCCCCTTCCGATGGCTGATACTGCTGGCAACTGAATTAAGTTCTAGCGTGGTACCCTCTGTAAGAGAAGCCGCTCGTGTTTCAATAATCGCTCACGAGCGTATAAAACCTTATGCAAATGTTGAGAACCATTGGATTGGGTCTCATGCTCTCGTCGTTCTGCGTGCTCGCCGATAGCATTTCGTTATGCCTTTGGTCGATGCACAATCGCACGCAGAGATTAATTAGAAGTAATGTAGTAGTAACGTATCGTCAGTTGTAATGTATATTTTATAGTGTAAATAAAGTATGTTTTAATGTGTTTTTTCGCTACACCTGGGAGTTTAAATAGACTGTCATGTCTCCCGGCCACCCCGAACTCCAGGTCGTAACAGTGGCGACGAGAAATCGTGCGTGCGGTGAGGACCCGCGACACGTTAAGTTTTCCGCGGCGGAGAAGATGGCCGACGGCAACACGATGGACTTCGGGTGGAGTGAACAAGCCCAGTGCCAGCATTCAGCGTCAATGGCTGGACAGGATCTGCACCAGCGTCAGGTGGATCAGCGGCTGTATTCGTCATTTCCGTCATGGCCCGGGGAAATGCATCCTCATCAGCATCAGCAACAGCATCAGCATCAGCAACAGCAGAAGCAAGCAATAAAAAACCCTATTGTCGTACCTGCACCACCCGACGGCAGTAGTGATGAGGTTTTCGAACACGCTCAGCAGAACGAGTGTGCAGCAGAGGTGTGCAAGTCGTCCGATGTAGGATCACTTCGGGAAGCAGAAATTATTTTCGATAAGCACCCACCGATCGGCGCGAATGAGTCGGATCGAAAGTTCGTACAATACTTTCTGGATCGACATGGGCATCGGATGGATTTGACACGTGGACGTGGCTCAGGTTTTTCTTATTAAAATAGCTAAAGAAGGTGATCTACAATTTATTTGATAACTCATGAAGCAGCAGCTGGAGACAGTTAAATTTTTGGCCAACACATGTCAATACCACTAGCATCGATATTTATTATGGGGAAAAGAAAGTGGGCTAACTCGGGGCTTTTGTTATACACTAGTATGAAATCATCACAAAAATAAATGAAAATTGACAGTTGAAATCGATTTTTTGAACTCCAAACATGATGTGAAACAATTTTCTGACTATTTTTCAATGTAACATGCCTGTTTAATAACTGAGGCATCCTACACACTACTCAAACCGTTTGACCAACATTGCCACCGCCTCCAGGTTGGTCGAACCAGCGAATGTTTCTACGGTTTCTACAACCGTATGACGAGCTGCCAAATCGTGTTGCACCAACATGTCACTTTGGTTGCTTCAACATACTTTCCCATATGAAATCGCACTATGGACTTATCCACCGATGAACCGAATTCATCGCGGACCGAGAATTTTGACACTAGAGCGGGGTCTGTTCCAATCAGAATCGTCCAATTATGATTGGAAACGGCCCCGCTCTAGTGTCAAAATTCTCGGACCGCGATGAATTCGCTTCACCGGTGGATAAGTCAATGTTTGTGCAACAACACTACACACGGTACAATCGGTTCGTCAAACATTGGCTCCGCCCACCGTTGGATTGGGTAAAATCAAACTGGTTTGATTTTTGTCGACCAAACCGTCAACCGTCAAATCGGATTGACGAACTGCCAAATCGGTTCGTCAAACAGTATCACACACGGTCAAACTTAGCACCAACTTCAACACCAACCAGGGGGCGGAGTCAATGTTGGTCAAACCGTTTGACAGGTGTGTAGGGTGCCTCAGGCGCACCACAAACCTTGGCACAAACATAATAAAAATAATATTTGGTGCTTCTTCGGCCAGTATATTTTATGATAATGTATATCTAGATATGCTATTTATATTGATTTGGACCCTACGTCTTTACAATGTTGCATATGAACAAATAATTACTAAATAATTGTTTGTAAGCTTCAACAGTAATACTGACTTAGGGGCTGTCCATTAACCCTTCAGCGCGCGCGCTGTTGTAAAAAGTACAACACCACCAAAAAACCTCGCTTTCCGTATACAGCGCGAGCGCGGTGCAGTTTCGGTTGCTTGATGGCGCGCGTCCTGGAAGGTTAATTACGTAAGGGTTTTGTTTATTTGTTTATTTGTTTATTTGTTGTGTGTGCATCAACAGGCAGCAACCTGCCCCAATGATGTTTGGTGTTAAAATTATATACATAATACAAAGAGAAATATGCTAGCAAACGAAACAAAAGACATGTCAAAAGATAAAATACAAGCTTAAATTCTAACACAGACGTAGTCAATAGTTTCTACTGTTAAAAAACGAAGAGAATCTCCGGCGAAGAGTTTCCCGGGCCAGATGGAAATCGAAGATTGATGCGACTCTGTTGAAAATCCGTTGCAACCCGTGGATAGCGCCGGGGGGGGAGTTGGAGAAATCTTACGTTCCATACAAAAATATTTGAATGGATTGGTAGGGTTCGACTGAATGGGATAGTTATGCTACGGAAACGGCTAAGCAGTCTCGAGGAAATCAAACGATACTATTTGATTTTAACCAACGTTTCAACCACTTTTTTGGTCTTTTTCAGGGGTTCTGGAAAGTTTATTGTATAGTTTTTTGTACTTTGAAATTAATGAATCTAACTTACAATCGCTATTATCGTTTTTCGTCAAATGTTCTGCATAGAACTGTCGGGGTCTGGTTAACTATTTTGTACATCGAGCTAAAGCAATTAATGTATCTTGGTCGATTACACATATTGGTTTGGACGTAACGTGATGAATTAGTGATTCGTTGCTAATTGTTAATTTCTCGTCACTAAATTCTTCAACTTGTTTTAGGCACTGTTTAGTTTTCTGTTTGCAACTTACACTATTGGAGAAAAGCTTCATCGACAGTAATAGAGACAAAACCCACCATTTTCAATTTACCAGTTGCAAACAGAAAGAGACACAAACAACCTTAGCAGGAACTTTTTGACTCTGCAATTTATATAGTTTTGGAGATCCTCTAGAATTCAGTCGAATATTCTATTCAAGATCTTCAGTAAGTTTCTTATGAAATTGCACATAAAAACATCCATGTTAATATGTTTAGGGGGCAACATTTAAAATTTCATAAATAGCTGGACAAATCACTGTAGTCTTTCTCAAAGGAATCACGAAATATCACACACATCTTGCTAGTAGGCATTAATCTGAAGTTCTTATGGCAAAAGAAAATCAACAGCAGTTTCTTGCACTTTTTTTCTCGCTTCACATTTTTTTTCGTGAAATGAAATTTTGTGAGGCCCCTGAAATGTGGTGTCTCTGATGACACCAAACCTCTATATTGGATATCCAGAGCACTAGAGGTTTTGTCTGTCTATAACAGCATTCTGCCCTAGTGTGCGCTGTGTTTACTACTGAATACATTTCTTGATACATATAGCTATTGTATAATAGTAATGGTATGATTAAAGATCTGCACCGTTGCCCGAACATACCTACCTTGAAGTAACTACTTCAACAGAATAAAATGTAACGATCATGCACTGCAGCCTGGTTGTATTCAGATCACGCAAGAACCCGATGAGATTATTATTCCGATGATTTTTTGCCGCTGGGGGCCCATTTGCCGCAACGGAACTTCATGCAACATGGCCGTCTTGTTCTTCGATGATTGGAGACTACGGGGTGTACCGCCAGAGAGTGAAGACTGCTCTGGAATAACGCTGTAGGAAGCACAATTAAACATTCACCTCCAATCAGTGACATCTAATACCAGGGCGAAGCTACGATGAACGCTGGGATCGGGATAACACCGATAGCACACGAAACATTTGAACAAAGCAGCTAGTTGGTTCGGTACTGATTCCATTGCATTGAACAATAGAGTGTTGTAATCAGTGAAGACTGAAGAGGTTGGTTGTAGAACGGAACATATTGAACTGTTTAACTTTCAATCCATCGAAGATTTGTCGCGCGTTAGGTCACGGCACCATTTAGGTATGATCGCGCAAGTTCACAAGGCTCGAGAACGACATTTTTTCTCAGAACTGAAACACTTCGTAAATGGTTATACCCCGGACAGACATGTGATACGAGTGTGATTCCTGTACAACGGTACGCAGTGTCAAGAAAATTCTAACAAGACTGACTTGAACTGAAAGAATTTTCAGTATGGCACTCATTTCAAGCGCAATTGTACAGTGATTCCTGTATCACATGTGTGTCATAAGTATTACATGATTTATTAACAGCACTGCGGATGCAGTGGATTGGCCTACGCTGTGTTTACTACTGAATACATTTCTTGATACATGTATACTGCCCTCACTCGCAAAACAGTCCCGTATGGATAGGAAATCCAGCAAAGATGGGACTGTTATGCGAGTGGGGGCAGTATAGCTATTGTGTAATAGTAATGGTACGGTTAGAGATCTGCACCTTGCCCGAACAGGGTCAGTTCATTGCACATAGAGTATCTTCGCCACACGCTCTCATTTAATAACTGTGGAAATGCTAAAAGAACTTTGTCTCAGTTGGGACGTTACGCCAAGAAACAGAAGACATCTTCAAAGTGCGCCTTCATCCTTGCTGCCACCTTTGTTTTGTCTGTCCTAACCGATCATTGTGAGTGGCGGGCATTGTCGCAGTTTTCTGGTGCGCACCATTGGCAGTTGCATTAAAGCTCTGCATATAGTTCCGATTCATAATAATTATGGTGTGTGGGGGCAAGATGGGTCAGGGGGCAAGATGGGTCAGTACCGTTTTCAATCGCACAATATAAGTTTTGAATCTTTCAATATTTTTCCCAGATGAACGACGGGGATACACAAAAAGTGGTGCATATATTGTTTTGAATATTCTATACGTTCCTCGCACAGAAAAAAATAAAATATTTTTTCGTTAAACTTCTTATGCTATACATTCCATATGACTACGTGTATTGTGTAGACGGGGCAAGATGGGTCACCCTAATTTTTCGGTATGTTTGCATAGTTTTTGAAAATGTTTTATTTTTCATGGAAAGGCTATTCTGTGACCTACATTATCGAAGCAATTGGAGCACTGAAAATTTGAGAACATATTTTTTAAATTTTCCTTAAAAAAATATAGGTTTTCAAAGTCCGTTTATGGCTACCCGAACAAAAATCTTCTAGTTCTGAGAATAATCTACAGATATGTTTCAACACTTTCTTCATGTAATCTGTACGTCTATGAAGCTTAGATGTATAGAGAAAAACTAGAAGATATAGTATTTTTTGTTGGAGGAAAATCGAGTTTTCTTATAGCTGACCCATCTTGCCCCCGTTAAAATGAGGTGGGGCAAGATGGGTCATGTTTTGAAAAGTGTTTGTCAAGACGCAGGTTTCAAACTTTATAACCTTTTTATGCTCTTATACCATAGCTGACTATAGTGTATCTTAGAGTCGTGGTAGAATACAGAGAAATGCGATTTATATTCAGAAAGTTATAGGGATCCATTTCTTAGGTGACCCATCCTGCCCCCACTTACCATATGTTGTTAAAGAAATACGAGTCCCGTCAATTCCACAAGAGATACTTACAATTATTACATATCATTTTCTTTGCAGACTGCTTTCCTGGAACCACAATGTACAGTGAGGGACATGGAGATTTGGCACCAGTGCTACTTCCGTTGGATACCATTTTTAGAGATAAAGAACGGTGGCTATCCGCAAGTTGATCTCTTCAATAGATCGGTGCTGAACAACATAAGCAAACTGATGAAAGTGATAAACACGGGCACCATGACGGCTTCTAACGAAAACATACTGCTAGGCGGAGCCAACAGCGAGGAGAACTTGCTGAACAAGGAAGCCGCCAACGCCAACGAAGACTTGGATGGTGTTAAAATACCCGTTATTAACTCGTTTTTCCCGTTCACCAGCAACGTTAGCAACAACGAAGAGCTGCTGGATATTCTGGTGACCAATGGGGAGTTTTTGCCGGACGGTTCGATTCTTGATTCAGCTTCGTTGAATTACTGATTTTTGTTTGCCTCGGGGCATCGTTACGCGTCATCACTGCAAATTTATACGTGTGCACACGTAAAACAACTAGAAAATCAAAGTCCAAACATTGTTATGCAGTTAATTTTGATAAACATTTTACTATTTTAAATGTAAATATTTAAACCGCAGAACCAGTTAAGTGGAAATACATTACTATTACAGTCAAGACATGAAATAAATTCGGATAATATAGAGAACGCCAGTAGTGACAAAGATAGTAAAAATATGAAGACAATAAATATTCCAAGTACCCGTCAAGTTCATTCATCTTCCTCCATGCTTTTCAATAGCTTCGCCACAACTCACAGTTTCGGTATTCAATTTTATTTTCAATGTATGACGTGGCATACAAGTCTGTTAAAATAACTCTTTTGTCGTTTTGTTTTCCTCGCTGTTTTTGTATCGAATTTTCGGCCCTGTTTTGTTATTATAGTGCAATGCTTGTTTTTTTTTTATTGTAGTTTCCTAGTACGCGGCTGTAATATTTTCGTTTGAAACATTTTTTATCACTTTTTCGTTTTCATTGCATGTTGCTGCGGTAACTATCACTGCGGCCATCACCGACGACTGTGCCGATCCGGTTGTTTTGTTGATGGTGCTGTATCGTATTGGCATCATACTTTGCCGTATATTACGCTCCGGTCGAATTAGAATGATGTACAACTGTTTGAAAAAAAAAAAACAAAATAAACTTAGTTCCTACATTTAAATGAGTTTATTACTATACTATGATTACCTTAGGTGAAAACAAGCAAACAAGGGTAACCGTAGCCGATAGGCTTATCGTTACGGACATGGATGCTATACGGAGCTGAACATTGTTTCCGGTTCCAAAATATAACGGGATGAATGCAAGCCATATAACACAAGTTGTATACATCGTGAAGCCTACATGGAAGATAGAGAAGATGAGTGACATGAGTTAATGCATCTGATTTATTGTTTGAAGTAATATTATTTTTTTCACGAATTTACTTTTCAAATTCTGGTGACTCTTGATGTATTAATGAAGCTTTAAATAACTTTATAGGGTAAACGCTCCCTTAGTGGAGGTAGTACCAATAGTGGTGATAGTGACAATTTAACACTAATTAAGTGTAGAATTAGCTCAATGTAAAAATAGGGTATTGGTTCCCTTCTTAAGCATGTGGCTCCCATTTTCATCCTACGAAAAACAAAGGATGTTTGTTTGTTTCTTATTTTTGTATTTTATGTTAGAAGTGAGTACCCATGGAAACAAAAAGAACGCAATCAGTCGGTGCCGTAATCGCTTGTTTTCAAATAGGATTAATATAGGAGCGTGAGATTACTGATACAATACATACCCTACACGTTAATAAAAACAAAAAAAAACACTATTTCGACTAAAAAGCTCGCAAATGATATTTTTAATAGATGCATTATGGTCCCCTGCACGAGTTTATGCTGGCCTGCTTACTCTCACCGAAAATTTGACGTTTAAGCGGTGCCCGCACCTCCCAAACGTAAAATTTTCTGTGCGAGTAAGCAGGCTAGCATAAATTCTTGCAGTGGACCATACTTTATTTATGACATTAGTTAAGGACAAACGTCTTGAAATCCCGCTTCAACAGCACATCAGAACAGATCAGAAATTCAAACGCACAAATCTCAACGAATGAACGAATTACTTTCGAACGTGAATCGTTCGCATTCCCGTTTACGCCAACAAAATTAAATGCGATACGGCTTCGAACGAATCAAATACTTTCGATAGACGATACGTCCGTAAACAAGAATGAGGGTAATGGATCACTAAAATAACTATAACGGTCGCTATGAAATGAGTAGATAGCGCCACCGTAGCCTTGTGTGTTTGACGTAACTCGAGTGCTGTCACTGTGCTATCGTCCAAATACGGTGGCTCTTTTGTTTTGATGCGGTGAGTAGCGGAAAAGTCGGCTTCAATGATCCATTATTTTCACTCCCAACACCACCTGGTAGGAGAATTTATCACCAATAACTATCAACGGGCAACGCTAAGCCAGACGAGTATCTTTGCATGAGGCTCCAAAATTATGTCGTTGGATTGAGAATTCGGCGCAATTCACCCCCAAAACGACGATTCGACCGCTTGGGAGTGTTGTCGTCGTCGTGATGATGCTTCCCGAAAGCAATGTCAAATTCGTTCGGGGTTTCAAAACATTGAAAAGAAATTCATTATTTTTACAGTCAGATTGAGATTTACGAGTAAATAAGTGTGATCCGAAGGTATAACTGTTTATTCTGAGCATAACAGTATTTTTTACGGCAGTGAAAACTAATTAAAAGTACGATATTTCTGGGTCTGAAAATCGTTCAGGCGAAGTGGGTAGCAAATCTAACCTAGAATATCCTACAATTCTAACCTCAACTCCTCACTTGCACAAGCCGGATCTCATTTTTCACGGAAATGGTGGAACAAAATGCAAAACTAATGTACGTGCGACCTAGGGAATTGAAAGTTCTACCATTCCCACTTAAAAAAAATGTCGGATGTGGGTTGTAGGGGGATTAGGGGCATAATGGACACCCGGGGCGAAATGGACACCCCTGTTTTTGCCGAAACCGTTGACTATTATGTTAAACTTTTAATGTATAAGTGCAAAGCAACAAGTCATGGTTCTATTTTTCAAAAGTACCATTTATATTGCTCCAAAATAATCAAAATATCATTGAAATTGATATATGTTCGTCATATGGTGAAATTCTTATAATTTCGAAGCAGCAGCAAATAAGATATTACGAGTGTTGGAGTGAGTCCACCATAAAAACAAATGAATTGTTACCTTATCTACATGTATACGGAGATTTAGCAATGGATGAAGTATTTTATTTTTGATCAGAATTTACTTAAAATAGCAATTTTAATGTTGTAGTCGGGTCGGGGCGAAATGAACCCCGGCAATTACAAATGGATGTACGTGCATTGCATACTGTTAGGCGTTTTAGATAGTTTGGAAAAAATCAATCCGATTATTTTAGCCTAAAGTTTACTTAATTAACTTTGATGTTATGTAAACTCGTCTAAGATGGAGTATTACATCTGTGGCATTGATCTCCGTAGGCAGATTACTTAACTGATCGATGTAACCAAAGAATAAGCATCAAATATGCAGGAGTGTCCATTATGCCCCGATGGATGTTCATTTCGCCCCGTACCTTTAATGCCAGCCCTAAAAAACACACGATTTAAAATTCGTTATTTCTTCACAATAAAGACATTCCACCTGCTGTAAATGATTGAAATACGGAGGAAACAGGTTAAAATTGTAAGTCAACTGATAATATGTTGAGTTTTTCTTCGTTATACAGGTCTAACGCACTCATTTGCTTAGGGTGTCCATTATGCCCCTAATCCCCCTAAGTAGGAAAAATAAAATGATTCCCCCAACAGATTATGTTGATAGGTATGTAAAAAAGGTAAACATCATCAGTTCGGTAGTTGCGCTACCGAAACAAAGATGGGTAACAGTATGTTTTGTTTTGCCCTTGAAAGTCAATAAGTCAATAGGACAGATCGGTGAAGTACTAGATTTGTAGTAATGAGCTGAATTTTAGTATGGTGAGAAGGTCAATTCTCCGTTTCTGCAATGAAATGATGCAAAAAGCGTGGGTATTATGATTCCTTGCCTAATTTAATGCTGTTTGAGCAAAACTTTGGGCAACAGTGTTGATGTTATTGTGGATTTACCGGCTACTTGTATTCTACCGGTTACCCAAGCAGCCGTTACAAAGTAGCCGTTTTCATATAAAAATCAACTTGATTGTTAAAAAATGAATGTCGCATAGTAGCTAGTGGCAACGAGGAATAGCGCATACAATAAAAAAGTTTAAAAACATTTTTAAATTGCTCTTTTTATAAAACGGCTACTTTGAAGGCCATACTGAAGCGACCGGTAGAATACAAGTAGCCGGTAAATTGGCTTCTTTAACGATGTTGAGATAATTCGATATTCTGAATATGCATGTCAAACTAAGCCGAAATCCAAATTTTCATGAATTTTGGAGCCCGGGAACTTATTTAAAAATCAATTTGAAGTTTGTATGGGAGCGATTTGTCGAATCACCCCTCGTCGCAGTTTGTACTGGGCGGAGCTGTCAAACAGTTGCCCACCTGTCAAAAGGTGATTTCTAAAAATCTCTTTGAAATTGATTTTAGGTATCAAAACAAAGTTCTAAAAATCTGAAAAAAATCATAGTAACTCAGAAAAAGTTCCTTTTTCGTATAAAATCAAAAAATCAATACATTTTCCAAAATTTAAAAACCCAATTCACAATATCTCCATTTCTTGCAACATAAAGAACATAGTTATCCAAAGTGTGGTAGTTTAGCAGACCGCTGAGTAGGCGGTGTGCTAATAACGATCATTATTATTATAACTGTCAAGAGACAAACACCACATTGGCGACGAGAAACAAGAACCCAGCGTAGGAAATCGAAGCTGATTGGAATCAAGATTGGAATGTGACTCGGAATACAGTGGGTCCGGTTATAGAAATGTTTACCTTGGGAATTTTGTTAAGAAGTCGGCCCAACTTAAAACAAATGGAGATATGGCAATTCCGACTCCACCGACTAGGCGGTACGATTTGATTGATCAGAAACTCCACATTTTGAGAAGTTCGTCTTTTGAAGGGAGCTACGGAATTTCATTCCCGTAGTAAGAAATAGCATATAGTTTACACGGTCAGAAAATTCACACAAAACTGAGCTAAAGTGGGACAACTCAAAATTGAGTAAATTATTTATCCAGCGATAGCGCTGGCACAAGTGCGAAAATCTTATCAGTTTAAGTCGTATAATATTCTTGCTGATGTGAAGAATATTATACGGCCTAAATTGTTTGGATTTTTGCACTTTGGCCAGCGCTATCGCTGGAAATGCAATTTACTCATTTTTTGAGCTGTTCCAGTTTAGCTCAGTTTTGTGTGAATCTTACTCATTTTAGAGTAACATTTTCTTAGCGTGTAGCATTTGGTTTAGCATGCAATAAAACCCAAAGAAACGGAAATACGATACGCACTTCTACCAGTCGCACACATGGAGCCTTACTGTCTCAAAATAAAGTACCTATTATAAGTAACTGATGCTAAAGTAAACATTTTCCTTTGAAAAACTACGCAGACCGCTGAGTAGGCGGTGTGATAATAACGATCATCTTTAGTATAACTGTCAAAAGACAAACACCACCCAAAGTTTTGCTCAAACAGCGTCAAACTAGGCAAGGAATCATAATACCCACGCTTTTTGTACTATTTCATTACAGAAACAGAGAATTGACCTTCTCACCATACTAAAATTCATCTCATTACTACAAATCTAGTACCACACTGAACGTTCCCCATAGGACATATCGGTGAAGTACTAGATTTGTAGTAATGATCTGAATTTTAGTATGGTGAGAAGGTCAATCCTCCGTTACGGCAATGAAATGGTGCAAAAAGCGTGGGTATTATGATCCCTTGCTTAATTTGATGCTGTTTGAGCAAAACTTTGGGCAACAATGTTGTTGTTTTCTCCATTTCATGCAACATTAACAACATACCCGCATAATCACAAACTGTAAATGCAGCGTTTCTCATACTGTATATGAGTATTAAAAATAGTAATTTAACCATTTTTCAAGCTGTCCGAGATAACAATAAGCTAACCATGCCACGTACAGATTTGCCAGTTTGACAAATGGTAATCCGCCAAATTACAGTATGTGGAATAGGCGGTTAAGATAGGTTACCATAAAAAATCGCTCATTTTCTCGAACAAATTTTTCGCAAAACAGTAAAGGATATAATCAATTTATTATCCAGTTTTTCAGACAATTCACTGCATGGCAATTGGTTAGAGAACAGTAAAACAATAAATCTGGGTTGAAAATGAACAATGTATGTGGTATTTTTGATTTATGGTCATCTATAGTAAATTCAACTTATGATATATGGTTCTACTGCATTTGAACCGTTAAAATAAAAAGTCTGTTATGCGTTCACCGGAGATTCTTTTATTTAATAAATATATAACCTCTACTTTATCTTAAAAGCAAATTACTTTGTCGACCTTCCCGCGGCGGAATTGATCGACTTGAAGGCATCCTTGATCCGGTGAAGGCACCTACGACGATTACCGGGTCTTCTTCCGGATGGGGCGGATTCCATGCAGTTTCTGCATATAACAGGAGGGATCCTTCTCACTTTCATTTTGCGGGATCCCTCGCAGGCAATAAGATTCAGGCGGGATAAGGCTCATGTTGGTAGGGGAAATTCGCGAATTCTGCAATATAATTTACATTCGATTAGTTATACTACAAAAAATGGAATAATCGTGAAAAACTTACCCCTGACTAAACCAGACCGCTCCAGACACTACAGCTCGTTTACCGCAGCAAGTTTTTAGTTGTTTTTTTTTTTCACTCAGCTCGCGAGCGACTTCACGTTTTTTTTTTCTAAAAAGCTGCAAACAGAAATGTTCGGTTTTCACAAATACCAATGTGTGCAACAATATGGCAAACTGTTCAATTTAAGTGGCATACAGTGATATACACATGTTTAAGTGCGTCTCAAAAAAAATCACAAACCGTTTGAGAAAAGGTCATTCTATATTGCCACCATGCCTCCTGAGTTTGCATCACTATATTATTCAACAACTTCTGTACAATATAGCATATTGTTACAGCTTTGTATGCGTTACATAGACCATTCTTTATGATTGAATACTTCGAGTTTCATAGTTTCAACATCAAAGCACCTGTTTGAGATACAGTAACAGTAACAGATAAAGGAGACATACTGTGTGGATATTAACACAAACTGTATTTTATTATGCGGGTAGTTATCCAAAGTTTTGCTCAAACAGCATAAAATTAGGCAAGGAATCATAATACCCACTAGATTGGATCATCGTTTATATGGAAAAACTAAAAATTCAATGGTATCCCATCAGATCAAAGCTTTTTTGATCCTATTTCAGGACGCAAATGAGTGTGCAAAATTTGGGCACGATTGGTTATGTCTACGTTTTGCGCATCGCGTTTGAAGTTTGTATGGGGTTTTACATGGGAAAGCACACTTTTTTGCATTTCTCTCATAACAAGCTCGAATTTTTCTAAAACCATGTAACCGATAAAGTGAAAACATAGCCTAGGGTGTCCTGAAAAACTTTGTCGAAGACCGCGAGGTGTTTTGATGCTTATGAAAAAAAGTTGCGTTGGCATTGCTTGGCGAAACAGCATGATTTTGTTGCTATTGTTATTCCTTTACATGTTAAAACATAAACACATGCATGCAGTTCGTTGGTAATAACTATTTTTACAAGCATCGGATCGCTTTGCGGTCTTCAACAAAGTTTTTCAGAACATCCTAGGCTATCATTTTACAGTATCGGTTAAAAAGTTTCAGACAAACTTTTTCAACTTATGATAAAAATGCTAAAAAGTATGTTTTCCCATACAAAGTCCCATACAAATTTCAATGTCAATGCGCAAAGTGTAGACGCAACCGATCGTGCTCAAATTTTGTACAGATACTCAGGACCCGAAACATTCACATTCACATCGTATCACATGTGATCGTATAATCATCCGAAGATCTCAACTTCAAATATTTTCTCTTGATCGAGATTTCAGCGTAAGAAATGTAAGATACACATCACATTTTTAAATGGTGTCATCTGGTGAGTTAGTTCTAACGTAAAAAGAACTGTCCTCATTGGACGACACTCGTCGCTCGGAATATTAAAGATGCATGGCAATCAGTAAATAGCGCCATCTTGTAGAGAAACTTCAAAATAATTTTCATTACAAAATAGTCCTTAATATATTGAAGCCACTAACTTTCTATAAATACCCATAATTTGAATACACACTAGCGCCATCTACTGAGCCAATCCAGATTCAATTTGTTCGTCATTGAAGTCATTAGTTCGCCCTTAGTCTATTGAACAATTTTTTGAAGACAGCACTATTATAGGAAGTCACGATCAAAAGATGCAGTCATTCGTGTCGTGGGGTCCAATGGACCCCATGGGTATAAAATCGCCCGGTTCAACTTTGACATAAAAAATGATCCATAGTACGCTATGAAAATATTGCTATTTTTACTCATCGTAATGTAGTTTGAAGGTATTGTGAAAATGTGATCAATATGTCAATCCAAACTTTTTATGGGGTCCAAACTAGGGTCCAATAGACCCTGGGTATCCATTAGGATTGGAGGGTTGAAGAAGGAGCGATCATGGATGTCGGCGCTGCCCTATTTCCACTGTTGTTGTTTCAACAACACAATGATTCTTACCTATGTATTTCGATTCGTTGAAAGCCTCTGGTGTTTTCCTAGTAAGCACCGCATACACGGTGCAAACTATGATCAGGAATATGGGATAGAAGAACGCAACCATGTACGACGCATCGGTGTACGAATTGCAAACTAGCAGGTTATCTTCCCTCGTGGGATAGTGATGCATGGCATGGGCCGGGGAAACCACCATCCAAACGGCGTTGATCAATATCTGAAAGGCAGAAGAGTTTCGTAAGCAATTTGAATTGTCTATTAGGTTTCTGTGAAATCCTTTCCCGCTCATAATTTTCAAGATTTTTTTCTTTAATCTATTGTTTCTGAAGCTCGATTTGCCCCAATTACGACCTATTCCAATCGAGCTTAACCCGGGAGCGGTCGCGTCGTGTACTGAGTACAAGCACCATAAAAAAAATGCACGCTTGTGATACACAGCGTGAACGTGGTGTGAAATTGCAGGTAGTAGAAGACGCGACTACTCGAGGGTTAAGATTTATTCGAGACAACCAAATTTGCAGAATTTCTGATATTTGTACAGTGTTTTTGAACAAATTTTATACAGACATAGTTTGACATTTCTGGAGTTGGTAAAAAGGATATAAGTATTGTGTAAATCATAAACATATGGAAAGGGAAATGTTTGGAACAATGTTCATTCATCTGACTGTCGGAAACAGACTTACCTGAAACGATATGAGTATGCCGCATATTACTAGTTGTGAGTGGGGACTAATAAAGGAAGGTCGCTTGGCGGATTTTGTGCTTGCATTGAATATTCGTGCAATCCGGTTAGTTTTGGTTAAAAGCGCTGCGTAAACTACAGTGAAAGAAAAGCCGGACCAAAATCTGTGGAAGTACATACAATGAAATGTGATGAAAATGGTGTGATCGGAGAAGGTAGTATCAGGAGGTAAAGGTGCTTCTTATGACTATTCCATCTGTTGATCCTTGATATGGGTCTGATTCGTATTTCGAAGTGGTCGTAATATGAATCAAACCTTTACTCCTGGAACGTATTTTACATAACTTAAATCCATTTCTAACAGATCCTATACATACCTCTGGACACCACAGACAATATCATTCGGTTTAAACACTAGTGCGTATGTGACGCCGTAGCATAGAAGTATGCCGCTTAACAATACATAACTTAGTTCTCTACCTGATGCTCTAACTATGGGAGTATCGTTGTTCCTGAAAAATTAAGTTATGTTAATCAGGTTTTCTTCTAGCAATAAAACACATCATACTTCAGGAAAACTCCAACCACAAAAAATGTCATCACGATGCCGAGACTGCTGAACGACATTGCCCCTATGGCGTAGGGTGATTCCGGCTTCAGATAGTCTTCGGGAATGTGCTGACAGTTTTCGTGATAAATATCCGGTATGGTTCCTCTGGGACAGTTTATACAGTGTGTTTCATCGGCAGGATTGCTAATCTGAAAACGGTGCGGAGTTGTAGTGATTGAACGATCCTGCAGATTTATCTTACCTGATATTGAGAACAGTTGAAACAATGCCAACAACAGCCTTCACCTTCGACATATTTTTTCGCTTGACCACGTTCGCACGGCCGACTGCACACCGACTCTGGTGCGCTGGGGTTCTTTATGCCGAATTGAATATCTAGAACCAAAAGATAGGTGGTAACAGTGGAAAGCCAGGTTGTTGAGGTTGATTCATTGATTTGTCTTTATTTAAGAGACTTTCAGCCCTTGGCTGCGTTGTTGAGGATGTGTAGGTTGAGGATCATATTATTCAACTTAAGCCCTCAAAAAGGAAACACTAATGATGATAAAGACGCATTCTATGCACAGTTGGAACGCGAATACGATCACTGCAACGATATCAAGATACTCATAGGAGATCTAAACGCTCGGGTAGGACAGGAAGACTAGCTGACGAACGAAAACAGCCTAGATGTAGATCACCATATCTGTCGTAAAAGCATTGATGGCCGGGACTTCTCTCACATTATAGCCGCCAGGACCAATCGTGACGCTATTAACGACTCTGACCACTACTCGGTAATAGTCAAACTGCTCCCAAAACTCTACCATTCTATGGACAGTTGTAACGTGAATACGATCACTGCCACGATATCAAGATACTCATAGGAGACCTAAACGCTCGGGTAGGCCAGGAAGACCAGCTGACAAACGAAAACGGCCTACGATACATTGACATCCCTTTTTGTTACACATGAAGATCACCATATCTGTCGTAAAAGCATTGATGACCGGGACTTCTCTCACATTATAGCCGCCAGGACCAATCGTGACGCTATCAACGACTCTGAAGACTACCCGGTAATAGTCAAACTGCTCCCAAAACTTTCCGCCATCAATAAAGTACGGTACAGACGATCGCCTCGTTATGACCAAGAGAACGACTGAACTCACTGCTCGCGCAGAATCTCAAAGCAGCGTTGCCGGACGAAGGTGCTTACAAAGAGCCATTCCATATCATCTTCTGTCATCAAGCTGTTGTAGTGGAACTTTACACAACACCTTTTTCTGTATCGCAAATTCATTATTTCCCACGATTTTTTACAATATGCGGTCTGCAAAACGACAACGTGACAACATTTGATTACCTGATTGGATGATGTCACTATAACACTCCACGCGCAGCTTAAATTGACCAAGCAGCATTAATTCGTATGGACATGCCTTATTGAGTCCTAAGGTTGTGTGTAATCTGCGCAACTTTTCTAATTAATAAAAAATCATTTAATATCCAACAACCAAACTGTGTACTTCGAGTCGTGAGCAGTGCCTTATCCGTTGATGTTGATGTAAACATTACATGGCGACCGTGACTGGACCGTATCATGGACATTTATGAACGAAAACGGATTTTCCCGAAAACCCACAAGATTTATAGATCAATAGTAGACGCAAAATGGATGTGCCAAACTGCGAGATCTACTATCCGGAGCGTTATGGGAAAGGAGGGAAACCTGGGAACAACCGAACGAAGATTTATTTTTTTATTGCACCGTCTTCAGCTATGCTGCACAGACTAAATAATCTTAATCTAATTGCCTAATACTATTTCTAAAACTATTTCTACTATGATGGAAGTCAAACGTAAAATCGATCTCATTTAACAGATTAAAACACCTTTCAAGAGGATGGTTCTGACCGTACTCAGTGCGATGAAAAGCGGACCAAAACAGCGTTCGATGTCGTAAACGTCGTACCGGAACTGAAAGACCAAGCGGAAAGAGTGAGCTTTGATCCGCCGAACGTTAGAGCACAGACAAACAGACGTAACACTTGCCGCATTTTCATCCACCACGCTTTTAACGATCATTCCATCTGTTGATCCTTGATATGGGTCTGATTCGTATTTCGAAGTGGTCGTAATATGAATCAAACCTTTACTCCTGGAACGTATTTTACATAACTTAAATCCATTTCTAACAGATCCTATACATACCTCTGGACACCACAGACAATATCATTCGGTTTAAACACTAGTGCGTATGTGACGCCGTAGCATAGAAGTATGCCGCTTAACAATACATAACTTAGTTCTCTACCTGATGCTCTAACTATGGGAGTATCGTTGTTCCTGAAAAATTAAGTTATGTTAATCAGGTTTTCTTCTAGCAATAAAACACATCATACTTCAGGAAAACTCCAACCACAAAAAATGTCATCACGATGCCGAGACTGCTGAACGACATTGCCCCTATGGCGTAGGGTGATTCCGGCTTTTGCTGCAGAGAGTTTACTCCATTAAGGACCTTGGAATAACTCTAGATAGCAAACTGAAGTTTAATGAGCACATTTCCAAGACGATTGCGAAGGCCAATTCAATGCTTGGCTTCTTGCGCCGTAATACCGCTGATTTCGATGACATCTACGCCCTAAAAGCATTGTATTGTTCGCTGGTTCGCAGCGGCCTTGAATATGGAGTTCAAATCTGGGCCCCGTATCGCGGTGTTCACGAACTACGAATCGAAAATGTTCAGAAACGGTTCGTCCGATTTGCATTACGCCGACTGCCCTGGATTGATGCCCGAAACCTACCACCGTATGAACACAGGTGCGCTCTAATTGGACTGCAGACTCTAACGGAACGACAAACTTTCCTGCGGAGAATGTTTATTTTTGACATGCTGACCAACCGCATCGACTGTAGCTGCTTGCTCCAAAGAATCAGTTTCCGTGCACCCAGCCGACAACTCCGCGTTGCTAGCCTTTTATGGATTCCCGGACATAGAACTGATTATGGACGTAATAACCCTCTGGACAGGTCTTGTGAATTATTTAATGCTGTTTATGACGAATTTGATTTTAATATTAGTAGAATAGAGTTTAAAAATAGGATTAAGTATCGGTCTGTGTAGTTTTTCTAACTAAAGACGGCAAATAAATAGAAATCATTTTAAATTTTCATAGTTGTGTTTTTCTATGCGTTTGACGTTTCACACTAGCGCCTTCTATTGACGATATTGCACAACACAGTGATTCGTGCAACTTTTCCACCAGATGATGTTAGTGTGAGCTGGGCGATGGATTTCCATGAAAATCGTTCAAGGTGTTACGTCTGGTCTGTGGTTAGAGGTAGCATGACTCTACGTCTAGCCCGGAAAATCGGCACAACAAATGGAATCGCTCAGTCAGCCAACTGGTTGTGCTGTGCTAAAAAACCTAATTTTGACGCCCAGCACGCAATCCGCTCCGTACTACAAACACAGCAAACTCCTCCGGATCGATTCCACACATGGAATTCGCGGGCCGCCCTTTTTGTGTTTAGTTGATCGACAGCAAGCCCACATTGAAATAAATGTTGTTGTTGTTTCCACCGAATCCATGGTAAAATTAAGAACTGTACCAACAATTTTCAACCGAATGCAAAATTCTGTTAATTGTACTGAAACATTGTCAATATTACCATGCGTGAAGTACCATTGACTAAAAACATTCTTGATGTTACTATTTTGACATTGTATTTTTGACCATGTTTATCTAAGACGCGCAACATTCAAGTCTACATGGTCGAAATTACAATGCCCAAATAGTAGAACCAAGAATGTTTTTAGTCAACAGTAATACACGCATGGTAATATTGACAATGTTTCAGTACAATTAACAGAATTTTGCATTCGGTTGAAAATTGTTGGTACAGTTCTTAATTCTACCATGGATTCGGTGGAAACGACAACAAAATTTATTTCAGTGCAGCGAAACCCTCTGAATCGATGTTACATAGGGTAATTCGCTAATTGTTGAACACCACCAAAATGTTGAACAGTTTCTGAAAATTCGATTATAAATCTTACTTAAGTGATTTTTGCCTAACGTAAACGTATGATGTAGATGCGTATACATGTGTGTTACGATATTCATCCAATTAAGTTACAAAATTATACATATCTTACGTCAAAAATATTGATTGTAAATTTTGTACCGCTGATGACACGAAAACTGCACAATTCTTAAGATAATTTTAAGAAATTGATCTTACGAAATAAGCTTTGCTGGCAAATCGACCACAAATATCAAAGTCACACAATAGTTACAAGAACTGGAAGGATGTCATTAACAGTTTAACATTGTTTTAAATCACATTTTCATTGTAATTTGATTTGTAAAAAATATTTTTCTTATCACACCATCATTATGCATCTAGGATCCAATTGTTGAACACTGACATAACCTACAATGTTAGCATGACTGCCAGATTTTTGTTCCACTTTACCTAATCGTGCATGTCATGGGGTTTCAAGGGCGTTCCAGGGATGATCCAGGGGTGTTGCAGAGGGCTTCGGGATGGTTCCAGGGGTTTTCAATGGGTTTCAAAGGCGTTCCAGAGGTGTTCCAGAGGGATTCAGAGTGTTAAGGTGATCCCAGGAGTATTTCAGAGCGTTCCAGAGAGTTTAGGAGCGATCCACGAGTTTGCAAAGGATTTCAGAGTCGTTGCAGGTGTGTTCTAGGGGGTTGACTGGGTCCCATGGGTATTGGGTATCCAGGAGTGTTTCAGGGACTTTCAAAGGCGTTCTTTTCTTCAATCGTTTTCGCTTCTAGTCAAATCTTTTCAGTCATATTTAACATCTAGTCATATTTAAAACGATTTCAGTCCACTAGAGCTCTTTCAAATGAGAAGCGATTCCCTGTCATTTGAATAAATTGCCTTTCAAATGACTTACTGGCCACAAAACACGAAAAACCCGGAAAAAAACCGCCAGAGTGAAAAATTATCGGATGTCGGGTCAAAGTCGGGTCAAAATTTATCACATGTTGGACTACTGTTGGACCCACATCGGATAACTGTAGAGTCTATGTTGGGTTTGGTAGCCAAAATAAAAACAGGTCAATGATAGGTTGATGTCGGGTTATACGTCATCAATTTCGAACAAAGCTTGGATCGTTCAACAATTAACGAGAATCGTCCAACATTAGGATGAGCTAGCTTGAGGAAGCGTTCAACATTTGGGTAACAGACTTCCCATACAAATGTTCTATTTTCTCTTAGAAAATGGAATTTAAGGGAATTTGAATTCATTGGGAAGTATAAGGAACGAGTGGATCTAGACGTTCACTGGATATTTTTCAACTAAAGTGAAATTATGCACGGAAAAATAAACGAAAACAAAAATGCCAGTGCTAACCGTTCAACAATTGGCGAATTACCCTACGAAATCCGCACGATCAGCCAGTCTAGCTCAGCGATTTGTATAACGGTTCGTCTTCATCGAAATAGCAATAGCATATAAATTGGACTGCTTGTACTTCGAAAACAGGGCGAGACAGACCAAGCCTTGGGAAAGGTGTTACGCTGGAGATACTTTTGTGCTGGTGGAGGATTTATCTTTCTCGGATCTTGGCGAACGACTTACAACAACGAGAACCGTGTAATTCGAAGACGTGTCATGAGTGGAACGCATATTTTCTTCTTCTTGGCGTAGCGTCCTCACTGGGACAAAGCCTGCTTCACTGCTTAGCGTTCTAAGCGCAATTCCACAGTTATTAACTGAGAGCTTCCTCTGCCAATGATAATTTTGCATGTGAATACCGTGTGGTAGGCACGAAAACATTCAATGCCCAAGAAAGTCAAGGATATTTGCTTTACCTGGACCTACCGGGAATCGAACCCCCAGCATGGTCATTGCCGATACATACTAGATTTCCACGCCTTTACAGCCCTTGGAACTTATATCTGTCATGCCATGCGATAGCAATCGTTTGATTCCAAATCAGGCCAAACATGTCTAAAGGTCCTATCTGCAGAAGAGAGGCTCTCTTAGTTTTCCCTCTCTTTCGTTAATATCTCAGTTGTTTGTTTGTATTATGATTGTCTCCTTGCATTGAACGATTGTCAAAACAATCGTCTTTTGATTTGTACTGCAAAAGTAGTTGAAAAGTGTACCATTACGTTGCAATAATTGAAAGAGAAAGAGAGCCTCTCAAATGCAGATAGGACCTATTGAAATGTTTGGCCAATGTATAGATTTTAGTTTTGTATTTAATGAATTCATATGCTACTTGACATGGATATACAAATAACACATTGCCCGCACTTCTACACCGCGGTTTTTGAACTTCGTTGAACGATATTTCCGGGCTCTTGCTGTCAATTTTGATTCTTTGTGTACTAAAATGAAGATATTTACTTATTTTCTTCGAATAGTACTTGAAACTTTGAAAACTTCTTCTCAAATGTAGCAAATTTCTTGGCGTACGGTCAAAAGTCGACATTTATTGCGATAGTGTACCTAGTACCTAGTACCTAGAATGCTTCGTATCTAAATAATATTTTTTTTATTTTTTTTTATTTATTTATTTTTTTTTTGTGGTTTTAAATTTATTAATTTTAATTCATTCGCCTCCAACAAACTATTCTACAATTCCTGTAACAATCCAGTTAGCTTTAAATATTTTAGCATTTTGGTTTCAGCTTTTTCATTATTTCCTAATGATTCTTGTAGATTTAACCTAATTCCTAATTTTTCCCTTATATTATCAAACTTTTTACATCTCGTTAATATGTGGTTTATGTTTAGTTCATCATTACATGTTTCGCAAACATCTGGTGTAAGCTTTCTGAAAATATGGCTTTTCGTTATTCTCGAATGTCCTAAACGACATCTTGTTAAAGCTATTTGTTCCTTCCGTTTCGGTCGATCCTTCCACTTCCTAACTTGCGTTTTAATAGACGCTAAATGATGGTGGTGTTCGTTAGTCCATTTATGTTGGTGATTCTTCCAAAGCTCTTCTGAAACCCATTTGGCAATATCCGATGCTGGAACGTCATGTACAGATAATCGCGAAGATCTTCCTCTATTTGCAGCTCGATCGGCCTCTTCATTTCCCTTGATTCCTGTGTGACCCGGAACCCATCAAAAAGAGATTTTCTTGTTGCCGATGCTAAATAATAATGTAAAATACTCTCTCTAATATTCATGGATTAGTGAGAAAAGAAAAAAATGCTATTTAAAAAGAATCGTCATCCAAAACATGTTTAAATCGATTTTAGATGATGATAAATGATATTTAGATCATAATTCAAAATTTGAAATATCGCGTTTTTCGCCCCGATTTTTTCTAATAGAACAGTTTTTTAGTAATTGCTGAGAATCAAGTTTAGCGTTCGTCAAAAGTTTGGAGTTTACTATCATTCAAATATCTTGCGCTGTAGTGAAACAATTTCAAATCTTTTAGAGCGAAAAGAAAACTGAATATAAATCTTTGGACTATCTGAATCTAAGTTTTGCGTATGAATAATAAAATGTGTGTTATTGGCGAGAAAGTAAGACGATCTCCCTAAAATTTTCAGAATTATCAAAAAAAATAAAATAAAATAAGGAGACATGTATTTTTTTAAGACAAAAACACAACTAGGTAGAACATTGTTTTCCAACATTAATTTTCAGCAATTTCAGCTTAATTTAGTTCTGTCGCTACAATATAGTTAATAAACTATAGAGGACGAATGTCGCTGGCGTCGCCGCTGCACCTTTAGGGCCGCTGGCGGAGATAGGGAGGGATATAAGTGTCAAAGCGAGAAAGTATGCAGTTTGACAAATAGATACCCGGCATGTTTGCGAACAAGAACAAAGGGAGCAGTAGCGACTTTCGTCCTCTATACGATCAACGATCAAACGATCAAATCTGACTACACATGTCAATGGTTGCTACTCCGTGATTGATCTGAGCTGGTACCAATTGCACTGAGATCCAATTGAATAAGGGCTGGGACACTCCACTTATTCTCAAAGTGCAATTCTAGCAGCTC
This sequence comes from Aedes albopictus, assembly GCF_035046485.1. Lineage (NCBI taxonomy): Eukaryota > Metazoa > Arthropoda > Insecta > Diptera > Culicidae > Aedes > Aedes albopictus. The sequence goes on from NC_085138.1 coordinate 219,418,197, forward strand.
ATACATTCCACAGAGTGTAGAATTAGCAACTAGTTAAAATACACAAAAATAAAAACAAAAAAAAAAGCTCATACATTTTGGATCAATAACGGCGCCGGCCACGTCCTTATAGTCAGTTGGGAAGGGAGAGGAATGTTAGAGTGTGCTGGTTGTTGCTACTAAAGACCGAGATCACCTCTGCATCCCCACAACCAGCACGGACTGGGGTATTTGTTAGACGGAAAGGATGGGAGATCTGGGAGTCACCGTTGGGTCGGTGATGCGATCCATGGATAGGGGTTATTTATAGTGTTCGTAAGGTGATAGATTGTGTGGTGAATAAGGTGAATAAGGTCAAGCGGCACAGCACGCTTTTTGGTTGCATAACTTGTAGGCGTTATATACACTGTGCTGTGAGTGGAAGTTGGAAGGAAGGGAAACGACTTTTTTACGATTCGTTTCTGGTTCTAGCGATGGCTATGAACATATGAATATACATGAGTTGTTTTTTTTTTTTTTTCCTTCTAAACCATAGGGGGATAAATCTGCTCATCAGACACCCTAACAGGAAGGTTAGGGTAGTGTGGGGATGAGGCCGTCTTCTACGGTGCCGGTAGAAGCCAGGACTACTCTTTCCTCGACCCACTAAAACACATTCCTATGGTCGCCAAACCCTACGTCTCTGCGGAACCACCAAAAAGGTATTGCTTCAGAGAGGGGCTAGTGCATATCGCACCCTCAAGGTTAGCTGCCGTAGCCTAGCAGCAACGAACATCGATGACTCGCTTTGGAGAGTCCATCACGATAGCATGCTGGCGCTTAGCCAGTTTCCCGAGTGGTCCTCGCCACTCCCTTTGTCCTCGGAAGGCGGGCAGGGTCAACCCCGCCCGCGCCCTACTGCTGAGCGGACATCAAGAACTGATGCCCACGTGCAACCCGATCTGACCTGCCCGCAAAGGAAGGGTATCACTACCCTTCAGGCCCTATCAGATGCACCCGTAGGTTGCAGACAGCAGGATCTCACCTACCCCGACCCTTGCCGGGGACCCCTTTCCAACCGCGGGCTCAGATCCAACCCAGTAGACCGACGCCACGACAGCACCGCTACCGGGACTTCCTCTCCGCGGCCACTTAATCGCTGTAAGGGTCGATCTCGACCGCAGGGCACCGGTATGACCTACGAAGCCGACTTCGAACCCCTGGACCACCTCTTGTACTGCATCTGGACTAGCCATTCTCCGAGTCCACGCGCCACCTCCTTTGTAGCTCCCAGACGATATGGGTGATAGCCGTTGAAACGGCATTCCAGCTAATCTCATCCCTACACATTCTCTGGACCAAGTTGTCCGGAGTTGTGTCCTCCCCGCATGTGGCAAGCATGCGGTCACGCATTGTGCGAAAACGCGGGCACACGAACAAAACGTGTTCCGCCGTTTCCTCTAAACCATTGCACACTGGGCATTCGGGAGAATCCGCATGCCCGAAACGGTGTAGATACTGTCGGAAGCAACCATGACCTGTAAGGACCTGTGTCAGGTGGAATGAAACTTCCCCATGGCGCCTATTAATCCAACTATCTACCCTCGGTATCAACCTATGGGTCCACCTTCCTTTGGTGGAACTGTCCCACGCGCGCTGCCATTTGACCATAGAGGCCATCCTGACAGTCTTGCGTATGCCTCTTGTGCCGCGCATTTCGAAGCACTCCATATCCTCACTGATAAGAATGCTGATGGGCACCATACCAGTAATGACACAGAGAGCGTCGTGTGACACGGTACGGTACGCGCTTGCAACCCTCAGACACATAAGCCTGTAAGTACTTTCCAGCTTCCGTCGGTAGCATTCAGTACTTAGCGCGGTACCCCACGCCGGGCCGCCATACCTAAGTATGGACGTAGCAACACTAGCCAGAAGCTTGCGCTTACTGGCGTACACCGCTGAGCTATTGGACATCATCCGGGACAGTGCCGCAATAGCTGTGGAGGCTCTTTTACAGGCATAATCGACGTGGCTACCGAAGGTAAGCTTATCGTCGATCATCACGCCCAAGTGCTTGACAGAGCGCTTCGACAGGATAGTGCACTCTCCTACACTGATCTCCGTCTGCTGCGCCGACTGCATGTTGTTAACAACCGTCACCTCTGTCTTGTGGTGAGCCAGCTCCAGTTTTCTGGACCGCATCCACGCCTCCACAACCTTGATCGAGTGGTCGGTAGTCAACTTCACCTCCTCGATCGTTTCACCGTAGACTTCGAGCGTAATATCGTCAGCAAATCCGACAATCACCACTCCCACTGGGTACTCTAACCTCAACACCTCGTCGTACATGACATTCCATAACACCGGACCCAGGATGGAACCTTGCGGGACTCCTGAGGTTATGTGAAAGCACTTCCGACCCACCTCCGTGTCGTAAACCAGTACGCGATTCTGGAAGTAGCTTCCGAGAATCTTGTACAAGTACTCCGGTATCCCCAGACGCAAGAGCGCATCGGCAATAGCAGCCCAACTGGCGCTATTGAATGCATTCCTTACATCCAGAGTCACTACCCCGCAGAAGCGAATTCCCCTCCTCTTAGGCTCGAGTGCTTTCTCGGCGGTTTTTGTAACCGACAAGATAGCGTCTACGGTGGACCTCCCCTTCCGGAAGCCATACTGGTTGCTCGAGAGACCATTTACGCCCTCAGTGAACTTCAACATTCTATTGAGGATGATCTTTTCGAGCACCTTCCCCGCCGTGTCAATCAAGCATATTGGTCTATATGCCGACGGGTCTCCGGGTGGTTTCCCCGCCTTTGGCAATAGTACCAGGCTCTGCCTCTTCCAAGCTTCTGGGAAAACTCCCTCGTCCAGGCATTTCTGCATAGCAGACCTGAACATCTCGGGAGCTTCTGCAATAGCTACTTTTAAGGCCAGGTTCGGAACTCCGTCCGGACCTGGGGCCTTACCTACGCTAAGGGACTTAGCTATCCCCGCAAGTTCCACATCGGTGACCCTTTCCTCATCGCCAGCCCCAGTCCCCGGCTGTCCTACGAAAGGAGGCCAAGGACTAGGATCATGACGCGGAAAAAGTCCTCCAATGATCCCCTCCAACATCTCTGGAGATTGCTCTGTAGGAGCCATCACACCTCTCGTCTTGGCCATAACGATCCTGTAGGCGTCACCCCCACGGGTTCGTATTGGCACTCTGACAGAGACCCTCAAAGCAGGCCTTTTTGCTTGCTCTTATCTCGGTCTTGAGCGCGGCTTTTGCAGCGGCGAACACCACCCGCCGTTCGTTTCGCTCTTCCTCTGATCGTGCTCGCTGCCATGAGTTGTATATGTAGAGAAGAGAGAGAGAGAGAGGAAGTGGATAGAAAGATACAAAGTAGGATGAAAGGGACGGGCCAGGGATTGAACCCATGACCTTCTCAGAACCGCTTCAGAAGCGGTAGCCACTAGACCACCAAGCCCGTCTTTTAACCAAGCCCGTTTATTAACTCTATTGTCGCTACGGCCGTCGATTGTAGACGTGCAAATGTGCTCGCTCATCGGCGATTTTTATTGTTAGCTTGTGCCGCGCCTCGCGCTTTTGCATTGTTTCCGGACGTTTTTGTTGACGGTTGTTTGTGCTACTTCTCATCGCTCGATGTGCAATCATCATCATCATGGATGAGATGTTTTTGAACACGGTGCAATTGACTGTCAAACGATAAACTGCAACGATCGACGCGTCACCATCTTTCGAATAGTGGAGGGTGAAGGTATCTTCTTCGCGGTGTTGTTTACGGTGAAGCAACACCGCGAAAAAGGTACAGCTGTGCTCTCCAACATTCGAAAAATGGTGGCACGTCGATCGTTCTACGCTAGCGATTTTGCGGTGGGATGATGACGTTTGGAGGCGAATTGCCGGTGCCTATATGCGGTACGTTCGTATCTTCGATCTGCCGCCAGAGCTGAATGATGATCGTTTATCAGCGGTGCTAGGAGAATATGGAAAGGTTGAACGAGTGGTCCGCGAGAAATTCCCTGCGGATTTGGGTCTGGACCATATGCATTATGCACATTGGCATACCGGTGTACTGGTGGTGTCCAGAAATCGCAGAACTCCGCGCATCCTGTTTAAGAGCTAGAAGGAGGATGCAAAGGGCTCGTACCGATGAGGATAGAATGGAACGAAGTGAGGCGGGCGGCTAAACTGGCACTGAATAAAGAGATTAAATCACGTAAGCGGGCGTGCTTCGAAAATCTCTGTCAGGCAGCCAACACGTCCCCATGGGGTGATGCCTACAGAGTAGTCATGGCCAAAACAAAGGGCGCGTCCGCACCCCCCCCCCCCCCCAGAACGCTCCCTAGAGATGATGCAGAAGATCGTGGAAACGCTGTTTCCGCGCCACGATACAAGGGCCCCCGTTCCCTATAGCCAAACCGGCCATAGCGAGGTAGTCCCGGTGACGAACGACGAACTCATTGCAATAGCGAAATCGCTTAAGTTGAACAAGGCTCCGCGTCGAGGCTAGCCCTGACATGTTCAGAATGGCTATGTAGATGTGCCTAGACAGAGGCAAGTTTCCGGAGAGGTGGAAAAGGCAAAGATTGGTTCTACTGCCTAAACCCGGGAAGCCACCTGGCGACCCGTCGGCATATAGACCTATCTGTCTGCTGGACACCGCCGGAAAACTGTTGAAACGGATCATTCTGTCGAGGCTGATGGTCTATACCGAGAAACCCGATGATTCTGGTCTCTCGGATAACCAGTTCGGCTTCCGGAAGGGTCGATCGACGGTGGATGCTATTAGGGCTGTAACCAAAACGGCCGAGATAGCGCTCAAAAAAAAAAAGCGAACAGTAATCCGCTATTGCGCGGTCGTCACGCTGGACGTTAAGAATGCGTTCAACAGCATCAGCTGGGCCGCCATCGAGTGCGCAGTACACCACCTAGGAGTCACGGTTAGTCTATGCCGGATACTGGAGAGCTACTTCCAGAATAGGGTGTTAATTTATGACACCGAGGAAGGCGAGAGGAGCTACAACACCGCAGGGGTACCTCAGGGGTCCATCCTGGGCCCGGTACTATGGAACGCGGCGTATGATGGCGTATTGAGGCTCAAACTTCCACCGGGCGTAAAGCTGGTCGGCTTCGCCGATGATATTACCCTCGTGGTATACGGCGAGTTGATAGAGGAAGTGGAACTGACTGCAACTCACGCAATTGGCGTAGTGGAGGACTGGTTGAGGTCGAGACATTTGGCACTCGCGCACCACAATACGGAGGTGGTGGTGGTAAACAACCGCAAATCTGAATAGCGGGCAGTGGTCACCACAGGCGGATGCACGATCAACTCTAAGCGCTCACTGAAGCAATTGGGGGTCATGATCGACGATAAGCTGAAATTCGGAAGCCACGTAGAATATGCATGCAAAAGGGTAAGCATGGCGATAATGGCATTGTCAAAGATAATGTTAAATAGCTCGGCAATAGTCTCGAGTAAGCGTAAGCTGCTCGCGGCAGTAGCGGTCTCCATACTGCGCCGCTGCATAGTCGAAGGCGCTAGTGGTTAATCCAAACGTGAAGCGACTTGAGAGTACCCACAGGCTGATGTGCCTTAGGGTGGTGAGCGCATACCGCACGGTCTCAAAGGACGCGGTATGTGTGCTAGCGGGCATGATGCCCATAGCTTTAGTGGTGGCAGAGGATGAAGAATGCTTCGAGCGACGTGGCATAAGAGGCGCGAGGCGAATCGCCAGAACCTCGTCTATGCTGAAGTGGCAGAATGGGATCCCTCCAGCAAGGGTAGATGGACACACAGGTTCATACCGAGCGTGTCCAAGTAAACGAGCAGGCCCCATGGCGAGGTGAATTTTCACTTGACTCAATTTCTGTCAGGCCATGGGTGCTTTAGGTGGTATCTGCACAGATTCCGGAGTGTGCAGACTACGACAAGACTGCGGAGCATGTGCTCCTTGAATGTCCACGTTTCGTGGAGCAAAGGTCGAGTATGCAGGAGGTATGCGGTAGAGATATCACGCCTGACAACCAGTGTTGATAAAAACTCAAATTCTCAAATCTCATGGTTGAGTTGTTTCACGCGCGATTCTTGACTCGCCAAACTCACCGCCGAAAAAATCATGCATGAGTTGACTCATGATTTCACTCATTTCTATATTTCTTGGTGTTCTTAATGTTTACATCGAAGTTTTTAGGATTGTATGATAGAACAAAAGCAAATCTAGCGTACAACAACATTGAATGCCGTTCAAATTGATTTGGATTCGTTTTACAAGCGAACGAGATTTCGGCGCTTGACTCGTGAGTGCGAGATTTTGCATGAAATTCTCGCGCGTGAGAAAACTATTCAGAATCGCGGGCGAGTTTGCTCACGCGGAAGCGGTTCATGAGTGTGCTTTGAGTGTGAGTTTACCAACACTGGTGACAACATTGTTGAAAGGATGTGTACGGGGGCGGACAAGTGGGACTCCGTTACTTCCACGGTTTCTCGAATCGTACTTGAACTACAGAGAAAATGGCGAGCCGAACAACAGCTAGTTGAGTTGGCCCCCCTTCCCCATCCAGGAGCTTCAGTTCAACGGGTAGTCTAAGTACTAGCCAGGACCCGAGCCTCCAGGGGAGAGTGAACAACTTAAGGCGGTAGCTGGTGGAACGCTTACTATTAGAGTGTACTCATGTACGCCCCCCCCCCCCTTCTCGAAGTCATCCCTAACGGGCGTACCGCGAAGGTAAGAAAGAGAGAGAATGAGTTTTTAGTGGGTCGATCCCCACATAACCCGAGGAACCACCTCTTGGGTATCTGTTGCAGATTTTCTCATTCTATAAAAAAAAAAATACGTGGTGTGTATATGGAGGTCAAGAAGCGAATTCCACCGACGAAAACCAATGCTGGTCTGGGAGGTAGAGTATTCTACGAGGATCTGAAGGACACGTGCTTTTTATGCAACACAGAGGGACACTGGAAGAATTTTTGTCCTCAACGTCGTATGCCGGGGTCGTGGCGGGAAAGGTACCTGTATCAGCTGTGCAAATTATGCCGGAATCAATGGAGGACCCAGAAATCCTTGAGATATTAGAAGAAGAAGAACTGATCGACGAGGACCATACTTCAGAAGTACCAGTTGGAAGCTAACAGCGAAACAAGTGGAGAACGCAGTTAAGGCGAACGGGACGGCCGAGGAAATATCCGCCATTGCTCTGTTGCTACTGCCTACTAAGATGGTAATCTCAGATTCTACTTCATATTTTGCAACAAAAACTTATCATTGTGTATGCTCACTTGCAGTGCTTATGTTTTTCAGCATCTGCCGTGCGATAGAAACAGAGATTACCTTCAATTACCTTTAGATTATCTTCAAAATCGCGAGGCAAATTGTTAGAAAGAGAGCGAAGATAAGAAAAATAACACGGCGTCCCGTATCACCTTAAAGCGGTTAAGGAGGTATTGGATAATCCACCGGCTGATCCGGTTTAGGACCGAAGAAAAAGTGCGCGCGAATGAAATGATTAGTTATATTGAATTTCTTTGAACCTGTAGAATAACAAATTGTTCTATTCGAATATCGGCTCTGTAAAGTTTTTTATTAATCAAATGAGCCAAAAATAAATGAGAATGAGATGTATGAGGTGATCAATTTCGCTCAAATAGAACAAAAATCGATTTCAAATGTAGCCTTGGGCACGATTTCATGATACGCAGAAAAGGATCATCAGTTTATCGACCTCAAAAAGGCTGTAAACTGTGTAATCAGAATTTCATTCACTCCTTGATTCATTTCTTGTTAAATACTTGACGTTGTGTACTACATAACAACTTTACCGTGACTTGAATATAAGAACAAATAGTTTTACTGTTGGTCTTACCTTCCATGTTTAATCGTAGTTCCCCCTGGTAGTACTCGCCAACCTTGATCCACTTGTACTTGTCGGGCTCATACTGTTTGAAGTGAATTATATTATACCGGGCCGGACCATCTCCGTTGATGTCGAAATTGAACCGATCGCCACTGAGACCGATAAAATCTGCCTTCCTTAGGTACTTTAGCAAATCGGCTCCTTTTGTGGGATTCATTTCATCACACAGTCCTGGCTTACTGCCACACAGCTCTTGATGCATGTTCCTGAAATTAAGAACGAGTTATGGAAATGAACCTAGCTGTTGCGTTATGGGCCAATACTTGAATGCATATCCGAACGCCATGACTGCGTCGCTTACAAACTGTAGCTGATCTTCAAAATCCAGCGCATGTTTTGATAGCTTTTCCGCCGTCGAACAAAGTTTCGTGTAGTTTTTGTTGAATGGTGTGGGTGGAGAATTGGGGTACTTGCATTGAAAGTGATCCTCCCAAAATTCTGCAGAGAAATTAAGAGTTTCACTACACAGCAATCAAAACTTTTTGTATGGACTCACCGATAAACCAAGGATTTCGTGAGTTACTTTCGACTGTCAAGTTCAAGAAATACTCTTCGAACCCTATTACGGAGTTAGCTTGAGGTTGAACGGATAACGTTCCTTCAACCTCGGCCTCGTTGCCATCAGATACTAGATTCCGTGCACTCCAACCGTCCGATCCTATCCACGAAAACACACCCGTGACATTCTGTCGTCGAACGGCTCTCATAACCTCAGCTACTTCCTGGTCAGAGCCGAATATTATCACGCCTGTGGAGGAAAACACGAAAACTGTAATGGTGGACCACATAGTTGAAAATTCACATACCTTTAGCTCTTGGTTTTGTTAGCAACTTGATAACTATGTTATCATAAGCTATTTTTTCTGCAACGCCAGAATCTTTTACCAACTTTTCCTTGATCGCTATGCAAATACCATGTTTGGAAAGTAAATCATCTAGCTCCTCGAAGGCCTAAATGTAGAATTGAGATGCATCAATTAACCTTTTCTCCAAGAAATACCAACACTGCTGTAGTCCATTTGACAAATTTGTGCCTTACCTTTATGCCGTAATTACTCTCCTCGTAAATTATGGATATATAACTCCAACCCAGCTGCCGGACGATGTCTACTATTGCCTTAACTTGATAATGATCAGATGGTATCGTTCGAGAAAAGTACTCAAATCTTTGTTTATTGCTCAGCTCAGGGCTCGTGGAAAAATATGACACCTGAAATAAAAATAAATGTCGTATTGTAACAAGTTTTGCTTATAATTTCTACAAAAAATTTACAGAAGGCTGCGAGAAAGGACGGTGGGAACTTTGGTCGTGGGCTGATAGGAAAAAAGGGTTTGCTTATGCAAGGCTGAGCGCCTGTTCTACAGGTTAGGAGTGGCTTACAACAGCGTGTGTTCTCCCTGGTTAGAGGCGAATGATCGACGTTCGAGAGCCAGTGATGAACTCTAAGCTAGACTATGCACCAAGATCCTCCGACAAGTTAGGTGGTTAGTGTCCGAAGTCCGACCCTACCAGTCAATCGTTAAAAATAATGGCAGCGGTAAGTCAGCAAGACAAAAATATGAACTGAAATCATCGGCAATAACTCCAGCGAACAAAGAGGACTTGCAAATGGGAGCTCGATACCGGGAACTGCCGATCTGCAGGTTGAGAATCAATAGCCCATTCGTTCACTTAACCACAATCAACATGCGCAGCCCTCATCAGAAGCACTTATGATGACAAGGACGCATTTTACGTGCAGCTCGAACGCGAGTACGACCGCTTCCGGAGACCCAAACGCTCAGGTAGGCCAGGAGGAGGAATTCAGAACGACGATTGGTAAGTTCAGCACCCACCGGCTGCCAAACAAAACGGCCTACGACTCATCGATTTTACCGCCTCTAAGAACATGACTAATGGCCACTCGTAGCACCTTCTTCCAACATAGTCTCCAAAATCATTACACTTGGGGATCAGTACAGCAAACGGAATAGTAAATCGAACACGTTCTGATTGCAGAACGATACGTCTTCCACATTGTCGACGTCAGGACGTGGCGCTTACATCGACTCTCGCCACCGCATGGTGATGGTCAAGCTGCACCCAAAAATTCTCCGTCATCAACAATTTGCGGTACCGGCGACCGTCACTGTACAACCTAGAGCGATTTTCAAAGCTGAATCGCCGTATAACAGCGAGTTCCCCCCGGTCTTTCAGAGGACTGCTGAAAAAGCAGCCATAAACGACGTGGAATGGAGTCGACGAAGCGAATGATTTGATGAGGAGTGTAGAGCAATTTTGAAGGAGAAAAACGCAGTGCGGGCGGTAATGTTAAAGCATAGACTCCGAGTAATGCCACCTGGAAGAAGCGGCGTGTAAGTATCGTTCCCAAGAAACGCGCAAGTTTTCCAATAGCTCAATGCGTCCCGCTAACAACGAAAGCCTTTTGACGGGCGGACGTTAGGTGATTGAAATGTGGAAGCAGCTCTTCGATGAGCCTCTGAATGAATGGCGCGGAAATCCTAGATGGATGGTATCACGATGGGCCCAGAAACCTGACCACCTGTCTTGGTAATCAGGATCTGGGAAACCGAACAGCCTAGGAAGTAATGTCAAGCGGTAGAGGCAGATACCTTTAAAGTTGTGGAGGAATGCGTCTATCTCAGATCCTTACTAACGGCAGACGGTGTAAGTAAGTAGGGAAATGCCAATGCACATTTTAAGTGGAAGTCGTGCATACTATGGGCTGCAGAAGAAAGTGCAGAAGAGGAGCAGCGCGATCAAAATGGGTGGACTTAAGTCCAATTGTTAGAGCGTGATCTGGCTTTTATATCCTTCAAAAGAAGAATAATAAAGATGTTGACAAGTCCAAGGCTTGTGCAGTCTCTGCTGTGTGGTCCAATGACCGCCAGTATTTATACTACCTTAGGTAGACAAAATGAATCATACCTAGACATTTAGGTACTTCATGAATAGTATTTCATGTAGGTAGATATTATATGTACACAAATTAGGTAGACACTACAGTCCTTTCCCTTTAGAAAACTCCTAAAAGCATAACAATACTAAAAACAAATTGTTCAATTCGAGTCTGTCACTTTCAAACACTACCTCTGTTCACTAACAAAATTTATAAACACAAAAATCACAAAAACAAACAGACAATTTCGCTATCGCAACGTTATCAAAAAGTACACATAACACAATTTCATACACCATAACATAATAACGAGTCTGTCACTTTCAAACACTACCTCTGTTCACTAACAAAATTTATAAACACAAAAATCACAAAAACAAAAAGACAATTTCGCTATCGCAACTTTATCAAAAAGTACACATAACACAATTTCATACACCATAACATAATATATGACAATTCCGCCACAAAAGAACAATTTCGTTCACCACAAAAAAAATAACAATTCGTTATCACCAAAACAAAAAGACAATTCCGTCAATGCAACATCGGCCAAAAAACAGAACATTCTGTTCACAACATAATGGCAATTCTACCATAAAAGAACAATTCCGTTCTCCGCAAAATAACAATTCGTTATTACAACAACCTGAAAACCAAAAGGAAAAATCTCCGAATAACTCAATCACACGTTCCTTGATCCTCGTCGCCACTTTTATATCCTTCAAAAGAAGAATAATAAAGATGTTAACAAGTCCAAGGCTTGTGCAGTCTCTGCTGTGTGGTCCAATGACCGCCAGTATTTATACTACCTTAGGTAGACAAAATGAATCATACCTAGACATTTAGGTACTTCATGAATAGTATTTCATGTAGGTAGATATTATATGTACACAAATTAGGTAGACACTACACTGGCGAGCATCGACCGTAATCGAGGTAGGAAATTTAAGCTTCTTAAAGCCATTAAAGCTCGGAGTAGTTTGAAGTTGGCTCAATGAATGCCAAAAATAAAGTCGCAGGTAGTTACCATCAATTTAGGGCTCCCATTATATGATACCTATGATAAATTATTATTATGCCTTCATTAGTGTGCATCTTCGCCCTGGATATGTTCGTCACCGGTATAATGGATAAACCATGAGATATAGCACTTTACTTTGAACCTTTTGAACAATAAGTTAGTTCTAGAAAGCCAAATGGTTTAGGTAAGCTCAAACGAATACATATAACACTTGGAACATTTATTATTTCAAACATACAACATACGGAAACATTATCGCTCAACACTAAAAACGTGTGTTGGTTTTCGCTTGAATTACAATAACTTACCTGTGGGATTTTGAAAAGTCGTAGCAGGTTGGCCACTTGGATGGAAGTCACTGATGAAGCAGCTCCCACAACTCCAGAGATGACCTTCTTCTTGTGTCCTTTGCTGCTGCAGTTGTTGTAATCGGTTGCTTCGTCTATATTGCTGATTGACCCTTTGATGAAATCCACCGCCATTTCTAGCCCGTACGTGTCTTTGTCGCAATCGTCTAAAATATGGGCTCCAATAGTAACGTTGGGTATAAGATTGTCCATGTTGATTTTGTCCAAAGTATATAACATAGTCTCCAACGCTTGTATGCCTCCCTGGGGCATTATGGGCCCACACGTCACCGAGTCCTCTCGGGAGTGAACCATCATTAGGCCGCCCAGAATAAGGTCACCTTCCACAACTGCCTCGCGCTTAACTGGCCAATGGATGACATGGGGAAGTTTGGTGTTATTACGCTCTTCAGCGACGGGACCCGTACTATGGCGCACGAAGTACCGATTTCTGTGGAATTGTTGGAAGCCGTGCCGTTTGTGCTTCAGGGAAAACATGTTTTGACATCGATAGTTCTGAGCATGCCTGCTGCTTTTGTTGCCATGTTTCTCGACAAATTTGATCTCATGGCCGCAATCATCAAGATTGTAGTAATGGTACCTCTGACGATTTCTGCCATATCCGTGATGTAACAATTCACGTCCATCGACGTGCGTCAAATAGCTCAACAAACATAAAATAAAATCAACATTGATGATCAACACCAATTGCTTCATTTTTTTTTTACTCTAGGGAGACGTTTATTTGGTTAAACATTGCTGGAATGCAGAAAAATCTGAAACAAGAAATTAATTAATGGTTGTAAAAATTTATGTTTTTTTTAAGTTGTGAAAATTACATAATAATCTTGCGATTTTATTACACTGCTGAATCTTACTTAGCCAATTAAAAATATAGTAATTTAATAAGTAATTACTATCATCATAAAGTAAACTAAAAATAAAACTAGGTTATACGCTTTTCAATCGATACTGATTGAACCAAAAGGTTAGCGTAAAAAAAATCAGAAGCGTTTCCGAGGGTTTCAGGAAGTTTCCAGATATGTTTCAGAGGCGTATCGAGGCATTTCAGGGAATTTCAGGAGAGTTCTGAAGGGATTTCCATTGGAACCTAAGGAACCCTTCAGGACGCACACCGTTGTAAAAAAGTACAGCACTTCCAAAAAACCTCACTCATCGTATGCAGCGCGAGCGCGGTGCAGTTTCAGCTGTTTGATTGCGGCCGTCCTGAAAGGTTAAGGAAGTTTCACGGAGTTTTCAGAGGAGTTTCTAGACATGTTAAGACTTTTCTGGTGGTTTTATGGGATTTCTGGGGAATTTGGAAGGTGTTTACGGTTATTGAAGGGTGTTCTCAATAAGCTTCCAGAGGGTTTAAAGTTTTCAACTGCAGCATCATCAACGCGTACTGCCCACAAGAAGGGAGACCTAATGATGAGAAAGAAGCGTTAACGCGCAGTTAGAGCAAAAAAACGATTGTTTCTCGCCGCGTTACGTGAAAATCGATGTCGGCGACATGAACGCGCAGGTAGGAAGGGAGGTAATGTACAGACCGGTAATCGGGCGAAACAGCCTGTACGCCATATCGAATGATAACGATCAGCGATGCGTAAACATTGCAACCTCCTGTGGTATGGTAGTCCGACCAAAGCACTTTTTTCCTCCGCAAAGATATCAACAAAGCCACCTGGAGATCAGCCGACCATCAAACAGAAAACCCAATTGGGTTTTTAAATTAAGAAAAATGTATTGATTTTTTGATTTTATACGAAAGAGCACCTTTTTCTGAGCCGCTATGATTTTTTTCAGATTTTTAGAACTTTATTTTGGTACCTAAAATTAATTTCAAAGAGATTTTTTTAAATCACCTTTTGACAGCTGGGTAACTGTTTGACAGCTCCACCCAGTACAAAATGCGACGAGGGGTGATTCGACAAATCGCTCCCATACAAACTTCAAATTGATTTTTAAATAGGTTCCCGGTCACCAAAATTCATGAAAATTTGGATTTCGGCTCAGTTTCGCAAGCAGATTCAGAATATGGAATTATCTCAACACCGCTAAAGAAGCCAATTTGCTAAAGTGCAATTTGACTACGTTCTAATCGACGGTAAAATCTTTTCGAATCACTACCTAGTCACTGTATGCATACACAGCTAATCACATTCGGTAATTTTTACCAAAATCTCAACCGCTGAGCCACAGACAAACAGACGTAACACCTTGAACGATTATTATGGAAATCCATCGTTCAGTTCACACTACCATCATCTGGTGGAAAAGTTGCACGAATCACTGTGTTGTGCAATATCGTCAACAGAAGGCGCTAGTGTGAAACGTCAAACGCATAGAAAAACGATGCACACGCCTCTGGTTGTGAAAGCCACAACTATGAAATTTTAAATTGATCGTTAAAAGCGTGGTCAATGGAAATTTCGCAAGTATTACGTCTGTTTGTCTGTGGCTGAGCGTTCGGTAATGGATTTTTACCAAAATTCTGTAAAAAATTACAAAATTTCGGTAAAATGTTATCGTTTATCTGTCAAACTCTAATGAAGTTCGGTAGAAGTTGCAAGCTTTACCAAATTTTTCCTGTAAAACAAACTTAACTGTTGAGATTTCGGTAAAACATTACCGAAGTCGGTGTTTTTTTCTTAGTGTGTACGCTTAAAACATTCGACGGTTATTATCACGCGTCGAAGTCGAACAGCCTGGCTCAACATCGATCAGCTGCGTAACGTAGAAGTGGCTCAAGACTACGAAAGGCTCAAGGCTGAAGGGACATCCGATCCGCCATAGGTAGTACTTCGGCTGGGCACTAGGCTTCGCGATTCCGAATGACACCACTGACTGGTACGATGGCGAAAGTGAACAGTTGAAAAACGAGAAGAATGCAGCATGGGCGAGAATGTAACAACACCGTACAAGGGCGAATGAGGCACATTATAGACAGGCGCGGAACAGGCAGAACTCAGTCTTCCAGAGAAAGAAGCGCCAGCAGGAAGAACGAGAAGGCGAAGCGATGGAAGAGCTTTATCGCGCTAAGGACACACGGAAGTTCTACGAGAAGCTGAACCGCTCGCGCAGAGGTTTTGTGCCACAAGCCGACATGTGCCAAGACAATCTCGGGAATCTTCTCACGAGCGAGCGTCAGGTGGTCGAGATGTGGCGGCAGCATTACCTCAACGTTGCAAGCACCGAAGGTAGTGTGGTAACTGATCTAGGGGTACGTACGCTTGACGAAATGTTTTCAGCCCCTAACCTCCAAGGAATTGAAGAGGAGATTGGCCGGTTGAAAAACAACAAAGCCGCTGGAGTAGATCAACTTCCAAGCGTGCTGCTAAAATACGGTGGAGAAGCACTGGTGAGAGCACTACACTGGGTCATTCTCAAGATTTGGGAGGAGGAAGTTTTACCAGAACAATGGAAGGTATTGTAACTGAGCAAGGGCCGCGTTACTCCCAGCAAGAATGGCACAAATGTCCCAAATGGAGGATAACGTGCCTCTGGAGCCGGCCTTCTGATCCTATCATCTCCCTTCCTAACTTCCTGGCGCCCGTCCTCAACACTGGACGACGCCTCCCACTTTCTTACGGACTAGTCATATCTTACGTTCTTCACTTTTCTTCTGCTTTTAATAACTTTTCAAAACTTCGACTGTTGGCTCTGAAGATGTTGGATTCAAGTTCGTTGACCCCAAACCTTTGACCAATGACCATCATGATGGCCACCCAGTTCGCCTCCCATGGCCGCCCATTCGTGCAGTCCTGTGCTGCCTGGTATCAGGTATCAGTAGGTCGGCTCCAGAGGCACGTTCTCCTCCATTTGGGAAATTTGTGCCATCGCCATGAACACGAGCCTATTCATCATTCACCTGACGGAGAAGGGAAGGAAAAAGGATAGGACATGGGAAAGGACAGGTAAGGGAATAGGATCGTCATACTCGCAAAAGCGTACCACAATGGGTTCACATAGCGTCCTGAAAAGGACACTGTAATAACGCATAAGCGTACCACAATGGGTTCAAACATCGCCCTGAGAAGGGCACTGTGATAACGCATAAAGCGTAAAGAGAGCCTATAGCTCTTTACTACAGCGGGTCAAGAACAACAGAACGTCCTGAAGATGCAAGTTTCTGAAGTCAGTTTCACTTATGTTTCCCGAGTACTCGGAAACGCAATTGCGCAAAAACTGGACAGTAACATATTAAATGATACGAAGTTCCATAATCGGATTCACAGCTATCACAGGCAAATGAATCAGCTTGCTGCATATTCGCCATGTGATCACTGAGTCGGCAGTGGCCAGTCAATGCTTTGACCAGCATGCTGCAATTCTGCTTTGATAGATTTGTTAGATACTTTGTCACCCCTAGAGATGGCTCAGTACAAGACAATTTTGTTTGACGACATGACTCCAAACTATTCCTGTATTGTTTGTGCTGAGTGGCCGCCCAGGTGTCAATCTGAAGCTTCACCCAACACTTGGAGTTGGCCGAAGCAAGTGCTTTAATAGCAGCCTGGCTATCTGAACAGAAGTATATTACTTTGCCCATTACGTGCTACTGAAGTGCTGATTTCACTCCGCAAGATTTCGGCCTGAAAAACGGTGCAGTGTCTACCAAGTGAATAAGACTGATGCAGCCTTAGCTCACGATGATAAACACCAGCACCTGCTCGACCTTCGAGAAGGGAGCCATTAGTGTAACATACGATGCCGTCTGAAATACTTCTCTCCAGATAACCAGATGTCCACTCTTCCCGGGAAGGGAATTTCGTGGTAAATGTCCTATATGGAAAATTACAAGCAATTGTAAGATCACTTGGAGCAAGGACAACTTTATCCCAATTCACCAAAAGTGGAAACAACGAGGTGTGTGTTGAACTGCGGTAAGTGCAAGTAGGTGCAAGAAACTGCTTCTTGTTTGAGATGAATGTGTAGTGGGGCAACGTCAAAGAGCACTTCGAACGCTGCCGTAGGAGTTGAAGAGAACGCTCCAGACATCGCCATCAAGCACATCCTTTAGAGATGGCCTAATTTTGATTGGACCGTTCTCACTCCGCCCTTTTGCCACCACACAAGACATCCATAGGCCAATATTGGACGAACAACAGTTGTGTTAAACCATTTGATATACTTGGGTTTAAGACCTCAAGTTGTACCAAAGGTTCGCCGGCATTGCCCGAAGGCCATACAAGCTTTCTTGATTCTGAACTCAACATGAGGTGTCCAGGAAAACTTGGAATCAAGAATGACTCCAACGTACTTTACCTGTTCAGTCACATTGATTTCAGAATCAAAGAGACGTAAAGGTCGAACACCATTACGGTTTCGCTTTTCCGTGAAAAGAATAATAGATGTTTTACTCGGATTTACCGATAGGCCATATTGGCGACATCAACCCTCAACTACCTGAAGAGCGTTTTGCATCAGGTCGAAAGGGGTGCTGATGCACATACCGACTAACAATGTTAGGTAGTCGTCGGCAAAACCATAAGTAGGAAAACCGCTATTATTGAGTTGCCTCAATAGCGTATCTGCTACGAGATTCCACAAAAGTGGTGATAAGACTCCCCCTTGGGGGCATCCACAAACACTCAATTTCCTAATCGCCGCTTGACGCAATGTCGAGAAGAGATGTCGGTTTTTGAGCATTTGGTGAATCCAATTGGAAATCATTGGTGATATACCATGACCCCGTGCGGCTTCCAATATGGCATCGAAAGGCACGTTGTCAAAGGCACCCTCGATATTTAAGAAAACACCCAAGCAGGATTGCTTTTGAGCGAATGCCTTCTCGATATCGTAAACAACTTTGTGTAAAAGAGTCACAGTGGACTTTCCAGATTGGTAAGCATGTTGGTTCACATGAAGAGGCACATTGGCCAGATGAACCTCGACAATACGTTCTAAGCATTTCAGAAGAAAAGAGGTCAAACTGATAGGTCTGAAGCTCTTTGCTTCTTCATACGACGCGCGACCCACTTTCGGAATAAACTTTACAGTAATATCCCGTCAGGATTTGGAAATATACCCTGTAGCAAAACTGCAAACAAGTAGTTGCTTCAAAACATGTTTGAAATGATCAAATCCCTTCTGAAGCAAAATAGGATAAATCCCATATGCCCCAGGAGATTTGAAAGGAGCAAAGCTATTAAGTGCCCATTCAATCGATACTAAAGTTATGATACTCCTAGCCGAAGCTAAAGAATCATAACTACAAGAAAAGACATCAGGTTCATCCGAAGATGTAATATCCACACATCCGGGGAAGTGTGTACTGAATAAACATTCCAAAACTTCCTCATCAGAGGAAGTGAAATCACCATTTGGCAAACGTTCGTTCACTTGAAAATCCTTAGATTTTGCAAGGATTTTGTTCAATCGACTGGCTTCACTCAGACTGGAAACATTTGTACAAAGGTTTTTCCAGCCGGATTGTTCAGCAGACCGAAGAGCTTTCTGGTAGGCCTTGCGAGCCAACCTGAATGCCTCCGATCCAGCCGAACGTCGTCTGTTCCAACTCTTTCTATATTGTTTTCTGAGCTTCGCCAGATCAGAGTTCCACCAAGGGGTTCCTCTTGTGGTCAGGCTTGTCCGCACTGAGCGCATGAAAATTCTGCTCTTTGGATTTACACCATCAAGCACATCATAAATTAGAAATCTTTTCATCTTATCAGATAGAAGGATGTTGAAATATTGTAAATGTCATTTCGAACTGTAAAAAAACCGCACCGCAGCGCCGCACGGGCTGCTCAAAGTGAAATTCACTAGAGTGTTTTCACCCGGGTGAAAATCTCTTTGGGCGCTCCGTGTGGCTCTGCGGTGCGGTTTTTTGACAGTTCGAAATGACATTTACAATATTTTAACATCCTTCTATCTGATAAGATGGAAATATTTCTAGTTTATGATGTGCTTGATGGTGTAGCTTCAAAGAGCAGAATTTTCATGCGCTTTACCAATATTACCTTTAGTTAACTGGAATTCATTCAAAAGTCAATTTCTTTTGATGCGTAGAGTTCAAATATGAATTTATTTAAAATTCAAACCAAGCACCATCTAAACCAAATCCAATCCAAGTCGAATCTAAATCCAATCCAAGTCCAATCCAATCCAAACCTCCTCGAAATCCAATAGAAATCCATTCCCAATCCAATCGAAATTCAATACAAATCCAATACAACTCCAATGCAAATCCAATCAAAATCCAATCCAATTCCAAACCAACTCCAATCGAAATCCAATTGAAATATTATCAAAATCCAATTCGAATCCAATCCATATCAAATCCAAACCTGATCAAAATCCCAGTCGAAATCCAATCCAAATCCGATTCAATCCAAACCGAATCAAAATCCAACCCAAATCCAAACCAAATCCAATCGAAATCCAATTGAAATCCAATCGAAATCCAATCCGAATCCAATTCAAAATCTAATCCAAATCCAATCCAAACCCAATGCAAATCCAATTCAAATCCAATCCAAGTACAATCAAATCAAATCCAAGCCTGATCGAAATCCAACCCAAATCCAGTCGAAATGCAATCTTAATCCAATCGAAATTCAATCCAAGTCCAATCCAAATCCAATCCAAATCCGATCCAAATCCAAATTAATCAGAACCTAATCGAAATGCAATCCAAATTAAATTTAAATTCAATCCAAATCTAAACCAAATCCAATTGAAATCCAATCGAAATCCAATATAAATCTTATTGAAGTCCAATCCAAATCAAAACCAAACCTGATCAAAATCCAAGTCGAAATCCTAGAAATCCAATCGAAATTCAACCCAAGTAGAAACCAAATCCAATCAAAATCCAATTGGAATCCAATCGAAATCCAATCTGAATCCAATCCAAACCCAATGCAAATCCAATGCGAATCCAATTCAAATCCAATCCAAAAATCAAACTAAAACCTGATCGAAATCAAATAGAAATCCAATTCAAATATAAATCAAATCCAATTTAAATCCCATCCAAATTGGAATCCAATCCAAATCCAATTCAATCCAAACCCAGTTCAATCCAAATCCAATAGAAATATTATCCAATCCATATCCAATCCATATCCAATCCAAATCCAATCCAAATCCAATTCAAATCCAATCCAAATCCAATCCAAATCCAATCCAAATCCAATCCAAATCCAATCCAAATCCAATCCAAATCCAATCCAAATCCAATCCAAATCCAATCCAAATCCAATCCAAATCCAATCCAAATCCAATCCAAATCCAATCCAAATCCAATCCAAATCCAATCCAAATCCAATCCAAATCATTGGATTGCCAAATCCAATCCAAATCCAATTCAAATCCAATCCAAATCCAATCCAAATCCAATCCAAATCCAATCCAAATCCAATCCAAATCCAATCCAAATCCAATCCAAATCCAATCCAAATCCAATCCAAATCCAATCCAAATCCAATCCAAATTCAAATCCAATCCAAATTCAATAAAAATCCAATCCAAATCCAATCTAAATCCAAATCCAATGCAAATCCAAATCCATTCCAAATCCAATCCAAATTCAATCCAAATTCAATCCAAATCCAATCCAAATTCAATCCAAATCCAATCCAAATCCAATCCAAACCCAATCCAAAACCAATCCAAATTAGAACGAAATGGTATGCAGGTGAATATCTCGAAATGTAAGGTGATATCCTTTACTCGACAACAGTCTTCGACCGCCTTCTCGTACAAAATGGGATCCGAAGTCCTAGAACGAGTCGATAAAATCCAGGACCTTGGGGTATTGATTGACTCAAAAGCCAAGTTCAATGAACATATTTCAACCGTGACCGCTAAAGCAACTTCTCTACTTGGATTCATCCGGCGCAACACAGCAGCCTTCGAAGACGTATATGCGTTGAAAACTCTTTACTGTTTAATAGTGCGTAGTACACTGGAATACGCGGTCCAGGTTTGGGCGCCGTATCACAACGAACAGATAAACCGAATTGAAAGCATTCAGAGATCATTTTTAAGATATGCGTTGCGTCGCCTTCCTTGGTCTAACCCAACTGAACTATCTGCCTATGAAAATCGCTGTAGACTGATCAACCTGAATCTTTAGCTGACCGCAGGAAAAAATTACGTAGACTGATTATCTTTGACCTAATTGTTAACCGTATTGACTGTAATTATTTGTTGCAAAATCTATGTTTTTATGCTCCTGTGCGTTCTCTCCGTAATCGTTCGTTTTTGTGGATTCCTGCTCATCGCACGAACTATGCGTATTTTGATCCGTTTGACATTAGTTGTAGATTATTTAACGAAGTTGCTGATGTGTTCGATTTTAACATCTCCAAAAGTGTTTTTAGTAATAGGATAAGATTTATAAGTTAGGTAACAGTCTGTACAACCTAGTGTTGAAGATGATGGTAAATAAATAAATAAATAAATAAACAAATTCAATCCAAATCCCATCCAAATCCAATCCAAATCCAATCCAAATCCAATCCAAATCCAATCCAAATCCAATCCAAATCCAATCCAAATCCAATCCAAATCCAATCCAAATCCAATCCAAATCCAATCCAAATCCAATCCAAATCCAATCCAAATCCAATCCAAATCCAATCCAAATCCAATCCAAATCCAATCCAAATCCAATTCAAATCCAATCTAAATCCAAATCCAAATCCAAATCCAATCCAAATCCAATCCAAATCCAATCCAAATCCAATCCAAATCCTATCTTAATCCAAACCAAATATAATACAAATCCAATCCAAATCCATTTCAAATCCAATATATTTTCAGCTCCAGCTGAAATCCCGGTTTAAACATATTTAAAATCTAAAGTTATACAAAAATAATATTTCCAAGTTAGATCTCAAACAAATTTTGATTTAATTCCAACACAATTTAAATCAAAATACATATAATCTATATCCATTTCAATTCGAATCCACTTTTGAAGCAAATTCAGTCTAAATCTAATTAACAATCAATCCAAATAAAATTCAATCCATAGCAAATCCAAAAACAATGAAATTCCAAAATGATTTTTTTTTTCAAATTGGTTTAGATATAAAACTGAACTATTTTGATCCTCACAAAATTTGCATTCTTGGTTGTTTATTTCTCTATTATTTTCTTAAACCATGTTGAAGCTTATTTTAGCCCTTCCACTAGTTTTTTTTTTAAATAGAAAAAAATACGCTGTCTCAATTGTTCAGGAATACAATTTGTACAATACACACTCCACGATTAATATTACTACGTGATTATCACTTGACAGTTGGAACTTCATCAAGTCTTGATATATTTTGTTTACAACTGTCGCACTCCAACAGGAAAAAATCCCGCAATCTTCATCAATCATCACTCATCCATTTCACTCTTCTTTCTTCCCGGTAAGAGCATATCATCATTTTTTTTTTATTTTCTCGAATCTTGCCGACCACAACATAAATACATCAGAGGGTTGCTCGTTCCACATCCAATTCCTATACAAATCCAATTCAAACCGAATCCAAATCCAATTTATATTCATACCAAATCCATTCCAAATTCAATGCAGATTCAATCTAAATCCACTTCAAATTCAATTCAAATGCAATCCTATCCAAATCCCATTCAGATCCAATCTAAGTCCATTCCAAATCCCAATCTAGCCTTCTCTTAAGGTTATCCAAATCCACTACAAATCAATTCCAAATCTAATCCAGATCCGATCTAAACCCACTCAAAATCCAATTCTTATCAATATCCATTCCAAATCTAATTCAGATTCAATGGTAATCCAATCCCGTTGAAATCAAATCAATAATCAAACCTAAACAAAATTACTTCAAATCAAATTGAAATTTAATCCAACAGAATTCCAGTCATAAATCCACCCCATCTTTTATTTTTCAGAATAATTTTCTGATAAGAGATTTTGTGCGATGACTTCAACTACACTATCATGGATGGAGGTGTTCAGGCTCAATGTCTCCAATCAAGCGTCAGGTCCAGAATAAGATTCGAAGTCTAACTCTGACATTTATTACATGACGTTCCTATTTCCAGTGTGCTTTTTCGCAGAGCTCTTATCACTCTGTAGATTTCATTATGTAAAATCTTGGTCACAGTACTGTTGTCTCTGTAATATTCCACCACGAACAAATTGCGCTGTTGACTTTTTTTTATTATCTCAAACGATTAAAACTCCAGAATGTTGCTCGCTCTGGAAAGTCCTGCTTTACTTTCTTTTTTATAACATTCAATTTCAAAAAAACTTGAGATTCCTGCTCGATCTGTTTTTTTTTTAATTTCTTTGCGTTAAGTCCTGAACACTCTACTTTCTACTGTATAGCATTCAAACAGAGAAGAAAACTTCCTCAGAGTCCTGCCCGCTCTGGATTTTTTTTTTGTAACATGTAGAGTCGCTCTTCTTTTTTTGTAGCATTCTATCACAGAAAAAAATGTCTCCTCGCTCTGGAATTCGTTTCACGTAGAGAGTCATGCTCGCTCTACTTATTACTCTTAATCAATCGATCTCATAAGAAAAAAAAAATGGCCCAGAGACCTGCACGCTCTGGAATGTGTGTCATGTAGAGTCCTGCTCGCTCTACTTTCTATTTCAAATCACACGATCACCGAAAAAAAGTGCGTCAGAGACCTGCTCGCTCTGGATTTTTTTTGTCACGTAGAGTCCTGCTCGCTCTACTTTTTTTTTTAGCATTCGATCAAACAAAAATGCCTCAGAGACCTGCTCGCTCTGGAATTCGTTTTACGTAGAGTCCTGCTCGCTCTACATTCTATTTTTTAACATGCAATCAATTAATAGTTTCCTATGCAAACCTACCAGCTGCGCCATATAGTAAACTCAAGGTTTACACAAGCCGAATCAAGCAAAAATTGCAAAAATCCGACCAAAAACATTGACCCTTCCTAACAGACGTTCGTTCGTCCTAAAAGTCGTTAACAAACTGAACTCCTGTATTCAAAGAGCTCCGAGCCCGCTTTTTTCCATACCTATACACACCAACACAAACATTCATCTCTGCCGGCGAAACTCTTCCCTCATTCATTCGTCCATCATACATCAACCCAGTTTCATTCGCACAATGCTGTACCGAAGACGCCTGTATGCATGTGTGCGTGGACTACCAGACAGCACGCGAGCTGTTCATGGTTGGTTTTGGTGTAACGTATCCCGACTAAGCGGTTACACCAAAATCAATACTGAATTTGCAAATAGACACATCACGTTTTATAAAATTTTCATAATAATTAGCATCCATACACTACAATGGTCTTTACAGACCGCAGAGGGCAAGCTTCTTCAAAAGCTTCCATGATGAAGGCCGTTGTAGTATCAACGGCATCATCTAAATCACTTGGAGTGTCAATTGATGGTGAGTATCCATGAAATTTGACTGCAACCAAATCTGTAAAGAGATCCCAGTTGGTTGACCGGGGATTCCTGAAACGCAAAGTTTGCGAAGTAACATTCCCATGTTCAGACAAGATGTAGCGATGGTCAGATAAAGATTCTTCATATGACACATGCCAATTGCTCAGCTCGTGACTAATTCTGCTAGAGCAAAGCGTTATGTCTAACACTTCCTCTCTACCAGTTACCATGAAGGTTGGGCGATTGCTTATGTTAAGTAATCCAAGATCTGTACTACTTGAGTATTCCATCAAACTGGAAACTCTCAAATTAATGTCTGAGCTGCCCCAGATTATGTGGTGAGCATTAGCATCACTGCCAACAATTAGCGGAAGGCCTTTTGAAGTGCAGTATGCAATGACTTGCTTGAAAGTATCCGTAGGGGATGGTTTATCATGCGGTAAATAAACCGAACAATAAACGTATTTCCTGTTGAGGTTTCCAACAGATACATCGATTGTGATAGCACATACATCTCTAGTAGTTAGTTCAGAAATGAGTGTAGCAACGATTGCGTTGTTGACAAGCACACATGCTCGAGGCATGACACGTGAGTTTGCCATTTCATTTTTACTGAAAGTAGCACACACCGGATTCACAAGGTTTCCTAGATAGAAATTCCCCTTACAGAAGTAAGGTTCTTGGACTAACGCCACTTGGGCTGTACCATTTTGCATAAGTCTACAAAGATTGATCGTTGCTGTTCTTTTATGCTGAAGATTGATCTGAACTATCCTAACTGTAGCCATTACCCAAACTAGGCAAGATTAAACTCTTAACAATCACAGCACAAAAAAGAACAGCAACAATAAAGCCAAATCGGTATCGATTTGAGTGCGCCAAAGGCGAGGATGCACAGAATACACTGTGTAAAACGCATAATGCGAAGCCATATAGGTGAAAATTTGAACTAATTAATAACATCTTCATAATCCCGCCCATATTCAGCCTCAAGTATGAGATTGAAGAAGGGCAGCTGATTGCTCGGAGAAACACAAGGTCCACCGCGCTATTGCTCCGGTTAGCACAGTAAGGGCAAATACTGTGGAGGGTACCCTGGTCCTCCACAGGCTCCGTTTGCGATTAGGTTTTTATAAGACCCCCCTAACCATTCATTCACAGAACAGATGTGTATCTTCGAACAAATTTGAAGTTTCGAGGTGGAAGTCGTAAAATTTGCACTTGGAGAACTAGAATGAATTTCCTTGGAGAAATAAAAAAAACATCAAAGCGTGCCTCGCTCCCGCCCTATGCTCGCTGTACAAAAAAGCTTGCTTTCCACCACCAGGTTCGCTAGTGTCCAGCAATCAAACGAGCGGATCTTTTCGTGATGAAGATTCACCCCCGTGATTCATTCCTAGGCACGGCTAGCGTAAAGCCGCATAACACCTTGAATTAGGGGTCACCTGATTAGTGGACTCCTACCACTGGAACAGGCGGTCCGTAGTGCTATTCTTAGCCAGTTGAACTAACCGCTACCGACACTACACAGCTATCTAGGCTGATCGGGAAAAGAAGTTAATATTGGTGATCAACTTCATACGGGCCCGAAAAGCCGTAGAATCACCGAAGATCACAGGCTAATGATCTGTTGGATTCAAGTTCGTTGACCCCGAACCTTTGGCCAATGACCATCATGATGGCCACCCAGTTCGCCTCCCATGGCCGCCCATTTCGCCACCCCCATGGCCGCCCATTAGTGCAGTCCTGTGCAACCTGGTGGTGGCTAGCAGAACTACCGTCGTCCTTACATGGGGCAGTGTAATGATGGCTGCGCTCGTGGGATTTTTGGGACGTTACTTCTTCTTCGTTATGGCTTTACGTCCCCATTGGGACTTGGCCTGCCTCGCTTCAACTTAGTGTTCATTGAGCACTTCCACGGTTATTAATTGAAGGACTTTCTTTGCCTGCCATTGCATGAATGAGTATATTGTGAGGCAAGTACAATGATACACTACACCCGCCGTCTACGAATTTTCGATCCGTAGCCTTAACTACGATTTTCACGTTCAGTTGCTTGGCTTCACTGATGATATTGGTAACATAGCTCGCAAATTTGAGACGATGGCGGAAACGTACACTGAAGAATGAATCCTGGCAAATCGGATCAGCTATTAATGTGTCGAAGACAAAGTACATGATGGCAAAGGGCTCCAGGGAGGAATCACCGCGCCCGCCACCCCGAATTTCTATCGACGGTGATTAAATTGAGACGGTTAAGGAGGTCGTGTTAAGTTAACTATCTACAAAACACTTGTTGTTGCTGATGCTATCCGGAGGAATACAAAAAAGAGAAACTTTCTCTTCAACAGTTTATTTCAGTTTTTTTTTTTTTTTTTTTTTTTTTTTTTTTTTTTTTTTTCTTATACATTTTATGGTGTCCTATTTATATGCGGCTCTACCCTATTGACATGGTTTACAATGCTCTGGATCCGTATTGTTGTATAGAAATGTTGAATAGAAGATTGTTTATAAACTGTTATACAATATCTCAATATGGGATCTTCAAACAAAGAAAAACAATTCTGAGAATAAACAATAGCAATATTGATCTATAGCGATAATAGAGGAAAGTAAGTTTAAACGGGACGGAGCTGTAGTGTAGCCTGGCAGCATAAGGCATGGTATCTACTAATTCGGTGCACTTCACCCCGGTAGTAAGCAGTTGGCCTCGACATTCCGCCCACCAAATTGGTCACAATTTGACCCTTGATCATAGTGATGATTGGGCAAACTGGTATAGTGCCGCTCACCTTGACTGGCTGATAGGCAGAAGTTGACTTGAGCGATGATGAGGTGGAAATTGTTCTGATGACGATTACTGTTTCCTTGATGATTACTAGAGATGAACTGGCATGCCGCCCACCATAAGACGTTCTGCACTGATCGTGATGCACTGATGCGTTGAAACGATTTGTTGACGAGAAGTGGTTGATGGTTTTACGTAATTCCCGAAGGCAGGAGCCACTCTTCGTTGATGACCGCTTCGGCGATGGTTGATGTTGATGGGCAAACGTCGAGTAGATGATTTGTGCAATGGATTGTGTGCATGCACGAATGGGAGCCTGCAGATCCTGAAGGTTCAGATGCTGGATGTTGACGTCTGCTTCGGCGATGACCAATGCTGGCGGTGATGAAGAATCCCAAAGGCAATAGTCACTAGTTGACAGAAATCGCTTTGGCGATTGAGGCGAGTGGTTTTGCATGGCGAGCGTTATATGATAAACCCCGTGGAAGGAGGAAATATGCAGCTGTGTCCAAGTCGAAGGCAGTAGCGCTTGTTCAGGCTGCTTCGACGTGGTGCACGAAGGATGTGAGTGGTACTCTCGGAGGCAAGAGTTTCGGACAACGGGATGTTGCACACACCGAAACTGCTCCGACGAAAGGATAGAGATGCAATTCGATTGCAGTTCATCACGAAGGCAGTAACTACAACCAATAGATTGGTGGTTTTGTCGCAGTTGCTTCGACGATGGCAAACGTTTCGGTGGCAGATGACGGATACCATGCAAAGGCAGAGGCTTCGTACGACGAATTATCGAGAGCGAACCTGCTTGGCGATGGCAATGATGAGATGTGATGGACAATCTTGTAGGCAGCAGTTTCTGGCAACGAATTGTTGTGTCCATTGAAACCGCTCCGCAGACAGTAGTTGTAATAGCCAACCCGAAGGCAATAACTGCGTTGACGTACTTGCAGTCGCTTCGGCAATGCTCGGCTTAGTGGTATAAGGATGGTGATTTACTTAGAGCGTGATGAATGATGGCTTTATTTTCCGCGTTACACTACTGCCAGCTGGTCGTGTGGAGTAGTCGATGCGTAGCGATGAGCAAAGTTGCTGTGCAGCCGAATGTTCGATATTGGTTGTAGCTTTACTGGGGATCGGCTCCGGTTGGTGGGTCTGCATGATGAATCGAACTTCGTATGCTTCACGCGATTTTACACAATTGATACTACGCGTTGACTGATCGATATTTCACTTCACCTATTCACTAGAATGTTAGTTACGGACTAGCATCCTGTCTACAGCGCCAAATCTAGGCGAACATTTGAAAAGGGCCTATCTGCTTTTTGTAAACAAACATGTTTCTGTCTCTGCAGGGTCCATCTGCATCCACCCACGCACATCAACACCCTTAACAGATAGCTTGAAGAACACTCTTTCTGATAAGGGTGTTGTTGTGCGTGGGTGGATGCAGATAGGCCCTACAGAGACAAAAACATGTTTGTTTACGCAAAGCAAATAGGCCCTTTTCAAATGTTCGTCTAGAAATGTTGTTGCTGATGCTATCCGGAGGAATACAAAAAAGATAAACTTTCTCTTCAACAGTTTATTTCAGTTTTTTTTTTTTTTTTTTTTTCTCATACGATTCATGGTGTCCTATTTATATGCGGCTCTACCCTATTGACATGGTTTACAATGCTCTGGATCCGTATTGTTGTATAGAAATGTTGAATAGAAGATTGTTTATAAACTGTTATACAATATCTCAATATGGGATCTTCAAACAAAGAAAAACAATACTGAGAATAAACAATAGCAATATTGATCTATAGCGATAATAGAGGAAAGTAAGTTTAAACGGGACGGAGCTGTAGTGTAGCCTGGCAGCATAAGGCATGGTATCTACTAATTCGGTGCACTTCACCCCGGTAGTAAGCTGTTGGCCTCGACAACACTGATTGGACCGGTAGTCCTCTATGGGCACGAAGCATGGACTCTACGTGCAGAAGACCAACGCCCCCTAGGATTTTCGAACGGAAGGTGTTGCGCACCATCTGCTGAAGTAACCAACCATCGTCCACAACGCGAAAATCGGGAGGCTATGGTGGGCAGGTCACGCCCTAAAATGATTCTCGAGAGCCATCCGACCGGTACAAGAAAACGTGGTGCGCAGCGAGCAAGGTAGGTCAATCAAGCGGAGGACGATTTGCGGACCCTTCGCAGAGTGTGGAACTGGAGACACACAACCATGGAACGAGTAGAATGGAGACGACGCCTACGTACAGCAGTGGACACTCAGGCCATAGGCTGACCGGTAAGAAAGAAGGTAAAGTGATAACAGGTGTTCTCAAGATATCTATGATGTCTCGTGTTGCATGCCATTTAAAAATAATAACAGTATACGTTCGATTTTTCAGATGTTTTGGGAAACCCAAGAGAGTAGTTTTTTTAACTCTGGCAAATCCAGCATATTTAGCAACTCAATATTTATGCTAACTCTCGATAAAATACTTTGAAGTCACGTTCGGAAGCTTCCTTACGAATATCTGGCGAAAAAAATGCTAAGATTTTGACATTTTGTCATACCGACTTTGTTGAGCAATCAGTCAAAATGTTAGCTTTATGCAGCATTTCGTGCGCCAGATATATGTTTGGTAAACCTCAGAAAACGACTCGGGATAGCCGGGAATACTTGCAAATCGCAATTTGTCATTTTTTCATCTGACCTGATCCAGTGACCCACAGGCCTTACTCCAGAAGTTGAAAATGTTGATCCCATATATTTTCAAAACTTAGAGTATTTAGCGATGAGGGGTTCACAATTTGATAGAATTCGGTTGAGAAATAGGCTGTTTTTGATTTTTTGAATGCGCACCTGGTGAAATGATTACTGTTGTAAAGCTTGAGGAAATTCCAAACCAATTATATTACAAATTTATATAATGCAAAATGCTTATCTGTTGAGTGTTTAAAATGCCTGACCAATGGTCACTGACCATAAATTGCATTATTTTTGTTATTCTTCTTCACTTCATGCGTGTATCTTAACAAACGTGCCAAGGATGTAAGCACATTTTGCCGTTTCAAATACGTATCAAAGAAGATTTCATGAGCTCTCAAGTGATTTCTTCTCGTGCTAGTATCATAGCACTAGATATCCGCACAACCAGCCGCGTTGCGAAAATCATTCGGACGATGCATCTGTTTGCCTTTGTATTTTCCCACTGATAAGAATCAAAAGAACGGATTTGTTACCGCAGTATACCGTAAAAATCTAATATACGATTTTGTCATATCCTTGCATAGAACATTGAACATTCATATTCCAGTGCGTTTCCTTATCACGGTTACCGCAGGAAGTCGTTTTATTCTTATCGCGACGTCACACTTTCCCAATGGGATCACAATTTTTCACGCCAAAATGTCGCTGCTGATATCATTGTCACCTAATTTTCTTTGTGGCTGCAGAAAACTATGAACGCAGCATCTTTTCCGCGTGATTATTGATAACACACTTCTTACAAAACTAATTAGTCATGCTTCCGCAGTACTCACCAACTAAAACTTTAAAATACATTTATCTACAACAGCCGAACAGGAAAATGCGTTTCAATGCGAGAAAATTTTCCGAAAATTTGTGAACTGATAAGACCGATCACCTCCCAGTTTATATGTTCTTATCATCTTTGCTAGTACATAAGAGCACCCACAGCATGAAAAACGCTTTCGTCCTATGTGTAAACACCAATACAATAAGGACACGCAGGACGCATGCCCGGACAAGCTCACATTTTCTTCAGTATTATGTGCATGCAATTTTTATCAGTTTTAAAAATTGCAATTTTCTATTATTTCTTAACAATAACTCACTTGTTATCTATTTAACAATGTAGAACTATTGCCCTTTATTACAAAAAAAAATCATTTGAAAAATCGAGAACTAGCATGGTCCAACCCATTACGATACCTTAGGCTTATCAGCACTGCAAATACCGCATATGGAATGCAGATGATATTTTTTTCTTCCAGCATTCGTACCACTTTCTTATCACTGAGTCTCTCTATCACTCACACCAGTGTATGCAATAACATGAAAAACAAGTTTATCCTTGCATAATGGGCCACTGATAAAGGATAATCACCCTTTCCCAGCATTACTACACTAAAATTTCAGAAAAGATATCTCTACGCCCGAACACCGCCGCACTCGATAAGGGAAATAATTGTTGTTTTGATCGATATGATGATAAAGGATATAGGCTTTTACGCACACTTTATCAGTAGGAAAGCAGAGCTTTCTAATCCTTACACGTGATGGATACGAGCTTTCGCCTACAAAGGCACAGCTTACTCTTGTGTTGAGCCGTTTGGAAGCAATGCAATGCACAGAGTCGCATTCTACGTAGCACGACGTCCATTGAAACTGTAGAGGCAGGAGGTCTGAAATGACAAAAATTTGGCCTACGTCTATTTTTGACAGGAGACTACTATTTAAAGAACACCGTGTTCAACCAGAGGTTGCACAGAATAAAGGGAATTGTTTTTCATTACCCAACAGGTTTGGGCCGAAGGGTCTCCGATTTTTATGAAAATTTCACCGGAGCTAGAGGTGAGGGATATATCATCATATATGGACTTAAAAAAAATATACTTGACTATTTTCCCGGAAGTAGATGAAATTACAAGAATTTTCAAAATTTAACAAAACATCTCATGTTTCACTAAATTATTTCTCAAAAAACAATGCATTGTAGAATGAACTTTTTTAAGTGAAATCGACGCCTCCGAGCAATCTAATAAAAATACAACGTGAAAAAACATCTAAAAACGCTGATAAATGTACCGTCTGTATCATAGATTATTAAAAACAAAACATTTATAAATTGAAAAACTAATGCTGTTTCTTTCGTTCTTTGACGATAAAATGGAAACACTTACCGTTTTAGAGATGCAAATCCAACGGCCAGTCGTTATATTTTTATAAGAAATCATCTACAGCGGCCGTTCGCTCTTTGTAACACCTTTATCTTGCAACGAACAAATAACATTCGCTAATTGGGGGACCAGAGGAAAAAATTCAAAAAATTGAAAATTTGCGGACCCCCTTCCCTCAAGGGAGAACCAAAGGGAAAAATAAAAAAAAAATGCGGACTACCTTCCTCCAAGAGGGGACCAAAGGGAAAAATTAAAAAAATTGAAAATTTGTGGGCCCCCTTCCCCCAAGGGAGGACCAAAGGGAAAAATTGAAAATTTGCGGACCCCCTTCTCCCAAGGGAGGACCAAAGGGAAAAATTCAAAAAAATTGAAAATTGACAGACCCCCTTCCAAAAGGGTGGACCAAAAGGAAAAATTGAAAATTTGCGGACCCCCTTCTCCCAAGGGGAAAAGGAAAAAAATGAAAATTTGTGGATCCCCTTCCCCCAAGGGGGGACCAAAGGGAAAAATTGAAAATTTGCGGACCCCCTTCTCCCAAGGGGAAAAGGAAAAAAATGAAAATTTGTGGATCCCCTTCCCCCAAGGGGGGACCAAAGGGAAAAATTGAAAATTTGCGGACCCCCTTCCACAAAGGGGGTACCAAAGGAAAAAAATTGAAAATCTGCGGATCCCCTTCCCCCAAGGGGGGAAAAAAAGAAAAAATTGAAAATTTGCGGAAGTATGTAGCAAATTTAAAATTTGCAGACCCTCTTCTACCAAGGGTGGACCGAAATTCGAAAAATTCAAAAAATTGAAAATTCGTGGATCCCCTTCCACAAAGGGGGTACCAAAGGGAAAAAATTGAAAATTTGCGGACCCCCTTCCTCCAAGGGGGGGGGGGGCCAAAGGGAAAAATTCAAAAAATTGAAAATTTGCGAACCCCCTTCCACCAAAAGGGGGCCAAAGGGAAAAATTAAAAAAATTGAAAATTTGCAGACCCCCATCTCCCAAGGGGGGACCAAAAATTGAAAAATTCGAAATTTGCGAACCCATTTCTTTCAAAGGGGTGCCAAAAGAAAAGTTCTAAAATTTCGAAATTTTTGGACCAATTTCTTCCAAGAGTGGACCAAAGGAAAAAATTGAAAAATTTTGAAAGGGGCGAGCAAAAGAAAAATTCTAAAACTGAAAATTTGCAGACCCCCTTCCCCCAAGGGGGGACCAAAGGAAAAAAATTGAAAATTTGCGGACCCCCTTCCCCCAAGGGGGTGCCAAAGGGAAAAAAACTCAAAAAATTAAAATTTGCAGACCCCTCAAGAAGGGACCAGGAAAAAAATGAAAATTTGCGGACCCCCTTCCTCCAAGGGAAAAATTGAAAATTTGCGGACTCCCTTCCCCCAAGGGGAGACCAAAGGGAAAAATTCAAACATTTGAAAATTTGCGGACTCCCTTCCCCCATGGGGGGACCAAAGGAAAAATTCAAAAACTTGAAAATTTGCAGACCTCCTTTTTATCAAGCGGAGACCAATGGGAAAAAATCGAAAATTGAAAATTTGCGGACCCCCTTCCATCAAAGGGGGACCAAAGGAAAAAAAATAAAAAAAAGGAAATTTGCAGACCCCCTTCCCCCAAGGAGGGACCAAAGGAAAAAGTTGGAAAATTGAAAATTGGCGGATCCCTTTCCTCTAAGAGGGGACCAAAGGGAAAAATTCAAAAAATTGAAAATTTGCGAACCCCCTTCCCCCAAGGGGGGATCAAAGAGAAAAATTGAAAATTTGCGGACCCCCTTCCCCCAACGGATCAAAGAGAAAAATTCATAAAATTGAAAATTTATGGACTCCCTTCCCCCAAGATGGGGACCAAAGGAAAAAAATTAAAAAATTGAAAATTTGCGGACCCCCTTTCCCCAAGGGGGGGACCAAAGGTAAAAATTCAAAATTTTGTAGACCCCTTTTCCCTGAAGGGGAACCAAAGGGAAAAAATAAAATAATTGAAAATTTGCGGACCTCCTTCCTCCAAGGGGGACCAAAATAAAAATTCAAAAAATTTCGAAATTTTCGGACCAAATTCTTCCAAGGGGGGACCAAAGGAGAAGCGATGGGCTGCAAAACGGTGAGTCGATAAGGAGAGCATCCAATATAGCTCTGGTCCTCACAAGTTCCTACCTCATGCTTCCACGGGTCAAGCGATGACAAAGACCGCCAGCTAAGAGTTGTGTGCTTTGCTGGTAGTGCAGCCTGGGCACTGTTGTCCTTCTGACTTCAGCTAGATTGAGGAGGTACGATCCGAGTGTCTGTTCACCAAGGAGGTGCGGCTCAAACAGCGTCTGTTCTGGCATCCAGCGGCTGAGTAAGAAACGCTGCACCACGCCCAGCTAGATCCAAGGTGGTAGCCCCATCAGCGTGGTCGTCCCAGTGTTGGTTGGGACGTTAAACAGAACTGGCACGATGGCCCTCCGGCGAGACAGGAGTGTTGGCGTAGGCCCAATAAGCCACCCGTAAAAATCCCCATTGCGAATAACATAGGAGAAAATACGACTCGATACAATCGGCAAAGACCCACGCGACGAAATAAGGACTACGATTGGAAACTTGGAACATGGAATTGCAAGTCACTAGGTTTTGCAGGATGTGACAGGATAATCTACGACGAACTACATCCCCGCAACTTCGACATCGTGGCGTTGCAGGAACTTTGTTGGACTGGACAGAAAGTGTGGAAAAGCGGGCATCGAGCGGCTACCTTCTACCAAAGCTGTGGCACCACCAATGAACTGGGAACAGGATTTATAGTGTTGGGCAGGATGCGACAACGCGTGATCGGGTGGCAGCCGATCAACGCAAGGATGTGCATGTTGAGGGTTAAGGGCCGTTTCTTCAACTACAGCATCATCAACGTCCACTGCCCACACGAAGGGAGACCCGATGACGAGAAAGAAGCGTTCTACGCGCAGTTAGAGCAAACATACGATGGTTGCTCGCCGCGTGACGTGAAAATCGTTGTCGGCGACATGAACGCGCAGGTAGGAAGGAAGGAAATGTACAGACCGGTAATCGGGCGAAACAGCCTGCACGCCGTATCGAATGATAACGGCCAGCGATGCGTAAACTTTGCAGCCTCCCGTGGTATGGTAGTCCGAAGCACCTTCTTCCCCCGCAAAGATATCCACAAAGCCACCTGGAGATCACCCGACCAACAAACAGAAAACCAAATCGACCACGTTCTAATCGACGGTAAATTCTTCTCGGATATAACCAATGTCCGCACATACCGCAGTGCGAATATAGATTCGGATCACTACTTAGTTGCTGTATGCATGCGCTCGAAACTTTCGACAGTTATCACCACGCGTCGAAGTCGAACGCCGCGACTCAACATCGAGCAGCTGCGTAACGTAGAAGTGGCTCAAGACTACGCGCAGCAGTTAGCAGTGGCCCTACCAACGGAAGAGCAGCTTGGCGCAGCTACACTTGAAGATGGCTGGAGGGACATCCGATCCGCCATAGGTAGTACCTCGGCTACAGCACTAGGCTTCGCGACTCCGAATCACAGAAACGACTGGTACGACGGCGAATGTGAACAGTTGAAAAACGAGAAGAATGCAGCATGGGCGAGAATGCTGCAACACCGTACGAGAGCGAATGAGGCACGTTACAAACAGGCGTGGAACAGGCAGAACTCAGTCTTCCGGATGAAGAAGCGCCAGCAGGAAGAACGAGATCGCGAAGCGATGGAAGAGCTGTACCGCGCTAAGGACACACGAAAGTTCTACGAGAAGCTGAACCGCTCGCGCAGAGGCTTTGTGCCACAAGCCGACATGTGCCGAGATAATCACGGGAATATTCTCACGAGCGAGCGTGAGGTGGTCGAGAGGTGGCGGCAGCATTACGATGAGCACCTCAATGGCGACATTGCAAGTACCGGAGGTGGCGTGGTAACAGATCTAGGAGTATGTGCACAGGACGAAAGACTTCCGGCCCCTGACCTTCAAGAGATTGAGGAGGAGGTTGGCCGGTTGAAAAACAACAAAGCCGCTGGAGCAGATCAACTACCAAGCGAGCTTCTAAAATACGGTGGAGAAGCACTGGTGAGAGCACTACACTGGGTCATTACCAAGATTTGGGAGGAGGAAGTATTACCGGAGGAATGGATGGAAGGTATCGTGTGTCCCATCTACAAAAAGGGCGACAAGTTGGATTGCGGGAACTACCGCGCGATCACACTACTGAGCGTTGCCTACAAGATACTCTCTCAAATTTTATGCCGCCGTCTATCACCAATTGCAAGAGAGTTCGTGGGGCAATATCAGGCTGGATTTATGGGTGAACGCGCTACAACGGACCAGATGTTCGCCATCCGCCAGGTGTTGCAGAAATGCCGCGAATACAACGTGCCCACACATCATTTGTTCATCGATTTCAAAGCGGCGTATGATACAATCGATCGAGAACAGCTATGGCAGATTATGCACGAATACGGATTCCCGGATAAACTGATACGGTTGATCAAGGCGACGATGGATCGAGTGATGTGCGTAGTTCGAGTATCAGAGACACTCTCGAGTCCCTTCGAATCTCGCAGAGGGTTACGGCAAGGTGATGGTCTTTCGTGCTTGCTGTTCAACATTGCTTTGGAGGGCGTAATAAGAAGAGCGGGGATAAACACGAGTGGGACGATTTTCACGAAGTCCGTTCAGCTGCTTGGTTTCGCCGATGATATTGATATTATTGCTCGTAAATTTGAGACGATGGCGGAAACGTACATCCGACTAAAGAGTGAAGCCAGGCGAATCGGATTAGTCATTAATGTGTCGAAGACAAAGTACATGATGGCAAAGGGCTCCAGGGAGGAATCACCGCGCCCGCCGCCCCGAATTCATATCGACGGTGATGAAATCGAGGCGGTTGAAGAATTCGTGTACTTGGGCTCACTGGTGACCGACGACAACGACACCAGCAGAGAAATTCAGCGGCGCATTGTGGCAGGAAATCGTGCCTACTTTGGACTCCGCAGAACTCTACGATCGAATAAAGTTCGCCGTAACACGAAGTTAACTATCTACAAAACGTTGATTAGACCGGTCGTCCTCTATGGGCACGAAACATGGACCCTACGTGCAGAGGACCAACGCACCCTTGGAGTTTTCGAACGGAAGGTGTTGCGTACCATCTACGGCGGAGTGCAGATGGAAGACGGGACTTGGAGAAGGCGAATGAACCACGAGCTGCATCAGCTGCTGGGAGAACCAACCATCGTCCATACCGCGAAAATCGGGAGGCTACGGTGGGCGGGTCACGTCATCAGGATGTCGGATAGCAACCCGACTAAAATGGTTCTCGAGAGTCATCCGACCGGTACAAGAAGACGTGGAGCGCAGCGAGCTAGGTGGGTCGACCAAGTGGAGGACGATCTGCGGACCCTACGCAGAGTGCGGAACTGGAGGCAAACAGCCATGGACCGAGTGGAATGGAGGCGGCTACTATGTACAGCAGAGGCCACCCCGGCCTTAGCCTGACCGGTAAGGTAAGGTAAGGTAAGGGGACCAAAGGAAAAATTTGAAAAATTTCGAAATTTTCGGACCAAATTCTTCGAAGGAAAAAAATAAAAAAAAAATGAAATTTTCGGACCAATTCCTTCCAAGGGGGAACCACAGGAAAAAAAATCAAAAATTTCGAAATTTTCGGACCAATTCCTTCCAAGGGGGAACCAAAGGAAAAAAAAATCAAAAATTTCGAAATTTTCGAACCAATTTCTTCCACAAGCCGCCGTTCAGTGTAGGTATTGAGATCTCTTTTGTTGATACCTAAAAGTGTTTGTGTTTTCTTGGGATTTATCATGACGAGCCTTTTGGACAGGCTCGTATAGGGAAGTGCATTCCAGTTGGATATGATTTGACTGCCCATATATTTGTTTAGCTCCATTTTTAAAGAGCAGTTTGTTGAGATACCAAAGAAGGGCTCAGGGCCGAGGAAAAACCATATACCTATCTTATTTCAGAAACAAGAAACGCAGTGTTTTGGTTGAGTTTGGTTAAGCTAAAAGAAAAATAAGAGAACCAACGAGTAGTATTTTAAGATTATTTTAAAGAATAAACCGAAAGGCGGCCAATGTAATGGTCATCTTTATATTCTACACTGAACGGCGGCTTGTGGTGAAAATTGCTATTCTGAGGGTCAATTTAAATACACAACGCCACTAAATTTGTGCAGACTGATTTTCGTTTCAATTCAACAGAATTATGTTTTCAATTTTACCATGGACTAGATTTTCAATTTAAAAAAGTTTCTGTTGGCAACCGGATTCGAACCAAGAACCTTGACATCACCAGGCTCGCACGCTACCACTCGGCTATCGAACCGGTTGAAGTGAGAAGAAACAAAACGCACACAAGAAGCGTTGGTGGTTCGATGATCATGTTTTGCCATGGTAAATTTAAAAACATTGTTATGCTTGTCATTACTGCAAGCCGCCTTTCAGTGTAGCGATCTTATTCAAAAAAGTCGTCATAGTTTGAATAAGGACAACGTTTTTTTAACCTTGGTTAACTAGAAATCGATAAGGACGTTGCTGGGCAAAAAAAACTTATTTTCGAGAAGAAGGTATTTTGAATGGAGCAATTTTAGTCACAGGAGGACATTTTAAAGTTGTAATGATCATTGGAATTAAGCAGATCCTCAAATTTGTGCTATCTTACTGCTACGTTTATCGAAATAAGGTTTTTAATCATAACATTCTTTTTTTTTTGTAGAGTGGCCAGGTGGAGCTGCAGAACAGCTAATAGCAAAGCCTGGACCCTTTCCCAACTTTCCCCCTGCTAGGACCAATACTCACGATGGACTAGACGATGTCGTCAACTTGAGCAAAGTGTGTAGTAATTAGCATTGGGTCGTAGTAGTTTTTAAAAATACTGTTTTTTTTTAAACTATTCCCATAGCACTAGTGTTTTGATCGAATGGGAGCACCAAAGATGATTGGATAATTGAACAATATTTCAAAAATCGAAAATCTCCGAGGTCACTGGACAACATTCAAGAGAGCATAAAGGCTGTCTATGCTAACGTCTTCAGAGTACTATTCTTGAGAAATATGCAAAGAGAAAAAACAATGTGTCAGAGCTAGCGTTTTTAGCCGATATGGGCAACTACAGGGGATAGACAAAATGATCGGGACAGGCAAAATTGTCATTTTTCAAAAAATGTTCAACTGGCTGTAATTTTTCGAAAAGTGCATCAAATATTCTCAATTTTTTACGGTAAGTTCATCAACTAAAGCCTGTATCCGCAATAATCGGGACACAGAAATACAGCTATAACTCTGCAATATATACATGAAAATTTCTCAAATTTGGCCTAAAAACATATTAAGATGTGTTCATTTCACCTACAAAATTTCATGTGAATTGGAGTAGTACTTTTTGTTGTAGCAATAAAAGAGTAGAATGTGCGCTAATGAATTTTGTACAGCCCCTAGTTTAGCTTGATAGCGCTGTAACTTTTGAATTTTGCAATGGAAATGGCTGAAATTTTGAACACAAACGTCTCAATCTGCATTTGTTGCATAGGCAAAATTTCAAAAAAAATCGATGCACTATCAACAATTTTATAGTCGAAATATGTATTGGGACTGAACGTGATTTTAGCCCCTCCGAAAGCAATTAGTCAGCACCCTTCATTGTTTTGATTGTACTATTGAAAGTACTTTACCAATAATTTTAAAATTTTGCAGGAAAAATATACACATAATCAGTTACCTTCTGTCAAAATTCATGAAAATTAGCAGAGAAATTCAAAAGTTATGAATAGGCAAACATCGCACATGAAAAACACGATACATTTACCCTAACACTCACACCTATCAACAGCAGTAGCTTTCAAACCAATTGATCAAAGTTGATGAAATTTTGCAAGAAAGTGTATCTATAAGTATCACAATTGCTAACGAAATTTCATAATTATCATCATAGAACTTTAAACTGTAGCTTAAAAGAACCATCTATTATGCGAATGAAAATTGGTCATGTTTGTACAAAATGCTTAAAACCACGTCTGTTTGTTTTTCATCTACAGTTAAAAGTAATGCATCGATTTTGATGAAATTTGGCACAAATAATAAACATACACCAAACAGTTCCCAGTCAATTATTTGGTCAATTTCACTGATTCATTGCAGAGCTACAGCCATACTTTTGTGTCCCGATTATTGTGGATACAGGCTTTAGTTGTGTATCAGTGGTACAAATTTGGGAAAGATCGGGCCATTCTCCACGAAGTTATAAAGATTCTTGGAAAAGGTGAAATTATCCGCTAGTCAACTTTGAGCTGTTATATCTCCGGATTCAATGAACCGAATGCAATGAAATTTTGACCATTTATGACTTATATAATGAGCTATGAAAAACCGTTGACTTAACTTAAAATTCTTAACACGGAAGAAAATTACAACGATTTGATTATTTTTCTAATAAAACGCCAAATTATCCAAAACTTCAACATCGTTTCAAAATTCAAGATGCAAATTAGGGAACGTCCATAAATTACGTCACGCTTTAAGGGAGGAGGGGGGTTCAGCAAAGTGTGACGACCCATACACACATTTCAGAGGTTTCATACAAAAAAGTGTGACATAGGGGGGAGGGGGCTTAAAAATGGTCAATTTTTGCGTGACGTAATTTATGGACGTTCCCTTATAGTTTATTTAACTTCCTTCTAAATCACATATATATGAATGTGTTTTCAAAGAAAGTAACAACATAGCCACCAACAAATTGAAAAAGTAATGGAAGACATATTAAAAATAGATCAATTTGCTAAAAAAATCGTGAAAAAAATAAAATCGCTATAACCTTTTTTCTTGTTGAGAATTTTAAGTTGAGTCAAATGTTTTTCAGAGTTCATTATATAAGTCATAAATGGTCAAAATTTCATTGCATTCGGTTCATTGAATCCGGAGATATAATAGCTCAAAATTGGCTATCGGATAATTTTACCTTTTTCAAGAATCTTTATAACTTCGTGAAAAATGGCCCAATCTTTCCCAAATTTGTAACACTGATACACAACTAGTTGATGAACTTACAGTAAAAATTTGAAAATATTCGATGCACTTTTCGAAAAGTTACAGCTAGTTGAACATTTTTTGAGAAGTGAAAATTTTGCCTGTCCCGATCATTTTGTCTATCCCCTGTAGTTTTTCTGACAGCTTCCCCAAACAACAATCAGATAATATCCTAAGTTATTTTATAATACATTCTGAAAATTATTTCAAGCTGATTACCAATAGTGTCAATAACCGATGTTAGTCATTGACAGTACCAGCATCATCCCCAAATAATTCTCATATTAGTGTTAGATAACACTTTTTGAGCTTCCATTCGATGTTGTAAAGAAATTAGGCAAACCCTTTATGTCAAAATATAGTCTATAAAGTGTCAAATTGTGTTCCTAATTTCGCTAGTCGTCTTCTGCATATCTGTGATCATCTCAGTCCGTAGTAATATTATATCCACCGTAACCCTTTACATTGTCAACCGTCCTAAGTCCTAAAGAAACATGAACTAAATTCCTGCTTTTTTGTACAGTGATATAATACCGTCTATAAAAATAAGAAATACAAAAATAATCTGTAAAAGGGTCATTACACTGTTTGTCATTTGCCGTTGAAGTCTGACATTTATCCAAGGTTGCTATGATTCACGTTGTGTTGGTCATTTGTTGGGCTTGTTTGGCCAAATATTTGTCACGTCTAATGGAACCTGTAATGTATGTATGTCATCCTAGCGTTCCCTGTCCTGTGTACTATCGAATTCAAGTGATGAATGATTACGTTACGTTACGTTAAATTTAACAATTATTGTTAAATTTGAGAATATTTAAAGAATGCAAAGATTAGGTCTATGCAAGCTGAATTATAACTTGTTTTTGACTTGTGATAAATGCACAACGGATACTCCATTGGTTCCCATCAGCGCTTGAAATTGAGTGAATATGAAGAAAACGACCAGTTATCAGCGCCAGCACCCACTACGAACGAATACGTAAAAGGAGCGAAGAAAACCCGAACCAACTGCGACTGCTATTCCTCATCGGTCGTTTCGCTTGTGAAGCAAACTAAGGGGCTGTCCATAAACCACGTGGTCATTTTTTTGGGACTTTTCAACAGACCACCCACACCATGGTCATTAGTCCATACAAAAAATTTTATTTGTCCATACAAAATGGTCATTGTCCGAACCCCCCCCCCCTCATGACCACGTGGTTTATGGACAGCCCCTAACTGGTGATCGTTCATGCTCAGTTGCTGCGGTGAGTGTGAAGATGGGGAAATGATTCAGTGGTTTTATTTGTTGCTCAAAATTTGTAAAAACAATCATTCTGTTGGTATGGGAATGTTGTACGTGACTATTGTAATCGATTTAATTTGAGTTTATGTTATTTGCATTGTAATAACGGGATAAAAACTAAGTATATTCATTGCCGTATACGCCGGCGAAGAGAAAGATTCAGAGAGCCACCACGCCCCACCGTTTCTCACTCTCAGTAATAAAATTGATTGCTCATTAGGCCGTCCCTTATTTTTCAAAAATTCGAAATGTTATAAGTTCGTTGTTGGAAAATGATCATTTTAGCTAAGAAATGGTCGTGTCAAAATTTGAAGTCCGTATCTCAAGGCTAAGTGGTCCCTCAGGGGCCTAAAGTTGTCAAAAATTGTATGGGACCAAAAAAACTTGAAATTTTTTTCGACGAAAAAAATACACTGTTCTACTAAAACCGATGATTTCAGGACCCTGAAGGGCCAAAAATGTGCTTAGAATTGCGATATCTCTTCTCGTTTCTGAGTTATTGAGAAAAAACGATCGAAAAATCAGCATTTTTGATCGTTTTATTAGTTCCCGAAGGAAATTTACCATATTTGGCTAAATAACTTAAAAACGAGTGGAGAAATCGCAATTCTAAGCACATTTTTGGCCCTTTAGGGTCCTGAAATCACCGGTTTCAGTAGAATAATGTATTTTTTTGGTGGAACAAAATTTCATATTTTTTTGGTCCCATACAATTTTTGACAACTTTAGGCCCCTTGAGGGACCACTTAGCCTTGAGATACGGACTTCAAATTTTGACACGATCATTTCTTAGCTAAAACGATCATTTTCCAACAACGAATTTATAACATTTCGAATTTTTGAAAAATAAGGGACGGCCTAATTGCTCATGCTCATGCTTCTGAAGCATGTTAGCCAATGAAGGTATACAGCTACCGCTCTAGGTTGAACAGCGTCGGTCAAAGAGGAGCAAATTTTGCTTCGTCCAGGGGAAACCCATTAGCACTAACGGCGATTCCTTCACTTGCGCTCAACTCGTAAACTAGATATATCTAGCTCAAAGTCCAAGCGGTGGTGAATGAACTGGTGCTAAAGTGCTAATGGGTTAAGCCCTCCCATCGCGTCAAGATCGAATATCCAGGGGAGGGTTTTTAATCATAACATTTTTAGGAAATAAAAATGATTTTGAAATCACACGAGTTCAACTTTGCCAAATGATCTGTTCGGTATAACTTTTTTTTTCCAAAGTTGGAATGTCTCAGAGCCAAATTTTTAAAATAGTTTGGGTCTAAAATACCGATATTTCAGGCCAAACATTTCAATAGGTCCTATCTGTATTTGAGAGGCTCTCTTTGTTCACTTTCTCTT
This sequence comes from Aedes albopictus, assembly GCF_035046485.1. Classification (NCBI taxonomy): domain Eukaryota; kingdom Metazoa; phylum Arthropoda; class Insecta; order Diptera; family Culicidae; genus Aedes; species Aedes albopictus. The sequence continues at coordinate 219,462,072 of NC_085138.1, forward strand.
TCAATTATTGCAATATAATGGTACACTTTTCAACTACTTTTGCAGTACAAATCAAAAGACGATTGTTTTGACCATCGTTCCATGCAAGGAGACAATCATAATTCAAATAAATAGCTGAGATATTAACGAAAGAGAGGGAAACCAAAGGGCCCATATAGCCGAGGCGGTAAACGCACGGGTATTCAGCATGACCATGCTGAGGGTGACGGGTTCGATTCCCGCTCGGTCCAGGATCTTTTCGTAAAGGAAATTTCCTTGACTTCCTTGGGCATAGAGTATCTTCGTGCCTGCCACACGATATACACATGCAAAATGGTCATTGGCAGAGGAAGCTCTCAGTTAATAACTGTGGAAGTGCTCATAGAACACTAAGCTGAGAAGCAGGCTTTGTCCCAGTGAGGACGTTACGCCAAGAGGAAGAAGAAGGGATACCAAAGAGAGCCTCTCTTCTGCAGATTGGACCTTTAGAAATGCTTGGCCTGATTTCACGATACGCAGTATAATCGAAGATGTTATGAGTCTGAAAAGCCCTGAGCACCTTAAAATCTTAAAGCAGAAACTACACAGAAGCTGCAAAAGATGTTTAACAGAAGCTTCGAAGGAAATGAGTTTGAGAGAAATTAAAAACAGCTCTATAACTACATTTTCTGGAACGCGTCTGCGATGCAGTTTTAAATTGTTAAAAGCCATACCGATAAGTATGCGCAAAATGCTCGATGAAATTCAGACAAATTCGCGAAAATCGCGACCAAACTTGAAGGATCCGCGAAATCCACGTCGTGGCACATAAATCCGCAACAAATCCGCGAAAATAGCGATTTGCGCGAAAACCGCGAAATCCGCGACTGTTGTAACAGCCCTGAAAATTTCAAAAAAATCGATTGTACTATTGAAAGTACTACACCTCGTCCTTTTTTTACGTCCATGCTTGCTAAGCGACAAAAAATTCTACCGCTAAGACAATGAGCAAATTCAACAGTTTTATATTTTTTTAAACATCTTCGTGATTGGGAGAAGTGTACAAAAATATAAAAATGTGTATTTTGATCATTATTTTGTCGGTAGAATTTTTTTTCGCTAAGCCAATAGTGCACGTAAAATAAGGTTTGGGTGTATACCAAACAATCATCAAATATTGCAGACATAATATACACATGACATGACATATTCTACCGTGACGTTACAACGTTTTGACGCCTTTGCGGTCAATTTTTTTACTATAACTCGTAAAATCGACCGTAAACCCTCAAATATTTTTGCATATTTGGATTCCTTGTAAAATTTCCAATGAGTATGATCTGTTGAATAGTTAGTTTTCATTGGAAAAGTATCATGAAAATGAGACTTTACCGTCGAATTTACGAGTTATAGTGGTACGTCTTACCAAAAAGACGTCAAAACGTTGTAACGTCACGGTATAATGTGTCACATAATCAACTACCTTCTACGAAAATTTCATGAAAATCAGCAGAGAAATTCAAAAGTTATGAATAGCCAAACATCGCACATGAAAAACACGATCAATTTTCACTAATACTCACCCCTATCAACACCAGTGGCTTTTAAAAGAATTGATTAAAGTTGATGAAATTTTGCAAGAAAGTGTCTCTGTAAGTATCACAACTGCCAACACAATTTCATACTTATCATCACCGAACTTTGAACTGTAGCGCAAATGAACCATCTCCTATGCGAATGAAAATTGGTTATGATTGTACAAAATGCTTAAAACCATGTCTGTTTGTTTTTCATCCACAGTAATGCATCGATTTTTATGAAATTTGGTACAAATAATAAACATACACCAAGAGTTCTCAGTCATTTATTTGGCCAATTTTACCGATTCATTATAGAGCTACAGACGTACTTCTGTGTCCCGGTTATTGCGGATACAGGATTTATATGTCATGTTTAAATATGAAAAGACAATAGCAAGGAATGAACTCACATGATAATCCTTTGCAGCTGTTTTTTTTGGATTAATCCAATAGGTTTAAAATGCCCTCCAAACCATATTGAATGTTCACTCGTTCACACTACTCGCTGAGTCTCAGACCGTCCAACGACTGATAAACCGTAAAAATACAAACACGCAAAACCACGAGCCGATGAACAGAAAGACAATTACTGGGATGCAGCAGCAGCGAGCTTTTTGCAGTCACTTCCCTGAAAAAGTCCGCGAAACTAATGTTTCTGGCCAACAAATGCACTTGGATGCATTAGCACCGAGCTCCTGCATCTACTTCCCTGATAATGTCTGTGGAACTGACGTTTTCCTCCAACACACGCGAAAACACAAATAAAAGTTAACAATACACAAGCATAGGCGCCAACTTAGGGGGGGCAAGCATGGTTTTGCCCCCCCAATATTTGACGATTTTTCGATTTTCCCATACAAAAAATCAGAAAAACCTGGCTTTGCCTCCCCAATAATTTGACCAAGTTGGCGCGTCTGTACACAAGTTTTTAAAAGGTGTTTCTTTCAGTATATTTCAGACCGATAATACGTATGTTTTTTAAGATATAAATTTTCAGTCATAATAATTCGATAATTCAGTAAATATACAGGTTAATTTTATATAAACATATAAACACTTACAATGAAATTATTTTCTCCAATACTGTGCTAATTTGTGAATCTGTTCTACCAAAGCTGGCATAACAGCGGTTATCGAAAGGTCAAGCAAGTTTTGTAAATGCTGCACAGCTTCCTCGTCAGATAGATCTAAGCGCAAATTGTCCTCTACCTTTTTGACAGCCTTGTCCGGTTCCAGAGCAATATCCGGAATGGACGCATCGACCATCAAACCGAACAGATTTAGCATCACGTTGGCATGTCTTCGCAGGTGCAGGAAAGCGGTGTAGCACAGTTTTCTAAACTCTTGGTAGTACTCGGAGTTCAAACCTCCCATCGCTTCTACCATTTCCTTGCTGAGCTTCATCGGTGGTGGCATTGGTTTGGGATCTCTCCCAAGAATATACCCAAAATCAATGTGAAACAACTTGCCGGAGTTTGTTAGAAGCAGATTGTCCAAATGACGATCACCCACACCTATAATGTAAATGAACAATGGTATGATTTATGGAAGAGTGAATTTATTAGCTGTTTACCCAATAAATATGTTATCACACAGTATCCTGCGCAGCTTTTGATGTACGTTTCCATCACGTCAGCTACAATACCGTAGGGACCCGTTTCGCATGGATGATGCTTACGGAAAAAGTTTAAAATGCTTCCTTCAGCATTGAGAACTTCGGCGACCGTTATCGAATCGATGTACTGCATGAATCCGTGTTTGGAACTGGTCGCCAGCACACGATAGGGCGTCAGTTTTAGATCCAGGTTTTCTTTCTGGAGCAACTTGTCCATCAGAGTGATCATTTGCAGAATCAGTTGATCCTGTCGTAGATCATCTCCGTGCTTGAAGATCGCTACATATTCCGTCGATCCAGTTGTCAGGAATGTTAGTCTAGAATCAAGATGTTAATTAGGATCACATCATTCATAATTACGAATCGGAAACTTACTTTGATGGCATCAGGGCACTTTTGAAAAGAGTAACCTTTTCTGCTATTATACCACGTATGCGGACATTCGGATCCAGTGGGAAAGATAGGGGCTCAAATTTCGTGAAATTGATTTTCAACGCGTCTGTATCGGAGAGCAGCGTTTGGAACTTTTCTGTCTTTTTCTTACGATTACCTGGTTCCTTTGCAACAATTTTTATGAGTTTTACTAAGTTATCGATGAACTTTTTTTGCTCCTTTAAGCTGCGGTATATGGTCCTCAGTTCAGGGTTTCCTGTTTAAATTGACAAAAAAACTAGTATGGATATGGATCGATATGGGACCATAAGGCCAATACACACCTGTCGAGAGCTGTCTCATGAATAACTGTAGAACAGACCGGTACATCTTTCGAACCCGCTCATCTTGTTTTCTTATTGTTTCTTCTTCACATTCTATTGACAAGTACCAATATAGGTAGTTTGCCAATGTAGAATTTTTACACGCCCGTTGAATTAGAAACATGGCCAAATTGGAAGGAACTTGTGCATCCTCACTGCTGTTTGTATTGGACTCATTGACATTAACGTTGTTATCAGTGGTTTTATTTATTGGTTTGGATCCCATCATATCGTGGTTTGCATCTTGATACATCGAACCACCATCTGAAAAGGAAAACTCTTGTTAAATTTAGTACTGCACACATGGCGACCGATAAATTAGTAATATCTTCTAAACGGTGCATCTTAGAAAAATGTTACCGAAGTACTTTTTTCTTGCAAATTTGATGTACTTTCATAAAATTAGGGCGACAAACTTTTTTGACTTTTCTTAATAGCATTTTTTAAAACCGTAACATTTTTTTTTCATTGTAACCTATTTTTCTCCAGAACAACCCACTGTGCACTAGATAGCATTTTCAGTCAGCTATAACATTAGGATAATAAAAAAATATTGACATGTCACTTTTGAGGGAAAATCTATATTTTAGCTCAAATCACAAAAACCAAACATTTTTTTACCGTGCATATTTTCTCCATATAGCACCAACAATTGTCTAAAACTTCGCCGAAGACACCAAACCGATCGGACAAACCGTTTTCGAGATACAATTTTTTGAAGATATCATGTGCATTTTTCATAGGCCCTTCTCATAAGTAACGCTAGATTAAAAATGGCGAACCAAGTATGCAAAACGGCGTTATTCTCCCCCAAAGACTTGTATGCAAGGTTTCATGCAAATCAAAAAATACAAAAAATAAAAACTGGAAAAATTTCCCACTTGTTCGTGGAATCGCTCTACTGGAAAAATTTCCATCAAAATTACCTTGGAACTTTCGAAGTTGTGGAGTGGACCTGGTGTGATGGTTAGATCACTTGACTATCACGCCGTGGACCTGGGATCGAATCCCACTCCCAACAAACTCACAAAACAATGTGAGTTCTTCCTTCGGAAGGGAAGTAAAGCATGGCTCCCGAGATGAACTCTTCGTTTTTGGACGTGTACGAACAACGTACGAAAATCAACGCAGTCAGTCGGACATTGTCCTGTAGATGGGCTAGATCACGCCCGAAACCGACAATTTTAATCTTTTCTTGATGATTGTAAGAACGATAAGTGTTATGTCTTGTCTCATGTCGCGTCTCGTGTGTGATGCTGAAGGAACTTGCAAAGAATTTGCCATACTGTGGTCTAGCGAACACGGAGTCGTGGGTTCGAATCCCACCCATCTCTCAATTTGAGAATTAGCTATAATCTGTGCCTTCTAATTAATTATAAGTTTTTTCCGTACATCCCTAAACGATTTCACTAGAGATTTTTCTAGTAATACCTCCTGGAATTTCTCTGGAATCCGAAATTCGTTTAGGGAATCCTCTAGAGATTTATATTGGAATTTCTTCAGCTGGAATTCCTTGAAGAAGACCAAGCGGAGTTCCAGGAGTAATATCATGATTAATTTCTAGAGAAATCCATGAATAATAACTCTAGAGAATCTCCTGAATGAGTCTTAAGAAAAATCCCTGGAAGAATCAAAGGCATTTCTGAAAGCATCCAAGGAAAATTGCCTAGAAGAATCCCAGCAAGAATACCAGAAGAAATCCCTAGAGGGATTCCTGCAGGTATCACAACAAGAATTTCTGGAGGAGACCTAGGAGGCATTGCTGACACATTAGAGGCTGCAGAAATCGCTTATGGAATCCCAGGAAGAGTTCCTGGATGAAAGTCAAGAGGGGTTCCTGGAGGAATCCAATGACAAATATTTGGAGAAATCCCAGGAAAAAAATCCTTTAAGATTTCCAGGAAGAAACACTGAAGGCAATGCTCCTATGAAGATTGCCTTGAATAATCCCAGCAAGTTTTTGGAGGAATCCCTGGAGAAATTCTTAGAAGAATCCCCAGAAGAATTCCGTGAGGTATTTCAGTAAGTATTTCAGAAGGAGTCCTAGGAGGAATTGGTGGAAGAACCACAGCAGGAATATCTCGAGAAATCCAGCTGAAATTCCTGGAGGAAGATCATGAGAAGCTTATGAGAGAGAAATCCGTGGTAGAACAATCAAAGAAATTTCTGCAAGAATTCCAGGAAGTTTGCCTGAAAAGATCCCGGCAAAAAGCCAGGAGAAAGCTCTAGAAGAATCCGTAGCAAGATTTCTAAAGTTCCACAGTTAGAATTTCTGGAGGAAGAATAGCTAGAATAACCGCAGGAATAGCTTGAGGAATTCCAGCTGGAATATCTGGAGGAATTCTTAGGATCAGGAATACCGGGGGTATCCTAAAAGTAGTTCCCCTAAAAATGCCTGGAGGATGCCTGGAAATTTCAGCAGGATTTCCCGAAAGTATTGCAGTAAGTAAGTATGCCAGGAGAATTCCCTAGAAGTATTTCTGAAGGAGTTCTAATAAGGATTACTTGAAGAACTCCAGCTGGAATTCATGGAGGAAGGGCAATAGAAGTTCTTGGAGAAATCTTCTGTGGAATTTCTGGAAGAAACTCTGGAGGAAGTCCTGGATAAATTCTTGAAGAAATCTCTGGAAGAATCACCGAAGGGATTTTTAGAAAAATCCAAGGGACATTTTCCGGAAGAATTTCTGGAACTTCCCTAGTAAAATACCTGAAGGTACCATATTGAGAATTTTTGGAGGAATTCTAAGAGAAATTGTTGCAAGAATCGCAGCAGGAGTTGCTTGAGGAATCCTAGCCACAATTCCCGGAGGAAGGCCAATAAAGCTCCTGGAGGAATTCCATGGGAAATTTCTGGAAGAATATCTTAATAAAATCTCTAAAGGAATTCCTGGAAGAATCACCGGAGAAACTTCTGAAAGGATCCCAAGAAGATTGTCTTGAATAGTCCCGCAAGAAATTCCTAAAGGAATCCCAATAGATTTTTTTAGAGGAATCCCACGCCATTGACACGCCTATACCTATAGCATGGAGTGACAGTAGTGACATTAGGGGCCCATGCTATAATTTTTCATAGAGTGCATCGAAAAATATCAAATTTTGACTGTTTGTCAACCTATTATATGTGCATCATTGGTACAAATTTGGGCTCAATTGATCAATCTTCCACAAGGTTAGAACCGTTCCGGTAAAACACTATTTTTAAGCCAACTAATTTTTGAGCTGTTATATCTCGGAAACCAGTGAACCGAATTGAATGAAATTTTGAACCCTCTGTACAATCCCATCAGGACTGTGAGTGTGCTATAGAATTTCGTCCGGGTGCCAGTTCGCGCGCGTTGCTTCGGTGGTTCGATTTTTCTTTTTCTATTCCGAAGCGAGCATTTCGACGGCGGCGAACCCAGCTTTCATCAGTGTGCTATAGAATTTTGTCCGGGTGCCAGTTCGCGCGCGTTTGCTTCGGTGGTTCGAATTTTTTTCCTTTTCTATTTTGTATTCCGAAGTGAGCATTTCAACGGCGGTGAGTGTGCGGTGGACGCGTCGAGGTCGTGGATCGAGTCGGTTCCGAATTTTTTGCTTCCCGTCGCGCTAGTTCCCAATACACTTTTAGTTGATAATAAATATTTTCTTTCATTTTTTGCATTTACACAAAAGAGTGAAAAGTGTTAGTTCGGGCTCGCCGGTCGAAAAAAATCCGAGCGCCGACAAGTGAGTCGCGTTCAGTGTATTTCTGTGTGGAATAGACTAAAGGTTTCTGCTCCCTAGTGGAGTAGAGACGCGCGATAGAAAAGTAGTCGGTTGTTAACGGCGGTTTGTGTATATTGAACCATTGTCAAATCATATCACCAACCATAGGTGACTCCCGGACTGACAATGTACCATACCCTACTAACAAAAAAATCCTTCCTGAGACAAACGTGGAGATGCAGCGATTCGCGGTCTTTATAACAACGTTTGTCTTACTAACATTCCCTCCCATCCTCGATGACCGTAAGGACGTGGCCGGCGCCGTTATTGACCCTATTAAAGTTGAGAGCTCTCGACCTGTGTACATTGAGAATAGTAAGCTAGTCCTAAGCCCTATTCATTGGTTCCTTGTGCAATTTCGATTGTTCTGGTCAATCATGGAGTAGCAACTACGAATTGTGCGGTCATCTATGCTCATGCTCATGCTCATGTACAATCCCATCAGGACTGCCTGAAGAATCCTAAGGGAAGTTTATTGAAAGAAAAACCGGTAGGAATCCATAAGAAAACCTAGAATAAAAATCACTGTATAAATAGATAGAGGTATTTCTGCAGAAATCCATAAAGAATCCGTTGATCGGTATGGACTTGCCCTGATTTGTCCATCAACGAACGGCATTCACCCGACCCGGGGACTTCGACATCGGAGCGGGACCGTTTTCAATCAGAATCTTCCAATTCTTAATGGAGGCGGTTCCGATCTGGTGTCGGAATTCTCGGATCGGGTTGGTGCTGTTCGTCAATGGATGAGTCCATCGTGTGAAACTGTGTGGAGAAAATTCATTTTAAAAAACCGGCAGGTTTCGGATCAAATGTGTGCCGTACCATCCCGTGTGTAATCTTTGTCAACCAATGCTCAAATATCTGGTTTGACTCGACCAATTGTTAATTAGTGTCAAACAGATACTTTGTCTTTGGTCATTCCTTGTCAAATATTTGACCCCGTGCATTGAAAGATGGAGGGTAGGGTGAGTAATGGTTGATTGAAGAATGATGCACGTGGTTCCGCGGAATCTTCGATTTATGAGTGTAACCCTCAACAAGGATACATTAAATTTTCAAACATAAATTTCGATCTGGCTGTTTCCAGAGAGAAAGATTTTCAATCTTGGCAAGATCAATATTTGATATAATTTGCTCTATTTTTGCGTTCTGTTTTATTGTTTACTACTTATAAACGTTTTATTTCAAGAGGATTCAGGTAAATCTACTATTTCATATAGAAGGTTTCGGGTAAATCTATAATTTTCCTTTTCTATTTCAGATTTGAAATCGAACACCCAACAAGGATCAAATTAGTAAAGTAACTACGCATCAACCAAAAATAGTTTGTGCACCTGAACGTTGACCAAACGTTTCCTTTGAACTTTACCCTTCCACTAACACCCAAATTCCCGTGACACCTAGGCCTGAAAGAATGTAGAGGTCTCTATATACTTTCATAGGTGTCCAACTAATCTTCCTTTCCCTTCCCTCAGCTGTCGCAAGGACGTGGCCAGGACAGCACTCGACCGTTGGAGGTTTGCGTCAATCTTGTCTAAGAGTCAGAGATTAGTCCCAAATCTTTGTTCTTTGGTAACGGACAGGAGAGATGCAACCCTCATAACAGCGATCCAGGGCTGTACCACCTACGAATTTGTGCGACTTGCTTAATGCTAATGCTAATGCTAATACTGCACACATGGCGACCGTGACAGCCAAGACTACCTATGATCGCATAACAGTCCCATATGAAAAGGAAAACCAGCAAATATGGGACTGATATGCGATCACAGGCATTATACGACAACGGTAAAAGCTCCTGGCTCTAACTGTTAATCAGTAATTAGAATAACAAAGTGAACTAGGTATCCCACAGAAGTTATAATTAGAGTAAAAAACAAGTTATAATTGAAATAAAGCAAAAAAACAGGAAATTCGTTTTTTTTCAATAGTTCTAGCAGTTTTTTTTTTCTGGACTGCCGTCAGAAACTATTCTAAGTGATCAGACAGAACACACTTCAAGAATTCTGTCAAATTTTCTCATGAATTTCTCCAGATGTTCCCATATCTCGAATAGATTTTTTTCTGGAAAGTTTCATACCACTTTCGCTAGAAAGATCTTTTATGAAATTACTGAATTCTGATTTCAATTACGTATTTTTCTTGATTTTTTTTTTTCAATTATATGTTATATGTATTATGTGTTAAGTGTGCAAACCCTACTATTGAACCCGAACTTGCCATCGGTGCCAATATATTATTTTGCGCTTCATGCTAATCATTGTTTTAAGAACAAATATTGACCAAAAAACACGCAAATTTGTTCTAGAAATTATGAAAAAAAATGTTCTAGACCCCTTGATAGAAATGATTCCTCTTAGAACAAAATGAAAGAGAAGACCCTTAGCTGTCATTTAGTGGGTGACTTAGCGATACTGATTTATTTTCTGTAGGTAGGAGACATTCTCTTAAGCTGGAGTCAATAGATTTTTTTTTGTTGCATTCTAAAGACTTTGATTGTAGTTTTGGGTAAAGAATGCCGAGCAGGGATGGGAAACGTCGTAAAAATTTCAATTGCTAATTTCTCCGTCCTTAAGCTAAGTTTCGTGTTGCCAAGTAGAGCGCTCAAGTAAAATCCCCTCTTTTTCCGCAAGTAATTTTGACAACTGATCCAGTATGGGGAGAAACGTTACTTTTTCTTAAGGAATAAATAATACCGCGGACAATTTTTCCGCAAGGAAAAGTGACAGCTCCATTTGATTCGCACGGGAGGCGTTATGAGTGTTACACTTTTATCCTTACTTGCCATCTGCGAACCGCTCAAGTAATTTTGAAGCGGAATCACTACTTGACCATTACTTGTCCTATCTTTTTGCACAGTACGTACGAAGTGGAAACTAGCCATTAGTAAGAAATGTTTATCGACGACATAATTAATTTTCCAGTCGAAAATTTACAACCAGAAATGGTAGAAATTGAAAAAAGTTATTCCGTGACATTTCCCATCCTTGGTGCCGAGTCATGTGATTGTCTTCTACATGTATAAAAATACAAATGTCAAAAAGTGACATAACTTTGAGTAATTGTTATTGTATTGAACACGCACGAAAAAAAGTTTCAGACACTCTATTTCGACAAAAAAAAAACAGTCATTCTTCATGACTTTCATCACTACCTCTAGTGTAGGCAGCATTTTCTTTTTTTTTGCACTCATTCTCCTTGATAAACACAAGAAAGTTCGGGATGAAAAAGTGGGCATGTTCCCCTTCTTCCATCCTTCTATTTATCGTGTTTGTTTAAGACAGTGTAGTAAGACAAAAAAGGCTGTCTAAGTTAATGATCGCTACATTAACACAATCCACAAGTTTAAAGTTCTTTTGAAAGCATATGTTAGTTTCCGTTCATATAATGCCTTAAACTAGAATATTGATTTGATACTTCAATTATCTCACTTACCGTCAGACTCTGTAAATACTTCAAAATTTGTTTCTACCGGGGTGTCTTCTACAGACTTCAGCATGTCTTTTTCCAATGGAAGATTGTTGCAAGATTTCTGAAACATGAAACAATGTTACCGTTATTTCAACTATAAAACCACATAACAAACTTACGAGAATTTCATCAAAGTGTTCATATTTCAGCGCCTGTACCAGCTGCAGCAAATAAAGCAACAAATCGTCATCAAGTGCCTGATCCAAACGGGATATGGCATACCGTCTCACCGTCGGGTGATTGAACGATGAGTTCAGTAGTTCCAGTGCATCTTCCACGTCCATGGGAGCCCATTTTGCCAGCAGTGCCAATGCTTGACGTACTTCTGTCCCCGTTTCCCAGTTGATGCATTTCAAAAATTTTGTCAAAGCTTTTTTCTGCGCACTCAAGTAGAAACGGTACTTCCAGATCAAATCCTGCTCCTCGCTGCTCAGCGTGGACGTCGGAGAATATCGGTGTACTATGGAGTGCAGTAAATCTCGGACACTAGAATGGAATTAGGATTTCTTATGAAACTTAAACTGAAATCGGTGAACTCGAACGAACCTAGCGGTTGGCTTAGCGTCTCGATCGGATAATCCAGACCTAGCCGATCTTGATAGACGATGATGTTTTCGTTCAACCAAATTTTCCTGAGTGATAGTTATTTTCCACATTAGTGAATACTTCCATAATTAACATTTCAAGTAATCATAAATTTTGTGCTTCAAAAATACTACTTACCTGTAAGGTTTCAGTATCTGGAACAGTGACCAACTTGGGCTTTGAAATGAAGAGAAATTTGCTATCGCCATCCGGTTCATAGTACACGACAGAGCACTGGAAGCATAGGAGAAAAAAAATCTCATTTTTAAAAGCCATCGTCATTTTGCTCAATCTGTAACAGTTTGAGCCGCTTTCTCACCGACAGAACCTACAATCTACAAGCACGTTGAAATTCAAATGATGATTAATCATACACAGTCACAGGACTAATTGGCAGTTTGATGTTCCTGACGTGATAACGGCCAGATTACGCTGTCGTGGCAATATCACTTACGTAATAAACTTTGAAATGAACGAAACGACTGGTAATCCAAAAATCTCAAATAATAGGGGATTTATGTAAGTGATTCCTCACTTTCCAAGATATATTTTCAAACTGGCAAAAGCGGCTTTTATTTTATTTTCAACATTAAATTTATCATTTGTCAAACATTGCGATGTATTTTGAAAACTGGATTGTAAAATTAAAGTTAAATTAAATAAAAATTAAATTGCCATTTCACTCCAGGAAGTGAACATAAAAACACTTTTTGATAATTGAATTTTATTGGCATTTCTCGGAGAACTTAATACTACTCAAAGAGGGAGGGAATAACGAAAGTAATGAAAGAAACGCTGGACAGATTCACAAGTGTGCGACGAGAGAAATTGAATAGAAGTTGAAAATTACACTAGTTTACAGCATTTTTGAACGCGGTAAGCTGATGATCATTTTTGGTGTAGAATCATGCCCTGAGTTCGAAAACGCGAAAGCAAAAAATTACAGTAGAGCGGAAATTTTTTCGACTTTCCATACAAGGTTGATGATTTGAAATCGATTTTTGTTCTATTTTTAAGAAAAGTCGCTCACTTCAAACATCTCATTCTCCGTAATCAATGCTCCGATTGAGCTGAAATTTTTACTGTAACTCGCCTACATATGATATGTCAAATAAACGTCGAGAGAGAATTTTTAAGTTGGTTTTTTCTTATTGAAAAAATACATTTCTTCAAAAAAAATTGGGAATTTTGCTAAAATTTAAGGAGATCGTCCCTAAAACTCGCCAATATCTTGGATTTCATCAATCTGACACAAAAACTGTATTCGGATGATCGAATGGTATTGTGTTCAGCTTTTAATTCATGGAAAAAGATTTAAAATTGGTTGAACAAAACGCAATATATTTGAATTTTAGTAAATTATATATTTTGAAAAGTTGCAAAACTCGATATTGAGCTAAAACTCAAAAACTGTTCTACTTAAAAATTTTTGAAGGTCGGTTTCGAAATCAGCACTAAATTGTGCTTCAAAAATTTTGGTCGTTGACAGAAGTTCACGACTTTCGTTTTATTTTGTAAACTTGTGTTAACAGTGGGCCATAATTGAACAACACAATCACAAAGACGACCTCTTTGCCTAACGTCCTAGTTTTGAACGGCTAGATACTAGCGTGGTTCAAAAAATCGTTTTTGCTGCACACCTCTTATTCGATTCCCAAAATATCAGCTGATTTGGTTGAAAATTCTTCAAAGTTTGTATGGGAATTACTATGGGAAAACGACGTTTTTCATTCAATTGACCGTAGCATTTCCCCAAGTGCCCTGGAGTTTTAGTTGACGCTTGGTACTCCTAGGCTATTCCATCAGCTACAACTTTGCCGAAGACCACATTCAAATCGGACACCTCGTTACTTAGTTATCGATTTTTATCCAGAATGAAAATCTTACACTATTCCATTGGCATCACTGCAATTTGCCTTGAAACATAGTAGCCATGATTTCTATGTGCTATCTTTGGCACCATGTGCAGCAATGTTGCCTGCTGGAAAGCTGAACGATCACTGTTAAAGTTTCTGCAGTTGGATAAGAATCGATCAGGCATCCGATTTGAATGTGATCATCGGCAAAGTTGTAGCTGATGGAATAGCCTAAGAGTACCAAAGGACTCTAGGGCACTTGGGGAAATGCTACGGTCAATTGAATAAAAACATCCTTTTCCCATATGGGAATTACATACAAACTTTGAAGGGCTTGTAAACTCTCAGTTTTCAACCAAATCAGCTCATTTTTTTGAAGAAGGCTTAGAATCTGGTTACGAATCGAATAATCAGTTTGATTTTATTAAATTTCATTCTGCCATCTATTGTACCAAGACATCTGCCTATAGCACTGGAATAATCTGAAAACCGATTTGATCATGATTGTGCTGTTGTTAGTGATCAGTCATTCTCCTGTATGAAGGGCCAAAAAGGGTTGTGCGGACCCGCAAGCAGAGACACATGCGCGAAACCGGCGTCAGGGGAAAATAATCTCCTTCCAAAAGAAAGTTCTCACGAACAACTGCAAAATCAGCCCCTCGATTGACAGAATACTCCCAATAGATGGGGTCGAAGAGTCCGTCCTCAATTCACGAAATGTTAACAACAAGGAGGAGGCAGTTCCAGGCTCCTGTCCAAATCGTTTCAATCGGGTGCCCTGATGATTCCTCCCTTTCCCAATATACAGGGTGTTAGGTTCGTGAGTGCAAACTTTTTAAAGGGTGATAGAGGTGGTGAAAAAAATTGTTCTACGCATATGGTCAAATCTCAACCGTTACGTAGTTATTGAACATTTCATGTTTTAGATTATTATTGCCTTAACTAGCTCCCCAAGTAATAATTTCAATTTTATCAAAGTTTTTTAGCGATTTAAAAATCCTAAACATAAAACTATTGATGCCGACTTGAAAATGCTCTTAAGTTCTTGTATGCCTCAATAAGCCCACGTTCTGGCAAGTTGGCCCAGTCTTATTAGAGTCTACAGGACTTCGTATGCAAACCGGCTTAGGATTTCGGGTTGTATCATAATTTTATCAATCTTCTAAATAAAACCATCTTCTGACTTGACAAATAATTGTTTTGATTATTTTTCACTCTCAATGTTCGATCGTCAGAATAAATTATGCTTGGTTGTTTATCCAGCCATCAATTGGAAAGATGCCGATCTGGAATTCAGGTTTGTTTTCCTATTTAATACGTGTCAGGAGACATGCCACGGCAAATTTGTGGTGAATGTGACTGCACACCAAAAATTTCTCAATTTTAATGGTGACGCTATTGACAAAACTGACGCAATGAACCATGACGCAATCAGAAATGTGCCTTAATTTTGAGTCTTTCCTGATGTGAACATGAAAACAGAAAAATCTTCCATCAAGTAACATACATTTGATGCATGCAGTCGTAATATTGAAGCAAAAAGTTCATTAATCTGTCACAAGTGATTTAAATTTACACGACAAAAAACGCAGCACAGCTGCGCGCATGCAGAAGTGTCAAACTACTTCGTAAACAAGTTGTGTTTGGAGATCGATTTTCAAATAACCTTTTTTTCGTAGTTGGAGTGAAACATATGTGGTTTTCCGCTGTTAATCACAAGTAAATAATATCAGTACAGTGTCTCTCGTACATGGAAAAACGATTAAAGAGTTGGTGTTCAGTGGATGCAGGAAAATGAGCTCAAAACTGCATGATGGCGTTCTCCAGCCGGAGGGCCGTGCAGAATGGAAGATCGTTATCGGATAAAAGTTTATGTAATGATCATATTGTATAATGGAGAATTTACGAATAAAGAGTGTTGAAACAAGATTTTAGTGATATTATTTTGAATAAATGTGAGAGAAACATGAGAGAAATGAGGGTAAAAACAGCGGGCAGGCTAGCTGAATAAAATGAGGTTATGTTGAGAGCGAATAATTGATCTGCTGTAAAATTACAAGCGCATGCCCGGCAGGAGGAAGCTTCGTGTAAAAATAATAGGTTCTGAACTTAATTTTGTGTCATTTTGCTCGCTGCAATATGTCGGCGATAAATGACATAAATTTACATTATTTTTTCGTAGTGTGTGTGATAATGACAAAAACTAAGTGCGCCACACACACTATGCATAATTTGGAAGTTAAATGCGTTTAATTTACTCGGTGAAATTGGGTGCAAAAAAGGTTTTTTCAACACAGCGGAGTTTAAAAGACATTATGTGATTTTTCTGACAAAATAAAATGACGAAAACGATTTAATTTGATCTTAAGCTGTACGTGAAATCATAAAATTGAGTAATAATTGTTCTGTATTTACATGAATTATCCCGGCTAGGCGACATATTTTTATGATAAAACTCTGTGTTCCTGATGATTCATCCAATAGGGCTAACCCTCCTGAGGTAGTTATAACTGAGCTCGTGATAGAACTAGCGGTTTTATCACAGCATTTTTTGGTTTATGTTACGGCCACGAAATCTTTTGTTGGTTTTATGCATTGCCTCACAGTTTTGTGTATTTGTTTACAAAAAAAATCTCTCCTACAACAACCGCAAATGCAAGTTTTATTGAAATGGTATATAATAAGTGATAAAACCAATTCATGTCTACTTGCATGTCTTTAATTGAAGATGTTTATAGCAGAAGTTATATGACAGCTTTAGGGAATGCCAAAGGTTCAAAGTAAAAAACTACCACATAAAACTAATTTAGAACAACTAGCTTTTTGACATGCTCGTATAAAACCAGGATAAATCATGAATAAACCTTCAAAGCATGCTGATTGTTACTTGGGTATAACTTCAAAATGGCCAAACTTGTCTCGGTTGTTTAGCCTTATTCGAAAGATTATTGAATTGTCTATCAAATGCCATCTTTGAAATTAAAACACATTACTTTTGTGCAATTTGGTCTAGAAAACTTAGTTATTTAACTAAACCAATCGATTCAAAGATTTGATAGAATTCAATAATCTTTCGAATGAGAATCAAAAAACTGCGATAAAATTGACCATTTTCAAGTTACAGCCAATTAAGGCAATAATAATCAAAAACATGGAAAGTTAAATAACTACGTAACGGTTGAGATTTAACCATATGCGTAGAACAATTTTTTTCACTATTTATGGTCCTCTATCACCCTTTAAAAAGTTTGAAAAAAATACCCTGTATAATATAATATGTGTATATCGCCCCCTTAATGCTAGAACTAGGTAACTCGTTTTGAAAAGTGCGAGTAAAAATGGCGTGTAAAACTTATCCTGCTATAAAACAAACTCTTTGTTGGTCTTAAAAGATAATTCAATATGTGTTTATATAGTTTCAAATAACAAACTTTTGTTTATTGTGGTGTACGTTCAACAAATTTCTTGAAATTTTGCAAAACCAGTTACCTAGTTCTAGCATCAAGCGGACGATATGTGCGATTGTTTATTTTTATTATATGATAGATTATTCTTACCTTTTTGTTATCTGGAAACTGAAAGGTTATGATTATATTTGGTTAGCATTTATTCATACATAAAAATTACCTGATTCCCCATGAAAAAAAATGTTAATTAGCAGTAAAGATTCAAATATCCTCTCTCTTCTTGGCATAACGTCCTCACTGGGACAAAGCCTGCTTCTCAGCTTAGTGTTCTATGAGCACTTCCACAGTTATTAACTGAGAGCTTCCTCTGCCAATGACCATTTTGCATGTGTATATCGTGTGGCAGGCACGAAGATACTCTATGCCCAAGGAAGTCAAGGAAATTTCCTTTACCAAAAGATCCTGGATCGACCGGGAATCGAACCCGTCACCCTCAGCATGGTCATGCTGAATACCCGTGCGTTTACCGCCTCGGCTATATGGCTATAATCAAGATTCAAATATAACACATACAAAAAAGGTCCCCCAACCTTAGATCTTGAAAGGTACATTACTGTCTGATTACTTTAGACAGGAATTTAGTGAGGTATTTAGGGAAGCGCTCCGCCGTGAGCGAAACTTAATCGGTTTAGACGGCGACGAGCTGGTAGCGATGCTCTCACGTGCGTGTGATGCGACCATGCCTAGGCGAGTCCACCCTAGAAATGGGAGGCCACCGGCTTATTGGTGGACCGACGCGATTGCGGACCTGCGCCGCGCCTGCCTACGGGCTAGGCGGCGGATGCAGCGAGCACGATCAGAGGAAGAGCGAAACGAACGGCGGGTGGTGTTCGCCGCTGCAAAAGCCGCGCTCAAGACCGAGATAAGAGCAAGCAAAAAGGCCTGCTTTGAGGGTCTCTGTCAGAGTGCCAATACGAACCCGTGGGGTGACGCCTACAGGATCGTTATGGCCAAGACGAGAGGTGTGATGGCTCCTACAAAGCAATCTCCAGAGATGTTGGAGGGGATCATTGGAGGACTAGGATCATGACTTTTTCCGCGTCATGATCCTAGTCCTTGGCCTCCTTTCGTAGGACAGCCGGGGACTGGGGCTGGCGATGAGGAAAGGGTCACCGATGTGGAACTTGCGGGGATAGCCAAGTCCCTTAGCGTAGGTAAGGCCCCAGGTCCGGACGGAGTTCCGAACCTGGCCTTAAAAGTAGCTATTGCAGAAGCTCCCGAGATGTTCAGGTCTGTTATGCAGAAATGCCTGGACGAGGGAGTTTTCCCAGAAGCTTGGAAGAGGCAGAGCCTGGTACTATTGCCAAAGGCGGGGAAACTACCCGGAGACCCGTCGGCATATAGACCAATATGCTTGATTGACACGGCGGGGAAGGTGCTCGAAAAGATCATCCTCAATAGAATGTTGAAGTTCACTGAGGGCGTAAATGGTCTCTCGAGCAACCAGTATGGCTTCCGGAAGGGGAGGTCCACCGTAGACGCTATCTTGTCGGTTACAAAAACCGCCGAGAAAGCACTCGAGCCTAAGAGGAGGGGAATTCGCTTCTGCGGGGTAGTGACTCTGGATGTAAGGAATGCATTTAATAGCGCCAGTTGGGCTGCTATTGCCGATGCGCTCTTGCGTCTGGGGATACCGGAGTACTTGTACAAGATTCTCGGAAGCTACTTCCAGAATCGCGTACTAGTTTACGACACGGAGGTGGGTCGGAAGTGCTTTCACATAACCTCAGGAGTCCCGCAAGGTTCCATCCTGGGTCCGGTGTTATGGAATGTCATGTACGACGAGGTGTTGAGGTTAGAGTACCCAGTGGGAGTGGTGATTGTTGGATTTGCCGACGATATTACGCTCGAAGTCTACGGTGAAACCATCGAGGAGGTGAAGTTGACTACCGACCACTCGATCAAGGTTGTGGAGGCGTGGATGCGGTCCAGAAAACTGGAGCTGGCTCACCACAAGACAGAGGTGACGGTTGTTAACAACATGCAGTCGGCGCAGCAGACGGAGATCAGTGTAGGAGAGTGCACTATCCTGTCGAAGCGCTCTGTCAAGCACTTGGGCGTGATGATCGACGATAAGCTTACCTTCGGTAGCCACGTCGATTATGCGTTGCGTTGCGTTGCGTTGCGTTGCGTGGTAACGGAGTAATTCGTAGATTGCATACTGAAAGTTGTCATGTTAAAACTTTAATACTCCTATTCTAATTGCTTATGGAATGTTATTTGGGAAGGAACAGCTATCCAACTAGAGGTTGAAGTAAAAAAGACATGAGAACTTCCATTGCCGGCCACGCCCATCTTCTCCGTTACGAGGATAGGAAAGGATGTGATGATATGACACCTACTTTACAAGAGGTCAGCGACTCACCGACACTCCCATAGGTGTCAAGGAGTTGGATATTTGGAATGGGGTCATTTGGGAATCACTATAAGCGAGTGATGCGACAAGATGCAGATTGTGTAAGTGTAATTGGGTAGATCATGTAGATGTGTTGGTGTGAGTGTAAGTGTTAAGTATATTTAAGCACCAACGTTGGGAATGACATAGCTAAGAAATTTTGTCACTCCATGGGCCTTTATGATTCCGGGATGGGGCACAGGCATTTACACTGTGTCCTGGCTAACAAGCCTAGGCTTAACCGCCATTGATCGGTCTCTGAAACGATAAAAAACACGTTATGTGGATGGGAGAGGATTGTAGGGAAGGGATAACTATTCATCGAGATGCCAGCGACTCACCGACGCTCTCGAAAAAATAGAAAGGAAATAGGATTTTGATACAGGAATGGTCAGGAATTCAGTATGATTTTAACAGTACATGTAAATAATTAAGGCACATAAACATGATTATAATCTACAAATATAACCATAATTTCAAATGCATATTAGCATTAAGGAAACCAACAACCCTCCTCCCATAAATATAGAGAAAGACAAATAAACCAATCAATCGTGACGTACTTATTGGATAACCCCTAAAACGAAATGATATTCAGTGGGACCATAAAAAACCTTTAAAGGGCTTATCCAATGATAAACCGAACCCACCCGGTACAAAAAGCATCAGCTAAACGTTAGGATATTAAAGAAAATCATTAATGCTTAAAAGGATAGATCTCACCCGATAATCCTGCGTAGAGCTTATTTTATTCCGCCAACAACAGTAGACCTTGGATCATAGCGTTTGTGGTGTATTTGAGGCACTTTTTGTTTTTTATTTGTTCTAGTCTCATTTCAAGATCTAAAACTAATTATGGCCATCGTAGTAAACTGGTTTAAAATTTGATTTCGATCTCATGTTACGTCCACCGCACAACATTGTAGTAAGTTGCTATGTTAATACTTATCGTAGACTGACTTCAACGAAAACTATCATTTTCCATTAGCACCAACACATTGTAGATCAGGTTATTGTGAAGTTAATCAAAAAGATTGTTCACTGTTCTTCTTAATATCTTCCAGAATCAGAACCGCATGTATAGGTCGCGCACAGAGCACTAACTAGGCTCTCGCGGAGTAAAATTCGAGGAATTTTTAGTGAATCTCAAAAAATGGAACGATGGAAACAAAAAATCAGCCAACAATTAAAAACACTCCCGTTTTCTGCACATCCGAATTTTCGTTTTTCTCACTAAACGCGCTTCAGATTTTCACCCGAATCATTTTTGAAGATTAATTTTTCTTCGATTCACTTTTCTGTTTTCACTCGATTCACTAGCCGGCTCGGAGATTCACAAAAAGACACCGAGCCATGATATCCAGATGCAGCAGACCCCACACGTATTCCGCTTCCATATTTCCATATTTTCACTAAAACCATGCCGACGGGAACGCGAAAAAACGTGACAAGAAAAACCGAACGCGTCCATTCGCGGCGCAACCTACTTCGATCCTCCCCTTCGGTAGCCACGTCGATTATGCCTGTAAAAGAGCCTCCACAGCTATTGCGGCACTGTCCCGGATGATGTCCAATAGCTCAGCGGTGTACGCCAGTAAGCGCAAGCTTCTGGCTAGTGTTGCTACGTCCATACTTAGGTATGGCGGCCCGGCGTGGGGTACCGCGCTAAGTACTGAATGCTACCGACGGAAGCTGGAAAGTACTTACAGGCTTATGTGTCTGAGGGTTGCAAGCGCGTACCGTACCGTGTCACACGACGCTCTCTGTGTCATTACTGGTATGGTGCCTATCAGCATTCTTATCAGTGAGGACATGGAGTGCTTCGAAATGCGCGGCACAAGAGGCATAAGCAAGACTGTCAGGATGGCCTCTATGGTCAAATGGCAGCGCGCGTGGGACTGTTCCACCAAAGGAAGGTGGACCCATAGGTTGATACCGAGGGTAGATAGTTGGATTAATAGGCGCCATGGGGAAGTTTCATTCCACCTGACACAGGTCCTTACAGGTCATGGTTGCTTCCGACAGTATCTACACCGTTTCGGGCATGCGGATTCTCCCGAATGCCCAGTGTGCAATGGTTTAGAGGAAACGGCGGAACACGTTTTGTTCGTGTGCCCGCGTTTTCGCACAATGCGTGACCGCATGCTTGCCACATGCGGAGAGGACACAACTCCGGACAACTTGGTCCAGAGAATGTGTAGGGATGAGATTAGCTGGAATGCCGTTTCAACGGCTATCACCCATATCGTCTGGGAGCTACAAAGGAGGTGGCGCGTGGACTCGGAGAATGGCTAGTCCAGATGCAGTACAAGAGGTGGTCCAGGGGTTCGAAGTCGGCTTCGTAGGTCATACCGGTGCCCTGCGGTCGAGATCGACCCTTACAGTGATTAAGTGGCCGCGGAGAGGAAGTCCCGGTAGCGGTGCTGTCGTGGCGTCAGTCTACTGGGTTGGATCTGAGCCCGCGGTTGGAAAGGGGTCCCCGGCAAGGGTCGGGGTAGGTGAGACCCTGCTGTCTGCAACCTACGGATGCATCTGATAGGACCTGAAGGGTAGTAATACCCTTCCTTTGCGGGCAGGTCAGATCGGGTTGCATGTGGGCATCAGTTCTTGATGTCCGCTCAGCAGTAGGGCGCGGGCGGGGTTGACCCTGCCCGCCTTCCGAGGACAAAGGGAGTGGCGAGGACCACTCGGGAAACTGGCTAAGCGCCAGCACGCTACCGTGATGGACTCTCCAGAGCGAGTCATCGATGTTCGTTGCTGCTAGGCTACGGCAGCTAACCTTGAGGGTGCGATATGCACTAGCCCCTCTCTGAAGCAATACCTTCTTGGTGGTTCCGGAGAGACGTAGGGTTTGGCGACCATAGGAATGTGTTTTAGTGGGTCGAGGAGAGAGTAGTCCTGGCTTCTACCGGCATTGTAGAAGACGGCCTTAACCCCACACTACCCTAACCTTCCTGTTAGGGTGTCTGATGAGCAGATTTATCCCCCTATGGTTTAGAAGAAAAAAAAAAGACAGGAAAACAGGGAAGTGGAACCATCTCGGCAGGGGTCCTATTTTGGGCACTTTTCTGCTAGTACTCAGCCAATGCTGAACCAATTGACACAATTTTTGGAACGCGGTGAGATACGTATAGTATCTAGCCGTGTATAAAATTTAAAGTCAATTGGTTTGGAATTGACTGAGTTATAGCGAAGAGTTCCCAAAATACCGGAAGCTGCCCAAATGGTTCGCTACCCTATGTTGCAAGATCTAAATTTGGTGTGGCAGATCTTACACCAGAACGCACCATTGTAAGGTGATCTACCCACGTTACGGGACACGGATCGAATAAGCGGTGTGGAGCAAAAACGGTTTTTTGAACCACGCTACTAGGTACTAGTAGTTCGATGATGACTACTAGCCCTAGACAGACAAAAACGATCGTGGTTGTGATCTGCTAAATGTTGTTCCGCTTTGCTTTCGGTTCTATCGATCGGTGACATTTGTTCAAAGATTCATATCGAGCGAACGTAACTTATTTGATTTTTTCGCGCTTTCATCTCGCATGCTCCCATGGTGTCAAAATGATCTTACCGAGTAATTTTCAACTTCTATTCAATTTCTCTCGTCGCACACTTGCGATTCTATCCACTGTTTCTTTCATTACTTTCGTTACTCTCTCCTTCTTTGAGTAGTATTAAGTTCACCGAGAAAAGCCAATAAAATTCAATTATCATAAAGTCATGCGGTGATTAAACCTAGAAAGTAAAAACACTTATGCCAGAGCATTTTTTCTTCTTTCCAACAGAACCTGGTTTCATATGCTTGGTACTCTATAAGCACTCCCAAGCGCAAGCCTGCATTTCGAATTGGCCATTTACCCAGACAACCAGTAATCATATAAGATGTTGAATAAGATGATAAAGTGGAGGCCTTATGCGTACATACCTCCATTTAGGCGCATGTAAAGTGTACGCATATCGCCTCCACTTTATCATCTTATGCAACATCTTATGCGATCACTGGTTGACTGGGTAGCATTTGAATGTCGTTTGGCATGGCAAGTACTAAGACGATGAAGCACGGTGAAAGACGGCCAGGACTAGCGTCTTCAGCAACAAAAACTACCGACATCAGTTTACCCTCAAAGTACTTAACTAAAGAGTACGTCGATGAAGGAAATCGATCATTGTAGATACGCCCGCATAATATTAATTGCGAGATTTTACAGTAAGTGCTATATCATTATCATTGCAATTTCCCATCTCAGAGGCATGAGCCTGAAATGGGCCTGGAATTTGATTGTAACTACTTACCGTTTTATCGCCAATAGTCAACTGTGGAAACTCTACCATTAAATAGAGAAACTGTGAATCTCGTTTCTCCTTTTCGTTAATAAGTTCGACCTCTCTGAACGTTAGACGATCCAACCAATCGACCTGCGGAAAACATGAAACAATGACTAATGCAAAATGTTTTTTTTTTGTTATATTTGAACACTTGAAATGACAAAAAAGTAATCATATATGAGTGTGGGACAGGGAGTGTGTCTTGTCGCATAAATTTACGGTGTCAACAAAAATCGACTTGTCGAATTTCAAAAACGGGTAGTGCTCAAAAGATTCGTTTCCTAAAAAAAAAATACCATGCAAAATTTCAGCTCAATCGGACTTCGTTAATGTTAATGGTTGACCAAAGCGGTCAAAGTTTGGCTGTTTTGAAACACAAAAAAAGTCCCAAGGTATGAAAATTTCAAAATCGATATTTGTATGCCAAATGATCAAGAAATGTATGAAACGTCGAGATCTGGTGTTACCTCGATTTTTTTTTGAAAACAAATGACTTTTTAGAATTTGGACGATTGGACAATTTGAATTTAATTTCTGAAGATATTCATGGCAATAGTACTGAAACCTGTCTTATGTCATCATTGGCAACTGCTAGCATACTATATGACATGTTTCGTTAGAGTAATTTACTTATTTGAATTAAGGTGGTATGGACCTCGAACGAAATCGCTCAAGTAACTTCGGTTCAGTGCATTATTTTTCTTGACCGAAATGGTCAAGGAATTCAACGTTCCTTCTCAGCTCCGTACTGTGGTCAAGAAAAATATCATTTCTTGAGCGATTTCTTACCTGAATTTTCCACGCATCAAGATAGACCAAAAAATGTCTTGCGATCTGCATACTACCCATGAGAGGGAAACGCGAGGAAACGAACGGCAAGGATATACACGTCGAAACAACACACTCTATAGTAAATTTTAGACATGATTTTATGCAATTCTGTATCTTATTTGCTATTTTGTATAACTCATTTCGGTGTCACAATAGCCAATTTTTTTGATATAGTTCATTACGCAACTGAAACGAGTTGCAAAATGAAAAATCATGCACATTATGCAACTCAAATGAGTTGTGTTATGAGTAAAATCATCGCATAAAATTTTGTATGCAACTTGTAGCAAAACTCGATTTTTTAGCACTCTTCGTATTTATCCAACTCGACAAGCCTCGTTGGATAAATGTACGACTCGTGCTAAAAAGATCATTTTTGCAAAGTTATTCATGCTATATAACTATTAATCAATGCTTAAGAGCTACACAATTTACACCTACCTTTTCAATTTGTCCATTTCTATGCTTCTTCGCAAGTTTGGACAGTCGTTGCATCTGATTATTATAGAAATCGCTACATTTTCCCGGAGTTTTGGATCGATAGTTCCCATCAGCCTCCACTTCAGTCCATATTTTTAGATCGTATAAACCCTACAAATAAATGATATTGTTGCTAGCTATCTACAATCTACATCTACAAAAGGAAATATTGGACATGCAATACCTGTCGGAAAACTCCCGTCTTTCCGAATAATGATATCGACGTTCCACCGACAATTGTCGCATCATTATGATTCCACGCACAATCATATATGGTGATTGCCAGCACTGATCGACGTGATAGATCACTGAACAGCACTGGCAAAGTCAACCACTCGTTCCAACTGGAATGTGTATAGAGGTAGATATGATATATCAAATTGTATATATATACGATAGGTAGACAGATTGACGACTGTAGGATTCTAATGGGAAACTAGTCCACTTACCTCCATCTGGTTAAAAAGCTCTTGTAGGACGATGTTACCGGAAGGCCAACTCGCTTACCTTCATCGTAAATTTGAACGCTCACTTTAAGTGGAGGACATTTTTCCGAATTCAGGCCAGAAAATTTGAGAACTGGCTGCTCTAGCAACTTTTCGTATGGATGAGCTTGACGTTCTCCTTCAAGTGTACCTCTAGAAGTGTACATTTGTTGAATTGAAATAATTTAACCAAAGTCAAGAAATCCGCTGTATCATGTTTGATTTTTATAATTTTAATATTCTTAAAAATTACTTACATTTTAATCTGCAACTTTTGATTGAGATCACAACTATGAACATAGGGAAAAGTAGAATTCATGTTTTGTTTTATTTCACCAGGTCACAACTTTTATATTCGTATTCGTCATCTAGCTGAAAACAACAACGAATGTTTATTCTGTCGTAAGTTATAAGACGAAAAGATAGAACAAAACAGGAAAGGGTTAGGTAGAGAGGAGGCATTTGTTGTGACATTTCTTATCAGTACCACAGTATTCATATTGGCTTTGCAAGCTACGATGCCGAAAGGTAGTTGGAAATGCTGTCTGCACAAGTATGCTTACATAAAGTTTACAAGTGGTTGTGTCAGAGATTTTGATTTTGTTTTGAATTCCTAATTAAATTCAATTAATTATGAATAATATAAAATATATCGTATACTAGTCTAGCCTAGTCTACACAAACACAGCCATTCATTAAAAGAATACTGGAAAATGATAGGATCGACTGATTCTACCATTTTTCTTGACATTATGATTGCTTGAAGTACATCGGAAATGCATTACAAGCATCCGGCCAAGGGCTGAAATAAAGACAAATCAATCAATCAATTACAAGCATTAAAACTGCCAGGTCTACTATACAGCGTTATTGGACAGCTCGTACATTAGAATAACCAGCCACAGAAATCCAATGTCGCGACTGTTCGTGTGACTAACATCTAGTTTGCCTCGCCCTTACAGCGTCAGTAGTGGTACTATAAGTGTCGAATAAATGTTGTTTACCAAAACAAAAGATCCTCTACAAGATGGGCACTTGAGCATAATCAATAATTACAACTTAAGGTATTCAAATAATTAAATAGGAAAACTGAGTACAGCGCCATTGGCGTTCTAGTGTATTTCTATTGCTCGTACCATATAACCTATAACATATAGGTGCTACACTAAATATTTTCACATTATCGTAATAGGGTAATTCATGTATTTTGGACAGGCTGAGGACAACGTTGAAAATATCGTCCCCTAGTTTCCTCAGGAAGCAATTGATTATTTTGCAAAGTTACCAATACGCTTATAATATAATTGTACTTTACGTTCCTGGTGACAAAAACCTTAACGAAGCATTTTAAGCTGAGAAAATCACAATTTCCAATCGCCTGTTAGAATTGCATTTTGGACACCGAATATACGTTTTGGACACCCTCAGGTGTATATAATTTGGACAGGGCAATTATCTCAATGTTTAGCCATGAATACTGCTAAATCATGGAAGTTGCATAAATTAACAAATATTTTCTTACAAATAATCAAATTTCTCCGCTTAACAGGCATCTATTTTGATAACTATTACAGTTTTTTTGTTAAAATCGAGGAAATATCGCCAGACCCACAGAATACGCCTCCAAGTATGCAATCGCAGTGCATCCCCATGCAGTTCGTCAGATGACCAAAATATATGAACAGTAGAAACCATGCAATGCATTTTGGACACCTCCTATTTTATGCGTTCTAGATGAATGTTAAGAAATTGGCTGCCTAATGCTTGTTTATTGAACATTTTTCATTGCAAAAAGGCTTTCAAATTTCTTACAACTATTAATTCAACCATTTTGAGGTGAATATTGTATGTGACTGTGAAGTGTATGTCGTCTTGCATACCTGTGCATTTGAGGGGTTTTAGTAAAATAATTTACATTTTCGTTAATTTTGAAGTAAATTCTTAATTGTTAAGCGTATTTTCAACGTAATTCATCAGAATAGGGTCTATTTGATCCAATAATCGATATTGAGAAGTACCTACTTTTATTAGCTTTCCGGAACAAGGCACGGTAAAGGCTGGGTATGCTGCGCAATTCAGATCCCATTGTGATCCACTAGCCTCTGCCCAGCAACTCCTATCCCTACCTCCACGCGGTACCGGCCGGAAACTATGAGCAACCTTAGGGAAGATCGGGTAACCAACCCCGGTGGGAACTTTGGTCGTAGGCTGACAGGGAAGGGGGGGTTTGCTTCGGCAAACCTGAGCGTCTGTTCTCCAGGAGGAGCGGCTCACAACAGCGTCTGATCCCCATGTTAGGGGCGGCTGATCTACGTCCGAGTGCCAGGGAAGGACTCTAAGCTCAACTGTGCACTATGGTCCTCCGGAAAGTAGGGGGTTGGTGTCAGGCCCTACGAGCCAGCCGTAAAAAACCATTGTAACGGAAAATCAGCTACAGAATAATAAGAACCGAGACCAACGGCAACGACCCCAGCGAACAAAAAGGACTTGCGATTGGAAACTCGGTACGTGGAACTGCCGATCTCTCAACTTCATTGGGAGCACCCGCATACTCGCCGATCTACTGAAGGACCGCGGGTTCGGCATCGTAGCGCTGCAGGAGGTGTGTTGGACAGGATCCATGGTGCGAACGTTTAGAGGTAATCATACCATCTACCAGAGCTGTGGCAACACACGCGAGCTGGGAACAGCTTTCATCGTGATGGGTGATATGCAGAGGCGCGTGATCGGTTGGTGGCCGATCGACGAAAGAATGTGCAGGTTGAGGATCAAAGGCCGATTCTTCAACTTCAGCATAATAAACGTGCACAGCCCACACTCCGGAAGTACTGATGATGACAAGGACGCATTTTACGCGCAGCTCGAACGCGAGTACGATCGCTGCCCAAGCCACGACGTCAAGATCATCATAGGAGATTTGAACGCTCAGGTAGGCCAGGAGGAGGAATTCAGACCGACGATTGGTAAGTTCAGCGCCCACCAGCAGACGAACGAAAACGGCCTACGACTCATTGATTTCGCCGCCTCCAAAAATATGGCCATACGTAGCACCTTTTTCCAACACAGCCTCCCTTATCGTTACACCTGGAGATCACCACAGCAGACGGAATCTCAAATCGACCACGTTCTGATTGACGGACGGCACTTCTCCGACATTATCGACGTCAGGACCTATCGTGGCGCCAACATCGACTCCGACCACTATCTGGTGATGGTTAAACTGCGCCCAAAACTCTCCGTCATCAACAATGTACGGTACCGGCGACCGCCACGGTACAACCTAGAGCGACTGAAGCAACCGGATGTCGCCTCAGCATACGCGCAGAATCTCGAAGCCGCGTTGCCAGACGAGGGCGAGCTCGATGAGGCCCCTCTAGAGGACTGCTGGAGTACAGTGAAAGCAGCCATCAACGACGCAGCCGAGAGCACCATCGGGTACGTGGAACGGAATCGACGGAACGAATGGTTCGACGAAGAGTGCAGAACGGTTTTGGAGGAGAAGAACGCAGCGAGAGCGGTAATGCTGCAGCAAGGGACTCGACAGAACGTGGAACGTTACAAACAGAAGCGGAAACAGCAGACCCGCCTCTTTCGGGAGAAAAAGCGCCGCCTGGAAGAAGCGGAGTGTGAAGAAATGGAACTGCTGTGCCGTTCCCTAGAAACACGGAAGTTCTATCAGAAGCTCAACGCATCCCGCAACGGCTTCGTGCCGCGAGCCGAAATATGCAGGGATAAAGACGGAGGCCTCTTGACGGACGGACGTGAGGTGATCGAAAGGTGGAAGCAGCACTTCGATCAGCACCTGAACGGCGTGGAGAACGTAGGCACGGGAGCCCACGGCAACGGAAGGAACGACGACGCCAGTGCAGCGGAGGACGGAAATGAACCAACTCCCACATTGAGGGAAGTTAAGGATGCCATTCACCAGCTCAAAACCAACAAAGCAGCTGGTAAGGATGGTATCGCAGCTGAACTCATCAAGATGGGCCCAGAAAAGTTGGCCACCTGTCTGCATCGGCTGATAGTCAGGATCTGGGAAACCGAACAGCTACCGGAGGAGTGGAAGGAAGGGGTAATCTGCCCCATTCACAAGAAAGGCGACCATTTGGAATGTGAGAACTTCAGGGCGATCACTATTTTGAATGCTGCCTACAAAGTGCTATCCCAGATCATCTTCCGTCGTCTGTCACCTAAAACAAATGAGTTCGTGGGAAGTTATCAAGCCGGCTTCATCGACGGCCGGTCGACAACGGACCAGATCTTTACCGTACGGCAAATCCTCCAGAAATGCCGTGAATACCAGGTCCCAACGCACCACTTGTTCATCGACTTCAAAGCGGCATACGATAGTATCGACCGCGCAGAGCTATGGAGAATCATGGACGAAAACGGCTTTCCTGGGAAGCTGACTAGACTGATTAAAGCAACGATGGACGATGTGCAAAACTGCGTAAGGGTTTCGGGTGAACTATCCAGTTCATTCGTATCTCGCCGGGGACTGCGACAAGGTGACGGACTCTCATGTCTACTCTTCAACATCGCGCTGGAAGGTGTGATGCGACGAGCCGGGCTCAACAGCCGGGGAACGATTTTCACAAAATCCGGTCAATTTGTGTGCTTTGCGGACGACATGGACACTATCGCTAGAACATTTGGAACGGTGGCAGAACTGTACACCCGCCTGAAACGCGAAGCAGCAAAGGTCGGACTGGTGGTGAATGCCTCAAAAACAAAGTACATGCTGGTAGGCGGAACCGAAAACGACCGGATCCGTCTGGGTAGTAATGTTACGATAGACGGGGATATTTTCGAGGTGGTGGAGGAATTCGTCTACCTCGGATCCTTACTGACGGCTGACAACAACGTGAGCCGTGAAATTCGGAGGCGCATCATCAGCGGAAGTCGGGCCTACTACGGGCTCCAGAAGAAGCTGCGGTCGAAAAAGATTCACCCACGCACCAAATGCACCATGTACAAAACGCTAATAAGACCGGTGATCCTCTACGGGCACGAGACATGGACCATGCTCGAGGAGGACCTACAAGCACTCGGAGTTTTCGAGCGACGCGTGCTAAGAACGATCTTCGGCGGTGTGCAGGAGAACGGTGTGTGGCGGAGAAGGCTGAACCACGAGCTCGCTGCACTTTACGGCGAACCCAGCATCCAGAAGGTGGCCAAAGCCGGAAGGATACGTTGGGCAGGGCATGTTGCAAGAATGCCGGACAACAACCCTGCAAAGCTGGTGTTTGCAACGGATCCGGTTGGCACAAGAAGGCGTGGAGCGCAGAGAGCACGATGGGCGGACCAGGTGGAGCGTGACTTGGCGAGCATTGGGCGCGATCGAGGATGGAGAGCGGCAGCCACAAACCGAGTATTGTGGCGTACTATTGTTGATTATGTCTTGTCTTAATGATGTTGAACAAATAAAATGGAACAAGGCATACATCGCCGTGCATGTCCAAATTATATACATGTCCAAATTATATTTTTTACCCTATAAATCAAATCAGAATGAACTCACCAAAGACATAAATTCGAATTTGTTATTTTCCAATAACAGAAATAGAGTCCAAAAAAAAACAGATAAAAACCAGCGCCAAAAACGTGAGAGCAAATTTGGAAAACATCCGTTCGCTCGCACGGATTGCTGCGATCTCTCATAATATATATCGTACACCAGTTAAATAATAAAAAAAGAAATCAATTGGGAAATCGCACCGTATTGCTAGATATAAAAAATAATTTTTATCTGTCTGACCCGTTATGGATTCGGAAACTACTAAACCGATCGACGTGATATTTCGTATCCGAGGGTTTTTGAAACCGGGGAAGGTTCTTAGCTCTCTCCTCTGGTGGAGCTCTCATGCAAATGAATTTGAGGGGGACTTTTCTAGGAAGCTGTATGACAAAAAAAAAACACATTTTTAAACATAATTGAATCGTTGAGGGTTTTGTTTCTATTTTTTTGTATTTTTTGCCACAAGTAAGCACGCATGAAAACAATTAGAAAATCAATAGGTGGTGCTGTAATTGCTTGTGTATACTTAGCGAAACAAACCTAAGTTTGTCATAACTCCTAATTTAGCAAACGTCCTTTCATAACAATTAGAATGAATTTCATAAGGTCGCTCTATGACGCAGAATGGACGAACAGTTTGATTGTTGTGCATGTTTAGCAACTCGGTATCATCAAGCGTGGAAAGCCGTGTGGGTTGAAGACGAGCAAAGTGATCATGGATCGATTCCATTCTGCATCATTTTACGATTAATTTTCAGGATAGGATAAATTCGGGAGCGTAAGATTACTCATGGCTCTGTGAGCCTACAGCCTACTGTGATCTCCCACAGGTTAAAGTGGGCTAGGGACAGACTTGTTAGAATCCCAATATGGCCGCCACAATGGCCGACTTTGGCACCTACTCACGATTTTGAGGGCACAAATCTCTTCGTAAATAAAACCAGCGCACCTGAGCTTCTTATTTTAAGCTTATTACAAGTGAGCAAGAACAGAATAATAAAATGCATTGTTGTTTGAAGCTTGCTTCTTGAGATTTGTGCGTCTGAAGTTTTGATGCACCGTTGAACCGGGATTTCAAGACGTTTGTCCTTAAAGAAAGAAAGAGAAAAAAAAAACAAATATTGCATCAACCCAGAGTAAAGATTTGACGGTGCCTCTGCCATTTATATGTACGTTTGTACTCATTACGACTCGGATTAAATTGATTATGATCAGTCGAATTTTGTATGTACATGACATACACAAGTTTCATTTAGCTCATGACATGGTCATCAGCAGCATAAAAGTTGAACGAAATAAGTGATTATTGTGAAATGCAGCTGTGAAATGATAATTCAGTGGATTTTCAAACTATCACGGAAGTCTAAACATTCCTGAAAACCACCTTATTGATTAAAACCAAGACTAAAACAAATTAAAACTGAATTTGGTTCTTTTATCGATTGACTGATTTCCAGCTGCCTTACCCTACGTCTCCACTAGACAGAAATGTCTTGCCATTTTGCTGCGTAACAGAAATGATCAACACCGCTGCTTTCCATGCAAACAGCGAGAGAACATTTTCTATCATGACACATCTGTTCAGCAAAATGGCAAGACATTTCTGTCTAGTGGAGACGTCGGGTTAATATGGATTGCCTTTTCACTCGAGTTCGTGTTGCATCCCATGCAACACCTCCTGCTTCTATGTTGCAATAACCTTGTCGACGGGTTTGGGTTTCGTGATCAATAGGTCGACTCCAGAAGCACGATTTCCTGCCTTTGAAAAAATTGGTGCCATAGAAAACTCACGACCTCACTAATTTCAGTATGAACATCACATAAGTATGTTTTCTGTACAAGCATATGGCCATTTATAGCAGTTGGAATAACAGCAATACACACACTTATAAACCATGTGTACCTTTACAGCAATACTATGGATATGAACGTCAACTGTGGTGCCATATATTGAAGATGAAAAAATCAATAATAAAGAATCTAGCAAAATCAAATTGCATAAAAATTAAAACTATTCGATTTTTCACCTTGAAAAAGCTATACAACACTGTGAAAAATGTGACAAACCGAATCGGTAACGCTGAACTGTTCCGCCAAGATTACAGGTAACCCCGATTAGAGCGCCATAATAGTAAAACAATCAAGAAACACCTATTTGTTTACCATTGCAGATAATTCTGAAAATTTGGCAGAATGAGTATTAGGAAAATCGATTCGCTTTCCTCCGCCAGTGGCGGTAGCGCTGGCGAAGATGAAAAGAACGCCCGGCAGCTGGGAATCATGCACCTGAGGAAACTGTTCGGGGAATTTGCGCACTGTAAGGATACCCTTGCAGAAAAGGAGAAGGAATTTCGCATATACAATATGTTGCCTCTGTTCATCAAAATGTTCGATACCTGCCATCCGAAAGAGATGATGGAAAAATTTCCGGATGTGCAACAATTTTGTTTACACGTATCGAAATTGATGGTTACTGAGATCAAAAGGCGGTAAGTTGCATTAAATCATTAAGGGTCTGTTCCAATTGGCGAATTAAAGTTAATTTTTACTTAAATTTGACAGTTCGACACTTAAACTTGACAGTTCTCCTAAGGAAATAATTATCGAACTGTCAAGTTTAAGTGAAAATTAATTTTATTTCGCCAATTGGAACAGACCCTAAATATTTAAACCTCTTTCAATGTTTTTTTATTGATAAAAAAAATCAGAAAAAACATCAAAACTCTTCAAATTTTTCGTTTTGGGGGTGTAAAATGTTTAGATTTTTCATAGCTCAAAACTATGTGCTGTACAGTTTTTAAAACTAAATTTTCTTGACCTAATACATGATTTTTTTTATATATACAGGGGATAGACAAAATGATCGGAACAAGCAAAATTTTCCCTTCTCAAAAAATATTCAAATAGCTGTAACTTTTCGAAAAGTGCATCAAAATATCTCAAATTTTTACTGTAAGTGGATCAACTAGTTGTGTATCAGTGGACAAAATTTTGAGAAGATCGGGCTCTTCTGCACGAAGTTATAAAGATTCTAGAAAAAGGTATATTTATCCAATAGCCAACTTTGAGCTGTTATATCTCCGGATTCAATGAACTGAATGCAATGAAATTTTGACCATATATGACTTATATAATGAGCTTTGACAAACTTTTGACTTAACTTAAAATTCTTAACACGCAAGAAAATTATAACGATTAGATTATTTTTCTAATTAAACACCAAATTTTCTTAAATTTCAACATCGTTTCAAAATTCAAGATGCTAATTAGGTCATTTATATTCCCTCTAATTGTTTTGAACATAAATATGTTTTGAAAGAAAGTAACAACATAGCCGGCAATTCATTAAAAAGTAATGGGATGCATATTGAAAATAGACCAATTTACTAAAAAATCATAAAATAAATAAAATCGCTATAACTTTTTCTCTTGTGAATAATTTCAAGTTGAGTCAAACGTTTTTCAGAGCTCATTATATAAGTCGTAAATGGTCAAAATTTCATTGCATTCGGTTCATTGAATCCGGAGATATAACAGCTCAAAGTTGGCTATCGGATAAATATACCTTTTCTAGAATATTTATAACTTCGTGCAGAATAGCCCGATCTTTTCCAAAATTTGTCCACTGATACACAACTAGTTGATCCACTTACAGTAAAAATTTTAGAATATTTGATGCACTTTTCGAAAAGTTACAGCTATTTGAATATTTTTTGATAAGGGAAAATTTTGCCTGTCCCGATCATTTTGTCTATCCCCTGTATATGCCCTATATATTGAGGCAACCATTACTGGGATTTGAAATAAAACACATCTAGTCGAATCCCTTTATATATAAATTAGTTCAAAGATCCTTTGAGGCAATATAGCTCATGAACCGATGAACCGATCAGCATGACTTTCGCACGGCTCAGTCAGATCGCGCTGTCTGTGTTTATATTTAGAGAAAGTTGCATAAATAAACAAAACAGTAGAAAAATTAGAAAAAAATATTTAAATTTGTATTAGCTGGGAAGTTCAAAACGGTTGCAATAAAATCAATCTAGAATGCGCTGCCAAAATGTCATATACAAAGTGCCTATAGGGCACTGCACTGTTTTGATTTTGTATGGGATTTTGACGTTTCTTGACCTTGTTGTTTACACAATTTCTGTAAGAGTGAAAGAGAAGGAGAGAATTTCATGCAGTGACCTATATAATTGGGACAGCTTGATACGGAACGCTCATTACACCACCCAAACAGGTACCCTGATAGGCATTACAAACCAAAGGTAAACGCGGTCCTTCACTTAACAAAGGCTGGTATTAACACTCCTTCTTTCTCCCAACCTGACAGCATGGATGTGGCCGGCTCCGTTATTGTACTGTTAAAAATAGCCTCTGAAGCAGGGATGGGAAATGTCATTAAAATGTTATTTCATTATTTGTTAATTTCTCTGTCCCTAGTACGAAATGTTCGCCGACATCATTATTTTTCCATAACTAATCGTCGTTATAGATTGGTGATGTATACGGCCCATATAGCCGAGGCGGTAAACGCACGGGTATTCAGCATGACCATGCTGAGGGTGACGGGTTCGATTCCCGGTCAGTCCAGGATCTTTTCGTAATGGAAATTTCCTTGACTTCCTTGGGCATAGAGTATCTTCGTGCCTGCCACACGATATACACATGCAAAATGGTCATTGGCAGAGGAAGCTCTCAGTTAAAAACTGTGGAAGTGCTCATAGAACACTAAACTGAGAAGCAGGCGTTGTCCCAGTGAGGACGTTACGCCAAGAAGAGGAGAGGACGGACGGAAATATATGCTGGAAGTGGTATAAATTGAAAAATATCATGGCATTTTTTATGAGAATGGTTTAACACTCCGAGCACTTAAGTTGATTCGTTGTGGAACTCTCATTGGTTCGGGTCAATAACCATAGATATGTGCAGTCAATCTAAGCTAAGGGACTATTAATAAACCACGTAGACTTTTTGGGGCAGGGGAGGTCTGGTCAAAATCTACACTTCATACAAATTTTAATTTTTTTGTATGGACGAAGGGGAGAGGGGGGTCTGATATGCTCTAAATATGATCTATATGTGGTTTATAAACAGCCCCTAAGTTAAGAAAACTCTGCCATTTTTATATGAGTAAGACACTACACACCGTCTTCAGCATGAGGCTATATAAACTAAATATTACTTATACTAGGCTACGTATTTTGTGCCATTGGGGTAAACATTTTATCTGTTGATTTTATCCCGGGTAGAGGTGAATAATAAACCAATAACTGAAGAATAACATATTTTGTCATCATACCTAAATTTGCAATTCTACAGTTTTTTTTATGAATAGCTCAGGATAACACACAAATCACAAAACGTGCTCTCATTGTGAACCTTGTAATTGACGAGTTGTTATTGAATAGTATAATAACATAAGTATAACAAGTAATACTATCATATTATCAGCCATAATATCAAAACAATAACATAATTTACCATCATATTAAAATATGTTATTATTTTGACATTATTTTTGCTGTTATTTTGTTATTACAAAAATGACAAAATACTCTACACCGTCTTCAGCCAGAGGCTGCACAGACTGAGCATTACATACACGAGACAACGGACAACACATATAACATCCAATGGCCCAATGGAGAATTTTCCGTTTGACGAAAAGCTTTCCCCGACTGGATCGGGAATCGAACCCGCACTCCGAAGCTTACGAAACGCCTAGACAACTGACGCCGTTCACCGCACGGCCACGAAGCCCACAACAAAATCAATTATTCTTTAGTTGTTATGCCATAGAAATTTAGTTATTATTTTAGTATTTATTTTAACTTTTATGGCAAACAAATTAATAGCAAATTTTGCTATTAAAACATTCTATTTTAATGATAAAATTCGCCCTTCATTTGCCATTTCGCTTTACCCGGAATGTATAAATAAAAATATAAATAAATAAACGGACAACATACACGAAACTCAGTGACCCAATAAAGAATTCTCCGTTCAACAAAAAGAATTCTCTGACTGGAGTGGGAATCGAACCCACACTCCGCGGCTTATAATACGCCTAAACGGCTGACGCCGCTTACCGCACGACTACGAAGTCCACTTTGATTTTTAAAGGAGTTTTTAGCAAGACGCCCACAGTAAATTACGCTGTTTTTTTCTGTTTGAATACTTACAATAAAGCTATTGCCGAGCTATGGCAGTGTCCAATGTGCACTAGCGTGGTTCAAAAAATCGTTTTTGCTCCACACCGCTTATTCCATTCGTAACCAGATTCTAAGCCTTCTCCCAAAAATTGAGATGATTTGGTTGAAAATTGAGACTGCACAAGCCCTTCAAAGTTTGTATGGGAATTACTATGGGAAAACGAAGTTTTTCATTCAATCGACTGTAGCATTTCCCCAAATGCCCTAGAGAGTTAGTTGACCCTTGGCGCTCTTAGGCTACTCTATCGGCTACAACTTTGCCGAAGATCGCATTCAAATCTGACGCCTCATTAATTAGTTATCGATTTGTATCCAACTGGGCAAACTTTAACAGTGATCCTCCAGCTTTCCAGCAGGCAACATTGCTGTATATGGCGCCAAAGATAGCGCACTGAAATCATGGCTACTATGTTTCACTGCAAAATGCAGTGATGCCCACCGAATAGTTTAACCATCATGAGTAAAGATTTCGATTCTGGATGAAAATCGGTAACTAATTAATGAGGCGTTCGATTTGAATGCGGTCTTCGGCAAAGTTGTAGCTGATAAAGTAGCCTAGGATTACCAAGGGTCGACTAACCTACTAGGGCACTTGGGGAAATGCTACGGTGGATTGCGTTGCGTTGCGTTGCGTTGCGTGGTAACGGAGTAATTCGTAGATTGCATACTGAAAGTTGTCATGTTAAAACTTTAATACTCCTATTCTAATTGCTTATGGAATGCTATTTGGGAAGGAACAGCTATCCAACTAGAGGTTGAAGTAAAAAAAGACATGAGAGCTTCCATTGCCGGCCACGCCCATCTTCTCCGTTACGAGGATAGGAAAGGATGTGATGATATGACACCTACTTTACAAGAGGTCAGCGACTCACCGACACTCCCATAGGTGTCAAGGAGTTGGATATTTGGAATAGGGTGATTTGGGAATCACTATAAGCGAGTGATGCGACAAGATTCAGATTGTGTAAGTGTATTTGAGTAAATCATGCAGATGTGTTGGAGTGAGTGAAAGTGTTTTAGTATATTTAAACACCAACGTTGGGAGTGACATAGCTAAGAAATTTTGTCACTCCATGGCCTTTATGATTCCGGGATGGGGCACAGGCATTTACACTGTGTCCTGGCTAACAAGCCTAGGCTTAACCGCCATTGATCGGTCTCTGAAACGATAAGAAACACGTTATGTGGATGGGAAAGGATAGTAGGGAAGGGATAACTATTTATCGAGATGCCAGCGACTCACCGACGCTCTCGAAAAAATAGAAAGGAAATAGGATTTTGGTACAGGAATGGTCAGGAATTCAGTATGATTTTAACAGTACATGTAAATAATTAAGACACATAAACATGATCCAGACACGAATGCCGAATGATGATGATAAGGTCTCCATTCATTGTAGCATGGTAACTGGCGGCTCTAATTACCCTCCTCCCCCAAAATTGGTTAAGTAATATTAAATATACTTAACAATTTCATAATACGTCAAATCGCCAATTGAATGAATAGAAAAGGAAAGATCTCACCAATTTAGTAACAGTTTCGTCATCTACGGTCGTCTTAGATCAATGCCCAGGCATTGTTAAGCGTCACGATCAGCCGTCGGATGTTCGCCCGCTTTTTCCACTTTCCCTCCTTGAGCCGCATCGTCACTTTCGAATGCCTCTCCGATGAGACACAAAATCGTATCTAGACATACTTTACCAGCTCCTGAAGCTGCGACCGTGGCACATCCACGGGCCGCCGCGCTTGTTGCTATCGTTTTCCCCCATCAGACGGATGTCCTTCATGAACAAAGAGTAATCGCTACCGACCTTATTGTCGGCCAGGCTCGTGATGTGGTTGAGTAGACTCCAAAAGTCCTCGACGGTGGAAAATCTGGTCACCTCGTTCAGGGTGTCTTCCCACGATTTGATGCGGTCCGGTTCCTGGTACCAGAGCGTCCAGGTCGACTGCAGCGGGTGCTTGATCAAACATTCCGGGTCGACGATGACTCCCTGGTCGGCGTGGTTCTGCTCGGTGTTTTCCGTTTGCTTGTAATGTCGGAAACTTGCCGCGAACCACAGTTAGTGTTTTGAGAACGGGTTCCGCCATAGTCAATGCAAAAACTTTTACAAAAACATAGCAAAAAAAACTAGCTTTTTTTGAACAAAATGACAGAGCAGAAAATTTGAACGTCCTCGCTGCTTCACGGCACACTTCGATCTCCCTTGGGGAAATGCTACGGTGGATTGGATGAAAAACATCATTTTCCCATAGTAATTCCCATACAAACTTGAGCTCATTTGGTTGAAAATTGAGACTGCACAAGCCCTTCAACTTGTGCAGTCTCAATTTTCAACCAAATGAGCTCAAATTTTGGGAGAAGGCATATAATCTGGTTAGGAATCGTATAAGCGGTGTGAAGCAAAAACGATTTTTTGAACCACGCTAATGTGCACATGTACATGAAGGGAAACAAATGTATTTTTTATTGCTTTTGAACTGTTGAAACTCTAAGATAAATTTCTAACAAGATCGATGAATCTTGAATTTCATCTACATAATTCTAAATTACAGAGGATCCAACCAAAGTACAGAGGCTGCATCTAAAAAAATAGTGGATTTCTTGGAAATTGATGAGAACGAAGAAACCAGTAATGGTTGGATGCTGCTAACAACAATCAACATTATGTCAGCTGGCGATAAAACTTTGATACAGGTACGAACAACAATAACAAATACTTTTTCAAATGAGCTTTAGCAATATGTTTTCTTACATTTTTCCCATTTTGTGTAATTTTTTTCTCAGATCATGACGAATGCTTCTATACCATCAACACTAGTAAAATGTTTATATTTGTTTTTCGATCTGCCGGAGCTTGGCGACGAGGACGAAAACAGCAAAAAGAGTAAATTTACCAATAGGGAAAGACGTATCTTGTTGCAGAAACTATTCGTACAGGTGAGATTACAGCCGAATTTGTTCTTCAAGTATACGATGAACTTTTGGCTGACAGAATGCGGATAATTATAAAAAACATTCGACAAACTCCACCTGTTATCCTAGGTATTAGTACGTTTGTGCTCACATCCATACCCGGCAGATGAACTAGCTCGAATGGACGATTTATCGCTGTTGTTTTCTGCCATCACATCTCAATGCCCACCGTACAACGTTATATGGAGAAAATCGGCATCCGAAGTTCTGACAACCCTGTCACGTCATGGGTTGACAAATCAAGTAGTGGATTACTTGCATAGTGAGTTCAGTCTACCCATTATTTAGCGTATAAACGAATAACGTTTTTGTTTTTCAGCTAAAGGATGTATGTCACTTTGCGTTGATAATATGCAACGATCTTCGCAACTACAGCCGCTGGAAGTTGTCGAGATGGTAGTTTCTGTGTTCTGTTTTCTCAAGGATTCCAGTGAAGTGTCCCAAATATTACTGGATGATTTCAAGTCATGCCAAGGATATTTGTTTCTGGTAGACTTTCTTATCAAGTAAGTGTGGTGCAACGAGATATTCTAGCATAAATAATTAGAGAAATTGATAGCAACTTTTCCGAGGCTTTTCTTCGGAAACCAGGGCAGTGCAATCAATACGATTTATTTTTCAGGTTGGACCAAGAAGACCGGAAATCTCAGGATACAGAAGCTGCTATAAGAAATTTGGTTCTCATGACCGCTTCCCTTTGTATTTGTGGATACAACGAGCTAAAAGTAACGTTCAACAACAACTCTCTATTTCAAATGCAGGGCTTCAAAATGCCACAAGTATCATCACGAGGTACATGTGTTCGCAATCTACATGCTTTTCAAGTGTTGCAAACGGTGTTCCTCAAGTCGGACAACACTACGCTTTGTTGTATAATCCTTGACGCAATATCCAGCGTGTACCACTCTGACAATGTGAACTACTTCATCTTAGAATCTCAAAATACGTTGTGTCAATTTTCGGAAATCATCCATCTGAAGACCATTCCCGTCAGGGAACGCTTCTTCGGGCTGCTAGAGTTCATTGTATTCCAATTGAACTTCGTACCGTGCAAGGAGTTGATATCATTGTCCCTGCTGTTGAAGTCCAATCATTCCGTTGAGTGCAGTATACTGTGTATGAAAACGTTGCTGAATCTGTTACGACATAGTAACCTCTTCTGTGATGTATACCGCGAAGTTGGAATTCTGGAGGTTTTCGTAAACTGCTTGAAGAAATACAAATCATTATTGGAGGAGACTCAGTTCGATAATAACTCAAACTCTACCAAAGGTAAGTTTCTTTTTTTTACTAGGTGCAATTAAATAATCTATCACCTCTTTTAGATAACAACTTAGTATTAGGAGAAATGATTCTTGAAGCACTGATTATTTTGCTAAGTGGAAATAACAGTAATGCCACAGTATTCAGAGATAGCGGTGGCTCTAAATGCATACATGAAATGATACGGTTTGAATGCTGCAGTAATACTGTTTTGAGTATGTACAATTACTGAAGTACAAATGATTCAGAGTTATACTGTTATTCATCGTTGTTCACCTTTTTTTTACAGAAATCATTAAGGAAATGATCGTAAACTCAGGTGGCGACGATGATATGCTTCGATTGCTGGAAGCCATGCAAGTGGCCCCGATGAGCCAAATTGGATTGAAAATCACAATTCTTCGATCACTTGTCACCTGCCTTCGCGACAGTCACCGAACACGAACCATCTTCCGGAAGGTAAAATATCAGAAAACAAGTTCTATTGCAACAAATTTATGATCAGCAATTTACACTTTTTAGTTCATAAAAAATGTTCTGTTTTTTTTTCAAGTCACACTTTGCACATGACACATACTTTCGAAACACAATCCGGCTTGAATCAAAATTTATCAATTCCAGTTCCGACCTTGATTGATCTAAAACCTTGTATGTTTTCTTTTAATTTCCTTCTGAAGAATGTGTTTCTATATCTACACTAAACTGACTATTACTATTGCAGGTCAACGGGTTCAGCCACCTCATCAAGACCATTGAATCCCTGAAAGATATTTTCACAGACAAGGCAGATAAAAATGAACACCATACATTTTTACAGTTGTTATACGTGGTATGCCAAGCGCTAACGACGGCAATGCGCTTCGAGCCAGCCAATGCCAAGTTTTTTCAACAAGAGGTAAAAATTTTTATTTCAATTACAATTTAGTGTCATGAGTCTCAAATCAGTCACATCTCCACTCCACTTTTTTAGAAGTTGCGTTTAAACATCATTGTTTCATCTGTGTATGTATTTACTGGTACATTGAAAGACACATGGCTACAGTTGCTATAGTTGATCTGTTATCTCCAAATATTCTGCAGTCATGATTTGCCTGGGAGTTGATAGGACAAGTAATGGTCGAGTAATGATTACGCCTCAAAATTACTTGAGCATTTTGTAGATGGCAAGTAAGGGAAAAAATATAAATTTAGTAAATGGGGTAAACGGAGCCACCCACTATCACATACTTCTGCAGAGTAAGCAGGCCCTACTTACGGGGAGGTCAAATTGAAGTGCACGCAGTATACGTTTTCTCGACCTTCTCGACCCCCGCCTTCCGTGGACATAGGGCACGGAAGCTGGAAATTGTGCAAACCTCGTTTTTTTTTATTCATGTACTGCGAAGTTCCGATCCGTATCGGATCGTCTTGAAAGTTCGGTTGTTTTTCACGATACAGATAATTCAATTTATCAATCGTCATTTCGTTTGGCTGGATTTCCGTTCGTTTCCACGTGGGAAACCTCAATTTTAAAAATATTTTTGGATCTTAGCACTACAGTGCGAGAAATATGTATAAAGACAGAACCGTTTTCCATACAAAATAATCATGTTTAGGAATCAAAATCTCTTTTTCTAGCGATTCAATTGTTAAGGAATTTTGTCTGCAACCTTAAAATAACTAGAATTTTGTCAAGAAATATAAATCATCATCCATGAAAACGTTTATATCGACTTTTCAGATTCAAATAAATATAAAGACACATTTTCATATGGAAATAAGTGTCTTTATAT
Source organism: Aedes albopictus (assembly GCF_035046485.1). NCBI lineage: Eukaryota > Metazoa > Arthropoda > Insecta > Diptera > Culicidae > Aedes > Aedes albopictus. Next base: position 219,505,375 of record NC_085138.1, read on the forward strand.
TTATTTGAATCTGAAAAGTCGATATAAACGTTTTCATGGATGATGATTTATCTTTCTAGCCAAAATTCTAGTTATTTTAAGGTTGCAGACAAAATTCCATAACAATTGAATCGCTAGAAAAAGAGATTTTGATCCCTAAACATGATTATTTTGTATGGAAAACGGCTCTGTCTTTATACTTATTTCTCGCACTGTAGTTCACTAATTTGATATTCGAGCGATACCATATTTACCGAAAATGACCTCCATACCAGGTCCAATATGATTAGAACCACTTAACCTAATTCTCGTATCCGGAACCAAATAAAATAAATACACACGGTGGTTATGGAGATTTCTAATAAACAAGATTCACCACTATAGAACTTGGCAGAAGAGCATGTAACTGCGCGTATAACATGAAGAAGATACATTTTCATATTTCATTCTAGTTGTGTACCACCACTTTCTGTAATGCACTTCGGGCATTGGGATGCTTCAGCTCGGCTACGATACTCAGAAAAGAAATCCGGGCCCACTTCAAACCATCTCAGGAAACGAACAAGAACTTCAGCCAGATATTTGCTCGTGATTTGGGAGAACCAAGGTTTGAACAATTGTACTACTGCGCTTATAATAAGCTGTTTTGTGTGAACGTTATACTAATTTCTCCAATCTTTTTACAGTGCTACATTACCTGGGCCTCTGTCGTTATCTTTTGCATGCATAGTGTATCGTATTTTGTACAACATTGCCTTGGACAATTTCGAAGGCCCTAACTCGATTAACATTTCCACTATTGCAAGTCTCTCTAAACTCTCACCCCGAATTGACAATAACGATAAAGTAAGTTTCGCTGCATACAAGAATGTTTAGATTTGATAGTGGGATGTCATTGTAATTCTATAAATTTATCGATTTCAGGCAGGAAATATAAGTGAAGGAACAATGTCTATGCTCAATTTGGCAATGCCGACTTCGGAACCAACGATTGTTCATCCTGGGACAGTGCTGTGTATGCTGCTTCTTCTTCCATCAGTGGCTAATAGTCAACATGACGAACTTAGTGTGGCACTTGAGTTCTTTCTGGCAGAAGTGTTGAAAAGTCTCGTTCGAAGCGAACGTAACCAACAGATACTATGTGAAGTCGGTATGGCTGGCGCCTTGCTGAAAGTATGCAGAATAGCTTTGTTGGAAGAGCAACATATACTGCATTTGCCTTTGCAGTATATTTTCGAACGTTTGGCCGTTCAAGCTCTGCTCCCCAAAGAATTTCGTGAGTTTCTTCGACTGGGCTTTCCAATGGAGTGTACTATTGATAAAAATGCATCCGATGTAGCATCGATACCATTGACTCGCATCAAGACCCTGGTATCGATGACAACGCCTAGAGACTTCCGAGCTCATGGGTCATATACTTTACCACCGTTCGTTGAGATGGACATGAACTCCGAGGGATTTGGATGTATATTCCTTCCAAGCCTGTCACCACAAGCAACAACAGCTGCAGGTAACCTCGAAGTTGACGGACAGGCCATAGGAGGCATCGGAACTGGCGACAGGAACTTCCCCCCTTCTAGCGGGCTAAGCTTTTCGACTTGGTTTTGTGTAGAAAAGTTCAGCGATTCTCGGGTAGACCCACATGGAATACGCTTGTTAACAATTGTTCGCACTGTAAATAAGCCTCGTGAGGAAAACTACATTTGTCTAAGTATTTTACTGTCGGCCAAGGACAAGGCCATAATTACTTCTACACAGGAAATACTCATGGAGCAAAGTACGAACTATAGGTCAGCATATTTCCTACAATATGGTAACTCTCCGATTTTTTTTTTTCTAGATGTTGCTGAATGGGAACCTGATTGTCTGGAAGACTACAGTGCCAGGGTATGGTGCCCAGATTTGCTGATCGAAGGGCAGTGGCATCATTTGGTTGTAGTGTTGAATAAAAGTGTAGGAAAAAGTACAAGCTTTTCGCTTTACATTGACGGACACCACATGCACACCCAAAAGATTCAATATATGTCACCGTATCCCGGAAACCACTATTCCAATAGCTCAAATCCTGCTTCATCGGTATTTGCCTACATTGGAACTCCACCGATTTGGAGACGCTACTCGAGACTCTGTTGGAAACAAGGCGTCTGTCATCTTATAGAAGATGTGAGTATGAACTATATGTATCTGTTTAGTTACATGATGTTTCGGTAAGTGTCGGGAAGCCCTGCTCTTAGAGCACCTTTAACGGTGCGCTTCTATACCCCGTTTGGCAGCCCTCCATCATTGCAGTAAACTTTACCGGTCGCTGCTGGATGCGCTCGCAAAATAGTAGCGCTATGGGTGGGTGACCAAATATAGTAGCGGGACAGTTGCGCTGCCAAAACTGCTATGGGGATATGACAGCCCTCCCGATACGAATCAGGGTGACTAATTTGATTGCTACCGGTGTGGAAAGGGTGGCCAAGTCAAAATGGTAGCGCTGCGCGGGTTGCTCGAATAGTAGCCGCCGTTAAGGTTGCTCTTATCGGTCTTTGTATTGAGTGACGTTCTTAAGTCCTTTTGTAGTCTTCCATGAAGACAACGATCTTCACTTAGTTTTTTTCCTTCACTATTACAAATGTTCTAGCAATAATATTCATGCCATCCGTAAAGCGAACAAATTGTTCGAGTTTATGAAAATCGTACCTAGGCAGTTGAGCCCAGCTCTTTGCAGTACACCTTCCAGTACGATGTTGAATGTAGTTTTCTATTTGGTCTATCGCCTGAACTAGACAGTTGATGATGATTTTGTTCTAACATCTATTGTAGCAAGGCATCTTTCTATAGCACTGGAATAATTTTAAAAGAGATTTGTTCAAGATTGTGTCAGTGTCGTTGTAAGTTGTCAGTCATTTTATTGTATAAACGGCCAAAAAAGTTGTGCGGACCCGCAAGCAGAGACACTTGCACGAAACCCATGTCAGGGCAAAAGAATCTCCTTCCAGAAAAAAAAAACTATCACTGAAAACTGCAAAATTATGCCTCCGCTTGAAAGAATGTGACAACAATAATATTGTGGAAGTAGTCCCAGGATCCTGCTCAAATCGTTTCATTCGGGGGCCATGATAGTCCGCCCTTTCCCAATATGATTTACTATAGCGCATTTCTAGTTCAATGCCCAAATCGCGTAGACACGATCTTTTCCAAGTCAAGTGATCTGCAGTACCACGAGCTGTTTTTCTGTCTGCTAAAAACAAACATTCTGCATGCCGGATCTGTCGTAATATTCGGCAAACTCGTAGTTCTCAGACTTTTTTTTATTGATTAACATTTAAAAATTCGCTATCACTTTGTGGTTTACTAAACTCCATTATTCAAAAAACCGTATTGTTGGGACGATTTGCCTTTAGCGCGAACAATCAATAATTGGAAGCAGCTTTTTTTTTTAGCAGCAGCTTCATTACTGAAATTCAGTTTATTTAGCTTAAAAGTGTTTACAAATAATAAGAAACATATTTACAGTTTTGTGTCCTTTTTACCGCTTTTTAAACCTCACGAACATATCACTCTTCACAACTGATTTATCCTATCAATCAGCGTTGCCGATTTGATAACCACCCTCTACAACACGTATGCTGTGTGCCCTTCCTCAATTCTGTGCACGAGGCTGGTTTTCTTTATTATTATTTTGTGTTTTCAATATTCTTGCAGGTGTTCAACAACACAACCGTGAACAAAATCTATGCTCTTGGCCCTCATTACTTGGGGTCACTGCAAGCACCACAAACCGAAAAGATCTTGGATGACTCAAACAGCCCTATAGTACCGGAGGAGCGCGTAATATTCGGAATGAATGCAAGGGCAGTATCTAATTTGACGTTATCGAAAATTCGGAAGGTCTACAGCCGGGTTGATTGTAAAGCGATTGCCAAGCAACTGGGAATGAACTCGCACGACAACGCTACCCCGATAAAGATTTTGCACAACTCTGCTGGTCACCTGGCGGGACCAGCGCGTACTTTGGGAGGCGTTATGATCGGATACCTAGGCATCCGTTGTTTCAGTCCAAATCCAGTATCGGCAATTATATACACCGTGGGAGGATGCAGCGTGCTGCTCGGAATAATTGCAATGTCACAGAACGTGGAGAGCCTGTACGCAGGAGTTAAGGCTTTGACTTGTGTGATCAAATCCAACAAATCAACCCAGAATGAAATGGATCGAAAACGATATTACCAAACTTTGGCAATGATATTCAAAAGAAAGAAGCATTTACTAAACTCGCACATCCTACATCTAACTTTCAACTTGGTTGGCACGGTCAACAGTGGCCAGGAAACTTCCGCGATCCCGAACGTTATGTCATTCCAGGTATGTGTTTCAAGATAAATTATAGAAAGATAAAATACTAACACGTTTCTTTCATTACAGGATTTACTGTGTGATTTCGAGATCTGGCTTGGAGCACCGAATGATATTTTGAAGTCATTACTAGAGCATCTCCTGGAGCTAATATCTGAGTCCAGCGAAAAACGAACAAACATTCGCATAATGCGAGATATGCAGGTAAGAATTAATCTTACCGTGATACCTTGATGGCTTCAGCGTAAATTTACTCCAGCGGCGGGCGCATGGAAGAACTCCATCTTCGTCAGCCTTGGGTGCTGTTCCTCCAGTTTCCCAGAACTATAAGGGATCCCAGATCAGCGTCTACTGCACGTTCGACAGCAATTATTTTCCCCACTTCCGCACTACGTGACCAGCTCACTGGAGTTGGCCGGATTTTTTTTTTACAATAGGACATCTCGGTGAAGTACTAGATTTGTAGTAATGAGCTGAATTTTAGTATGGTGAGAAGGTTAACTCTTCGTTTCTGCAATAAAATGGTGCAAAAAGCATGGGTATTACGATTCCTTGCCTAATGTGATACTGTTTGAGCAAAACTTTGGACAACAGTGTTGTTGTTTTCTCAAATTCTTGCAACATAAACAACATAATTATCCAAAGTTTTGCTCAAACAGCATCAAATTAGGCAAGGAATCATAATACCCACGCTTTTTGCACCATTTTATTGCAGAAACGGAGAATTGACCTTCTCACCATACAAAAATTCAGCTTATTACTACAAATCTAGTACTACACCTAACGTGCCCCATTGGTGGTTCAGCACGTGCTCTGCGATCTTGTCGCGGTCTGGAGAACATGCATGTCCCACATCTGTGCAAAACAAACACCTAAAGCCTGACCCATGGCCCGATATAAATTGTGTCAGGTGAACATTCCTGTTGGAATGAGGCCTGTCGTTTCTTTTGGACGGTAATGTGGTACAGGTGCACCAGCAAGGCGATATCTGTACTTGTCTCTGAGACTGACTGCCACAGCAACTGTTTTGCGGCTTCACTTTGGTTTAGGTTCAGCTATGTAACCTGCACTATTGTCGGTTGTTGTGTTTTACACGTGTCCTTGAATTTAGGCCCGTCCGTCGTTTGGCTGCTGTTCGATGTGCAAATCAGGCATTTTGGTTCCTTTTTGGCGATGTGACTCTCATCCCGCCTTTCCTGAAGAGTTTTGCTCCTATCGGAGCCTTTGCACGCCCACGACTTGTGACCTTGCTTAATGCACTTGAAACACGCCTCTGCCGCTCGTAGATGTTGACAATCTTCCCGCCTTGTAAACATTCCCAACTGACTGCTTAACCGCGCCAATCTGAGTGCCTACCGAGCCTTTTTGCAAGCGGATTGATGTACTTCGTACACAGCTTCCGACTTACGGAGTATAAGCAGGCCTTGCTGATGTTGTTCGGCTTACTGGTGCACTCGATAAGCTAATGAAGTTACTCAGCGACTACCAACATCTTTGGTAACCCACTTCTGTTGTTATTCAGCGTCCGCATGAGGTCTTCGCCACTCATTTGCGATTCATCAATCGGTGCTGTTCCACCACGTGTACTTTTTGGCTGATCACTGGGGGGATCCCAACTTCCGCCCACACCGTTCGTGGTGGCGATCTCACCAGGCCGCCTCTCGCGAACGGGTTAACCTCACGTTCAATTTTGTATTGATATTTGTCCAGTTCCCCTTAAAGCCGTTATTCCTTTATACCAATGAAGTACATAGTCGTCAATGATCAAGGAGAGTAATCTATGCAAGGAGGTGCCTAGGCATTCACCGCTTGAACTACCTTGGTACCCCAGCTTTTTAATTTTTTACAGCATTGCAGTGTTTACCATTTCGAAGTTGTTGCTCAAAAATCGCAATGCAAGGCATACACATCTTTGAACTCGTAGTGTACGATCTTTATCCAATTCTGTTCAAGTTGGGTCGAACTTATATCACATTGGGTGGATTGTCGCAACAAATGCAGGATGCGACATTGTCAATATTGTTGCGCGATGGTTGAAATTTGATTCAGTGCCACGCACCATTGACAGTTGCATAAAAATTCCGCATATCATTCTGTTTCATGCTTTCCTACGCTTTTTACGTGTTACTATTTGTTTGCTGCGATGTATGCATTGCTTTTCCGATCCAATCGATACAGGACCGTTCTCCGTAAAGCCGGGTACTGGCCACTAGCAGTCGACTCTTGGCGGTATTTTTCTCATTCAACACACGGTGGCACTCCTTATCGAGCCAACAACTTCGCTGAGCGAACACCTCTTGCATTTTTATAGTCACTATTTCAGGGATAAACACCAATAAACTTTTGACATCGTTAGATATGTTGGTTTCTCCTCTCCTCTCGTCTAGTTCCTGATGGTATAGTGCGGTTAGAAATAAAAAATCCCCAAAAAATCAGCTACCTGTAATGTTATTGTTTTCTTTTTTTCTCAACCTAGTGCATATCGAAGTTACTACACATTGTCGAAGATGTGCACGATTATAACACACGCGAGGTTCTCTACAATTTATTGGAAATATTGCTGGGACCACAGCCTCGTATATCCGATTTGTTACTGTTTGGACAAAGTCTGATTTATCACATTCCGCAGGTTAGTATAAGCAATCAATACCAATTTTTTTTTACTAAAATATATGTAATTGTAGCCTGGCGACGACAAGGACAAAACTGTTAATCTTGCTGATTATACCAATGATGGGAACACTGCAATTCATGATCCCGACGTGTATAGAAATAACGCAACAATCCGAAAGATAGTCCTCCGCAACAAAGGATTATGCCTACTGCACAGTATGCTCTTCACGGCCAAGAATACGGTCAATGCTGTGCTATCAGAGGAGATATCGAAGATCCTTGGCTTAGACTGGCTGATGATGTTCATGCAGCCGCATCTCAATAGCACAACGGTTATTTGGGCTATGCGGATTTTGGTTGTTCTGTGTGCAAACGATACTATCATTGGGCGTTTTCGCGAGGGCACCATGAACAGCGGGTACATGAAAAACACTGAGGTAGTTTCGCAAAACAAAGATATGTTACTATTATCAGCAACTCAAAGCACAACCGCATCGGCTAATTTGAAAAAGCCTCAGGACTTAGTGGCGTCTACATTGGCAAAACCTGGAGATGAGGCCAAGTCGCAGTTCATGAACTGCTCTGGTTTCACTTATCTAGAGTGGCTGCTGCAGCACCACATCAGCATTCCCGAGATATATTTTCTTTTGACAGCACTGATAATGGGGCAGCCTGTGAAACTCTTAGGTACCGAGCACGTCGATGTAGATCTAGACCGCATCTGGACGTTTTTGTGGGGTGCTCCTGTTTCAGGAATGCTAGGTGGTTAGTATTTATGCTGTTAGTTGAGTGTGTACAAAAAAAAGTCATACTAAGATACTTTTACAGGTTCATCTACATCCAAGATGTCACTCTGTCCAGAAGCAGTATGCATACTATTGAACATCATCAGGAAAATTGTACATACAACAAATAACGCCGAGTGGCTTCATAATCATCCCAATACGCTAGTACAGGTGCTTTTCTCATTGTATAACAACCTGCCAGATTTCATGCCCGTCGTTATGTCGGCGGAAGTGATCACGTCGTTGATTGGCGTTATGTTCCCCTATCGAATCAAGTCATCAGGCTCGGAAACGAATAGCATTTCAACGCCTTCCGGAGAATTGGTGTCCTATCAAGAGTTGGAAAAACGTTTTGCAGAAAAAGAAGGCCAAAAGTTGACTGAACATCCGGTACGCATGTTTGTTATTGATTTCCTTCGCGTGATTGCTGTAGATTCTTTGAGTTTGGCATACAGCGGAAAGTGCACTCCAGTCGTCGATTGTATTCTGGATGCCCATCCCGAAAATGGTTCATTTGATGCAAGATGTGAGTTTCTGACGGAAATCATAACTACTCTAATGGATCACTTGCTGGCCGCTGACATTTTGGTTGGAGAACAAGCCGCTCTTCCAATTGTCCCACTACTACAGAGTCATGTACAAAATATAGCACCGAATGTGTTTTATCTTACTGCTAGAATTGTCGACAAGTTATGGCAAGGAAGCATAAACAAAGATCCACACGAAATTTTCGAATTCATCATTAAGTTGATAACACAGGCCAGAAGACGGTCAAGTGCTATAACGTTGGACAATCTATATCATTCATTAAATCGCTGTATCTTGTATCTTCTCTCACGTCCTACTGACACTGTTCCGGATCAGATGATGGTCATGGAAGCACTTCATAAATTGACCACAAACAGACTAATGATATTCGGCGCAGGAAATCATGAACCAGAGTTTATTGGATGCCTAACGTTCTGTCTAATGCAACTAACTGCTAAGGAACGAATTTTGCTAGATGTTAAAGACTCGAAAGATGCAGATCGCACAACAACTTGGCACATAAATTCCGTCAATGACACAAAGAACGTTGGAGAAGATTCACTTAATCATCACCAAGGCACAAATTTAATAGGAAATGCCGCATCTCGGGTCTGGGAAGAGCTTTACGTATGTAAGAAACCAGCCATTGAAGAAGTGTTCAAAATTAGCCTGACTCCACCAATGAGTAATAGAAAAGCGCCCGACATGACCATTACAAGGGAACAGATTCTGGATGCGGCTACCAAACTCTGGTTAAGCTACGTCGATGGAGAAAAGCGTGCTCAAGATCGAATACCCTGGGAATTGCATAATAACATACAATCCAAAATCCAAAAAGTCACGGGGAATCTCACCCGGCTTGCTAGCCGCACAAAGGTTAAAAAGGATGAACAAAACAAGGGCAAATCGGAAATTGATACGGAAACCATGTACCAACTGAATCTAGTCAATTTATGCCAGGTTAAAGATTTCTGGGAGCTGCGATGTTCCCAGCATAACCACATGGCACAACATACTCAACGGTACGTGTATCAGGAGTGGCTTCAATCGGAAGCCGAACTCTTCAGGGAGAGGGGGCTATGGGGTCCAAAGGGAACCATAAGCTACACAAAATGGATACTGGACACCACCGAAGGACCCCATCGCATGCGAAAGAAGATGATGAAAAATGATCTCTTTTATGTTCACTATCCATACCGGCCCGAGCTGGAGTTATCCGATCAAGCAAGTGTAAGTGTAACGATAGCTTCAATTCTATCAAACTAATTACTTCTTCTACACAGCGTCAATTGAAGTATAAAGTGGCTTCCAGTTTGGACAGCAAAAAGTATTACAACAGTATTCAACTGATTCCCAAGGTTCAGTCTCTTCAAATGGAACAGGAATCTGGCGCAAAAAATACACTAGCGCAATCTTCAAGCATAGTCAATTCTAGTCGATCGAATTTAGAGAGCAAGTAAGTTTTTTCTTCCATAATTATAATCCAACATTTTGGTAAATTTCTAGTATTTTGCACAGGACTAATGACAACGATCAAAACTATGATGTAGAAGATGACGACGAGGAATTATCAGCAACACCAGACAATCAAACGCTTCTACGTTTGCTCGAGGAAAAAGAAAAGGTATGCCATGTTTAACATTCAACACTACTTGTATGCACTTTAACTTCCGCCTCACCACTTTACTTTCGTAACTCTGTAACGTCTGTCTCCAGGTTAGAAGTGAATCAATCTTTAATTGTTTCATCTACCGCAAATGTATGCTTAACGAAGTGCTTGTTGATCACCATCAGGGTGCAAAATGTTCATAGTCATTGACTGAAAACAGCACGAATTTGAATGATTCTGCACTGAATATTCAAAACAAACAAATTCAATTTCGCTCTCCCTCTTCACACAGTCAGTCAATTCGTAGTCATTGAGTATGAAGCCGATCGAGAAACATCTTCATAATTACCTACGTTTATGGCTACGATTCCTTCCAAAAACACTGCACAACAATCAAATTGGAAAATATCTGTGTAAAGCACCGTTAAATATAATCGAAACGTTGAAATTTTATCAGCAATTTAACACTTTGAAAGATGTTTACAAATATTCATTGACTTTCATTCAGTTGACAAACGAGTATCGAGCAGCTGAATATGAATATGCAGGCAAGTGAATGAAAAATGCCGCACGGTGAATTTCAGCTCGTCCGCTCGAAAATTTTGCGCCCTGGTTTCTACATTGCACAGCTATGAAAAATGATGGACAGAAGACTTGCACCATGCTCGATGGTGAATCACCATCGAGCATGGTGCAAGTCTTCTGTCCATCATTTTTCATAGCTGTGCAATGTAGAAACTGTTTTTTATGACACCTTGATGTCGACGAAAAGATTATACATTTGAACCTGATATTTATGGCATTTCTAGAGCATCTGTCTTACGGTGAACAACTGGTCGACGAAGCCGGTCTCACAACTTCCCACAAACTTAATCGCTTTGTCAGTTTGGAGTTCAACTAGTAATGAAAATAACTCGTAGCAACACTCTATTTTTCCAGCACTCATCGTATTAATCCAACGAGGCTTGCCGACTAAGCTGAAATATTGGTGTGGTCTTGTGGTCGTGAGGATTACACATTCGTTTTGTATGCGGATGGTCATGGGTTCCCCAATTCCCAGCCGCGCTACGAAAAACTTTCCGTCAATTCGACACACATCGACCTGCATATTGCGTCCGTCACTGTAACCCAATCTTTCGGGTTTGTGCATTTGCGCATTTCGGTCTGCTAGGCAAGGTGCCTTGATCTTCTGTGTTGCCCAGATGTTTGTCAAAGTGATGCATCCTCTTTTCGATTATTTTTACGTTCGGTCGTCACGAGACTGCTGTACGTATCTCTGCACATTTCTTCCAACTAACAATTTCAGCGCTATAATATTTAGTAATTTTCTTTCTGTTGTGTAACAATCGAATAGAAGCAGTCGATGCTGAATAGAAGGGAAACCAGTCAAATATAAACCATAAGCTAATACACGGCTGCAAAACAAGCACCATATAGCTACCAATCTCGGTTTTCAGAAAACAATCACTTGCCACTGGTGCTGCCTTTACTGCATTCTACTCCAACCCCGGGAGAATTTCCGGAAGATGTGAAATCTTGAACAAATCGAATAGGAGTCCCCAGTAACAAAACAGTTGCGTTTATACAGTACGTTTTGTAATGTTGACAACTACACGAAACAGCAGCGCTATGAAGCTATTTAAAGATCATTCTTTCAGCTAGAAGCTCTGACTTTTTGAACTATTATTTAACAACTGTGAAAAGGCTGAAAAAGTGTCTTTTCAAGATGTTATTCAGTTAGTGGTTACATAGAAACCGAGAAAAGAGCAATGATTTGGTGGTATAGAAGCTGCTCGCACAGCAAATACATGTGGATTAAGCTCGCCAGATTCATTGGTATAAGGCTTGCATAGAAGCTTCCATCCATATGTACAACACAGTAACTCAGCATCAAGCCGTACTGAGCCGTGCTGCTATCATTTCGGGTTTACTGTAGTTTTGATAGAACTTTCTTAAAAACCGCATATCAATTCTATTTCCTCACACTCCGTCTCTGTTTTCGGAGGCGGTAGATCTACCACTTCCGTTTCTGTTTGTTTCGTTTTACCAGGTTCTTTGCGTTTCTGCTCATACGTTATTGTATAATTTGTTCAACGTACCCGACGGTGCTGTCCACTGTGTTGCTGGTAGATGTGTTGCTCCAGTAGTATTCTAGAGTCCACATCGATTCACAACAGCGAATTATTATTATTTTACCAGCGAGGGTCTCCAGTTAGCCTAGTGCTCAAGGCTATGGATCGCCAATCCGGAGACGGCGGGTTCGATTCCCGTTCCGGTCGGGGAAATTTTCTCGACTCCCTGGGCATAGTGTATCATTGTACTTGCCTCACAATATACAAATTCATGCGATGGCAGACAAAGAAAGCCCTTCAGTTAATAACTGTGGAAGTGCTCAAAGAACACTAAGTTGAAGCGAGGCAGGCCAAGTCCCAGTGGGGACGTCGAGCCATAAAGAAGAAGAAGAAGAAGGATTTTAAAAGGAACTGTGCAATATGGTCTTGCAGAAATTTATGAAAAATAATCCACCGGAAATGTATGGATAATAAGCCTACGTTAATCCATTTTTTGGTTAACGAGACAATGGGACGGACCTGCTCAATTGACAATAAACTATTACAATAATATTCAAATGTATTTTCTTTCCCACTCAGATATCTCACATATTCCGATGTGCAAGGATACAAGGTTTGGACACTTTCGAAGGTTTGCTTCTGTTTGGCAGAGAGCACTGTTACGTTATCGATGGGTTTACTCTGATGAAAAACCGGGAGATCCGTGATATTGATTCAGTGCCGTCCGGAAGCTACGAACCCATTCTTCCAAATCCAGGAAATACAAGAATGTAAAGACACCGTATTTTGGCGTTGTGTGGTGAAAGAACTAACGATTCGGACATTTCAGCTCTCATGAACTTAGACAGAACTCCAAATTTGCGTATGAAGAAATACGAGAAGTTCACAAGCGGAGATATCTGCTACAACCGATCGCATTGGAAGTGTTTTCCGGAGATGGTAGGAATTTCTTGCTGAGTTTCCCCAGGAAAGTAAGAAACAAGGTTTACCAAAGGCTGATGTCTGTTGCAACGTCTATCGCTGATAACGCACAACAATCAGTGGCGGGCCAGAGCAGGTCGGCGAATGTGGAGCAATCCTCCGGTATATTTAGCAGTTTGATCGGAGAAACGTCCGTAACCCAACGTTGGGTGGTATGTATTTAGGTTTATGTGATGATCATAACAAGCGAAAACACGAAGAGGAAAATATCTTTTTTCAGCGAGGAGAAATCTCGAACTTCCAGTATTTGATGCATTTGAACACTTTGGCAGGGCGATCGTATAACGATTTGATGCAGTATCCCGTGTTTCCGTGGATTTTAGCGGACTATGATTCTGAAAGACTGGACCTGAGCAACCCTAAATCTTTTCGTGACTTTTCCAAGCCGATGGGTGCTCAATCGAAAGATCGTTTGGAACAATTTGAGAAACGCTACAAAGAATGGGACGATCCACATGGTGAGACTCCACCATACTTCTATGGAACGCACTACAGTTCGGCGATGATCGTTTGCTCGTATTTGGTGCGTCTGGAACCATTCACGCAGCATTTTCTGCGCCTACAAGGAGGGCATTTCGATCTGGCTGATCGCATGTTCCACAGTATTAAAGAGGCATGGCACTCGGCTTCCAAACATAACATGGCTGACGTAAAAGAGCTTATACCGGAGTTCTTCTATCTTCCGGAATTTCTAATCAACGATAATAACTTCGATTTCGGGATGAAACAGAATGGGGATATACTGAACCACATTGTTTTACCTCCGTGGGCAAAAGACGATCCCAGAGAGTTCATTAGGATACATCGTGAAGCTCTGGAAAGTGATTACGTAAGCCGTCACCTGCATCTGGTATGAATTGCGATCTTAAACCGATTCAAAAATGGATCTAATTTTTGTTTCTTTTTAGTGGATTGATTTGATATTTGGACATAGGCAACGCGGCCATGCTGCAGTAGAAGCTTGCAATGTATTCCATCATCTATTCTACGAAGGCAACGTAGATATCTATAAGTAATACGAGGGATAAATTGTGTTTTAATAAGTAATAATCAAACATGTCACTATTTTAGCATTGAGGACCCACTGAAGAAGAACGCTACCATTGGATTCATCAACAATTTTGGACAAATTCCAAAGCAATTGTTCCGGAAAGCTCATCCAGCGAAAAGGGCACAGCCTTCGAAGAACACCATGATAGATTCCAGCCTGGTGCTGCAACAATCCGTAAGCTATACGGATAAACTGTTTTTCCACAATCTTGAAAACTTGAAGCCAAGCTCTCAACCAATCAAAGGTAGAACGATCGTAGACAGGTTTTTAAAATGCAACACTAATAAATTGTTCTACTTTGCAGAAGTAAAAGGCCCAGTGGGACACATAATACAAATGGAAAAGCTAGTGCTGGCAGTTGAGCAGAACAAAATCCTGATGCCTCCGAGTTACAATCGCTATATTGCATGGGGTTACGCAGATCATTCCATTCGTGTCGGCATTTATGATTCAGATCGTGCACTGTTCGTCTGCGAAAACGTAGCTCCGGACTCTGGCGAAATTCTCGCATGTGTTTGCCCAAATGCTAAAACAATAATCATGGCAGGCACTAATTCTATTCTAACGGTCTGTGATATAGATTTTAAGCATAAACAATTATATGTGAAACATACGCTACATGGGCATACGGACGCGGTAACATCGTTGGCGGCAAGCACGGCGTACAACATCATCGTTTCAGGATCGAAGGATAAATCGGCTATCATCTGGGACATGTCTAGGTATAAATATGTACGCCAGCTATTGAATCATGTCGGGGTGGTGGCTGCTGTGAGCATCAATGAATTGACGGTAAGTATTAGGTATATCACGATGAACGATTATCCCACGTGGTACCAATACAAGGTATTGGTTCCCTTACTTATCATAAATATAAGCTCCCATTTTAACCATACACAAAACAAAGTAATTTTTTGAACCAAAACTACTAACATCTTGGGGGCTCTCCATTTATTCCTTTGGAGCCGGATTGTTTCACCACTGTAGCCGCTGGCCTCGAACACGTTTTTTATGGTCGGTTTCAACGCCGGGGTCATATATACATATATGTGCCGTACGCCATTGATTCGTATGTACACTGGTCTGCTGATTGTGAGGCATACCTGTTAGCTACCGAAATCTTGGAAGAAAGTCATCACTGCATATGCTACCAAACAAATATTTTTAAAATATGTACTGAAGGGATCTGCATCAAGTTCCATAAACGATTTTTGTTTACAAGAAATTGCAACAATTTGTAAAAAATGTTCAAATGGCTGAATTCCAAAATTTTGAATCCGAGGTGAAGTTGATCAACTAATAACGTAAAATTCTAAGATTGGAAAATTGTTGGATAAACTAAATAAAATTGATGAAAAATGCTGCAACTGGTACATTTCATATGTAAATAAGAAAATAAAATTCAGTAAGTTACAGAATGACCCGTAATAAACGCCTGAATGTAGGCAATTTCTCGAAAAGACGCCTGATTTTCGCAAACAATATGCTGATTGAGAAGCATTCTCCTTAACTCGCGGCTATTCCTCCGAGTTAGAAGGAGTATGATAAATACGATACTGGTTCATGGTAACTGATAAAATGGATTTGATGAATCTACTGCAGACAAAATGGTTTGATCAAGTAAAGTCAGTAGAGTCATTTTTTTTTTAAATCGGTAAAAATATGTTACCAAAAACGGGCATAGCCAAATCCGGAGTAGACAAAATCGGTAAGAAACTGTATGCAGGTCGGACTCGATTATCCGGAGTCGGGTTCTTAAGCTTCCAATATATATATATATATCTGGAGAAGAGAATGCTGTATATGAAATTTGAACATTTTATTAAGCCAACCTTGATTAGTTATCAGTCAATTTCAGCTTTGTGGAGAGATACGATCCTCAGATATATGTTTGGAAAGCTTTAGAACCTGACTCCGGATAAACGAGTCTGACCTGTATTCCACTTGTGGATATTACAAATTTATTTACTTTGTAGTACGTCATTAAGGGCTTGGCAATGCTCTCATTTTAACTTATGTTAAAACTGATATGTTTAGATATATTTTTTAATTGAAATTAGCTAAGCTGACTGCTGAGTAAATGATAATTCAGAAAGATAATTCAAATTTGAATTAACATGTTCAGTTTTTTTATTCTACTTATTGAACCTTAAAATACGCTGTAGTAAATAAGATACACGTCTTAATTTATCTTTGATTGTACTAAAAGTTGTATTCGAAATTATTCTAATTTTCACTTACCTAATAATGATGCTTCTGAAGGGGAAACCTGCAAGAGTTCAGAAAAAACACCTTATTAGATAATTTTCATTTAATATGTTTAATTCTTATTTACGAAGAATAAAGGAATGACTCGATGGACTTGGCAATGATCTGCACAATGGCTGATAAACAAATAGCACCAGCATTTATCTTTGGTATCAGTATCATGCAAGTCGCACAAATTCTTAGGTGGTGCAGTCATATATCGTTGCATCACAGACAAACAGACGTAACACTCTTCAAAACGGCTTGGCACATGCATTTAACGATCAATTCAAATTTCATTTGATTTGCGCGATCGTTCCACCAGATGCGCTAGTGTTCGATCGCTTTGACGTTTGCCAGTGTACACGTTGCTGAAAGATGCAAACGAAAATTACAGGCAATTTGTGTAGTGGTGTGCGTGTCAGCAAAACGTCAAATCGAAATCCATCATGGCCGACAGTGTCGCGCGCGGTTCTACCAACAGGTGGCAGTAAGCTCATAAAAATGACACCGGGCAAAAGTTTTTGATGAATTTCCTTTAAGAGTTACGTCTGTTTGTCTGTGGTTGCATAGAACTTGATATTTCCGTCCTTTACCAAAGCTCAGAGTTTTGGTATTAACCCTCTAATACCCAAATTTTTGATTTTGATCTAAATATCATTTTTCGTCATCTAAAATCGATTTAAACATGTTTTGGAAGATGATTCTTTTTAATTCTCGATTTCGTGAATTTCAGTTTTTGATTTTTCTAATTTTTATTTTTGAACATCCCCAAACTTTTATATTTTTCCTGGAAGCCAATTTGGGGAACGGATTTTTTGAGATGAAAACATTTTGAGATTTTATGATTATTGTTGAAATATAATTATTTTAAATTTTTTTCACAGAAAATTTTATTTTCCGTGTAATTTTAAGGAAAATAATTTTAGAGTGTATTTTATTCTCTTAAACTATTAAACAAGGATAGAATGATTTGGGAAAAATTTAAAATATGTTAATTGTAGCGATTCAACACAAAATAAACAATGACTTCTGAAAGGTGACTAAAACATCAATTTTTCAATGATTTTTAAAAAATGTGAATACGCTTTAAAATACACCAAAAACCATTTTGAGATGTACAGAACAGTCCTAAATATCAGCCAAAAATATAAAAAATTTGATTTTCCACGAAACAAAAATTACAAAAACGCTCAAATTATACCCCGTCTAAAGGCGGGATTGGGTATTAGAGGGTTAATAATTGACTTTTAGACAATATAGATGCATCTTTTTTTTCGGTAATACGACTGAGGCTATGTACTGTTACGGTTTGACTTCGCAGTCTTAAGTGGAATGGAAAACACTAGTTTTTGATCATTCCCGACGTTTTGGTCCATTTGGAAACTTTTCCAAGGGTTCAATCTTTAAGGTTTGTTGGTCAAAAACAGTTTTGCTAAACTTGAACAGTCATACATTCGTCTTGGTTTAGTTTTAGTACGATCGAGTATGGATCATCGTGATGCGGACAAACTGTTTCTTCTCCAGATCTCTGGAATTGGGGTTCTATCTTCGCGATCTTTCACCATTTTTGACTGCAAGCCGTTGAGCATGGAAATATATTTTTAAGCAACCAATTTACGTCAATTAACATCTAAATTAACGACTCATGCAAAACATTTCGTTTTACAAATTCGAATTTGATAGTTTTAAGCGAATTATGTTAGGTATGACGTACGATATTTCCCATACAAGTCACCCTCCAAAAGTTGCATGCAAGTTTACCTACTAACGTAATTAACCCTCGAGTAATCGCGCTGTTGTATTTTGTACAATACGTTGAAAAAAACTCGCTTTTTGTACTCCGCTTTAGTGTGGTGCTGACGCAGGTAGTCAACCGCACGAGTTACGGAAGGTTACCCGGGTAGAGGCTAATGGCAAACAAAGGACAAAATAATAACTGGTTTTGCCATCATATCTCGTTTTGCCATACCTCTGTTATTATGAAAAACTTAAAATGGCTAATCAATAGCAAAATATACAATCATAGAAAATCTTGTCATTGATATGTTATTCATGAATAATGCTAAATAACACATCAATAACAAAAATTACTATCATGGTAAAACTTGCAATTTAGCACCCTTTATAATGAATTGTATAAAATATCAAAACAATAACATAATTTACATTCCTAGCTAAATTTACCATTATTTTGATATTGTGAGAAATTACTTATAAACATTAGGCACCATAACATATTTTACTCTTAATATACCATTAACTATTATATTGTATATTTCAAGCATAACGGTGGCTACGTTCATCAGAGTGAATTTGATTTTTAAGTTCGTTTCGTTTTGAGTTTTTAATTTCCACAAAATAAAACTGTTTTTACATTGATTGATGAACTTAAGTTTTATTGAAGAAAAAAAAAAGAAATAGCTCATTTTACCTTTCTTCTGCTACTTTGAAATAATAACTGAATCTACCATTATTTTAAAATTGAATATGGACAACTAAACCTACCATTATTTTGATCGCCACATAAACAGCTAAATTTGTTCTTATTCTGTTATCAATAACTCAAGAATGTCATATTTTGTTATTCACCGATAACAGTTAATTTGGGTCTTATTTTGTTATCAATATCTCAATAATAACTTATTTTGTTCTTCAACTTAATCCGCATGCTTTACCATTACTTTGTTATTACAATAGCAAAATAAGTTATTTTTATGTTTTCTGCTACCAAAATTTTGTTATTATTTTTGTTATTTTAACTCTTATTTCAAACAAACAAATAACACATTTTGCCATTCAAACATTCTGTTTTAATGGTAAAATTTGCCATTCTTTTGCCATTAAGCTCTACCCGGGTAAGCATTTATCAAATTCGATTTGGTAAAGCAAAATATTTTGCATGAGTCGTTAATTTAGATTTACTCTTTGATTGCATAAAAAATTTACTCTTTGATCGCATAAAAAAAAATATTTACATGCTCAATGGCTTGCAGTCAAAAAAGCCCAAAATCGCATATTTTACCCTATAAATTGAGGTATAGCTTCCAATTGTAACGTGCTGGAGCAAATCTGAGCCCGGATTCGGATTCAGCGGCCCAAAATCCGTCGGAGACACATAAGTTTGCTCTTGAGACGGAGCAAAAGTGATTTTTTGTTTCGCTGTGTTATAGGATAGTTGACAAATACCTTGGTGCCTATAATGCGCCGTCGGCGGCGAGGCAGATCACATAGGCAGATAAGCTCTCTGGAGGCTGTTCGGTCAATGAAACCGATGAAGCACTCAGCGTACTTCCTGAAAGGAATTCGCCAAGTGTTTAGTGTTTTGTCCAAACGCTCATACATCATCACCATAGCTTGGGTCCCTTCACATTGCTCATTTCCGGGCAATGAGATAGTGGACTATCTGGCTAAAGTAGGCGTTAGCGAAGGCGATATTTACGAGCGTCAAATCACCTTCGACGTTTTTTTTTGCATTGGCCCGTCAGGAGACCTTGATCAGCTGGCAACACAAATGGAGAGATGGATAGATGGTTGCACTCTCATCATCCCATAGGTGTCGAAGAAGCCATGGTTCAAAGGGTTGGATCTAGGCCGCGATTTCATTCGTGTCATGTATCGGCCAATGTCCATCCACTATTTGTTAAACGCACATACCTATCGTATTGGGCTCTCGGAAAGCAATCTCTGTATTTGCGGCGTGGCTTACCAGGGTATCCAACATGTCGTATGGGGATGCGATGAATATCGTGAGGTCAGATCTGAGCTGCATGACATTCTCCGAGGAAAACAACAGAAACCCGTTAGAGAAGTGTTGGCAGGTCTTGATTTGGAATACATGAATCTGATACCGGTAAGTCCCTTTCATTTTGGTTCCATTACAGATCAGGACATTTTGTCCTATCAATGTTTTTAGTATAAGTTAGCTAAACATTTAGTTTAAGCACTTTAACTCCCTCATTACCTTTTTTTGTAATCCCTAATCTCGAAATAGCCGCGAGTACTTCGGTTTCCCAAACTAACATAGTATTTAAGGCAGTAACAAAAAGTTAAAAATGTTAAAATTAAAATCAATGTAAAATTGACTCCGGTTTATCTTTGATAAAGTGCGAAATTTTCATAAATGTGTACATGATAAAAAGAAAATTCATATACAAATATGAAACATCACGCCATACAATGACGACTTCAAATTTATGCGGTATGAACATTATTTGATCTTTATTTATTTTTTTAATTCTTCAATCACTTTACCTAAATTTACAGCTCTATTGTTCACTAGGGCACTGCGTGAGTGCTTCCAATTGGAAGCTGGACACAGCGCCTAAATGAATTCTAATCTAATTGTACTATATCAAACTGGTTGCCATTGCGCTGCCTTAATTTTCTACCCTATCATGGTAGAATGATGAGCTCGAGGATGTTGATGTGTGGCTGTTGGTTGTTCCTGTTTTCAGTCCGATTGGGGGTCCATTATGGGTTGCTGTTCGCCGATGTCCAAGTATTCGGGTCCATTTGAGCCATGGGCTCAGAAGAGGGGCAGTGTCAGCTGCTCTCAGGGGGAAAGAACAGCTGACGAAAGTGCCGGGGCTGGTATCGAACCCATGGCCAACTGCTTATGAAGCAAACGTGTGACCAATTGCGCCACGGGCCCCGGCGTTGTTTGATCTTGTTTTGAACATTATACCTTTATAGTTGCATTGAAAACTATATTTTATGCTTGCTCGACAAAAGCTAACTCAAACCTTAAACGGATTCCCATCAACTTCCAGGGCGACATTGCAACATGTTCGGCCACATGGTTGTACGTGTGGTCCATCAACGGAGACTGCCTAGCCAAGGTGAACACGAGTATCGGCTGTGCCGATCGGATGCAGCAAATTTTGTGCGTAACATTTTCACACAAGAACGAGTGGGATAATGACAATGTGATCATAACGGGTTCAACGGATGGAGTAGTTAGGGTGAGTTGCAATGTGGCGGTTAACAGGCATATACTATCAATAACTTTGTGAATTGTAATATTTTTTCAAGATGTGGTCATTGGATCATGTTCAAATACCAACGGAACGACAAAGTTGCAGTGACAGTCATCTATATGAGGACGAGTTTGGCGATAACCGAGGATCGGATGGAGAATGTTTCACTTTTCCAGATTTAGGTAGGTGATTTCAAAATTTAGTAATTGGATGTTTTACTTTTCCATTATCTGTATCAAATATTTTTTTTTTTTGAACATATACGATTATTATAATAATTATCAATGACTTATCGTTATCGCTACATCGATTCTTGATTTGCACTCTTATCAAATGGAAATAACAGTACAGTTTATTTAGCGAAGCATTCATCTATCATCAGCTGGATGGTATTCTTAATTTACGTGTTCTACGTTACCACCGCATAATGTCGCATATTCATAAGGATTTTCATACAACATGGGACTAGTATGCATAGAACGGCTGATTTCTACTCTGGTCCTGGGCGCCTGCCTATCTTCTCAGCAACATTCAAGCGTTCTTCGGTGGGCTATTTCCACCGTTCAATCACATCATATGCATCTCCTTATTTTTCTTCATTGTAACTCACGGTAGCACCAATCATTCAGATTGTCTTTCTGATTTTTTTCCTGACATACCTGAACCGTGCTTTTACTGATTGTTTTGACTCCGGATAACTTTCTACACTGTCCAATTATTGTAAACCATATTTGTTTTGAATAATGATTTGAATTATCCTGTGTAACATTTGTAAATACTCTTGTAATACTTAGATACATTTATATTTAATTCAATAGGCGCTGTCGTTAGATCATCCTCCACTAGTAGCATATATGAACAGTACACATTACATGACAGTAGTCAAGCATCTATGAGCAACACAGAGGACTCGCACAAAACATCTATACAATCATCCAGCAAAATTACTGCGAATGTTAAGGCCATCTCCATTGATCGCCATTTAGATAAGTTCGACGTCAACGGGCAATTTCTTACCAAAGAGGACTCGCAGAAGCCGAGGAAAGCTCTCCGGTGGCATCGTCAATTGATATTCCGTACCAAGCTTAGCATGCACACCGCTTATGATCTGAAGGACAACGTCGAACCAGCCAGTATTACATCGTTGGCCATATCCAACGACCATCGGACGGTTTTCGTGGGTAAGCATAGAAAAGTTTAAGCTGATTAGTTTTCGACACTCAAAACATGGTTGAACGATATTCCACAGGTGATGCGAGAGGCAGGATTTTCTCTTGGAGTGTTGCTGATCAACCCGGTAAAGTGGTATCGGACAACTGGATGAAACAGGGAACTAGTGATCGCTGTAATGGATGTCACGTCCGGTTAGTTTCAAACATTATTTTGCTTATTCTCATCTAATATTCGTTCTTCATTGTCAACACTTTCCATTATCAACAGCTTCAGTCGTTACGAACGGAAGAACGTATGCCGCAACTGTGGACATGAATTTTGCGGGAAGTGCTGTCATCTGGACTCAACCATATTCCAGCTGAGAATCCGTATGCCTGTTCGCATCTGTAAAGTATGCCATAGTCGTCTACAGGAAACCAATGATTCATAGACATCAAAGTAGAAAAAAAAACTGTTCAGTATTCGATACATTATTACTGGGGCCGTAGAATGAGTAATTGTTGTGTTTGATCGTTGATTTCTTAACCGTATATAGTTCAAAGTGATCATGAGCGTAGTGCAATAAAATGTTAACTAGTATAAAGGGCAAAACACAGAACAATAAATAAATGTATATAATTACATATGACACGTAACATATGAAGCAGACTTTTTATCATCCGAAATATAACAATTATCCGACGGGTTTGGTTAGCCCGACGGGCTAAAGTTTCTGACTTGTATGTAGCAGGTCAAGGGTTCAATTTGTGGCTACTTTCGCCATGTTCTCTACATATAGAACCCATGTTTATAACCACCACAAGAAATAGTTTCACAGAACAGTCTCATTCTATCACAATCACGCCTACAAGTTATGCAGCCAGTGAACTATGTCAGAGTAATCAATCTATCACCTTAACACCTGGGCCCTGTTGCATAATCATTTACTAATAATATTAGTATTGTAGCTTGCAACTTGTAATTTCCTGTAAGTCTAGGCTTCATATAAATAATTCGCTCGCACTTGTAGTTAATGGGCACAAACAGGAGTGTGTTGTGGATTGGCATCTAAGCCGAAAAGAGAGATGAGTTTGTGAAATAGAAGTGTTCACGGTGCGGCTTCGGAGTCAGTTTGGCTTTCTATTCCGCAGAACCATTACCTGTTCTGTGGCTTAGTTGGTTAAAGCGCCGGTCTAACGAATACGGAGTCGTGGGTTCGAATCCCACCAGAACACGATTTTTTTCACAAATTTCATCTCTCAATTTGCCAATTAGCAACATTTCGTGCCTTCTAATTACAAGTTTTTTCAGTATGTTTCAGACATACCAGCAAATCTGGTAAAATGCCAGTAAAATGGGCAATATGTATCATTGTTACAGTTATTTGAAATTTTTTTGAGAAGGTAAAATTTTGCCTGCCTTGATCAATTTTGTCTATCCTCTGTATATTGTGAATGACTCGGAAGATACTATTTACCTGACATTTCAACCTTAATTTCAGTTTTGAAAGATTAAGTTCAGGATATATTGCTATATCGGTATGCATTAGAAACTAGTTGTGAGATAATGGGGCACGTTCGGTGCAGTACTAGATTTGTAGTACACTAAGGTCTTTTTTTTACACGGGTAGTTTTTCTGCTTTAACTCGGTCAATTTTGAGCCAATTCACATGAAAATTTGTACACAGGTAGACACGGTTAGTACTACCTGTGTACGGAAAATCAGATAAGTAGGTTCAAAATTGACCGAGTTAAAGCAGAAAAACTACCCGTGTAAAAAAGACCTTAGTGTAATGAGCTGAATTTTATGGTGAGAAGGTCAATAGGACAGATCGGTGAAGTACTATATTTGAAGTAATGAGCTGAATTTTAGTATGGTAAAGGTCAATTCTCCGTTTCTGCAATGAAATTGCGTGGGTATTATGATTCCTTGACTAATTTGATGCTGTTTGAGCAAAACTTTGGGCAACAGTGTTGTTGTTTTCTCCATTTCATGTAACATAAACAACATAGTTATCCAAAGTTTTGCTCAAACAGCATTAAATTAGGCAAGGAATCATAATACCTACG
Organism: Aedes albopictus; assembly: GCF_035046485.1. NCBI lineage: Eukaryota > Metazoa > Arthropoda > Insecta > Diptera > Culicidae > Aedes > Aedes albopictus. Next base: position 219,529,781 of record NC_085138.1, read on the forward strand.
CTTTTTGCACCATTTTATTGCACAAACGGAGAATTGACTAGGGATGTAGTACCGGTACCGAAAATCCCGGTATTACCGATCAAATTTTGGTTTGCAATAGCAATAAACGAAAACATTTGAATCCAAGTACTATGACAAACAAACGTTTGATATATGAAACCTAGCAACGAGCTAGCAATCGCTAGAGCCGAAGCGAGAGCTAAAACATATGTAAGTAAGTCAAATTTGCCATTCAGTCATGAAATGTTTACGTACTTTGATGGTTTACGTCACGTGTAAATTCCTATTTTTTAAGAGTGCAGGATAAACATAGCAATAATTGGTTTATTGGTTCTCGAATGTTGGAAATGGATACTAGCTCTGAATTTAACTTGTTAGATTAGAATTTCTTGTTTGTCTAGAATTTTTAAGAAGAAATTAGGGAAAAATCAGTTCAATTTTCTTCTATCTATACATAGTTCTATCTGACTATATGTAAGGTTGTTCCTATTTTATTTTAGACTGGCTAAGATACTGCCTGTGAAACTGGTCAGAAGCTTAACAATAGCTCTAAAAACAGTTTCATAAAAAATCTTTTATATTTTTATCTATTTATAATTTTGTTCTATTTCTAATTTCATTGTTTGATTTTATGACATCCCTGAAAACCGGAATTCACTAATGTCTGGTAAATGACAGATTTCATTGTTCAAAATAGTTAACTCTTCATTTCAGTGAAAAAAATTCCAGTACCGGTATTTTACCGGTACTACCGGTACTGTGAGCCTCAGTACCGAAATACCGGTTCTCACCAAAAGGGGTCGGTACTGCGACCCCTAGAATTGACCTTCTCACCATACTAAAACTCAGCTCATTTCTACAAATCTAGTACTACACCAAACGTTCCCCATTCTCCGTTTCTGCAATGAAATGGTGCAAAAGCGTGGGTATTATGATTCCTTGTCTAATTTGATGCTGTTTGAGCAAAACTTTGGATAACTATGTTGTTTATGTTGTAAGAAATGGAGAAAACAACAACACTGTTACCCAAAGTTTTGCTCAGACAGCATCAAATTAATCAAGGAATCATAATACCCACGCTTTTTGCACCATTTCATTGTAGAAACGGAGAATTGACCTTCTCACCATACTAAAATTCAGCTCATTACTTCAAATCTAGTACTTCACCGATCTGTCCTATAGGACGCAAGCAGTGAAGTACTAGATTGAAAGGTGTGAGCGGAATTTTTGTATGGTGAAATGGTCAATACTCCATTTCTGCAATGAAATGGTGCAAACAGCGTGGGTTATATGATTTGTTGCCTAATTTGATGCTGTTTGAGCAAAAGTGTTGGTAACTGTGTTGTTGAAGTTGCAAGAAATAAATAATACAACAACTATTGCGTTGAAGTGCACAGCATTTTGTACCCGAGTAGGTGAAAAAATCTAACGAATAACACATTCAGTTATAAAAATTGAATTACTGAAGAACAAACTTGATTGAGATATAACATCAGAAGGTAAAACATCAGAAATAATATCAAAATCTGATATGAAGAAGTGCTCAATAATAGCTCGTTAAGATATTACAAGATCAAAACAATAGCAGACTAGATTTATCGACCTTTTTCTTGAAAACATAAAAAAATGATAACAACCAGCATCGAACCAACGACCTCAGGATTCACAAGCGGCGATGCTTATCACTCAACTGCGGCTCACTGTTGTGAATATCATGGTAACAAGAGCATGAGGTTCTTCGTTTCCCCAGCTCAAAAAGGAACACATGGCATTTCACTAACATTGAGCCATCTCTATGGGTGTATGTGTTCCATTTCGTGCAGAAGAGCTAAATTTGTTCTTATGTATTGCGGATTTTGCCCCGTAATAGACTCACACGTGGAAAATGTTGTCCCACCAAAATATTCTCCCGCCGCGTTTCCCATTGATTGGGTTTTGCCTCCGCTTACGAAAACAACATTGAACGCACACTCTCGGTTGGTGCAATGAATGCATGGTTCGTTCAGCTGGTAACTGCCATGCACAGGCGTAGCCACGGGGGGGTTAGGGTTAAACCCCCCCCCCCCCCAGAGCCAAAATTTGTGGAACAAATTTTCAGTATAAAGCGCTTTGCGACGAAAAAATTTTCGGCTGCGCCGCTATTTTCATACTACGAAGACAATTGCTCATTACATTTTACAAAATGTAAATGTCTAATCAAAAAAGGTATCATTGACCGTTGAAAACCCCTCCCAGAGACAATTTCTGACTACGCCACTGCTGCCATGCAAACTGACGTGTGAGTATTTATTTTTTTTCTTCGAAGATATGCTCGAAAGTCTATCAACGAATAAAAAATGCAATAGAAATTTTCAGATATTTCGACAAAAACAAAAACTGATACACTACTTTACAAAATAAAACGAAAGTCGTGAACTTCTGTCAACGACCAAAATTTTTGAAGCATAATTTACCGCTGATTTCGAAACCGTGCTTCAAAAAATTTAAAGTAGAACAGTTTTTGAGTTTTAGCTCAATATCGAGTTCTACAACTTTTTTAAAATATGGAATTTAATAAAATTCAAATATCTTGTGTTTTGTTCAACCAACTTTAAATCTTTTCCAAAAATTTAAAGCTGAATATAATACCATTCGATCATCTGAATGCAGGCTTTGCGTCAGATTGATAAAATTCAAGATATTGGCGAGTTTAGGGAACGATCTCCTTAAATTTTAGCAAAATTTCCAAAAAAATATGAATAAATGTATTTTTTCAATAAGAAAAAAACAATTTAAATTTTTTTCTCAACGTTTTTTTGACATATCATATGTAGGCAAGATGGGAGACAAGATCGATATCCAGTTAACCTAGTGGTTAAGGCTATGGATCGCCAATCCGGAGACGGTGGGTTCGATTCCCGTTCCGGTCGGGAAAATTTCTCGACTTCCTGGGCATAGTGTATCATTATACTTGCCTCACAATATACAAATTCATGCAATGGCAGGCAAAGAAAAAGAAAGCCCTTCAATTAATAACTGTGGAAGTGCTCAAAGAACACCAAGTTGAAGCGAGGCAGGCCAAGTCCCAGTGGGGACGTAGAGCCATAAAGGAGAAGAAGAAGAAGAAGTTGTAGGCAAGATACAGTAAAAAATTCAGCTCAATCGGAGCATTGATTACGGAGAATGAGGTGTGTGAAGTGAGCGACTTTGCTTAAAAATAGAACAAAAATCGATTTCAAATCATCAACCTTGTATGGTAAGTTGAAAAAATTTCCGCTCTACTGTAATGTTTTTCCTTCGCGTTTTCGAACTCAGGGCATGATTCTACACCAAAAACGATCATCAACTTAACGAGTTCAAAAATGCTGTAAACTAGTGATATCATATCACGTTGAGTTATTGCTGCGATATTGTTTAAATTTTTGAATAAAACATCAAAATCACATCGAGCTATGACAGCAAAAATTGCTCAATTTGAGATTTGATTTAGATATTCTTGTCTGCTAAGGTACACCCCGGGTAGAGGCTAATGGCAAACAAAGGACAAAATAATAACTGGTTTTGCCATCATATCTCGTTTTGCCATTTTTCTGTTATTATGAAAAACTTAAAATGGCAAATCAATAGCAAAATATACAATCATAGCTAATCTTGTCATTGATATGTTATTCATGAATAATGCTAAATAACACATCAATAACAAAAATTACTATCATGGTAAAATTTGCAATTTAGCATATTTTATAATGAATTGTATAAAATATCAAAACAATAACATAATTTACATTCCTAGCTAAATTTGCCATTATTTTGATATTGTGAGAAATTATTTATAAACATTAGACACCATAACATATTTTACTCTTAATATACCATTAACTATTATATTGTATATTTCAAGCATAACTTTTCAATTCGACGTATCTTGCAAAAGTAAACAAATCCGGATTCTCAGCTGTGTGTTTGATTCGCAATAGATTCTATTTGTATTTGATGCACATCAATTTATGTTAATTTAGAACTCAAACAATTAATAGAAATAGCTCATTTTACCTTTCTTCTGCTACTTTGAAATAATAACTGAATCTACCATTATTTTAAAATAGAATTTGAACAACTAAACCTACCATTATTTTGATCGCCACATAAACAGCTAAATTTGTTCTTATCCTGTTATCAATAACTCAAGAATGTCATATTTTGTTATTCACCGATAACAGTTAATTTGGGTCTTATTTTGTTATCAATATCTCAATAATAACTTATTTTGTTCTTCAGTTTAATCCGCATGCTTTACCATTACTTTGTTATTACAATGGCAAAATAAGTTATTTTTATGTTTTCTGCTACCAAAATTTTGTTATTATTTTTGTTATTTTAACTCTTATTTCAAACAAACAAATAACACATTTTGCCATTCAAACATTCTGTTTTAATGGTAAAATTTGCCATTCTTTTGCCATTAAGCTCTACCCGGGACATCTACACCTAAATTAACTTAAGGTTTTATTTCATAACAATATGAATGAATTTTATAAGGTCGCTGTACCGTATGCGTGATAATATTTGCACCATCGTTGAATAACTTTTTTTGTTTTTATTGTATTTTAACATTAAGGGCGAAGGGGGTCGGGGAAATATTCACCATTGCTCTGTTGCTACTAAGATGGTAATCTCAGATTCTACTTCATATTTTGCAACAAAACATTGTGTATGCTCACTTATTACGAGCGAGGTGGTGCTGGAGCGAATCTGAGCCCGGCTTTGGACTAGGCAACCCAAAATTTGACACATAAGATTGCTTTCGAAACAGACCATCGCGAAACTTTAAACGAGTTTATCTCGAAACTGTGTTTTAAAATAAGTGCCGTTACGGTAATAACGATATCTTAAAAAATAGTTTACCGATTTGCAAACTTTTCTTTTTATTTGTTCGTAGGTACTCGAGGTACTAAACGGTTCACTTTTTATAACAAATGAATAGCCGCCTTAAAAAAAACTTTAAAGACACGGACACCTTCAATGCTTCCAGTGAGTTTTTTTTTATTTAGCAACAATTACAATTACAACTATAACATACACACAAACTTAAAACTATTGGCTCTCCCGGTGTAAAACCATAACTGAGCCGTGATTCGACTTGTTTAAATTTTCATATTTTTTTTAATTTTTTTTTTTCTTAAAGCTAAAACATAAATGAGGTTCTCCGGATTGGATCTACAGTTGTCTTCGGGATTTGCGTTGTCCAGATTTTCTGCAAATGTAGATTACATTTTTAGTTGATCAAATTCTAATCTTATTTTCCGAGATAAACACGTGGATTAGTTGTAGCATTTTGAAGTCCTTGCGGCCCAAAATGTCTCTTATTGTCGGGTGTTCATTTTTTCCCATGTTTCGTAAATCGTTTTTGAGTTTTTCTCTTTTTTCAGCGTACCGTTCGCATGACCATAACACGTGGTCAAAATCTTCATATGAAACTCCACACTCACACATATTAGAATCAGTTAGGTTTATACGATACAGATGACTCTTTAAGCCATAGTGATTAGACATTATTCTTGAGAACGTTTTAATAAACATTCTACTTCCAAGTTCTGTTTCCAAGTTCTTCAACCAAGGATTTTTAGATACTCGAGGTATAATAGAGTAGCACCAACGTCCCATGTCACTTCTGTCCCACGAAAGTTGCCAATCTTCGGTGCTATGTTCCCGTATGAAATATGTATATTCTCTGATTTCTGTTCCATGTTGGAATACCATTCCTCTCCTAGCCCCAAGCTTTGCTAAATTATCCGCTTGATCATTACCGTATATATTGCTGTGTGCTGGTATCCAAAGAAGTTTAATTCCAAATCCTTGAGCGATCAAGGATATGATTACTTCCTTTATTAGTAATACTGTTTGGTTCGTACTACCACGAATCTGATTTAACTGTAGTGCTCTTAAGGCACTAAGGCTATCAGAACATATAGTGTACTTCGAAGGAGGAAGTTTCTGGATTAGCTTTAATGTGAATAGTATGGCAGTAATTTCCGCGGAAAACACTGTGCATGGTTCTTGCATGCCGAAAAAATAGCTGATATTCTCATTATATACCCCAAATCCCGCCGTTCCATCTATACGAGAACCATCCGTGTAGAAGATGCTTTGTTTATTTTCCGTAGCAATTTTATGTTGAAAGATATTCTGAGCCACCCTATTTAGATGATGCGTTGGAATGTTTTTAAGCTCTGTTAACAGCGATTCGTCTATATCAGGTTTAAAAGAGTGGGTTTCGATACCAAAAGAGAAATTTCTTGTTTTCGGAGGATTTTTTATATCTATCGTGATACAATGACGGTAGGCAGATAATAATCTACTGGACGGGTTGATTTCAAAAAGATCATCCAAGATATCAACTACCGGGTGCTTCTCTGCTATGGTCTTAATCAAGAATCGGCAATTGAGTTCAAAAAATCGGGTCTGTAGAGACACTATTCCAGCTATGACTTCTACTGATTTTGTATGTGTAGAGTGCATTAAACCTATGCTTATTCTCAAACATCGATATTGTATTTTCTCCAATTTGTGTAGATGTGTATTACACGCGGATCCAAAGGTAAAGCATCCGTACTCCAGAACAGATAGTATGGTTGTTTTATAAAGCATTAGCATGTCATTTGGGTGTGCACCCCACCACGTTCCAGTTATGGTTCTCAAAAAGTTAATTCTCTTCGAACAAACTTTTTGGAGGTATGTTATCTGAGCTTTCCAGGTCATTTTGTAGTCGAACCAAATACCTAAGTATTTATGTTCAGTTACGTTTTCAATCTTTTCGCCATACAAAGATAGTTCAAGATTAGGCGGGTTGCGTTTATTTGTAAATAGTATAGATTTAGTTTTCTCCACGGAAAAAGTAAGTCCGTTTTCGGATGCCCAATCCTCAATACGGTTGAGTGATTGTTGCATAAAATGCTCGATTACAGCTCTATCTTTTCCTGAAATACTTAACACCGCGTCATCAGCAAATTGATATAAAACACAACCGTTGGGTAAAACTCGATCAATGTCATTTGTGTAAATGTTATATAGAAAAGGACTTAAACAGGATCCCTGCGGAATCCCGAAGTAGCTGTAGCGGACTGTTTGTAAAGAATTTTTGTTGTAAAATTTCATTACTTTGGAGGACAAAAGATTACTCAAAAAGTTAACTAGTTTGGTGGGCAAACCAAGTTTATCCATCTTATCAACTAGAATGTTAACAACGATGGAATCGTATGCCCCAGAAATATCAAGAAAAACTGAAGCACACTCCTGTTTTTTGTTGATGCTTAATTGTGCATTCGATGCAAGTAAAGCCAAGCAATCCCTGGTTCCTCTTCCTTTACGAAATCCGTACTGCGTTTCCGAGAAAACGTTTTGCTTTTCGGCCCACAGCTCGAGCCGGTTCAACAGCATTCTTTCCAACAGTTTTCGAATACACGATAGTAAACAAATCGGGCGGTAAGACTCAGGTAAAGATGGATTCTTTCCTGGTTTTTGTATGCTGGCAACTTTGATTTGCCTCCAGTCCTCTGGGCAAACGTTTTGTTCTAATGGATCATTAAAAATTTGTAGTAGAGCTTCTCTTGCAACTTCCGGTAGATTTTTAAGGACAGCCATTTTGATTTTATCCAAGCCAGGAGCAGTATTGTTGGACGAAGATTGTATTGTATTCAAAATAATGTTCTCTTAAACCCGTGGAACGGAATATTTTAAACGCGTTGGATTTCTCTTCGAGTTTTTGCGAACATTCTCTGTCCCACCAAAATGTAGGATCACGAATCTTATTTTTCCCCGATTTAAATCGTTTAGTCTGAGACTGCATCAGGCATCGTATAAGGGCGTTGGAAAAGTTTTCGTATCTGGTTTTCACGGGATCAAGATTTTTCTGTGAAGATAGTTCTACTGATAAAAAGTCTCTAAATTTATTCCAGTCGATATTTTTTGTCATGTCGAAAATGAAATCTTCTGTGAGAGTATCCGTAGCAATTGTTGGAGTGTATTCTGTAATTATTGGCAGATGGTCGCTATCATTGGGATCATCCACCACCTTCCAATACAAAGCCAGGGAGTTAGAACATAGGGATATATCAACGCAACTTGACACATTTGGTGGGCACGCTATTCTGGTATGTGACCCGTCATTCAATATAGACATCTGGTATTCGTCAATTATATCATATAAAATATTAGCTCTTGCATTGTCTCTGAGACTTCCCCATGAAATTCCATGTGCATTCAAGTCGCCCAACAAAAAACATGGTTCTTTAATTTGCGAAAGACTGTTCTGCAAATCTGCAAGAGTACACCGACCATTCGGAGGAATGTATGTCGACAAAATTGCAACAAATTTATCATTAACTTTCACGGAAACTCCTACACACTCTACACTACCTGACGTAGGAACGCTGATCGATTTGAATTCAATACCGTTTCGTATTCCAATCATGACTCCGCCATAAGGCTGCTGGCGGTCTTTTCGAAGTATGTTATAAAAAGGTACTCTGAAAAATTTTTCCTCAACCAACCAAGTTTCGCAAATGCAAAATATATCTATGTTGTTTTTTGACAACAAGGCTTTTAGACGATCTAACTTCGGGATGACACTGTGCGCGTTCCACTGTAGAATTTTCAAAGATTTTGAGGAAGTACTACTAGAGTCCATTAGTTCTGCGCAGGGGTTTCAAGGGGCGTCGATGAGGGAGAGAATTTGTTCCAGAGGGCAGTCAATAAAGGGACTAACTTTTCGATCATATCTATCCAGAACTGATCGATGTTCAGAAACTTGCATATGGTTTTAATCAATTCTGAAATGTTTTGTCCAGAAACACGTGGCAATTGCTCAATGTTTTGAGTTTCAATTCTTCGGAACCCTGGAATATCTGATCCGCGTGGTAGAGGGGGGAACGGATCCTGTGAGCTATGTGCTTGCTGATGACCGGCTGTACTCGGTGGTTCAGTTCGCTTGTCTTTCCTAGTCATATCGCTTTTTGGAGAATCTGACTTCTCTTTGAAATCTCTCTTTCTCTTTCTCATCGGCGGTCGAAAACTTCCGAAGGAGCTTTCCCCATCCCCATGTTCATCATCTTTCTGATGATACAGTGGTTCGAAAACATTTTCTGACTCAAACCGAGGACTAACCTGTTGGACCAACGCTTCATACGACGATTTGCTACGGTTTTGTAGAATTTTCTTATGTTCTTTCCTCTTCGCTTGATAATTTTGGCAGTTTTTGATGGAATCGTGTATTTCGTTACAAAGAAGGCATTTCTGGACAGTGTAGTTTGCTTTTTCACAAGCAGACACGTCATGCTGATCTCCACATTGCACGCAACGGGGTTTTGAAGAGCAATACTTACTGGTGTGGCCAAGTCGACCACACTTTCGGCATAACATGACCTTCGGTGAGTAAAGACGGACATTGAGCAGAGCTCCGTTTATGCAGAGTAGATCAGGTAAAGCTGTACCTGCAAAAGTTACTCGCATAGCGTTCGATGGTGTAAAAGAGGCTTCATTAGATGCTACTTCTTCGCGCATAGCGAGTCTTTCGCATTCCAACACAGGAAGCATCGGAAGCTGAGGATTAATGAACTTTCCCTGGCCATATTGCAAGACTTCCTTAGGAGAGATCATTTCGTCGTAGACAACACCGTCAATTTCAACTTCCGCGGACGGAATGTAAACTCTGTACAGCCCTCTGAAACGAGGAAGAATAACCACTTCGTTTGCTTCGTTACGATCGGACATTGTAACGCGAATTTTGCGAAGCTCAACTTGCTTGATTCCTTTAACCGTTTTGAACCTTTGGTGCAATTCGGCTGAAATTAGCAGAAGGTTAAGAGGCTTGTCGATTTTTCGAAAGAAAACCGTGTATGGTCCTCTGGCACTTTCAGGGTATACCCTTACTCGCGGTGCCTCTGGAGTGCTGCGCATATTGTCCACTCCATGCGGGAGTTTGTCAGTATGGGCCACTTCCATCTTATCAAGCGCGTCCCCTGGTGGATCCGGAGGATCACCGGTTCCATCCATCTTTGGATGGAGGGCTTTGCAAGTACAAATTGAAAAAACCTACCTCTGATCGCGTGTTAGTTCCAACCTCAAAACAAAAAAAAAACAAAAGGGGCTACTTATCTTTTCACCAATCGAACAAAAAACCTTTGTATATAGCACTAGTACTCAATAATAGAGCTCACAGCACGGAGAAACAGAAACGAACGTCTGCCTGCGTCGACCGATGAACTGCCTGCTTCCAGTGAGTTATTTGCTCTTTGAAGGAAACGACACAAGACAATGGACTAGCAAACACCAAACACCAAAAGCAACGACTTTTTCGTTCAACATTTACGCTTATTACAAAAAAATGTTTTTCATTAAAACGGAGCACTTTTTAAAAACACAATTTTGATATAATCGCGCTTTCCCTTGCCCCTATGCACAGTGGGAAAAAACCGACCCAAAAAGGCACCTAATTATTGCGGCTGGTTGCGATCTTTGAAGCCCATCTTTTCCGAATGGAAAAATGCCAAGGAATCGATTGGTGATAGTTTCATTCACCGGAATTGAGTGTAAGTGTCCATTTTGCCCCATTTTCCCCTAAAAACACTGTTTTTCTGAATTAAATAATGGTTTCAACTGATTGCGGCTAACCAACCAATTTTTTATTGATGCAGAATTGACAGGTGCATTCTATGGAGCATACCTCGATCTGTATCTTTGACTGGAAGTGTCCATTTTGCCTCATTTTCCCCTAAAAATACTGTTTTTCTGGATTAAAAAATAGTTTCAACTGATTGCGGCTAACCAACCATTTTTTTCTTGATGTAGAATTTACAGGTGCATTCTATGGGACACACCTTGATTTGTGTCATTGAATGAAAGTGCCCATTTTGCCTCATTTTCCCCTAAGATACTATTTTTCTGAATGAAAAAAATGGTTTAAACTGATTGCGGCTAACCAACCAATTTTTACTTGATGTAGAATCAATCGGCACATACTTTGCGGTGCACCTCGACATATGTCATTGACTGGAAGTGCCCATTTTGCCTCATTTTCCCCTTAAAAACTGTTTTTCTGAATTGAAACATAGTTTTAACTGATTGCGGCTAACCAACCATTTTCAATCTGATTTAGAATTAACCGGCGCATACTTTGGGACGCACCTCGATCTGTGTCTTTGACTGGAAGTACCCATTTTGCCCAATTTTCCCCTAAAAATACTATTTTTCTAAATTAAAGACATGTTTTAACTGATTTCGGCTAACCAATCGATTTTTGCTTGATGTAGAATTAACCGGCGCATATTTTGGGGCACACCTCGTTCTGTGTCTTTGGGTGGTGGTGTGTATTTTGCTTCATTTTCCCCTAAACTACGGGTTTTCTGGATTTAAAAATAGTTTCAATTGATTGCAACTAACCAATATTTTTTCCTGAAATAGAATCGACCTATGCATATTATGGAATACACCTTGCGCTATGCGGTAGTCTGAAATTGCCCGTTTCACCCCATTTTCCCCTTATTAGTTCCAACTAATTACGGTTAACCAAGCAGGTGTATCGCGAGGTGTATCCCATAGTATGCATAGGTCGATTCTACATCAGGAAAAAAAAATAGTTTAGGGGAAAATGGAGCAAAATGGGCACTACAATCCAAAGATACAGAACGAAGTGCACCTTAAAGTATGTGCCGGTTAATTCTACATCATGTAAAAATTGATTGATTAGCCGCAATCAGTTGATACAATTGTATAATTTAGAAAAATAGTATTTTTAGGGGAAAATAAGACAAAATGGGTACTTCCAGTCAACGACACAGATCAAAGTGTGCCCCAAAGCATGCGCCGGTTGATTCTACATCAGGTAAAAATTGGTTGGTTAGCCGCAATCAGTTAAAACTATTTTTAATCCAGGAAAACTGTATTTATAGGGGAAAATGGGTCAAAATGGGCACTTCCAGTCAATGACACGGATCGAGGTGTGCCTCATGAAATGTTCCTGCCAATTCTTCATCAAGAAAAATATGGTAGGTATGCAGCAATCAGTTGATACTAAGTTTTAATTCAGAAAAAACAGTATTTTAGGGGAAAATGAGGCAAAATGGGCACTTCCAGTCAATGACATATATCAAGGTGCACCGCAAAGTATGTGCCGATTAATTCTACATCAGGTAAAAATTGGTTGGTTAGCCGCAATCAGTTGAAACCATTTTTTTTCATTCAGAAAAATAGTATCTTAGGGGAAAATAAGGCAAAATGGGCACTTTCATTCAATGACACAAATCAAGGTGTGTCCCATAGAATGCACCTGTAAATTCTACATCAAGAAAAAAATGGTTGGTTAGCCGCAATCAGTTGAAACTAATTTTTAATCCAGAAAAACAGTATTTTAGGGGAAAATGAGGCAAAATGGACACTTCCAGTCAAATATACAGATCGAGGTATGCTCCATAGAATGCACCTGTCAATTCTACATCAATAAAAAATTGGTTAGTTAGCCGCAATCAGTTGAAACCATTATTTAATTCAGAAAAACAGTGTTTTTTAGGAGAAAATGGGGCAAAATGGACACTTACACTCAATTCCGGTGAATGAAACTATCACCAATCGATTCCTTGGCATTTTTCCATTCGGAAAAGATGGGCTTCAAAGATCGCAATCAGCCGCAATAATTAGGTGCCTTTTTGGGTCGGTTTTTTCCCACTGTGCTATGGAGGGTGCGCACTACAATCAGTTGTAATATAATGTAATGAAAAAAATATTTTTTTATTCTCTCAAAGGTCTTAAAACAGGTACAGGGACAATTTAAGCAATCTTTAGGTTCAACATAAAATTACTCCGTTCTTTACCCAACTTGAATCTTACAGATTATTTCGTAATTTGCTATCACTGCACTTATGCTGTGGTCAATAACCTAATTTAATTTAATACTGTTACTTAATTTTTTTTATTATTATATTTTATTAAAGACACTTTACCAAATAAGTTGGCATTTGTGCCCAAATGTTACTTAATGAAAACTAGACGAAGTACCAATGCAAGTCTTGTGTGCCGACCGCAACGGACCTAAGACACATTTGCAATTATTACAAAAGGATAAAGGACACTTTAATTCAAAGCATATAGTCTACTTGATCAGCGTTACGTGAGCTTCCAATGAATACAATTACTTTAAAAATTTGAATTACAGATGCGAAATAACTCTAACTTATTGAACACCCTATACACAACATGCCCGGAAGGCAGAGAGGCGCAAATCGCTATATCTTTGCTTCTACTGCTTAGATCACTATGAACATTTGATACAGCATCCTTAAGAACTCATACTGTAAGATAGAAGAATCAAAACAATGGACTACCTGCTTTGCGCGCAGCCACAGTTGATCAGCAGGAGTAAATCAATTTAATTTGGCGAAATGCATCTAAACTTAAATTACTTGAAATACAAAACTTTTCCCGAAAAAATATTTGGTAGGCTAAATAGTGGTCACCATTGTGCACAACCACTATTAAATATTTTTTCGAATAATGTATTCCATTTTGAAGAATTTGCCTTTAGATGGTATTCGTTATACAATATTTTTGCGATTTACTTTTAGCGGTTTTTCGCGCATAGAAGCTAGCGCCACATTGGTCGATGCGGAGAGTAGGAAAACAGCCGATGTAGTTAATTCATTGTTTTGGGGGTGGCTAAAATGTTTGGGATAGGCAACTTTTTTTGTCTCAAAAAAAGTTCAACAAGCTGTTACTTTTCACAGAGCGCATCAAAAATTTTCAAATTTTGACTGTTTCTTCAAATAATATACAAATTATTGTCTTAAAAATACAGTTTTTCGAGAACGGTTCTAGCTTCGGGAAAGATTAACCAATCGAGCACAAATATGTACCAATGATGCACATACAGGGGATGGCCAAAATGTTTGGGATAGGCAACTTTTTTCTCCCACAAAAAAAATCAACATGCAGTAACTTTTCATAGAGTGCATCAAAAATTCTCAAATTTTGACTGTTTGTCAAACTATTATATGTGCACCATTGGTACAAATTTGGGCTCGATTGATCAATTTTTCGCGAAGTTATAACCGTTCGGGTAAAACACTATTATTTAGACAACTCATTTTTGAGCTGTCATATTTCGGAAACCAGTGAACCGAATTGAATGAATTTTTTAACGTTCATCAACAATATATTGATACTCAATACGACGTTATAAAATGTAATATTTTCTCACGTACAACTAAGTTATACCGGCTTGAAATTTTTACCCATATAGAGGAAATTAAGTCAAATTTACAATACCACACAAAAATTACTAAATGTGTTCTTCCTGCAATCTAAATAGGCTCTAATATATCTGATTAGAGATAACTCGAGAACAGAAGTGGAAAATCTTTGGATATCAACACTAAAATTTATTGACATTGATGTAAAAAAATTACATTTTTTCGAGAAAGATCCAAAAAGTGTCAATCCATGATATTTTTTTTCAACGTTTAAAAAGTACCTATGTTTCAATAGTTTGTGAAGCATTTACATATCGTTAGTGTACGTTCAAAATTTCATTGAAATCGGTTCACTGGTTTCCGAGATATGACAGCTTAAAAATGAGTGGTCTGAAAAATAGTGTTTTACCCGAACGGTTCTAACTTTGCGAAAAATTAATCAACCGAGCCCAAATTTGTACCAATGATGCACATATGATAGGTTGACAAACAGTCAAAATTTGAGATTTTTGATGCACTCTATGAATAGTTATAGCATGTTGAACTTTTTTGTGAGAGAAAAAAAAGTTGCATATCCCAAACATTTTGGCCATCCCCTGTATAATTGGTTGACAAATAGTCAAAATTTGAGCATTTTTATGCACGCTTGTTGAACTGTTTTTGTGAGGGAAAAAAAGTTGCCTATCGCACAGGTGCACACAGAACCGACCTTAAAATTGTTTAAAGTGGCTAATATTCACTCGAGAATTATAACCACTTAATTTGCATTATTTTGGAAGTTTACAGCGAAGCTTTCAGACGTTTAGACAAATTAACAGCAAAATTATTGTCAAAATAAAACGCAATCTAAAATTATACACTATTTTCTGCGCAGTTTTCAGGCACAGTTCTTATTAAAATATTAAAATAGTACATGTATACCTCGATTTAGTGGACATTTCAGTTTTTGAAATGTCTATAAAATCGAATTTTACATAAAATCGAAGCAAATTTTTTTATTCAAATTTTAGTACATATAAAATGTACCAAAACTAATAAAAACTGCATGAAAATCGAGTTTGCGATAAAAGGTTCGGAGTTTTTGGCATATATTAGTAATTCTCGCTAAATAACGAATAAACTACTATCCCGCTATGTTGTTACCATTGAAATCTTTTGTCTCCAAAACTATGTATTATGCGTTGCGCGAAAATTTGTACGCGCAAGCGCCCATACATCTCCGCCTGTAAGAAAAATCATTTCGGTGTTTTCGGCGCAGTATTCCTTGGCCAATTCGCGCACTTATTGTAGAAGACACCATAACGATTAAACATACCAGCGGAGGTCTATTAGCGATTTTGCACCTTTTTCGCTCTCTATTTTCTTGCAACGGGTAATATGATTGATTGAAAAGCCAATATTTTGAGCAATGGACATACACAATAGCGCTATTCGCATAAATGTCCCAAAAAATTAAAAAAAAAAAACAGAAATTCATTCAAATTTGACATTTGAAAATGTCTCTGAGGATTTATTTATCCTGGAATTTCTTTACGCATTGCTTTATAAATTCCTCAAGGGATTTCTTCGGAAATTTAAAAATTCGTGACAAGCACTTGATAGAGCATGGTTACTGGTTCGTGATGTATTTACCGAACGATCTTTCTGTATGAGTAGTGCAGGCTTGTGCTACTATCTACTAAGGTGGTTCAAAAAATTGTTTTAACTCCAAACCGCTTATTCGATTCATAACCAGATTTAAAGCCTTCTCCCAAATTTTGAGCTGACTTGGTTGAAAATTGAGAGTGCACAAGCCCTTCAAAGTGTGTACGGGATTTTTTTTGCAATTCTTAGGTGTTAAATAAAATAAAGTGAACCCATAATTTTTAACTCTATTACGACGGCCTCCGAATAAAACTTGACACCTCAAATCATCATGTTACAGAATATTTCAGAAAATCTTCCAGAAGAGTCACAAAGAATTATTTAACGAAATTTGACAAGAATTGCTTCACCAATTCCTACATGGTTTTTCACAAATCATTTTATAAATTGTTTGAGTAATTCACTCAAGGATTACTTTAAAAAAATTCTCTAGTTATTTATTCATAAATTTCTCTAGGCATTCATTCGTTCGGAGAATCTTTTGGAGATTTCTTTATAAAATCTACCGAAATTTTCTTCAGAAATTCTTGTAAAACATCTTTGCTTTTTTTTTGTTTGCGGAAACTTGTCTGAATTTTGGCCAAAAACCCCTTCACGGATTCCTTCAAAAAATCTTCCATGGATTCATTTAGAAAATTTCTTCAGAGATTTTTTTTAAATTCCTTTTATCCTATATATTTCACAATTCCTTTTATTCTATATCTTTCAAAGCATCTTCCATGAGTTACTTGTAAAATTCCTCCATTTAAAAAAAAACATGAATTTGAATAGAAATTCCTCTATGGATTCTTACAAAAATGCGTTCAGAGATTCCTTCAGAAATATCATGTTCAGAAATTTCTCCCGAGATCCCTTTAATAAAACTTTTAGCGATGCCTTTACAAACTATTTTTTAGAAAATGTTTCAAGAGTTCCTTCAAAAATTTGAACTGGAATTACTATGGAAATTCTTCCAAGGATTTCACCAAAAATTCCACAGCAACTTCCAATTTCTACAGAAATTCTACTAATACTAGTGATTTCTCTAGAGGTTTTTTTTTTCAGAATGAGTTGTGTATGTTTTTTTTGTAGGAATTTCTTCAGGGATTTCTTCAGAACATCCTTCAGAGATTTTCCTTTTTTTCGAGACTCTTTTAGATTTTTTTCCGAAAAACCATTCGGAAATTCCTTTAAGCATTCTCTCAAACGATTCCCCAAGTATTTATTTCAAAACATTCTCCAAGGTTTGCTTTAGAAATTGTTCCAGGGCTTTTTTAATCTGAATGTTTATCAGAAAAAAATCTGGGATTTCTCTAGAAATTCTTCCAGGGACTCTTTGAAAAATGTGAGATCCATTCGAAATATTTTTGCAGGGATTCCTGTAGAATCTACTCTGCGGGTTCCTTCAGAAAATCTCCCATGACTTTTGTTACAAATTCGACTAATAAATTTCTCCAGATTTTCCTCCAGAGATTTCTTTACAAATGTCTCCAGTACTTTGAAAAAACTTCCACAGATATTTCGATAATTCTTTCACACACTTAAAACAGAATGCCGAGATCGGCTGTGCGAATCTCGGTTAAAGTTCATTTGCTGAAATCTCAGCTAAACGCTTGACGTATAATGTTTGATTCTAGCGGTATCCATGGGTGCTGCTATGAATAAACTTGACTTTTTCCTGATGTCTCAGTTAAATTGAGATAGCCGAGCGCTCGGCTGTGCGAATCTCGACAAAATAATGAAAAATAGCCGAGCTCGACTGAGTGTGCAATGTGCATGGACCCTTGCTGAAATCCATCCTAGGATACGTTTAAAAAATCTTTCACGAGTTCCTGAAAAAATCTTTGGAAACTGCTCATAGATTTACTTCTGCAGAGATTCCTGCAGAAATTGACACAGAGATTTCATCTGAAATTCCGCCTCTATATATTTTATAAAAAAATCCTCCAGGATTTCCTTCAAGCGTACCTCTAAGAATTCATCTATGGGTTTCTCAAGGAATTCAATATAAAAATGAAGATTTTTATTTGGGGATTTCTCCAGGATTTTTTTTAAATATCTCAAGAGGTTTTGTTAGGTATTCCACCAGGAGTTTCCAAATATTCTTTCCGAAACTTCTTTAGAAAATCCATATATGAATACTAGACATATTTTTCAGAGAAATTATTTTAAGAATTTATTTATAGCTAACTGTCCATGTAAACGACGTTTTGTTTGCCTACTATGTTTCTTGACATTCAGTTCTGGAAGAAAATGGCCCACAAAGTGGAATTTTAAATTTTCTCGGTTCAGTTGCTTTTCCGGTTGATTTATGCAATTATTTGTGTGTTATAACAGTGAAAGAATTATGCTGATCTGTTGACCCGTTCCCGAGCCTATTCGTGACATACAACCACCATTTCATTTTTATTTATATAGATTTCTTTAGATTTTTTTAATTCCTTCTGAAATTTCTTCAGCAATACTTTCGGAAATAGCTTCAATATTACAAGAATTACTTCAGGACTTTCGGCAGGGATTTCTTCAAAAGTTGTTCCGTGGATTTTTTTAGAAGCTGTTTAAGCAGTTCCTTCAAGAATTGCTCAAGCGGTTTCTAAGATTCCTCCAGGAATTCATACATGATAATGTACACGTGAAGGGACGCAGGAATCGGGAAACCTTGACTAACTAGCTCTGATTCTAACATGACAGCACTGGAAATAAGTTATCACACATCTTGTCAGTAATCAGCTGAAGATTACAATGCCCTTTGACGCTACAAATTTTGGAAGTCAATCAGCAGGCGTCTACCAAAAATATCAGGAATATAATACGATTCTCGGTGAGAAAGTCATAAGAAATGTTGAAAAAAGTTTGTTAGAAAATTTAGAGCGAAAGTCTGGCGAATGAGCAGTTTGCAGGCATCCGCAAAAAATGTTGTCATTGCTAAGGGATCTGTAAAAAATATCGCCAAAAAATTACCCCATATACACTGGTCATCGATATCATCGACAAAGCCAGGGATATTTATTTAAAAAAAATAATAAAGTCAGAAAGGGAAGCATGAGATTACGGTAAATATATAGAACTAAATAAGTATGCCATGAGGTATGCTTTGGCGCAAATATGCTCCATACAATAATTAATTGATATGAAGTGCTCCGCGTGTCAAAAGGCTGAAAACCCCTGCATTATAAGCCATCATGATACAAACTGCAAGTTTTAAACTGATAGTATATTAAAAAAATCCATTAAAAAAATGTACATAAAATCGAGGTAAAATGTACATAAAATCGAAGTACATAAAATCGAGGGATATAATCGAGGGTCCACTAAATCGAGGTATGCCTGTAATAACTTTTTGGTGAAAAAATATTATAATTTATTAATAATGGTATGAACTCGACTGAAGAAGCTCATCAATTCCCCATGACATCATTATATCACCAACACTAGAGTAGAAATACTATTGGAAAACCTACAAGGAGAGCTTGTACTTCTCTTATAGCGGACAGTCATAAGCATAAAGCTCGCACAATAAATACAGAGCTCTGACAGAAGGTACGAGCCAGTGCATCAAAACTGCCAGTGAATTAACGCGATTTTGTTCGTAAAAATCACACAAAAATCGCATAGTTTTTGTTTTAGTAATTGTGATAGTGGTAATTCAACGTATTCTCAACGGAGTATAAATAAACTAATTGTAAGTATAAATAACAGCGGCGTGCTCGTTAGTACATGCCTTAAAATAGATCAATCAGATTCCGGGAAATCATCATTAAAATTTGAATGCTATTAAACACATACTGAGTTTTGGAAATCGATCGTTGGCGAATAAAACTTATGTTGACTTTCATTTTGCCAAACAAAATTTATGGGATATCATTTCTGCAGAATACAGGATATAAAAATGCATTATGCAACTATTATGCACCATATAGCTTATTACAAGTAGGCCACGAGCTTCTAATGTTTACAAATTTGAAAATGTTTACAAAAATATAACATGTGTGAAATTTCAAAAAGTATGTGCTTGAAATTTTTTTTAACTATTTCGATTCACTTTTAGGACACAATATGTCGCAAATCGATATTGACAAACCGTTATGGGACCTGAAGACATTTACCGGGCGGTTTATGCATTTTCTCTGGGTGACGGATCCCAGAACATGCTTTACTCCCGAAGAAGAGTTGCATAAAGCCAAGGAATTAGTTTTGAAAGTCCGGTAAGCATATATACAATTTAGAAACTGAAAGCAGAGCAACTTGAAACGCAGCGAAAACTATTTTCCAGAAAGGATCAACTCGCACCACCAAATGTGTCGATGGAAGAAATTCATCGTGCTAAAAAGCTCTATGAAAGTGCATTCCATCCTGACAGCGGCGAGTTGCAGAACATTTTCGGGCGCATGAGTTTCCAAATGCCCGGTGGAATGGCCATAACTGGCGCCATGTTGCAGTTCTACAGGTAACGATAGTTGTAAACGTCGATTCAAAAACCTGGCATTAACCGTAGTTTATTATTTATCTCTTCAGAACTAATACAGCCGTTATCTTCTGGCAATGGGTCAATCAATCTTTCAATGCATTAGTAAACTACACTAACCGAAACGCAAATTCGTCCTTAACAACTACACAACTGGTAGTATCTTATGTTTCAGCAACGAGCTCGGCTCTGGTCGCAGCCGTTGGGTATAAAGGTTACCTAACGAGAACGGCTAGCCCGTTCTTCCAGCGTTACGTTCCATTCGTAGCCGTGGCCGTGGCAAATTGCATCAATATTCCACTCATGCGGCAGAACGAACTTATTTACGGAATTGACATACAGGATGAGAACGGTAACAACGTGGGAAAGAGCAGAGTGGCGGCAGCTAAGGGAATAAGTCAGGTAAGTAATGTTTATGCCTTGTGTGAAATGTTTTCGAATACAGTTCAAAGTACAAAAGATTTCATGATAACGCTCGACTGCTATTCAAATAATAATGAATAGGAAGTTATGTGATGCATCGATGGTTGATAGATCCAGTCTAGCTACAATAGGCGCAACCCTCTGAATTGCTGTACGGAAATTGTAGGTATCTCTTAATGTTTGCCCTAATGGCTATAAATCCACAAATATGTAGTCAGAAAGGGTTTTATACACAATATAAGCCAATTTTTTTTTGCGAAATAACTTAAGACTGGTTAAGAATCATTCGTTTTATGTTGAGATAACATAGTAGATTGATGTACATGTATAAAGCATCAGGCTGCAGGCTCGGATCCAACCTAGCGGGCTGCTACCACGACAACGGCATATCAGGGAGCCTCCTGCTAGAAGGATGAAATTCCGAACCCTGAGACCACCTTTTGCTTGCGACTGACCTAGCCAATCCTCGAATTCACCTTCTCTGTAGTTCCAGGACAATATGGGCAATAGCCGAGGAAACGGTGCTCCAGCCGAGACAATCTCTGCACAATAGGCTGCGGCTAATTTTTTAAAAGTTGTTGAAACCTGGAATTCGTAAGCTATTAAGATAGCATCTACGGTCAAATTTTTCATTCAGAAGCCGAACTGGTGTCAGTCAACAGTCTGTTGAGGATGATCTTCTCGAGCACCTTCCCCGCCGTATCGAACAAGTATATTCTGTGTATCTTGTGTGATATTAATCACCGGGTGCTTGCCCCGTCTTTAATAATCTAGGATAAAGCTTTGCCGCTTCAAAACACTCATCCAGACATTTCTTCATAGCAGATCGTTACATCCCGGGAGCCTTAGCAATGGCTAATTTTAAAGCCAGGTTCAGAATTTTATCTGGGCCTGGGGCTTAACCTACGCTAAAGGATTTCGAAATCTCCACAAGTCCCGCCCGCTCCAGTTCCAGTGGTCCTACGGATGGGGGCTAACGACTCGGAGCGGGAAGAGCCGCTCGGTTCCAGCATCTCTCGCTGGAGAGTGCTCGATGAGAACCATGACAATTCGTGTCTTAGCCATCAAAACCTTATCTATGTCATTCCACAGGTTCCGGTTGACACTCAGACATAGGCCCTCATAGCAGGCCTTTATGCTTGCCCTAATATTGGTCTTGAGCGCAACTTTGGCGGTCGCAAACGCAACTCGTCTTTCATTCCGCTTCTTGCCAGTACGTGCTTGTTGCATCCGTCGGCTTGACCATAGACAGGCGTGCCACAGGCTCGCAATAGCTTGAGTTCAACAGTATGCCGATGATCTCCCATTCCTAGAATGGACATTCCTAGGCATAGTGGCATTGCATACACCGCTACCACCGCTACTACCCGCTAATCGCTTAGATGTCTTCCATCTGGAAATTTGACCAAGTCGCCCTTCTTTCGCTCGCTGACGCTGGCTGTTGTTGTTGTAGTTAGCTGAAACTGCAGCAAACCGCCAGGTGATTACTTTGAGTGTCGGCATCGTCTAACCTCCAGTTCGAACTACTTTTTAATCCAGGACTACAGAACGTGTCATCGATGATCGGCAACGTTCCAGTCAGGGTACGCAGAAACGGACCACACTAAATAACAAATGCTTTGTCCTAAGCGTTCAAGTAACATTTTGATGACCAATTAGTCTTGTAGAGGTTTTGAAAGCTGTCACAAAACCTTTGTTCGGCAACGCACACAAGAACTATAAGGCAAAGCACTGGACTGTTTTTGGCACGGCAGATAGAGAACTGGGGTTTAGGATTGGAAGGAAATAATCGCTTTATCACTTGTTCACAACACTACTTTATTCTCTACTGCTACTATTTACATTTGGATTAGTTTCACTTCGCGTTGTTAAAGCCATGCGAACGCTTGTAACATAATCACTTTGGAATTCTCTCGTTGCTGCGAACGGGTCGCATTATATACCAAAAAAAATAATGTTCCAGTATCACGTGGAAAGTTCTACGCGCGAGTAGAACCCACGCGACAGGTGTGGAACAAATCAACATCAGCACGCTACCTGCAGGGTGACGACGACGAGAGTCGATGATGATGATGACAGCTACGGCGGTGACGTTTGCTGCTCCTCTCACTGCACTCACTCTCTCGCTGCTGGTCGCTGCTGTCCCGTCGGTTCGGGTGAATGCGCGTGCTTCGTAACGATCATCGATGACGGTTCCGATGCGATGGTTGGTGTTGGTTGCGCATCTCAGCATGCTGCTGCCCACGTTGGGAGCGCATCTTCGCGAACAACCTTATACCTTTCATTTTAGTTTTATGATGGTTCTAAGAACTCCAGTCGCAAAATTATACTTGGACGGTGTACCTATGTTGACAACAAAGGCGCTCCGCAACAAACGCATACAGTGCCGGATTTAGGCCTCGGGGGGCCCGGGGCAAACACTAAAAAGTGGGCCCCCAGAAACAAAATTTCGAAAAAATGAACCATACAATTAAGTTTTTTTTCTTATGCGAGGTATGCACTTCAAACGGAATCGCTCAAGTAATTTTCGTTCAGTGCATTATTTTTCCGTGACCGGAATGGTCAAGAAATTTAACACAGAAAGCCCCATTTGATTTGACTATTCGTTTCTGCTCCGTACTAGGATTCGGAATAAAGCGACGCTTTCTCATTTAATGAGCGATTGCTTGCCTAAATTTTCCACGCATCGAGATAGGCCAAGAAATTTTTGTTTTAGGCCTAATATTGAAAACTTTTAATTTCTGAACTTCTCCAAAATTCCGACAATTAGAAGATTATTCGAACATTTTATAGGATTTTGGCTCAAATATCAAAATGCTAGCGTAAATGACATCTTGTTCAGATAGTACATATATTCTAAATTTTGTCCGAATTGATAACATTTATGCAAGTTTAAGAACTTAGCGTTCAGTTAAAAATCTACTAAAACATGGAGCAACTTTTTTTGAGATTGCACGAGATCACCGAGTATTTCAAGATTCAGATTATACAAATATTAGTCTCTTGGGAGCAACTGTAGCAATAAATCTTAATATCTTCAGTAAAACCCAACATAAAGATATGGAAAGCTACTGTTTCGAGGACACTCGGTTTTCAAAACTAGCTTTAACTCCTAAACATCTCCAGAATTCATCATCTTCTTTTTCCCATGAATTGAACGCGTCACCCTTAGTATGGTCATGCTGAATATCCACGCGTTAGCAGCTGTGGCTGTAGGGGCCCTGTTTAAAATATTAACGCCCATTGACGTGAATTTCATATGATTTCGTTGAAAAAAAATTGTGTTTCGGATTCTTGGGAGGCCCCCTTCATCGGGGGGCCCGGGGCACTTGCCTCCTTTGCCCCCCCCCCTTAAATCCGGACCTGAACGCATACACTGAAATAAATTTTGTTGTTGTTTTCACCGAATCCATGGTAAAATTAAAAACTGTACCAACAATTTTCAACCGAATGCAAAATTCTGTTAATTGTACTGAAACATTGTCAATATTACCATGCGTGAAGTACCATTGACTAAAAACATTCTTAATGTTACTATTTTGACATTGTATTTTTGACCATGTTTATCTAAGACGCGCAACATTCAAGTCTACATGGTCGAAATTACAATGCCCAAATAGTAGAACCAAGAATGTTTTAGTCAACAGTAATACACGCATGGTAATATTGACAATGTTTCAGTACAATTAACAGAATTTTGCATTCGGTTGAAAATTGCTGGTACAGTTCTTAATTCTACCATGGATTCGGTGGAAACGACAACAAAATTTATTTCAGTGTATCATGCGACGATGGCAATAAAAAAACATCAATTACCGTGCGTGTGGTGATATTCCGGGTGTTCGCGAACATACGCTCGCAACGACGTCAGCAGCAAGCTGGGATACGCAACCAAAACCAATCATCGCATCGAAACCGTCATCGACTATTATCACAATGCCCGCGCACTCACCCGAGCCAACGGAACACCAGCAGCAGCGAGAGAGTGAGTGCGGTGAGATCCAACCGTGAGTGCATCAGCGAATGCCGCCGCCGTAGCTACCGTCATCATCATCATCATCGACTCTCGTCGCCCTGCAGCCAGCGTGGTGATGATGGGTCGTTCCACACGCGTCGCGTGGTTTCTACTAGAAATCCTCTACATAGAGATGAGCGGAAGTTACATACATCGATTCGGCAACGCTGTTTGTTTTGTTTACAACAGCTGCCAACACTTGCTACAAAGCTAGATGTTCAAACTTTGTGCGTGACTTCGTTGTGGTTCAAGTTGTTTTGTTTACATTTTCTAATTATGGTAGAATTTTTTTTCAAAATTTTGTTGATGTAGCGGAGCAATCGAAGAAATCTGAAATTTATTGCAAAAGTGTTATACTAATCATATCGGCAGAAGTGAAGCAAGAAGCAGCAATGAAAATTTTTTCGACAAGTGCAGCAAGAAAATTGTCGTCATAAGCATGAGCTTTTTAAGGCAGAAATAATAATTTTTTATCTTTTTACTAAACATACATATGCCGCCAATATCTCGATATTAAAAATAAATAATTTTAATTTATTAAGTTCCGATTGCAATACCGTTCAAACGACGCCTTCCTACGAACGATAAGCATGTTCATTTGGCTCACACTTTGACAGTTCTCTCTGCACGATTGGCTCACAATGGCCGCCTCCGCAGATCTCTATAATGTAGGATTACTAGTTTCTACGCGCGCGTAGAAATTTCCACGTATTTCCAAAAAAATAAAATTTTGATATATAAACGCGACCCGTTCGCAGTAGCAAATTTGAAATGTAGTGAACAGTAGCAAGTAGAGAAAATAAAGTAGTGAAGTTAAGGTGAAAAAAGTGAATTTTCTCTCGCGGTCCGAAATCCCCCGTTTTCTCTTCTTCCGTGCCAACAGTCCAGTGTTTCATGCCTAAACTTTCCTGTGTTCATTCATAAGCATTTGGATGAAATAAGACTCTTGCATACCTCAAAGTCGAGTTTTCGTTGTAAACTAATACGAAAATCATTATGTGAACACTGCGAGACAAATATTCCTACCGTTTTTGTTGCGAACAAACTCGAGGGTGATCTTTGTCATTATATGCTAACGAAAAAACAAAGCGTTGTTACCGCACCTTCTTTCTTTGAACACATTATCACGCCCAGATCTGTAAACGAAAACATTTTGTACTTTTTCTACGCAAAATTCAGCATATTTGTGGTTCCATGTCCAACATTGAAATCAATACATCACAACAAACCATAGTTACAGCATCTCAAAGTTGGCCATTTTGTATGAAAATCGGCGTTTGTCCGATCAAGAACGCATCACAGTGTACGATCTGTAATATGAAGTCATGTACAAAAATCCTGAGTTTTGGAGAGGAAAATGCTCAGAAGAACAATTGCCAGTGACAGCATATCAATGTCGCCATTGTCCACAACGGTTATTCTAAATCTATTGTTCTTTTACAGGTGATATTTTCACGCATTGCTATGTGCGCTCCAGGTATGCTAATTCTGCCAGTCATTATGGAAAAGTTGGAAACGTACAAGTCCTTCAAGAGACTTTCATTCCTACACGCGCCGTTCCAAGTGATGGTGGTTGGATGCTTGTAAGTAGCGATAATACAAAATGAATGTTCGCAACATGTTTTATTGTTTACTCTTCATTTCAGCCTAACTGTGATGGTGCCAACGGCATGTGCACTATTCCCACAAACTGCATCTCTGAACACCAACGTCATGCGAATAATGGAGCCGGAGTTCTACGAACAAATGAAGAAAAGCGGCAACGTTCCGGAAAAGGTATACTTCAACAAGGGATTGTAATCGACGCGATACCCAAAGATATTTGTAGTATTTATGTACTAGCACATATGGGGTGCAAAATTAAGAAATACATGCTTAACAATTTAATGATGCTAAACCTGTGTTTGATAAAAGTTGCGAGAAAAGCCTATAACTTAGTTTCATGCCAATGTAAACGTTAAGGTACACCGGGGCAGGTTGAAACGGGTGGGGCAAGTTGAAACAGCAGCGGGTTAACATAAAGTTATCCAATTATGGTAACAGCTTGAATGCCATAACACATAGTTTTTGATTCAAACAATCTTTTGGCGAAAGAAAAAAATCCAAATTGTATTGAAATCTATTTCAAAACTTCGTGTTTCATCTTGCCCCACCCGTTTCAACTTGCCCCGTTGTACCTTAATTTTGTCGGCAATTTTCCACTAGGTTCGCTCACCGTTCTACCACATTACGTTCTAACAGTCCGAAAACTGTTCTATTTTGGACACATTTCTGCTGTGTATTTTGGGCCCTTTTCTGCTTACTTACCTTTAGCGGTCAGACTAAGGCCTGAGTGCTGAGACCTCTGCTATATATAGGAGTCGTCTCCATTCTGCTCGGTCCATGGCTGCATGTCTCAAGTTCCGAACTCTGCGAAACACTTTAGTCAGGTTGTTATCAGAAATCTTGAAAACGTGACCCGCCCGCCGTAGCCTCCCGATTTTCGAGGTGTGGACGATGGTTGGTTCTGTCAGCAGCTGATGCAGTTCGTGGTTCATTCGCCTTCTCCAAGTCCCGTCTTCCAACTGAACAACGCCGTAGATGGTATGCAGTACGCAACACCTTCTATTTGAAAACTCCAAGGGCACGTCCATGCTTCGTGCCTATAGAGGACTAGGCTGCCGTAATTCTGCAAACTGACGTAAGCGCCATTCAAAATGTCGATATTTTCTGGTATATTATATATAATATCTGGTGTAAAAATAACTCTGCGGTATGCTTGCTGTATTAGAATGCAAGATCTAGTCGTAATCTATCATCTATGGAAAGAAACTTAGAGGATGAGCAAGAGTTTTATGCGTAATAACCAAAAAATGGGCCAAAACTATCAATGTCGCTTACGTCACTTTGCAGAATTACGGCAGAAGGGGTCTAATCAACGTATTGTAGATAGTTGATTTCGTGTGACGGCGACCTTTGTTCGATCGTAGAGTTCTGCGGAGTCCAATGTAAGCTCGATTTCCTGCCAAAATGCTCCTCTGAATTTCTCTGCTGGCGGCGTTGTCGGCGGTCACCAGTGAGCCGGAGTGGATACGAGGGAAAAAAAATTCTTCACTCAGAGCGGGAATCGAACCTTCACCCCATGGCATGGTACGGTTATACGCTTGGCCACGAGGCTCCACATCATCGATGACAAGCTGAACTTCGGTAGTCACGAGGAATACGCATGCAAAAGGCCAAGTATGACGACCATGGCGTTGCCACAGATGATGTCGAACAGCTCGGCAATTCTTTTTTTACACCACCAAACCTAACCTCAAAATGATTCACCATTCTCAGGTCACACACATGCACGAAGAAGACAAAAAATATCTATTACTTTACCGACCTTGTTGTCGTCTTTTTCATGCTTGTGTTACACTTGTCAACATGACCTGAGAATGGTCAGTCATTTTGAGATTAGGTTCGTTGGTGTAATAAACAATAGGCTCTTACAAGCGTAGATTGCTTGCGACAGGTTCGATGTCCAAAAGATTAATGATAAACAAGCTATGGAATTTCGGATCAGTAACCACTTTATAAAATCAATTATGCAAATCAAGTTGAGTTTTTGTTTTTTGACAAACATCATTGATAGCCAATTGACTGACTCAGTTTACATAATAGACCCTAGAAAACATAAATATTGATGATCTTATTAGCTGTTGTATTAATATTGTATATCCAATCCCAACAAACATTCTTGTAAAACAGATGAATAGATCACGCCACAGAAAATTGCTGCTTACTGATCTGTTCATTCAGCCAGGGATGGCATTCCTCACTGAAAATGTGCACAGTGCAGATCATTTTCATATTAAAACCGCGCACACTTGCACTCGCACTGAGGAACATGCCATCCCTCCATTCAGCTACATACTTCTGTTTCTAGGGATTATGCTAACACGTTACTACTCTCCAAAAAATACGATTATATCAAGAACGATATAACAACACGTTACTACTCTTTGTATCCTTTGCAATTCGAATCGCGAATCTTAGGGTTTGCCGAAGTTCCAAGCATTGCATCCTATTTTGGACATGTTTGCATAAAACTCCTTATGTTATAGACCTTTGCAGTACTTTTGAGCGCACTGGTTAAAAGTAACTGGTAAAGATCCATTAGGACATCAATTTCATTGACTTCTGTGTACTCTAGGATGCAATGTAGATTCAACAAAAGTTCACGCGATTATCAAATTACAATTAATTTGCAGAAAGAAAGAAATTAAGCTAAGATATCAATTCTACTAAAAAAAAAGTGTATTGTAGAGAAGATATCTGTATTCCTTTCTTTCTGATGTGTCGCCTTTCTCGAGTAGGATACAACTCGATAAAAGCAGACTTATTTAGCCAATTTTTCGCACTTCTTAAAATTTGCGACAACATCTGGGAAAAACTGGAAAAATTGAAAAATTGGTTTGGGTTTTTGTAGCGATAAAGATAAAAATGTTCACCATTGATACATTTTTCTTCTTTATCGATTGAGCGCAAACAACACGTTACTACTCCTATGTATAAAAATTCTACATCTTAAAATCGAGATTTGAAATTGTTGGCGTCTAACGTTTGTGTTCGAGTCCGTAGGGATTGCGTTTTTTGGTTATCATCCTTGATTTGACCCATGGCACCGAATTCATTCTTCAGATTTGGCAACCTCAAATTGGACGTTTTCTGGCCTAGTTTATCTTCCGTCGCCTCGGCAACATCGATGATCTTAACATTCTTGCGATACTTGTAGTACCAGAATTCGAACACCAACGTAATGCAAGCCATTCCAATGCCGACGAAGATCACAATGAAGACACCGCCAATGTTCTGGATCGAAATACCATCGGACTGATCGTCCGGTTTTTCACACTTGCTTTGAATGTCATCATTCTTCCACCATTGTTCCTTTAGTTTTTCAAGCTGTCGCTTGTTGAGCAACATGAGGATTCTATAACAGAAAAGCATAGTTAGCTATTGTTCTTCTTCGAATATCCGTGATCCCGGCTTACGCATTGTTGAACTGATCTTTTAACGGGGATCCTTGTTGAACGGCAATGGCGTACGGTTTGCGGGAGAACTCTTCCCCCACCATCTGCAGATCGCAGTTTGTGAGCACTTTGTATCGTATATCGGTTGCATCGCCAAGAAACGCGAATCCAGACGCCGACGTTGAGTTTCTTATACGTTCGACAGCTTCATCCAGACTGTTTGGCAGACCTGCTTCTTGCATTGCTTGCCACATTTTCGTATACTTATCACTGACGGGATAGTCCCAAACCGCCAGCTTCGAGCGTTCCACGGGTGTCAGTGAGTCATTAAGGGACATCTCTTTCCAAATTCTGAAAAGTTTGATTACTTTTAGATGGGTTTTTATCATCTTCTCTAAGAGCACATGATAGATATCAGCAAAGAATACCACACTCTGGCATTCTATTAGCTACGATCTGGAATTTCCTCTTTTCGCCTCCGCAGTGGAAGATGCCAGGAAAAAAGCATGAAAAGCACTAGCGTGCGCAGCTTTTATCTTTTTGATAAAGAGGCAAGTTCATTCTCTTCTATCGTTCTCTTTTTCGTATTTGTTTAGAAAAATGAGTAAGAAAAAAAGGAAAAGCTAGCGTGCAAGCTGACGAAATGTCAAACAACCATCGCACCAACCCCGTTGGGAGCTGTTGTGGTTACTGAACATTATGATCTATTGCGGCACGGGTGGTAATGCTGCAGCACGAAACCCGACAGAATGTACAGCGATACAGACAGAAGCGGAAGTAGCAGACCCGCGACATTCGGAAGAAACATACGCCGCCTGATTGAAAAAAGCGGAGTGCGAGATAACGAAATTATGTCCTTCTCAAAATACAAGTAAGTTCTTCCAGACGCTCAACGCAAAGGTGACAGAAAGGCGGAAGCAACACTTCGACGAGCACCTGAATGTGTGCATGGTTGAAGACGTATGGCGTAGAAATGGCGTTGAATAAAGATATGACGAAGCTACGTCGCGTCGCCTCAAATTTTCAAAGCACAAATCTGAAGAAGCAAATGACGGCTTGCACCGGAAAGTTAATCGATTGGTCATCACGAGCGGGAAGCCAATCGATTGACCTTTCAGCGCAAACCGGCCTCTGGTTCTGGTGTGTTTTCATCATATCTTCACCTTAACGCAGGCTATCTATTTAAAGATGTTGCATCACATAAATCAATGAACCGTTAGCTAAACCCTGCCGAAACTTACTCATAAAAACGGGCTTCAATATCCGCCATCCGCTGGAAATAAGTCATGGCCGAGGATCCGTTTAGTGGTGCGTACAATATTTTGTACTGCTTCGAGAGATCGTCCAACGATTCCACGGGAGTGTCCAATCGCGATACGGTCAGGAAAGCAGCCAAATTAGCAGTGTACGATGCAATGATGATGAATCTTTAAATATTTTACAATGAAGTTTATGGCAAAATTGCGAAGTTTATTAGAATAGTTACCCAAACAACCACCACGTAGCTGCTACAAGCCGTCCGGACAAATTTTTCGGAGCTTCACCACCTCCTTGCGGCGTCAACGACGTCATACAAAACCACAAACATTCCTTGATGTTGAATTCTCGCTTTTCGTCATCGTTTTTGTACTTTTCACGATTGTTCTGGTAACTGTAAGGACTGTACCGATCGAAGATCCACATAAGGAAACTGGTGAAAAAATACGCAGCAAGAATGCAAAGCCACACGTTCGTCTCCAGCACGGTCAAAAATTTGAACAGCGAGCTCGGCGTACTTGGCAGCAACATCATAATGGAAATTCCAACCAAATCGTAGTACGGAACGGTGAAATCAATGACAGTTTCCCGCTCGGCCATCACAGACATCGATCCCAAACCGATGTCGGCCTGTTTGTCGATGAGTTTACGCACGATACCGTTCCATTCGCCTTTTTCGTTCATGTTACCAAACTTGCCGTCCTCGACTTCCTTGATTTCGTAATCGAATTTGACTATTTTTGCGATTTCATCCAACAAGTCGATACAGTACCCTTTGAAACCTTTGGGAGCCGTAGGATCTCGGATTATGAATGGTTCTTGCTAGAAAACGGAATAAAGTTTGTAAAAAGCTCGCGTACTGGAAGGCAATTGTTTTGTCAAAAAAAAGTTTGTTGACGATTTTGCGTTTTGGAACTTATTTGTTTCAAATCAGTTGTTATTTTAACTAGGTATCTTTATGGTATCTTTAAAATTATTTCCCTTACCACAACAGTATACACACGATATACAATGTCCGCCGTCAAATTCTTCATGTCGTCCTCACTAGTCACATATAACAGGTTGTCCAAACTGGCCTCCCATTTGCCTAGGTTCTTTGTGCTAACGGAAGCTCCACCCCGAATAGTGACAGCACTGATGTCCATATCAAACTTCATGAAGCTGTGCCCATTGAATGGTGTTTTACCTTTCGGAAACTCAAACGGCCCATAGGTCGTCGGCTCGGTGACCTCTATAAAGGCCGATTTCAAATCTATAGTATGATTTGGCGAATTGGTTCCGTCGTACTCGTCGCACGTAAGATATTTCATATTCGGAGGCCAAGCGCCAACTTGCAGGATGTTCCTACGAAACAATAAATCTCAAATCGTTTGGTCACAGATTTTCGAAGATTTGTTGTTAAAAATATTATTAAATTTTTAAAGGGAATTTAAGAGTTTACATACTTGATGGCAAGAAAAGTACGAAGCGCCAAATCGAAGTAAAATACAGTAGTAATTTGCGGTTCCTG
This sequence comes from Aedes albopictus, assembly GCF_035046485.1. Taxonomy (NCBI): domain Eukaryota; kingdom Metazoa; phylum Arthropoda; class Insecta; order Diptera; family Culicidae; genus Aedes; species Aedes albopictus. The sequence goes on from NC_085138.1 coordinate 219,562,287, forward strand.
TTTCATGTTATAGGTCGTCCTGATAACTCCCAGTCGATCTTTGCTTTTACTGTCCGAGACAGGCCTAAGTAACATGATCGTTGCGTTATCAATATTGCTGGACAACTCTCCTTGGTACTGGGTTATGGCATGCCACGCAAAGTTCCTTTCGAAAAATTCCCTTTTGGCAGATTCTTAAAATTAAACATTTCGTCATTTCCATTCTTATTTCAGAATTTTTTTTATTATCTTACCGAGAACTTTTTTAATCGAAGCGAATGATCCCAATATGAAAAAGTTGTTGATGTCCAAATTACGAAGCTTCTCGATCTGCTCCGCTCTGTCCCGATCGTTTCCAATCGCTGTGATCACATGCCGAGTAGGAAAATTCTGAAGCAACGCCTTGTACTTGTGATCCATAACGAAAGACTCGTCGTATAGTATGGCAGCATTCGTGATATTCATGTAGGTGACGATGGCTCGAATAACTTCCGGAATGATATCCGTCGGAGGCATAACCTATACGGACAACACATTTGAACACTTGCAATTAGTAGAAAACTGAGTGTACAACAAACCTGCAACAAATAGTTGCTCTTCACGGTGGACAGTGATCGCCATTGTCTCAAGTCCCCTTCCTGACCAGTGGATGCAGAAACCGTGGGAATTCCCAGGGCAGCACTAATGGATTTCACCGTTTCCGAAGATACACCCGTCAGAGTTGTATCGAATATGACATGGGGCGGTCGGTTGGAGCTAAGCGCTTCGGAATACTTCGAGCACACTACATCAACAAATAGATGTGAAACCAAACATCATAGAAATACTTGTTCAGGCATTAATACTTACACGATTCCAATAGACCTTTACTGTCAGTGCGATTTCCTTCGACCGATAGAAGCTCAACGGACAGTCCGAGACTTGGGTTCTTTCTTATGTAGTTCAATGCGACATCAACTGCCACTTGGGCCAAATCATTACCAACTTCATTTACAAATACTGGAATTCATATAAAAGTAAATATTTAGTAAAAACGTGCTGAAATTAATCGGAGCATCCCCTAATAAGGTAATATCAATTTCCCTATTTGACAGCTTTTATACGTAACGAATTCTCCTGGAATGCTTCGTCATTTAAGGAAGTTTCTTTAACGCAATTAACTGCTGACTATGCATGGTAGACCGGTAAATTCTTCTCGGATATAACCAACCTCCGCACATACCGCAGTGCGAATATAGATTCGGATCACTACTTAGTCGCTGTATGCATGCGCTCAAAACTCTCGACAGTTATCACCACGCGTCGAAGTCGAACGCCGCGGCTCAACATCGAGCAACTTCGTAACGTAGAAGTGGCTCAAGACTACGCGCAGCAGTTAGAAGTGGCCCTACCAACGGAAGAGCAGCTTGGCGCAGCTACACTTGAAGATGGCTGGAGGGACATCCGATCCGCCATAGGTAGTACCTCGGCTACAGCACTAGGCTTCGCGACTTCGAATCACAGAAACGACTGGTACGACGGCGAATGTGAACAGTTGAAATACGAGAAGAATGCAGCATGGGCGAGGATGCTGCAACACCGTACGAGAGCGAATGAGGCACGTTACAAACAGGCGCGGAACAGGCAGAACTCAGTCTTCCGGATGAAGAAGCGCCAGCAGGAAGAACGAGATCGCGAAGCGATGGAAGAGCTGTACCGCGCTAAGGACACACGAAAGTTCTACGAGAAGCTGAACCGCTCGCGCAGAGGCTTTGTGCCACAAGCCGACATGTGCCGAGATAATCACGGGAATATTCTCACGAGCGAGCGTGAGGTGGTCGACAGGTGGCGGCAGCATTACGATGAGCACCTCAATGGCGACGTTGCAAGTACCGAAGGTGGCGTGGTAACAGATCTAGGAGTATGTGCACAGGACGAAAGACTTCCGGCCCCTGACCTTCAAGAGATTGAGGAGGAGGTTGGCCGGTTGAAAAACAACAAAGCCGCTGGAGCAGATCAACTACCAAGCGAGCTTCTAAAATACGGTGGAGAAGCACTGGTGAGAGCACTACACTGGGTCATTACCAAGATTTGGGAGGAGGAAGTATTACCGGAGGAATGGATGGAAGGTATCGTGTGTCCCATCTACAAAAAGGGCGACAAGTTGGATTGCGGGAACTACCGCGCGATCACACTACTGAGCGCTGCCTACAAGATACTCTCTCAAATTTTATGCCGCCGTCAATCACCGATTGCAGGAGAGTTCGTGGGGCAATACCAGGCTGGATTTATGGGTGTACGCGCTACAACGGACCAGACGTTCGCCATCCGCCAGGTGTTGCAGAAATGCCGCGAATACAACGTGCCCACACATCACTTGTTCATCGATTTCAAATCGGCGATCAAGGCGACGATGGATCGAGTGATGTGCGTAGTTCGAGTATCAAAGACACTCTCGAGTCCCTTCGAATCTCGCAGAGGGTTACGGCAAGGTGATGGTCTTTCGTGCTTGCTGTTCAACATTGCTTTGGAGGGTGTAATAAGAAGAGCGGGGATAAACACGAGTGGGACGATTTTCACAAAGTCCGTTCAGCTGCTTGGTTTCGCCGATGATATTGATATTATTGCTCGTAAATTTGAGACGATGGCGGAAACGTACATCCGACTAAAGAGTGAAGCCAGGCGAATCGGATTAGTCATTAATGTGTCGAAGACAAAGTACATGATGGCAAAGGGCTCCAGGGAGGAATCACCGCGCCCGCCACCCCGAATTTATATCGAAATCGAGGTGAAATCGAGGTGGTTGAAGAATTCGTGTATTTGGGCTCACTGGTGACCGGCGACAACGACACCAACAGAGAAATTCAGAGGCGCATCGTGGCAGGAAATCGTGCCTACTTTGGACTCCGCAGAACTCTACGATCGAATAAAGTTCGCCGTAACACGAACTTAACCATCTACAGAACGTTGATTATACCGGTCGTTCTCTATGGGCACGAAACATGGACCCTACGTGCAGAGGACCAATGCGCCCTTGGAGTTTTCGAACGGAAGGTGTTGCGTACCATCTACGGCGGAGTGCAGATGGAAGACGGGACTTGGAGAAGGCGAATGAACCACGAGCTGCATCAGCTGCTGCGAGAACCAACCATCGTCCATACCGCGAAAATCGGGAGGCTACGGTGGGCGGGTCACGTCATCAGGATGTCGGATAGCAACCCGACTAAAATGGTTCTCGAGAGTCATCCGACCGATACAAGAAGACGTGGAGCGCAGCGAGCTAGGTGGGTCGACCAAGTGGAGGACGATCTGCGGACCCTACGCAGGGTGCGGAACTGGAGACAAACAGCCATGGACCGAGTGGAATGGAGGTGGCTACTATGTACAGCAGAGGCCACCCCGGCCTTAGCCTGACCGGTAAGGTAAGGTATGTATGGTAGACCTCGTATACCCTAATAGTGCAAATTTGAGACGTTCAAATACTAGAAAACTTTTAATTATTTGGTATTAAATTTATCCAAGCGTTATTAAGTATGTAGTTACTTTGACGTAGGTATTCTGAAAGTGCATCCAAACCATTCATGAGTTATACGTTGTCATACGTGCCGGCTTGTGACGCAGTTTGGGGGCAAGGCTGCTCAAAACCAATTGAATCCGGAAAGTATCGACGCAGTCTATCTTATTTAGGCATATTCACGTGAAAACTGGTACAATGAGCTAAAAAGTTGAATATTGTTTAATTCACTGCCCATATTCGCATAGTTGACGTAAGCGCCACTGTACAGTTACAGTTTTTTCGCTATAGCTGAAAAACGAGTTATACATTTTTTAAACTTTGGAATTAAGTAAAATTTAAATATTATGCGTTTCAGCGTACCGATTTCAAAACATTTGGCACAAATTGAAGGCTGAATGCAACGTCTTTCGATCATTTGGAAGCAGTTTTTGTATGAGGTTGATGAAAGTCTTGTTATTGGAGAGTTTATAGGAAAACCTCCTTAACTTTTTGCAAAAAAAAAGTATTTTTCAATTAAAAAATACAATTGAAAAATTCTCTCTTAACGTATAACACTAGTTTACAAAACAAAACGAAAGTCGTGAACTTCTGTCAACTACCAACATTTTTGAAGTACAATTTAGCACTGATTTCGAAACCGTGCTTCAAAAAAATTTAAGTAGAGCAGTTTTTGAGTTTTAGCTCAATATCGAGTTTAACAACTTTAAAAAATATGGAATTTACTAAAATTTAAATATCTTGCGTTTTGTTTAACCAATTTCAAATCTTTTTCCATAAATTAAGAACTGAATACAATACCATTCGATCATCTGAATGCAGGTTTTGCATCAGATTGATGAAATTCAAGATATTGGCGAGTTTTAGGGACGATCTCCTTAAATTTTAGCCAAATTTCCAAAAATATATGAAGAAATGTATTTTTTTTAAAGAAAAAACAATTTAAAAATCCTTTCTCAACGTTTATTTGACATATGTATTTTATGTTTGCGAGTTACAGTAAAAAATTCAGCTCAATCGGAGCATTGATTACGAAAAATGAGATGTGTGAAGTGAGCGACGTTGCTTAAAAATAGAACAAAAATCGATTTCAAATCATCAGCCTTGTATGGAAAGTCGAAAAATTCCGCTCTACTGTATTTTTTTTTCCTTCGCGGCATTCGACACCAAAAATGATCATCAGCTTACCGAGTTCAAAAATGCTGTAAACTAGTCTAATTTTAATACAAGAAGCATGGGTTAAGATGTATGATGTGAAAAAATTGATCAATCGAAAGCCTTGTATAGAAATTCGAAAAATGTTCTGCTCTACTGTATTTTTTTACTTTCCGTTGTCGAACTAAGGGCATGAGCTTACCAAGTTCAAAAATTGTGCAAAGTAGTGTAATTATATTTATGGGAATTATGAAAGATCAATAGACATTTGCCTTTTTCGATGTATTCTAGGATGATCCAAACTGTCGTGTAATACATAGTTTAGAATATAAAGCCGTACCATTAACTCTATTTGTTGTATATTTAGAGCTAAGCAAAATGATCACCTGTTAAGATCGAAAATTTTGGTAGCTCAGTAAACATTCATAGCATACTCTTATGGAAACTATGAATTCTTCTTAACAGTTCTTGAGTTCCGAACTAGAAGGCTTCACTAGTGTAAATAGGGTTCGAGTATCATAAATAATCTCTTGCTCCCGAATTCTTCCTATTCGAAAAAAGGATTGATTCCGTTCTTCTTGTTTTCCTCTCTTCAACTTAGTGTTCTTTGAGCACTTCTACAGTTATGAATTGAAGGGCTTTCTTTGCGTGCCATTGCATCAAACTGTATCAATCAACCACAATGATACACTATGCCCAGGGAGTTGTGAAAATTTTCCCGTCCAGAACGGGAATCGAACCCACCATCTCTGTATTGGCGATTCATAGTCTCAACCACTGGGGACCTGCTTAAAAACCCATGAATGATCAATGAGTTTCGATTTTTTAAATATTCTGCATAATCCAAACTGCCTTGTATTTCTTTCAGAACTAAGGCTATTATAGTAACTGTTTTGTAAAGAATTCCAGTAGTTGGGACACAGTTATGATTATAATAAGCACGTCATAAGCAATACCTTTAAAACCCCGATGGATGTTTTATTATTCACTCTATTAAATTGAATTAATTTAAATTTACAAATTAACTGTTCGATGAAAATCAAAACCGCTTTATAAATGGAGTTTTTTTTATGTTTTCTAGGTTTTACTTTGAAACCACAGTCATTTGGTTACGTTTCTTCTACATAAAATGGCGAAGGTTGAATCAATGACAAATACTGACTCCTTTTTTCAACGTCTTTTTTAATTTAAATTGTCCACAAATACGAATAATACATAACGAAAAAAAATGTTAAGTTTTATTTTGCCACCACCCAGATTTACAAAAACTATTATGCATATGGAAATGACGTATTCAAATGGTGCCCACTTAATTATGTACATCAACTGAAACGAACATCTACTTACGAACGTTAATGTTTTGCGTTGTTTGGGCTCGGACAGGACTGTTGAGCGTAGTTAGATAAAACAATACCACCGAAAATGTATACCAGTGTATACCGCAAAATGAAAAACAAATAAATTTTGGCAACCTGAACATTTTGCGACTGGTTCACTAAATGGCTCTAAAAGAAATGAAAATTAATTGGTTGAGCACGACTAGGCATTACCCAGTATGTTGGTGAATTATCCAAACAAATACATCCTAGCAACCATGCCACGAGCCACGTGTTCATACATCAACATGTGGGAGCCTGGGGTCATGTGCGTTTTGAAGCAAAATGGCATTGATCTTATTGACGTACACCACACATTATATACGATATTTACACGTTGTCTTGTGGAATATTATGTATGTTATGCGATTACTAGGAACAATGGAAATTCGCGATTGAGCAATGGACGCGAAATTTAAGAAATCCCGCGAAATGACACGAAATCTGACAAAATTCAGAAAATAACCTTAAAAATTCCACCAAATAAATTTTTTTATACTTAATGTAACTGATAAATTTTTATATTGTAAAGTAATTTACGATTCCGAATCCGGCAAAACGAAAGTTTAATACATTTTACTTCTTTTCTTATTTTTCTTCAAATTTGTTACTTTTCAGTAAATTTATGATTACGCCTCATGAAATCCAAGTAAATATTCATTTTGCATGCAAAATTGGTGTTTTATTCAAGAATACAGTCAAAAATATGGTCAAAAATTTCCATTGTCCCCAGCGATTACGTTGCCCTTCTAATCACCACATGTCATTGATGAACATATGTACATCTTGTTTGGTATTTAATAAAGATTTTTGCGAAAATCTTTATATTTATATTTTTCTTAGCAATTGGATTTAGAATTGGTAAGTGTAAAACATGTAGCGGATCGCTTTTCTCCAAAAGCGCATGTTACTCTAAATTTCTCTACATACTACGAAATGCATGAAAGTCGATTTTGCGCAAAGTAACACTGATGAGACAAAAATAGCATGATCGTTATTTCATTTTTATCTTTTTTCAAGTAATTTCCAAAAACTATTTACAAATTTAAAACTCAGCAGAATACAAACATTCATTAGTTCTTGCAAAATGTTTGCAATAACATAATCACGTACATAGCTAGTCGCGTAATTTTTGTCGAAATCTCAACTGTTGGGCGTTCGATATTTCTTTACCGGAATTTTGTAAAAAATAAAATGTTATTGTTTATCTGACAAATCCCACGAGGATCGGCAACACTTACTAACTTAGCCCGGTTTAACTATTGAGCGGTTGAGATTTTGGCAAATAGTAACGAAGTTGGTAAATTGTGTTTACATATGTAGAAACGAGTGTTTACGAAAATGATCTCACCACAGGGCATTTATGCATCATTTGAATGAGCAGTGATCATACACGCGGGGTGTTATTTTTGTAACTCAAGACAGTTTTAGAGTTTTTTTTATTTTTGTAAACAGACAGTTTTAGAGAAATTCATCAATATTTTTTTTAACGGAAAATCATAGCGCAAATTTATGCGTACGGAACTAGGCGTTTTGAAAGCTTTAAAAGTGTAGCTTAGATGACTTTGATGAGAAATTTTACATCAATATTATTAACACGGTAAACGGTATTATGTTTTCAGTGCAAAACCGAATTAGCGACATTTTTACTTTTACTTCCGCTGCTTTTGCCTTGCGTTAAGGACAAGGTATTTGGAGTACATTGCTCAAAATTTCTAGAGCACCGTTTTTTAGAACCGTTGAACGGATTTGGATAAAATGCATCACGCTGTTGACAACCACTGAACAATTAGCGTGATGCATTTTCATCCAAATCCGTTCAACGGCTCTAAAAAACGGTGCTCTAGAATTTTTAGGCAATGTACTCCAAATACCTTGTCCTTAAGGACAGACTTGTTAGAATCCCTAGAATCCCAAAATGGCCGCCACAATGGCCGACTTTGGCACCTACTCACGATTTCGAGCTGTATTGTACACCTGGTACTCTATAGGGTACTGCATTGTTATGATTTTGTATGGGCTTTTGACGTTTCTTGGCCTTGTTGTTTACACAATTTCTGTAAGAGTGAAAGAGAGGGAGAGAATTTCATGCAGTGCCCTATACAGCGCCTTCCTTCCGACATTGTGTTAAAGGACAGACATGTAAGAATCACAAAATGGCCGCCACAATGGCTGACTTTGGCACCTACTCACGATTTTGAGCGCACAAATCTCTTCGTAAACAAAACTAGCGCACCTAAGCTTCTTATTTTATGCTTATTACAAGTGAGCAAGAACAGAAAAATAAAATGCACTGTTATTTGAAGCTTGCTTCTTGAGATTTGTGCGTCTGTAGTTCTGATGTACTATTGGATTTCAAGACGCAGCGGAAGTAAAAAAAATGTCGCTAATTCGGTTTTGAACTGAAAACATAATAAAACAATTGGTTCCAGTATTACCCTACGAAAACAATGGAAAAATGCTTCTTCGATTGAAACAGTTTTTTTATCATTATGTTTTTTGTGTCAAGTGCTTTATCAAAGCACTACTAGAGCATCCAGAAATGCATGCACCTTTCGAATATTTTTTTTCTTGCCAAATAAGGTTTAAAAGTGGTTCTTGTATGACTGTCGATCGCAGTAAGCTATATGCGCAAGTCCATGCGAAGTGATCTTCGGTGTTCCTTACATTTTTCGTAGGTAGGGGGATTAGGGGCATAATGGACACCCGGGGCGAAATGGACACCCCTGTTTTTGCCGAAACCGTTGACTTTTATGTAAAACTTTCAATGCATAAGTGTAAAGGAACAAGTCATTGTTCTATTTATCAAAATTACCATTTATATTCCTTCAAAATAATCAAAATATCATTGAAATTGAAATATGTTTTTCATATGGTGGATTTCTTATAATTTCGAAGCAGCAGCAAATAAGGTATTACGAGTGATTGTGTGTGTCCACCATACAAACAAGTGAATTGTTAGCTTATCTACATGTATACGTAGATTTAGCAATGAATGAAGTATTATATTTTTGATCAGAACTCACTGAAAATAGCAATTTCAATGTTGTAGTCTGTTCGGGGCGAAATGAACACTGGCAATTATGAATGGATGTACGCGCGTTGCATACTGTTAGGCGTTTTAGAGAGTTTGAAAAATGCAATCCGATTATTATGGCCTAATAGTTATTTATGTAACGAGTTACAAAATGATGATTTTTACAGCACGAGTTGTACATTTATCCAACGAGGCTTGCCGAGTTGGATAAATACGATGAGTGCTGTAAAAATCGAGTTTTGCAACGAGTTGCATACAAAATTTTTTGCAATGAAAGAAAAACTTTCATTAGAATATGAGTTTCCATCAATATCATCGTGCTTCGCGGTGGGAACATGGGACCGACCACGTGCTCGATCGTGCAAGAAACAAAAAGTTGGATCAAGCATGCCGTGCTATAACCGTCACAGTTTTCAAGCACTAGCCGTGGAAACTGAGGTTAGACTGAGGTTATCAATCAAACAATTGCATTATGATTCATAATGCAACCGAAATGAGTTACATTATGAACCATAATGCAATTGTTTGGTATCGTGCGGAAAAGTAGGCCGTTACCTCACCGAAATGACAAGTATAAAGAAGAATATTACAGTGCCGAGTTGCAAAAAAAATCATTTAATTAACTTTGATGTTATGGAAACTCGTCTAAGATGGAGTATTATATCTGTGGTATTGATCTCCGTTGGCAAATTACTTAACTGGTCGATATTCTCAAAGATACAGCATAAAATATGCAGGGGTGTCCATTATGCCCCGATGGGTGTCCATTTCGCCCCGTACCTTTCCTGCCAGCCCCAAAAAACACACCGTTTTCAATTCATTATTTCTTCACAATAATGACATTCTACCAGCTGTAAATGATTGAAATACGTAGGAAACAAGTTAAAGTTGTAAGCCAACTGATAATATGTTAAGTTTTTGTCTGTTTTACAGGCCTAACATACTCATTTGCTTAGGGTGTCCATTATGCCCCTAATACCCCTACCTGGCGATTTTACCGGGTCGCGTAGCGTAATACATAGGATAATTCGCGACTGGAGGAGTGGGGTTTTTTTTTCCCACGGAGGTGCCGAGATTTTTCTACATTTTCTCGTAAGATCCTTGTATTTTTTAGCGATACCGTGAGATGCAAGTGGAAGTGAACAATTTCGTACCGAGAGTACTGGAATTCGTTTGATTACTCAACAAATCAAACGAATTCAAGTACTCTCGGTACGAAATTGTTCAATTCCAATTGCAACTCACGGTATAGCTCAAAAATACAAGGATCTTTTTTGTTTTGAGATTGACACTTTGGTGCCTAAGCTATGCTCAAAACGTATTATATAACCTTTATCCATCCATCACCCAACTTCCTGTGTTATGACTATGAGGTGGGCAGAGGTCTTTATTACTCTCTTAAATAGGTATCTAGCTAAGCATCTATCCATTCATCTACAGCAAGGACAATGCAATGTAAACATGTTGCAACAAGCGAATGGCCGTACTATGCTGTAAAGTTGGAACTGGAAGGAAGGGTAACGGCTTTTAGACCCGTTTCTAATTCTAGCGATGGCTATGGACATAAATAAATGAATAATATGTGTAAAAAGAGGAAATCAAAGAGAAAAAATCAATGCAAGGAAAATTGATGAGCAAGGGATTGAACCCAGGACCTTCTGTATACGAATCAGCAACAGGCGTTCTTTCAAACTCATATGCAAAAAATCATGTACCTCTCCGCGATGTTAAGAAGGGTAAATCGTTCTGATTCAATCAAGCAAATTGTTTATTGATTGCATTTGAAATACGCTAGCTATAAAAATACGTGCGCAGAAGATAGATAGATATTGGATTTTCTTGCTTTGCTTCAACAGTTCTTTTTCTCCCTGTCACAGTTGGAGTCTTGGTTTTGATTCTCCTCGTTTTCCTTGTCATCTTCCACGTTGTAGATGTACGGCTTGAAAGTTCCTCTAACGCTTTCAAATGCTTTTCTGAATCCTAGCTTAGTATAAAGACCACGAGAAGCTTCGTTTTCCGGTCTTATCACAACAAACGGCACGTACCCTCGTTGTATTACAAGTTTGGTGAGCGCCTGTGCCAACTGAATGCCATACCTAGAACGAAGCAAGATTGTTAGTACTTTTCACAATCAAACAGCGTGGAAGTTTAGATAAAATATTATCTCATGGGCTCTTAAGTTTGAGCTTGAGCTTGATTGACCGCCCGTAGATGCTACTCCTGTATTGCCAGATCAGCTACACTCACGCAAGGAACCAATGAGATTTCTGCCGGGAATTAGCAGGCATCTTCAGTCTGTGGGCGTTGGTGATTTTCTATTTTTGGCGACAATGGCACCTGCCACGTCAGGTTGCCGGTCAATGTGGGGAAGGGGAAGGAAGTGATGATTGCAATCATTTGTATTCTCATCAGACCGAATATACCTCTGTGTCTGCACAAATTCATGCGGATGTCGGAAGGCTGGTAGGATATGGTTGGCAGAGGGTTCACACATTGGTGCGTGGACGCCAGGCGTAAGGTGATACAATTGTGTGTTTTATTATTCTGAAGATGTGCGGCACAGTTCGCATGATTCCATAACTCGTAGGTGTTATCTAATAGATACTGGGCAGTGAAAGTTGGAAGTTAGGGAAACGGATTTTTTTTCAACCCGTTTCTGGTTCTAGCGATGGCTATGAACGGCCATATGAATGTACATGAGTTGCATATGTAGAGAGGGAAGAGAAAGTACATAAAGGGTGAACGGAATCAAATTGCGCCACGTATAACTTTTGATTGCATGCATCAAACTGGCTGATTTTTTCACCAATAATAGCTAATAATGCGCAGATGATAGGGTATGTGTGCCATCAGTAATCTCACGCTCCCATATTCATCCTATTCGAAAACAAACGAATACGGCACCGATTGATTCCGTTCTTTTTGTTTTCATGCATGCTCACTTCTAACAAAAAATATAAAAACAAGAAACATAAGAAACAGCGCTGCAATCCTTTGTTTTTCGTAGGATGAAAATGGGATCCACCTGCTGAATAAGGGAACCAATACCCTACTGTAAAATTTTCATCGGATTCGGTAAATTATTGGCGGAGATATCTTCCACACGAGAGAGCGAGGTTTTGGAATTCTTTTACACTCATTGTGAAAATGGTTTAGGCTATAACTTTATTGTTACTTTTTCAAAACATCTGAAAATTTGACTATAAATTAACAACATAATAACAATGAAGTGGTGAAAATTGCATCAAGATTGGTTTAGTGCTGAATTTTCTAAAATTCAAAACACAAACCACTTCAGAGTGAATTTTAGGTCCTTCATAAAAATTGTAAGGTCCGTGTGCACTATTTTGACTGTAGAACAGTCAATATTGCTCCGTTTCTAAATGAAATTTGACAGTCCTAAACTATCATAATAACATATTTACAGTTAAATTTTAAGCCATTTTGGCTGAAAACTTTGGAAGTTAGACAACTTTGAATGTCTCAATACAGTTCAATCGGTTTGCGTATTGTGATTTATGGACACATATACGACCACAACTTTTTAATGAGTAGACCAAATCAAATGAAATTTTCAAACAATATTCCTACATACATATTACACTTACAGAAAAAAATCATTGCAATCCGTTTAGTATTTCTGTTCCTAGAAATAGACCTTTAAAATATAAATTTTATTTTAATTCTTTGTTTGCGCAAGAGTCCCAAAGTCTAATTTTCCTACGACGGAAATATCTCCGCCAATACTTTACCGATTCCTCTGAAAATTTTATGGTATCATCTGCACATAATATACTGTTAGTGGTTAAAAAATCAGCCATTTTGATGCATGCAATCAAAAGTTGTACACTATTTTCCGTGTATATTATAAAGATACAAAGTAGGAGGAAAGGAACAGGCCAGGGATTGAACCCCCAGGACCTTCTGCATACGAATCAGAAGCGGTAGCCACTACACCAACAAGTCCATCGTAAAATAGAAGCGCAAAAAGAAGCGATAACAACAGATCTGCCTCTTTCGAGAGAGAAAAAACGCCACTGAAGTTCAATGTTTAGGTATCGCAGCTAAACTCATTAAGACGGACTCCGAAAAATTGGCCACTTGCCTGCATCCTGTACTAGTTGATAGTCAGGATAGGAAGAATACGGCGAGTAGGGTATGTTGCTAGAATGCCGGATAGCAACTCTGCAAAATGCTTCGGTTGTCAGAATAAGTTGTGCAGCGCAGAGGGCACGATGGAGCTGGGACATGACCAATGTTAGGACCCAGGTAACAAATAAGCATTTGAATAAGCCGTATTTCTGTTTAATATCCGCATTTGACCTGCTTACTGCCGTATGATATCAGTTCGACTGCCGTGGGTCCATCGCCAGCTTTTCAGGCGAATCCTTGACCTACATAATACATCTCCCAACCACCCACTCCGTAGTACTTATGGGAGTGTCACTGAGTCGGAGGCCTCTTAAATAAGTGCTACATCAACACTTCCTTCCCCTATCCCAAGTTACGGTAAAGATGGGCGTGGCCGGGAATAATGACATTTGTGCTTTTGGTATTCCTGCATAAGATCGGAGCAAAGTTACCTCCCCGGCTTTGTTCCGAAAAGCAGTCCGAGCAAGATTAGCAAAAGGTACATAAATGTTGTTAGTATCCAATCTACGAAGTATACCGTAACTACGCTAACGCTAACGCTAACGCTAAAGCTAACGCTAGTACATACGAAGTGGAAACTAGCCATTACATCGTAGCGCGGTTCAGCACCATCGTCAACCTGAGGTTCGAGGGATCAAATCTCAATTGCGCCGAAGTCAGCAAAAAACAACAACAGCATTTTAAAACGTACCCCCAGCCTCAAAAGTTGCACGGAGAGTGAGGATCAAAATAGAAGAGAAAGTTAAGCCGTGAAATGGACAGGGGAAAATATTTTGTTTTTGACAATCTGGGGGAAATTTAAGCATTTAATCAGCCGTATATTGGGCCAAAACCTGCATTTAAGTAGCACTTATGGCACATATACGGCCGATTAGCTTTTAATGACTTGATGTAAAGGCGCATATAGTGCTGAATTAATCCCATTTTAACTGCTTATTGGTTACCTGGGGAGTGACTGATGTTGGAGGAATACTTATTGAGAACCATCCACACGCCGGTCAACTGAAACATCCTCAGAACATAAGCAAGGCAGCATCTAAGCACAAATTCTAAGTAATAATTAATTCCATATTAAGGATTGTGTGTCGATTGTAAGGACTTTCCAATTCTAGCTTAAAAAGTTTATGTACCTAAGAGCAAATTTTTTTAAGTGTAGAATTAGCGTTATGTTAAAATACACATATATAAAAACAAAAAAAAAAGAGCATTTTTACAAAATCGAGTACTTACCCTTTTCGCCTGAACTCTGGCTTGGTTTGCATTGAAAACATCCCGCCATAGTACGACTGCAAGCTCCACGCGGCCAGTTCATCGTTGGATTTACTGAAAACCCCAAATCCGGGCAGCTGATCCATCAACTTCTCGAACAGTTCCGCACTTTCGATATCTCGCGCCGGATACAAATCGTGGATGTCCTTGACATTTGCCAGTTTCAGGTGCTGAATGGTGGCTTCGTTGTTCGGCAATGGTTCCAACTCGAGCTCCAGCTCCGATGGGCACTCATGAACGTAAATGTCCCCGTAGATGCGGCCGACCAACTGTCCGTTGACCTTTGTGCGGAAGATGCTATCCATTTTGTTCATTATGCCGACATGAGTGAAGTTCATATAAATCGGTTCAGTCCAGTTGAAAAGAATATCCTCCCGTTCTATCATTGACATTTTGTCAAGCTGATCTGGCGGACAAAATATACCAACACTTTCATAGATTTTATTATATGGCTACGGAGAAACGATAATGTTAGCATTCGAAACTACGTTAGTTAAACAAAACTGCATAATGTTGTATTGTTGTCATATAGATGACGACCAGAATCGCATTATAAGAACTGGTAATCAGTAGCATTAGATGTATATTAGCAAACAATTTTATAGTTACATGAAATTTAGTTCAGTTATGTATTACCGAGACATGATCACACGATTAGAAAGTATGAAGACTTTGTTAGTATATCCAGCGATAGAAAACAAACCGTTTTACCTTGACATCACCTAATTCCAATCTTTTTTTTCGGTTCCTAATTTCGTTCACACCATGCGAAACAAATGGGGTAAACGGAATGACAAACCAAAAAAAAAATTATTGGAATTAGGTGATGTTACGGTACTTAACTCTAAGTTGAGGGTTTCAAGATCTACAGGGCATCTGGCAAAAACATACTCTTTTATGCCATTGAAGGTGTTATTCGAGACCCACAAATTTCATGAAATCCGATCAATAAGAGAAAAAGAAAACGTAAAAATAACGAGTACCAATTTTGCGTTCTGATCTTTTGTGAAAACTTTTGATTTAGATTATAATATTACTAACAGCCAAATTTTAAATTACTAAATTTATGCGACAACAATACACACTGATAGCGTCCACAATCATAGAACTTCCCAACGCTTTATGCTTCCATGGTTTTGAACACTAGAGACACTATAGATAACCCCATCTACTTACGGTATAGGTGCATCCCGGAAAATGCAAACAGATTGGATCTTCAGGCCATGTTTTAGAGATGTAAAAATGAAACTGCCAAATCTTATCATTCAGGTACGTCCTTATAGTTTGATGGAACTGAAAGCAAGCAGTGATCGGTTAGGATACCTAAGAATGTGCACCATAACTTTTAGACTTTGAACGTAAGAAATGTGGCCGGATCACAACGTCCGAGGCCATACAATCCCGGACATTAAGTCGCGTTTTTTTGCGAAATAGCATCCAAAAGTTTGGATGCGTCATTATATCCTATGTGCCTTCTTTCCTTGGACTTCGTGGCGTATCTGCAAGTTCGGACGTTATGCCCCGAAAAAATGCGCCATGAAGTCCTGGGACTTTATGGCCTCGGACATTATGATACTGCGCCGTAAGAAATAACAACGAATACATAACTAATATTCCACGAAATTTTACTAACTTTTAAAAACTAAATTTTTCGGCACGAATAACTAATAAACCGCACATACGCTGAGTTTGTGTCATTTGCAATATTGTTATATGGCATTATGGAAATTTGACACTAACTGAAAGGTGCTTTGGGATTATGTCAAATGTCAATAACCGTATACCAAACGAACTAACGCCCAATGGTTTTGAGCCAAATGTCCCGATTTCCAATCAACTCTATATTATTTGATGTAATCAACCTGTCAGTTCCTCCAGAACAGCTGCACCAAGTTTAATGATTTTGGTAAATCATAACTATAACTTTTTCTCACTGTTGACAGTTACAGATTGGTGTTTGAATATTACTTGACAGATGGGTTACCGTTACCGAAACACGATGTTCAAATTAACATATTATTAGATCAATGAGTTATGATTACATTTCAGGATAGTTCTCCACCCTTAGGAGACAAGACTACCGAGATAGGGGAGAGTAAAAATTTACAAACTATTGAACTGAATAATAATTTTCATTTCAAACGAATAAGTGAAAACCCCCATGCTAAGGGGCCGTCCATAAACCACGTGGTCATTGTAGGGGGAGGGGGGGGGGGGGGGTTGGTTTAGAGCAAAGACCGTGGTCCACACATTATTTTTTTTTTGTATGAACAAAACACCACGCGGGTGGAGGGCTTTCGAAACCTCCAGAAAAATGACCACGTGGTTTATGGAATACCCCCTAAAAGACTGTTCATAAAAAACATATAGACAGATTAAACAAAAATAAGAAATGTAAACGGTTGAAACCTGCGTAGTATAATTATCCTGGAAGAATTTACAATCCAGAAATAGAAAAGATCGGTGATGATCACATATTAGTCTTTGGTGCTGGTGAGCTCAGATGGATAGCCCAAAATTTATCACATCAATTAAATGACAATTTCATATTTATTGTACTCTGTTTTGAAACAACTCTTCTCAATTTTGAAAAACGAATTCCATTTACGTAAAACTGCAATTGGTTGATTATAAGCAACATCAAAAATGTTTATGTAAAATGATTAAAAGTAAGCGGAAAATCTCGGGCAGTTGAACGTACCTTGATAGCATACGGAAAGTATTTTTCCAGTACTTTGAGTACTTCATGTAGGTCTTCTTCTTTAACCAGAACGAAATTTTTACCTTCTGAAATAATCTCCATCTTGTCAGCGATCTGAAAGAAAAAGGAAAATAATTCAAACGATTAGACGAAGTGAACTGTAAGTTACGCATAGTGAATAATTTCAGCAAGATTTTCAATTTGGTATAACTATTTCCACGTCGTAAAAAACTAACTAGGTTACACCATAGCTTCTCAAACTTTGTTTTATGATCCTGTTTAAGAAACTATGGCATAGCCCTTGTAGCCCAAACGAGAACGCACGAATATTTAACAAGATCATGCTAAAGGATGTGAACTAGATTTCTTCACTCAGTCGAACTTCTCAACGAATTCATAAGGTCATAATGATGTGACAGGATAATCTACGACGAACTGCATCCTCGCAACTTCAACATCGTAGCGTTGCAGGAACTTTGTTGGACTGGACAGAAAGCACAGTGTGTCTGGTAGAATAAAATTATTTAAAAAAAATCGGTATCCCTAAAACACCCACCAAACGAAAGCTGAAGGTCCCCCATTTCATTTGAGACTAAAACAAGAAAGTTCTATCGGCGGTCCTAGAACAATAATTTTTTTTTTAATTGATTACTATAAGACTTGCATTTTCTTCCTTTTAACCTTGAGTGCATAAGGTGTCCATTAGGTGCTCATATGAGGTCGCTTATTAGTAACGTATCATATGCATAGAGTGAACGGGTAAAAACATATTCAAAATTTTCCATACAAATTGTTGCCCAGACAAGTGTAAAAAATATTTATGGGAATAGAATTTTACCAGTATTTAGGCATGTGTGTTAACCATTTCTCCTTATTGACACGCAGAAGAAGTAATTTCGACTGCCATTCTCCTCGTTTTTATCGATAGTGCCAAATGTTCGAAAAGTTTAACAGTCGTAGTAGGCCATGACTTGGATGTCAATAAAAATAGAACGATCAACAAAGTAGCTCGGATAAAAGCCGGTATACGTTCATTTTGTGCCCCTTTCTAGTATGTACTTGTAAAAGAATTTAACATTTTCCGCTAATTTTAGGGATTGCTGTGTAGTATAGAATTAGGTATTGAATCATAAAAAATAGCAGAAATTAAATTTCAACATAGCTTTGTTCCACACTTTTAGAGAAACAACTACGACATGAAATCATAAAGTCACGATGAAAACCGTACTAAGGTGTGCGTGTTGTGTTTGAAGAAGCCTTTTCTGCAACCATTAATATCATCGAAGGTAGTTGATATTCACAGATATAGATATTTGTGGCTGAGCATACAAATAATAGACACAATAAATTAGAAAAGTCCCAACTTGTTTTTATTTGTATTTGCAGGTTATTGATATTATTGAACAACATTGGTTGGTATTATCCCACGATAATGTATCGCAATTACTCATTTGAAGTATATTCGTTCAACGAAGAGATCATACCCTTTAGAATTACTCTCTTTAAGTATAAATATGATTTGAGTCTTGTACGCGTAATTGTTATTATGAAATATGTAGTGCTGCAAGAACTACAGTTTCTTCTTAATTAAAGGGCAAACGCGCCAGACCTTTAGCATTACTACCGATGATTCAAAAAAGATAGTGCTCGTTGCAATAGTTCTGCTGAAGATGCTAAAGGGAGATTTAATGTTTGCATTGAAAATGTAATCACTGTACTCCATTCTCCTGCAGTAATACAGTGAATACATTTTTAATACAAAAATATAAGTTTTGGACGAGAAAACCTCTTTAGATTTTTCAATGATGAACAATCGCCATGACGGCCTTGAGAACCAAGAATCTCGGATTACAATTAGAATATTATTAAAAAGTACTTATCTCACCAATAAACTAAACGAAACAACGCAATTTTTATTTTAGTTTTGCTCCAATATTAGAGGCCCGCCTTTCTCAAATTATGGGTCGTGACCTGCACCCACGAGCTTGGTGGTCTAGTGGCTACCGCTTCTGATTCATATGCAGAAGGTCCTGGGCTCAATCCCTGGCTCGTCCCTTTTCTCCTACTTTGTATCTTTCTATCTACTTTCTCTCTCACTCTCTCTCTCCTACATATACATCTCATGTATATTCGTATGTTCGTAGCGATCTCTAGAACCAGAAACGGATTGAATAAAGCCGTTTCCCTTCCTTCCAACTTCCATCACAGCACAGTGTCAATCTCTATCATATAACGCCTACAAGTTGTGCAACCAAGCGTACTGTGCCGCTTCACAGTAATCTTCACACAATCTATCGCTTTATGCCTGGCACCCTTGCACCAATGCATGATCCTTGTGCCAAAAATAAACATTTCCCACCAACACACCAACATCCGCATGACCTTGTGCAGGCGCAGAGGATTCAACGGCCTGATGTGGGCAAGCGATTGCAATCATCACTTCCCTCCCCTTCCCCATTGACCTGCTACCTGACGCAGCAGGCGCCATTGTCGCCTAAAAATACAAGACAACCAACGCTCACACACTGAAGATGCCTGTTAGTCCCAAGCAGCTATCTCATTGGTTCCTTGTGTGAGTGTAGCTGATCTGGCGACACTGGAGTAGCAACTGCGGGCGGTCAATCAAGCTCAAGCTCAAGCAATTATTAGAGGCCCGCGTTCCTCAAATTATGGGTCGTGACCCACCTGCACCATAAGAAATACACGCGTTTCAAAGATTTGATTCCACAAAATATTTGGAAAGTATATGTCGTCTTGTAATTAATTGTAGTATCTTAGCATGCCCTAACATCGTAACCTTAAGAATGTTTTACACTTAAAATAGCTCTGTCAGATAAATTGACAATATTTCTTGATTTTTCAAACGGTTTATCTTCGCATTTAATTTTTTTTTTTCGTTACGAAATATAATCAGTGGAATTCTAAATATTTAAGCCATGCTTAACAAAACGATTAAATATAGGATTGGTCCTAATATCGTGTGATGACCCGCATACATTGGTGCATGATTAAAAAGACTTGTGTGTTAAACGTTGCCGAGAGATGTGTAGAACTTGTTTATAAAGTAAAAGTATCAATAACATGTTCAGTTTGCAGTTTTAGCCAATTCATGGTATTTGGAACACACAACCATTCCCTTATATCACAGACAAGAAGACGTAACTCTTAGAGAAAATTCAATAATTTATTTCGCCATCTTTTTCTACCACCTATTGGTAGAACCGCGTGAGACACTGTCGGCCATGATGGATTGCGATTCCACGTTTGCCTAACATGCACACTACTATACATATCACCTGGGTAATTCTCGCTGAGACCGGCCCACTATTTACACCTTGTCTTCAAAACTGTTTGGTGGGTGGTTGGTGGCGATTTTCTGAAAGTCCTCGCTCAAAAAGTAAGAAAAATGCATTTGGTTACTTAAATTGGTGGACCCCCCGTTAGTTAGAGCCACAGCAATTTTTGCAGACCCCTCGATTTTAGTCAAATGGTGGCTCATTTAAACCGTTATAACTCAAAAGTTTCTTCAAAAAAACACCTCAAAACGAATTGTTGTTGACAAGAGGAAAGATAGAGCTACTTTTACAATAATAAAAAGTTGGGTCGGCCATATTTATTTTGGCCGCCATCTTGGATTGTTATACCAAAACATTTTTTTCACCATGATGGCAACCACCGATTTTCAAATTTTTTGCATCAATTGAAAGCTGAGACATTTATACATAACATATCAAAAAATTAGAAATGTCTTTTTTTACCTAAGTTATCTGCAGTTTTGTAAATTAAGCCAAGTTTTCTCCATACATTTCCATGCGCGCCGGCAACGACATGCAAAAGCATCCGAGTTTACGCCTGCATGTCACAAAATTTGGACAAATCGGAGGTTCGTTTTCGTTTTTGGGTGTTACTCATTGGGTGTTACTGTGTTACTGGCATTGTTTTTATAACTTTTTTAGTGTTTTGAAAAGCTTAAACCTTCAGCTTTCCATTAAAGGGTTCAGATTTTAAATTCGAGTTTGTAAACACTGCGAAATACTGCCCAGTGCGCAAAAGTGGCATGGTTTACAAAACGGCAGATAACTTTTGAAAGAAGAAAAAGACATCTCTATTTTTTTGATATGTTATGTATAAATGTCTCAGCTTTCAATTGATGCAAAAATTTTGAAAATCGATGGTTGCCATCATGGTGAAAAAAACGTTTTGGTATAAAAATCCAAGATGGCGGCCAAAATCAATATAGCCGACCCAACTTTTTATTATTCTAAAAAGTAGCTCTATCTTTCCTATTGTCAACAACAATATGTTTTGAGGTGTTTCTTGGAGAAACTTTCGAGTTATAACGGTTTAAATGAGCCACCATTTGACTAAAATCGAGGGGTCTGCAAAAATTGTTGTGGCTCTAACTAACGGGGGGTCCACCAATTTGAGTAACCAATTGCATTTTTCTTACTTTTTTAGCGAGGACTTTCAGAAAATCGCCACCAATAATCAACCAAACATTTTTGAAGACAAGGTGTAAATAGTGGACCGGTCTCAGCGAGAATTACCTACCTGTAAGTTTCGTTTATATCATTCAGCGACGTGTACACTCGCAAACATCAGAGCGATCAAACATTAGCACCTCTGGTGAAAGGATCGCGGAAATCAAACGAAATTTGAATTCATCGTTAAATGCATGTGCCAAGCCCTATCGAAGAGTGTTACGTCTGTTTGTCTGTGCTTATATCGTGCATTGCTCAATAGAGAAAGTAATAAAATCCGTTAAATTTAAATTATTTAAATTTTGTCAAATGCACGCTATAAGAAGGAACCCGGTGATATAATAATAATTACGAGTATTAGAGCATGACGCGGTATACATGTAAATAATTTATTATTTATTATTTATTATTGAAATTTGATCTCATCATCTCCACCTGCTTGAAACTTTTACATTTTTTTAAGCATTACTGCCCATAACCACGAAACTTACTACTGTTCACTGGATTTTTTATTCACATGGGACTATTATGCTTTTGAGGGGAAATGTAATAAACATCATATAAAAAATCTTCCGTCGGAAAGCCATGTTGGCAATGGACAAACTGTTTTTCGTTATTACTTAGTACCAGTATCGCGAAGCATCAGCGTACAAGTCACAAAAAAGCTGATAAACACCAAACTTGTATCACCCTGTCTCTGCGGTTTCTGATTCGCTCTCTCTACAGTCGCAAACACCAGATAAGACAATAGAGTTAAAAAACTATAGAGGACGAATGTCGCTGCTGTTCCCTTTGTTCTCTTTCGCAAACATCCCGGGTATCTACCTGTCAAACTGCATAGTTTTTCGCTTTGACATTTATATCCCTGCCTATCCCCGCCAGCAAAAGATGTTCCGGCAGCGACGCCAGCGACATTCTTCCTCTATAGTTTATTACCTCTATTGATAAGACAGATTCCCATCAAAGTCACCCGGTCACCCTTGTTTTGCTACAATCATCCTGACTTGGATACGGCTCATGTGAGTGTCATGACTCTCTCCGTCGCCTCAAGCAGATGCACGCGCAACAGCATGTAAAACTATGCATGTGTATTATCACAAGCACGGTACTACGTCATAAATCCTATTCGTTTTGCATAGCTCAGTTTAAACGCACACATTGAGCGCACCACGCAGTTCGCCCTGGCTATGGCAAACGCTTTCACTTCGCCCGTTATGCATCGTTGCTCAGAGAGATTGATTCTCTCGCAACCCGCCTGAAGCATACTCAGCAACTGCTATCGCTGCAAAGCTGTGAAGGGTGGTAACCACAACATGTTTGTCATTCCAGTCGTGACATGCTAGCTGGTTCGTATCACCTTGGGAAGGGTGACTCCAGAAAGCGGTTTAAGTGATTGTCTCGCGATGGTCGCGATTATTCGCAAGACTGCTTAGTACTTTGAGAAAATACAAAAAATATCACACTATTTCAAAAAAAATGTTCTAGACCCGCCGATAGAACTTTCTCATTTATGTCTCAAAAGAAAGGTGGGACCCTTAGCTTTCGTTTGGTGGGTATTTTAGCGATACCGATTTTTTAAAATAATGTTGTCCACCAGACACACCGCGAAAGTGTGGAAAAGCATGCATCGATCGGCTACCTTCTACCAAAGCTGTGACACCACCAATTAACTGGGAACAGGATTTATAGTTATGGCCAAGATGCGGCAACGTGTGATCGGATGGCAGCCGATCAACGCAAAGATCTGCATGTTGAGAGTTAAGCCGTTTCTTCAACTGCATCATCAACGTGCACTGTCCACACGAAAGGAGACCTGATGACGAGAAAAAAGCGTTCTACGCGCAGTTAGAGACAACATACCATGGTTGCTCGCCGCGTGACGTGAAAATCGTTGTCACCGACATAAACGCGCGGGTAGGAAGGGAGGAAATTATAGGCCGGTAATCAGGCGAACCAGCCTGCACGCCGCATCGAATGATAACGGCCAGAGATGCGTAAACTTTACAGCCTCCCGTGGTATGATAGTCCGAAGCACCTTCTTGCCTCGCAAAGATATCCATAAAGCCATCTGGAGATCACCCGACCATCAAACAGAAAACCAAATCGACCACGTTCTAATCGACGGTAAATTCGTCTCGGATATAACCAATGTCCGCACATACCACAGTGCGAATATAGATTCGGATCACTACTTAGTCGCTGTATGCATGTGCTCAAAACTTTCGACAATTATTACCACGCGTCGAAGTCGAACGCCACGGCTCAACATCGAGCAGCTTCGTAACGTAGAAGTGGCTCAAGATTACGCGCAGCAGTTAGCAGTGGCCCTACCAACGGCACAGTTATACTTGAAGATGGATGGACATCCGATCCGTCATAGGCCGATCCTCGGCTGCAGCACTAGGCTTCGCGACTCCGAATCACAGAAACGACTGGTGCGACGGCAAATGTGAACAGTTGAAAAAACGAGAAGAATGCAGCATGGGCGAGAATGTTGCAACACCGTACGAGGGTGAATTAGGCACGTTATTGGCAGGCGCGGAACAGGCAGAAATCAGTCTACCGGAGGAAGAAGCTTGTTTTCATTTTTCTGTGACGAACTACAAAACATTTCAATTTTTAAAAACTATTGGAAAAGTTCGGTGATAGCTATTGATACAAAAGTTACAGATAGGTTGAATTTTGACAATAAAAATGCACCAAGACATGAAATTTAATAGCAAAAAATAATTACGTCATACCATTACGGTGTCTTCGGCAAATACATATGTTTCTCGTGTGATGACGAATAAATTTGCTGAAGAGACCAACATGATTTGACTTCAGCATTTTTAGATATACGATTTTTTGTCTTGGTGCATTTTTATTGTCAAAATACAACCGTCTGTAACTATTGCAACAATAGCTATCACCGAACTTTTCCAATAGTTTTTGAAATTGAAATGTTTTGTAGTTCGTCACAGAAAAATGAAAACAATCGGTTGAGAAATAACTGAGATATGGCAATCTAAAGTTGACTAGTTTGTATGGGAAAACGACTTTGGTGCATTTTTATTGTCCGATACTGTATCTACAAAACGTTGATTAGATCCTCTATGGGCATGGACTCTATGTACAGAGGACCAACGCTCCCTTGGAGTTTTCGAACGGAAGGTTTTGCGTATCATCTACGGCGGAGTGCAGATGGAAGACGAGACTTGGAGAAGGCGAATGAACCACGAGCTGCTGAAAGAACCAACCATCGTCCACACGGGTAACGTCATCAGGATGTCGGATAGCAACCCGACTAAAATAGTTCTCGAGCGTCATCCAACCGGTAAAAGAAGACGTGGTGAGCAGCGAGCTAGGTGGGTCGATCATGGAGGACGATTTGCGGACCCTTCGCAGAGTGCGGAACTAGAGACACACAGCCATGGACCGAGTAGAATTAAGACGACTCCTACGTACAGCAGAGGACACTCAGGCCTAAGTCTGACCGGTAATATAAGTATGTATATCAATAGAAGTAAATGTTGGCTTCTCTGGCGACGTATTGCACGGATTTCCCAGAGATTTTTTTGGTATTTTTTTTATCCAGAGATTTTTCAAAAAATGTTTTCAATGGATTTGCCGAAAATCTTTGTAATTTTTTTCAGTTTATTATTTTTATGAAGATTTAAGATATTTCTTAGTAAGTTTTGTGAAAAATTCCTGCAAAATTGCTGGAGTAATTCTTGCATTAGAATCTTGTATATTGATGAAATAATTAATATTCGCCCAATTGTTAAATAGATCCCTGTAAGGAATTCTCTAGCTAAGCTTCTGTAAAATCTTGTTAATTCATTAAAGCGTTCATGTGAAGGATTTCTTTAGGAGGTCCTTCACGGATTTTCCAGAAATATCTAGATAATTGTTATTTTATTTTATTTGACGTTTCTTCTAAGCTCCGTCCTGCGGTCAAGAAAACTTCACGCATACACCATACTCATCATCAAGTTTTTTTTTAGTTTTGTTACTATTGCGATCTTTTCACCTCACCGAAAGTTTTTTTTTTTTTTTTTTTTTTTTTTTTTTTTTTTTTTTTTTTTTTTTTTTATCTGTATTAACGAGATTTTTAGCCCTAGGCTAGTTCATCTCGGGACCCACGCTTTACTTCCCTTCCGAAGGAAGAACTCACATTTTGCAAGTTTGTCGGGAGTGGGATTCGATCCCAGGTCCTCGGCGTGATAGTCAAGTGTTCTAACCATCACACCAGGTCCGCTCCACACACCGAAAGTTTTCAATGCAACTTCAATACCTAATCCTAACCGTAATTTGGCAGTTGGCAACGTGTTTGGTGCTCAATTTTCGCTTTTCTCACATTTGCAATGTGAGCGATCTGGTGTGAATAACTTGAATGCTGTCTAGGTTCCCGGTTTTGCCTGGCAATGAATAAAGCTCTACCCATACAAATTTATATTCCGCTTTAGCAAAAGCACAAAACAAAGTATGCCTGTTTCCTTAGACTACAGTTTCCAGTTGGAATACGCGCATGGCAAATAAAATCGGCATTGTAAACAAAACCAGGACTAATCCACCTAATCTCCTAAATCTATAGGACGAATCGCCAAACGATGTATAGGATTACCACTTTTTATATTAGGTTTAGAACGCAAACTTATACTGAACTAAGTCTTGACACTGTATTTTGATCTAGACATCACATTTAAAACTAACACAATATGCTGATTTTTTTTTCGTAGCGACTGTTTTCGATAGTATATGGTATCATATTATATGTATGCCATGTATTTTGAAACAAAAACTGAATAAAATATTTTTGAACTTAGAAACAAAACGAACACTTTTTTTTGTCGAATTCGTAAGCTTTCTGTGAGTTAAAAACTGTCACGTTGCCGCTAACAAACCGGAGCGAGAGCACCCAACTGTAAGTAATTGAAAGTGGAAACTAACATCCACCATAGAAACAAAAAACTATGTACAAGGATTTGATTGAATCACCTTTGCTGCCGAAGAACAGCCAGAAACGTGTAACACTGCGGACAGTGGTCGAAAAAACTTCTTATTCTTTTAGCGCCCAGAGGCAAGCTGGCAAAATTATATTTAAAGCTCTAATATGGCAAACCCTTCTCAGTAGGCCGTGGCTAACATGCAATGACAACATCCTTTTATACGCATGAATATGAATCACAGACTGCGGATATGTGGTCTGCAGAGAGTGCAACAATACGACATCTGCATTCTTAGTCATGATGACGGTCAGCGGTTACTTGGATAATTATTTTTCGCTCACTTGCCACTTATCACGCGATAATTTTCGCCTTGAACCCGATTTTTTACATGAAAATTTACTGCTGTAGTCCTTCAGCTCTGGCATCTGTGTTCATTGATACATATGAAAAGCCCGACATAGTGCTTTTTGGAAGATTTTTTTCAATCACAGTAAAATATACTTACTTTTTATTCAATTGGGGTTTCCACGTAATATTTGATTGGCCTCAAATATGGAATGATTACTGCCTGATTTTCACTTTACAACACAGTTTAAATTAACACACTATGATGGTGTGTCGCAAGGAAAAAATATTGGGACTGAATTTTTCACACATTGCATCACTCAGGATTCGTTGAATAGATCCGTTCATTTGTGCGACATTCTCACCAAAATTACCTTCTGTAAAACATTGCGTTTAATATAAACTGATTAAAAACTCAAAATTGGCAATGCCTTACTGGGAATAATGACTCAAACACCACCGGGCCGGAGGAAAAATCAACCCCAAATCAAACTACACACTATAGGTACTGAAGAGTATGACTTCCTCCACCAGAACTGGTGTGAAGTTTAGGGGTTGTACCGCGCAAATGCTATGTTTTAATATGGGAAGCTTTCACTAATAGGGTGGAAAAGCTTTGCGCATATGGTATATTTCGTCATATAGTCCTTCCAGCAGAGCCCTTCAGAAATGAATGCTGGATATGCGGGAAAGCACTAATAAGGATTCGTATTCGAAATGTTAAAAAGGTAGATCGCTTCAAGGTGCAAAATTAATAAGAAATGCAATACACCCGATTTATTTTTTTGCACGGGGGATGTAATAGGAATGCAATCGGTTTTGCAATGCATTTGTATGTTGTTTCTATGTTATGGATAGATGTCCATCCTGAGACGTCCCGGAACAAGGAATTCCGTTAGTGAGTGATTTCGGGATTTCCCGAATCTTGGGAAATCCCAACAATCCCGGCTGGGATGAATCCTGTTTATATCTGAAATATCCAAATGTCAAAGCAAACTTTTATGTGACCATTGTTCCTTTTGAACGACAATTGGGTTTTCACATTCTACCAACGGGTTTTGGACACTATGTTGTATAACAAAAACATTCAAGATGAACTTGATACATCCCTTTCGTGACGAACCAACAAAATTGTGCTGTTGAGCGGTAACAGTTTTGCATATTTGTTTCATCTGTTTAGACTTAGTTTTATATGATGTAAATTGTTCCACTAATTCAGCCATTACTTATACTTGTATGTGTGAAATAAACTTTTGTTTACGTTGCCTGTAAAATTTACCACAACAAGGTAAACAAAAAGTGGGCAAAAACGGTAAAACATGAAAAAGTTTTATCTGTCGCATATAATTTATATCCGATTTATCTACGTTGTCAACGCTAGAAATCAAAAGATAAACAGTAGTTCTTTCAAATGAGTAAAAATAATAATTACTTTTTCGGGAAATCTAAGAGTTCTGGAGAGCCAAAGTTGAGCGATTTGTATGGAGATTTCATTTTTTGCGCTCCGTCACGAAAGGGATATTTGAGGAACTAACTGCTCTACAAAGTTGAAATTTTGACTGATTACTAATCAAGGTTGGCCTGATAAAATTACCGAATTTCAGCTTCATAGAGCATTCCGTTCTCCAGATATATGTTCGGGAAGCTTCAGGAACCCGACTCCGGATATTCGAATTCGACCTGTACATACAGGGGATGGCCAAAATGTTTGGGATAGGCAACTTTTTTTCTCTCCCAAAAAAATTCAACTTGCTGTAACTTTTCATAGACTGCATCAAAAAATCTAAAATTTTGACTGTTTGTCAATCTATTATATGTGCATCATTGGTACAAATTTGGGCTCGATTGATTAATTTTTTGCGGAGTAAGAACCGTTGGGGTAAAATATTATTATTTGGACAACTAATTTTTGAACTGTCATATCTCGGAAACCAGTGAACCGAATTGAATAATTTTTTTTAACGTTTATCAACAATATATTGATACTTAATACGACGTTATAAAATGTAATATTTTCTCACGGCGAATTAAGTTATACCGGATTGAAATTTTTACCCATATAGAGGAAAATAAGTCAAATTTACAATACCACACAAAAATAACTAAATTCTTCCTACAATCTAAATAGGCTCTAATATATCTGATTAGAGATAACTTGAGAACAGAAGTGGAAAATCATTGAATATCAACACTAAAATTTATTGACATTGACGTAAAATAAAATTACATTTTTTTTCAAGAAAAATCCAAAAAGTGTCAATCCATGATAACTTTTTTCAACGTTTTAAAAGTACCTATGTTTTAATAGTTTGTAAAGCATTTACATATTGTTAGTGTACGTTCAAAATTTCATTCGATTCGGTTTACTGGTTTTCGAGATATAACAGCTCAAAAACGAGTTGTCTAAAAAATAGTGTTTTGCTCGAACGGTTCTAACTTTGCGAAATATTAATCAATCGAGCCTAAATTTGTATCAATGATGCATATATAATAGGTTGACAAACAGTCAAAATTTGAGATTTTTTGATGCGCTCTATGAAAAGTTATAGCATGTTGAACTTTTTTGTGAGAGAAAAAAAGTTGCCTATCCCAAACATTGTGGCCATCCCCTGTAGCTTATGTTAGATCGGTTCTAGAATACTGTAGTATAGTCTCCCTACGTGATAACACATGAGGAACGAATTGAATCAATGCAAGAGCAGTTTCTGCTATATGCTCTGCCTGCATATGAGGCTCGTTGCTTGCTTATAGATATTCAGACTTTGAAGGAGAGCCGCGAATTTGCGATGGTATAATTTGTAAATGATATTGTATCGTAACGCATTGACTCGGCTAACTTACTTCATGTATAAATGTTTATGCTCCAGCAAGACAATTGAGAAATAGATATCTATTATTCGCTTGAAACAATAATAAAAGATTTTATGTCAAATTTAGTTCTTTGAATCGAATGATGCCTCTTTACAACCAGCACTATATATAAATAGATTTGACCATATCTCGATCAATTTTAAGGAAATATTTCAACTCTTTAAAACACAATAGAATATACAGTGTGGGACAAAACAATAAGACCACCATTTGTTTTATACAAAATGGCCATACTTGACGATGTGATGTTCTTTTTCTAACGAAGCGATTTGGCTGGAATTTTGTCAGTCGCCATGGAACGTGAATTTTGGTTTATATTTGATTGATTGAGTTCTGTTCACTACATCAAACGTTACAGATAGGGTGGGGCGGGGCAAGATGGATCACCTAAGGATGGATCTTCATAACTTTGTAAATACAAATCGTATTGGTTTGTAATCGTCCTCTACCCTTTAATACACTAATTAGCTATGCTAAAAGTTGATAAAAAGTTCATTAAACACAAAATATAGTTTCAGAAAGTAACCGATTTTGCGCCGTGAAAAAAGTACGAGGCAAGATGGGCCACCTTTTAAGTAATTCACATATTCTAAACGAACAACGGCAATATATGAAATTTGTTCCGTATTCATATAAGGAGTGTATCGGAAATTAACTATAAACATTCAGGATGCTCTATCTCGAAGCATGTTTGGTCTTATCATTTCGGTTCTTCTATCAAATCTTCACAATACAGTCAAGTTTAGAACAGCCTGAAAAAATTTGAAAAATGTTTAGCATTACTGAAAATATTGTAGAATGAATACATCTCACAAATTAAAGTTTTGGACAAATTGTTGTTTTTTAAAGATTTTTCAGCGTTTCAATAACCTGTAGCGAATAAAACTTGTACGGCGAAGAACCCAAAAAATATTAATTATTGTTAGCAGTTATGTACACATAACATATCACCGAACACCAACTTAAAAAAAAATATTTATGATCGAAAAACCCTCAACATTTAAAAAATGACCTATCCTAAAAAAACACTAATTTTTTGGCGAACTTTGACAGTCTGTTTTAAATATCTGCAAAGGTTATACAACTCCGTTCTCTACTAAAGCTACCTCGTCGTTAAGTTTAAAAACATTTCCAATTAAAAAAAAATTGAATCATCAATTTGATGTATTTTTTATTTGCGTAATCGTGCTTTGAATGAGCATCAAAAAATAGGGTCCCTGAAAAATGACCTTTTTTCATTTTTAAGAATTGCGCTAAAATGGAGTCGAATTTTTTCTTGAAAAAAGTTTTTTACCTATATTATGAGCAATCTGGGAAAGAATATATTTGCGCTAAAATATTTAAAAAAATAAAAAAAAATCCATTTTTTCCGCGATTTCAAATTTTTAAGAGGTGTCCAAAATTTCAAGATCATGCGTTTAAACTTTGAGATTGATGACCATGTAAAATAATTATTTTTACAAAAGCAAAAGTGCCATTCCTTTTTTCTGAGGAATTATATAGTACATACCTCCAAAAATAAAATTATTTATAACTTGAATAAATTATTTTTTAGGATGTTTTGAACATATATAGTTAATTTCCGATACAGTCCTTATGCTCCATATCCATACTGAGTAAACAACACACTCAATCCTGAATTGCCTGTTCGGTACTTTTTTGACGAAAATAGAACAGCAGAACTTATTCGGTAGCTACGGTAATCAATTTTACTGAGGCTCAGTACACCAACTGTCAAAAACGAGTGCAAAAAGTAAACAATCCGTTATTGCTGTATTCAGCTGTTCTATTTTCGTCAAAAATTTACCGAACACGGTATTCAAAATTAAGTGTGAAGAGCTACTAGTAAACATTTTATAAATTTATTAGGAAAATAGAAAACTTTACAATTTGAGTGGTCCTAGGACGACTTGAAAATCGATGTTTTCACTAAAAATTATCATAATTTTATGTTATAATTTTGGGCGTTTATTCCGCTTGATTGAAGTGAGTTATGATGTAGTCTTGTAATAAAAAATAAATAACTTTCAAATGCTCCATGAATACGCTCAAAATTGAAGGTGACCCATCGTGCCCCGCGGTCGTTTATATGGAGATTATATGGAATATATCGCATAAGAAAAATGGCTAAAAACCTTTTTTTTTCGTTTCCAATGATAGTGAATATTTTTTCAATCAATACCCTAAACATTTGTATATTCATGCTGATCACCTAACAAAATTATTAACATAATCAAAACATGAGTAATGCGCTCAAAAATTGCACTGACCCATCTTGCCCCGCCTCACCCTATATGAAACAACAAAATAATAGAACCACTTTCAGATTGCCATTATCAAAGGAGTTATGAGAATATCTGATTCATGATGATTGATGAACTAGTACTAGAATTAGGGATGCCATTTAATCTTGCGGACATTTTTATTGAATTGACCACAAATAATCATTATAAAAATCTGATGTTATTGCTTTGTCGCACCGTATATCTGTAACTTTGGAAGCAGTTAACAGAACTTAATCAATTTAATACAAATCATAATTCCATGACGGTTGCCAAAATGTCAGCCAGAAACCGAGTACCATATCGACAAACTTGGCCAATTTGTATGAAATAGGGCCAGTGGTCTTAATGTTTTGTACGACACTGTAGATATTATATTTTTTTTTGTCTGTATTAACGAGATTTTTAACCCTAGGCTAGTTCATCTCGGGACCCACGTTTTACTTCCCTTCCGAAAGAAGAACCCACATTTTGTGAGTATGTCGGGAGTGGGATTCGATCCCAGGTCCTCGGCGTGATAGTCAAGTGTTCTAACCACCACACCAGGTCCGCTCCACTATTATATTATAATTAATGATCTATTGAATTGAAATATATTGAATGATATATTGAAGCGAGAAGAAAACAAACGAAATGTTCGTGAGAGAGAAAGGAAACATTGTGGCAGCTGACAGTAGCAATATTTTAAGGACAAACATCTTTAAATCCCACTTTAATAGTGCACCAGAATTTCAATGAACAAATCTTTAGCTATAAAAAACTAACGATAGTGTAATTTATAGTTTGCGCTTACTCATTTGCCATGAGTTTAAAGTTACCAAGATGTGTAGTAAATTTGAATCGATTTTTTCAATTGTGCGAATTAAGAGGTACCATATGCACTAATCCAAATAGAGTTGCGACATATCAAAGTAGATAAAACTCAATGTCACTCTATGTCACTTCGGATTCCAACCAAAAGTATAATATATTATGTAAATAATTTTATATGTTTTTTCCGAAGGAAGTTCGTCAAACTCAAAAACAAGTACAGAGACTTTAAAATTTCTGAAAAACTTTGAAGTTAAAAGTTAAAGTAAGGACAAACGTCAAGGAACCTCAGTGCACCAGCCAGGGCCCTACATTTTCAATTTCAATTGAAATTTTCAGGCGAAGTTTGTAAACAATGTTTTCAATCGTCAATGGAAACAAGGCGCCGTCGTCGTCGCTCAGCCCGACTGTCATCGTCACCGATGAACCGACGCTGCTGCGTCGTCGCAGATGCCACTTTGTTTCGCACTCACAAGCTCACGCACGCTCGTTCGACATCGAATGAATTCCTCTGTTCTAACTTAATTAATGAGTGTAACAACCGTCAAATCTGTGTAATGTTAATGTATGCTATGCATATTTTACTGAAATAGTTTATTACCCATAAAAATATTAAGAAAACATACATTTTAGACAATTTGAAAATTTCAATTGAATCCCATTCGGTGTGAAAATGAGCCGCCACCCGTCGTTGCGTCGAAGAAAGTGACAAGAAGAGCGGATGAAGCGAAGCGCATGCATGTTGTTTTGAATGTTCCCGTCGTCGGCGTCCGTCCGATGCTGATGAGCGCTCGCTTTCAGCGTCATGTTTTGGTTTCGACGATGTAGGCCCCTGGCACCAGCACCTCAAATTTACAAATATCAACAAGTAAAATTGTGACGATTGTGTAATTTTTGTTGTGTTCTTGCTCCCTTATGATAAGCTTGAAATAAGAAAATCCGATGCACTGGTTTAGTTTTGATATGAGCTTCGTGCGCTTAAAATCTTGAGTAGCTGCAAAAGTCTGGCTGGCAGCCACCTAGGGATTTTAACGAGCATGTCTTTAAAGTTCAGTATTGAGATATTCGTTGAAAGTATAAGATCCAAAGATTGACAAAAATTGTGATAAAGTTAAACAAATGCGATTTCACTATACATCAGAAATACAAAAATCTTCTGTGGCCATATTATATTGATTGTGCGATATTTGCCAGAAAACCATTCGCCAGAATGCCATTGGCCAGAAAGGCATTTGCCAGAAAATACCATTTCCCAGAAAACCGATTGCCAGAAAGAACCATTTCCCAGAAAACCATTTGCCAGAATGTACCATTCCCCAGAAAGTACCATTTCCCAGAATTTTTCCAAAGTTTTCAATCCAGAAGTGTTCCCAATCTAATGATAATTTAAAACATTCTCATTGAAACATAAATCGTGTTTTTTTATTTGTTTGGGATCGATTAGCCCACGATAACGATTGTAAAAATGTAAAATTTTATTTTTGTTCAGATTTATATGCGAAAGTTGAATAAATTAAGAGTACACAAGAAATGGTTTTAGAATAACTTTTAAAGAAAAGCCTATAGTTTGAAGAATGTTATTTAATTATTTTACTGCGCACAACAGCTTATTTTTTCAATTAGAACTTTTACACAAATTTATCTTGTGGACAAGTTGATCATGATGTGGATCCAATTGATCAAATATTATTTTGACGGAATTTGATCAATACTCATCAAAGATTTTCCTTTCTTTAACACATAGGATGTTCTTTTCAGATTTTACTGATATGGAATTTTTGGTTTTATTTATATTTTTCAAAGATTCAATTCTTTCGATTGAAAGTAATTTTTTAAGCTTATTTTTGACAAAAACAATAACATGATCCCTTTAAATAATAGTTTTTGTGCCAAACAGCAAAATTACCCGGAATTGTTGATCACACACTTAAGTCACTCGAATACCATAAACAAAAACCCTTTGGAAGCAACGAGTAAAATACACAGAAATAATAACTTAAGTGACGGTTTTACCTATACCATTAGCCTGACTTTCACTGCCCGAAAGCCAGTACCCCCAATATCACAAGCTTGAATGTACCATTAGGCCGAATATCACTTGATCAAATGCTACAAAAACTTGTTCTTGAGGAAATTAATTCTAATAATTCCAGCAGAGTGTTTTTCCTTCTTTCAATCATCTGCTGTTCTTTCTAGATGAACTGCTTAGTTTATTCGCGCCAATTTTAACCAATATATTCCCTTATCACGGTGATTGTAACATGTGAGCTAAACATATTTGGGTTTATGGTATTATGACTAATGGCACTCCGGCTACTGTTATAGAATCTTAATATCAATGATATTAGGGCATTCCGCTGAAGGCCGTTGGGTCGAATGTCATTTGGTAGCAGTTCATTAGGTCAAAAAGTTATTTTGCCGAATAGCCATTTTTTTTTGTTTTCTCCTTTTATGCTGTTAAAATAATTGTTGAAGTTGGAGCTACAGTAGTTTACCCATGAATCTTTCCTTCTTTTAAATATAGGAACAATAAACGGGTTTAAGATCAGTTATTTTTTTTTTAATAATTAAACTATCAGTTCCGCAATACCAATATTGCTTTATGGTTCTAACATAATCAACAATTTATGCCAAACACTAGTCATACAATGAAACTAGAAAGAACAGCCTGTGTTTAGAAGAAGGACAAATTCACTATTTGAACTAGAGAGAATAGTTTCGTTGTAGAAAAATAGTTTTTTGCACCGAAACCGTTGATGTTCAACTAGTGAATTTTGCCTTCTTTGAAACATAGGCTATTCTTCTTAGTAAGACTAGATGTTGACATTAATTGTTGATTGTGGTAAAACAAAAAGACATAATTATTATTGTAGAAGTATCAGCTAATTATTGGAAAACCGAACAAATTTAAGAAACCGCTCCGATTCCTGTTCGATAATCAGTGAATTGCGATTCGTGATCATCACAGGGTGGCCACCGAACCGGGAAAAACGGGAAAACCGGGAAAAAGACGGGAATTCCAAACGACCGGGAAAAAAGCGGGAAAAAGTCTGGAATTTGGAATGATTACCGGGAAAATTGTTGTTAAGAGTAACTTGATGTGCATATTTGAATGTTTACACCTCATCGAAAACCTGCAAAATCAAAGCCAAACCAAAATACTCCTGGGATACTTCTACGAAATCCCAAGGAATTCGCCTGTGCAATCACTTGGAATTTGTTTTAAACAGAACTTGGGATTCTTCAAGAAGTTTCTTCTAGAATTCCTCTAGGTTTTTGTACCGCTTGATTATCTCTTGGAATTTGATGAGATTTTTTCGAGGAAAGAGTTTCTTACATCTGAGATTTTTTCAAAAGTTTATTTTTGGTTTAACCCGTGTCCTTTCTTAAATTTATTCTAGTTTTTTTAATAGATAAGAAAATCATAACCACTAAACTGGGTTTTAATCAAGACAACCTATTGCAATTTATTCAAGAGTTCCTTTTAGGGTTCATCAAGATTTTCCTTCCGCAATTGTAACAGGAGTTGCTCCAATCTTCAAAATTTCCTACGGGAATTCTTCCCAGATTATTTTTTTTTATCCCTCCAGAATTTTTTTCCTTTTCTTCCTGGAGCTTCCTCTGGGGTTTCCCTAGAATTTTCTTCTGGAATTCCTCCGAAAGCTTTTTTTTAGAAATAAATCTGAGATTCTTTACAGAGTTTCTTCTGGTATTTCTCCAGGATATCATTCTGTTACTCATCCATCTCCACGAGTTCTTTGCACGATTTCTGCAGGAGTGCCTTCTGAAACTTTGATTTTGAAAACTTCCAAGAGGTTTTGCTAAATTTTATTTTTATTTTATATTAATATTTTGAAATTTCTCCAGTGTTTCTTACTGCGTTTCCTTCAAGAGTTCTTCTTGGGCACCCTCCAGGAGTTGCTTATGAAAGTTGCTTTGCGAGTTGCTCCAGGAGTTGCTTTTGGGCATCCTTCAGAAGCTCCCTCTGCAAATCACCCAGGAGTTCCTTCTGGATGATCTCCTAAAATTTCTTACAAAAACTTTACGATAGCTATTTCTGGAAATACTCCAGAATCCTGAAAATCAAACTACTGCGGGAGTTTTGTAATCGAGAACTCTTCCAAGAGTTCCTTGGGAAACCTTCTAGACATGTGGGAGATTCCTTTGGGAATCCTTCAAGAGTTCCAGGAGAAATCCCTAGATCGAATTCATGATCCCAGACCAAAAGTTCTATTCCCTAATTGGCAACAAGCTGACTAAAATCCTAAATTCCCTAAAGGAACCTCTTCCAAAATAAATCCATTAACCCTCGAGCGATCGCGCTGTTGTGTTTTGTACAACACGTTGAAAAAATCTCGCTTTTTGTGTTCAGTATTAGCGTGGTGCTGGCGGTGGTGGCCAACCGCGCTAGTTATGGACGGTTAAGGAATCTACAGGAATCCACAAAAGATATACAAGGTGGAATCGCTAACAGAAGTTACGATTATCCTCCATGTGCCGGATAAACGAGTGCGACCTTTGTTGATTTTATATGCACATCTTACCTGTAATAGATCTGTCATAGTTAGCTACCACTTGTACACTTGTTTTTTTTTTTAAGTACAAGAAAACAAGTAAAATAATGAGTGAGGGAAAGCTTGAATTATGCACTATATGGAGCTGAATAAAAATATGTTGCAAGTAATTGTGTAGAATACGCCTTTTCTGTTATCATTGGTAGTTACTTCCATTTTTTTGCCATAGATGCATTACGTCAAGAATAATATTAAACTATAAATATGTAGTATATAGTATTCACAGGATTACAAGTGCATTTTTACATGGTACTTATCATCCATATTATACGAAAATTGGGCGTTACCCACTAAAAAAATGTGCATTTTAAAAACCGGTAAAATTTCAGAAATCGTACCGGGAAAACCGGGAAAAAGACGGGAATTTCAAAACTGATATTTAGTGGCCACCCTGTCATCATTTCTACCCATTGACCATTCGACCTAATGGACTTCGGTCAGTCGTATTTTCGCCATGTCTGATATGTGTGAACCTATGCTCAATAACTACCGGTGAATCGGGTGAATCATTTCCAGCTGTTTTCGTTGTTCTAGCCCTAGTCGTCCTTTATCGAAACAAACCAAGAGATCATCCTAGCAGTGAACATATTGAATTACTGTCAAAGATTGAACTTGACGACATTTTTTATCTTTATGGACTGATTTATATCAACTAAATTCTCACAATCACATCTTTAGTTTCAATTAATTCTTATAAAATGGCGAAAATTTCTGTTTGCCCGAAAGTACCATTTGCCAGAATGTACCAATCCCCAGAATTTAATATTTAATATTAAATTCTGGGGATTGGTACATTCTGGCAAATGGTACTTTCGGGCAACTAGTATTCTGGCAAATGGTACATTCTGGCAAATGGTTTTCTGGCGTTTGTCATTCTGGCGAATGGTTTTCTGGCGAACGGTTTTCTGGCAAATATCGCACAATCATTATATTGACGCTTATTTAACTCAAACTATGAAATATTTGCAGGGAAATTCTAAAATTTTATTGACTACTAAAGAACTGAAAAATGCATTTCTTGGCGAATATTATGCTGATACAAAAACACAAAATATCCGTGAAACATTCAGCGACATATCATACACATACACATAAGGAGAATGTAAGCTTTAGTGCTCATTTACATCAGGTATCATGTAAAATTACATCGTGTAATTTTCCGCCAAACATCGCGTAATTCATCACGAACTGCAACCGCTTACACTGTATTTTTATTTGTTACATTTATACAGGGTGTTAGGTTCCTGAGTGCAAACTTTTTAAAGGGTGATAGAGGCCCATAAATGGAGCAAAAAATTGTTCTACGCATATGGTCAAATCTCAACCGTTACGTAGTTATTGAACTTCCCATGTTTATGACTCTTATTGCCTTAACTGGCAATAACTTGAAAATGGTCAAACTTATCGAAGTTTTTTACCCTTATTCGAAAGATTATTGAATTTTCTAACAAATGGCATCTTTGAATCGATTGGTTTAGTTAAATAACTAAGTTGTCTAGAGCAAAATAGCTTAAAATAGTGTATTTTTATTGGTTTTTGTCAATTATCTTTGAAACATGCGTAATAAATTAAAATTCTTTCCTTGGCAAAGTTGTGGCCTGTGTTACACTCTACAATTCGTTCTTCGACACCAAACTTCTATCTCTTATCGTTTTGTTGCAAATTCGATTTTAACATCGCAATTCAGATCATAAATTTGCAACTGTCATGGAAAGCACTTTTTTGCGCATTGTGCCGCACATTTAAATCAAAATTGCAAGAAAACGATAAGAGCTAGAAGTTTGGTGTCAAAGAACGACTTGTAGAGTGTAACAGGGGCAACAACTTTGCCAAAGAAAGAATTGTAATTTATTACGCATGTTTCAAAGATAATTGACAAAAACCAATAAAAATACACTATTTTTAGCCATTTTGCTCTAGAAAACTTAGTTAATTAACTAAACCAATCGATTAAAAAATGCCATTTGTTAGAAAATTCAATAATCTTTCAAATAAGGGTAAAAAAACTTCGATAAGTTTGACCATTTTCAAGTTATTGCAAGTTAAGGCAATAAGAGTCATAAACATGGGAAGTTCAATAACTACGTAACGGTTGAGATTTGACCATATGCGTAGAACAATTTTTTTCTCCATTTATGGTCCTCTATCACCCTTTAAAAAGTTTGCACTCAGGAACCTAACACCCTGTACATAAAACAATAGTTCAGTACATTGGATGTATACAACAATTGTACAATATACTACACTTAGGTCTTTTTTTACACGGGGGATACGTCCCGTGTAAAAAAAAACGTGTAAAAAAAACCGTGTTAATTCGCGAAACCGTGCAAAGAAACCGTGTTAATTCGCGAAACCGTGTAAAAAAACCGTGTTAATTTGCGAAACCGTGTAAAAAAATACCGTGCTAATTCGGGAATTCGTGTAAAAAAAAACTGAGGGAAATCTGAAAATATTTGCAATGTCTTCACCTTTAGATATTCGTGGTTTGTTTTAGAGAGTTAATAAGGAAAGGGGGGTTAGTGGGTTGAATCTAGGGGTTAGTGTGGGGGAAGGGGACAAGGGATGGGTTATGAGGAGCAGAGTGCATACTGTTTCAAAGGAAGATCGCAAAGGATATTTTGGGGTGTTAAGGGGGTCTAGACGGACGAAATGAAGAATCAAGGAGACTGTCAACACACTACAGGTCCACGAAGCATGGTGGTGTAGAGAAAAATGTTCCAGGACACCCAGGAACTTTCGCGAGTAAAGGCTTTTATATCTACGAGCGTAATCGATTGATTGTTGTTACATCACTGATACTGTTCAACATCCTACAGGTCTACGGAGCATTGTTCTGTAAATAAATAATTTTCAAACTTGACCTCCAATTTTGATCTCCAAGAACTTCCGCGAGTAAAGGCCACAAGAACTACAAACATAGCCAACGGTTTATTGCTACATTACCGATACGTTGTAACATCACAGAGGTCCATTGAGCATTGTACTGAAAAGTATTCATTTCTTAAGATATGCTAGGTCTTCCATGAAGTTAAGGCCTTAAGATCTACAAGCGTAATCAATGGATTGTTGTTACATTTCTAATATGTTGTAACATGCTACAGGTTCATGAACAATTTTTCTGTAAGAAACTAATTTCCACAGATGCTCTAGGTCCCCCAAGAACTTCCATGAGTAAAGACCTAAAGATCTACGAGCGTTATCAATGGTTTGTTGTCACATTACTGATACAGTGTAGCGTCCTACAGGTCCAGGGAGCATAGTTCTGTAGAGAAATAATTTCCAAAGATGATCTAGGACCTCCAAGAGCTTCCGCGAGTAACGGCCTTAAAATCTACAAGCGTAATCAATGGATTGTTGTTACATTTCTAATACGTTGTAGAATGCTACAGGTTCATGAACCATTTTTCTGTATAGAAATAATTTCTACAGATGTTCTAGGTCCTCCAAGAACTTCCATGAGTAAAGACCTGAATATCTACAAGCGTTATCAATGGTTTATTGTCACATTACTAATACAGCGTAGCGTCCTACAGGTCCAGGGAGCCTAGTTCTGTAGAGAAATAATTTCCAAAGATGTTCTAGGACCTCCAAGAACTTCCATGAGTAAGGACCTGAATATCAACAAGCGTTACCAATGGTATGTTATCACATTACTAATACAGTGTAGCGCCCTACAGGTCCAGGGAGTATAGGTCTTTAGAGAAATAATTTCCAAAAATGCTCTAGGACCTCCAAGAACTTTCGCGAGTAAAGGCCTTACACACTTAAAAAATATTCGCGGGCTCGGTTTTCCGTGCACAGCCGACTACTCAGCAAACTCAAAAACTGATATCTCAGTTAAAACTGCATCTGTTAGCTGACTCTCAGCAAAACAGTTGCCGACCCTCAGTAATGAACTGTCAATGTTGCTGAGATCTCGTTTATGTTGTTGTTTGCCGAGCGCTCGGCTGTGCGGATCTCGGCGAAAGTTTGAGAAAATGCTGGCATTTCAAATTAAGTGTGTAAGATCTACAAACGTAATCAATGGTGTGTTGCCACATTACTGATATAGTGTAGCGTCCTACAGGTCCAGGGAGCATAGTCCTGTAGAGAAATGATTTCCAAAGATGATCTAGTACCTTGTAGCACGCAAATTGCGGCTAACAGTTTTCCCGCCTTCTGCTTCATTCCCTGGCTCCGAAAACAGACGGCTTAAGCGCCACCTCCGAAGAGGACCGTCTGTCGAGTTATGTTTGCCCGGCAAGAAACCCAACCTCAGGGCGGGTTTGTTTCATAAGAGACCAAATAGCGATTTAGGAACGATACAGAAAACTCAAAAGTACGGTTAATCGAGATATCTCACTTATAGAGGTCGCCTTAAGCGATTCTCAAAATATGGTTGATGCTGACCGTCGTTCTACCAACTCACAAAGACACCACTCACGAGTATCATCATTGGAAGAACTCACCAATTCAAATTTTCCTGTTAGCTTCGGACACGTGAGTCGAGAGACTGATTTCCCAGGCAGTCTATCCTGGCGTACAAAAAGATTAACAAAAAACAGGTAGAACGACGCGAACGTGAGAAATCTCGAAGACCAAAAAAACTGTTACAGGGAATAGACCTGTGCGCCGACTATATTTTGCTCGGCGGCGGCGTGAGGGCAATTTTTGACCGGCGGCGGCGGCGTCATCGGCGTCACGCCGGTGGCAGCTTTCGGCGGCGGCGGCGTGAATCGGCGTGACCAAAATTTGACCGTAATTTCAACATTGGCAAAGCGAAGAAGTTGTCATTACGCCCTAGAAGTCTAGAATTTGTAGTCTGAGATTTTTCATGACCATTGATGACATAAACTACATGTAT
The DNA here is from genome assembly GCF_035046485.1 of Aedes albopictus. Classification (NCBI taxonomy): domain Eukaryota; kingdom Metazoa; phylum Arthropoda; class Insecta; order Diptera; family Culicidae; genus Aedes; species Aedes albopictus. Next base: position 219,604,586 of record NC_085138.1, read on the forward strand.
TATGTTAGAATGAATACCTTTTTTATTTCTGTTCGGATCTGTCACTGCGTGATTAGACCTATTGCGACATTTTTTTACTTATTAATTTATTTGGCTCGGCCGATAAATCCCAAGAAACAAAACTAGTTGAATAAAAGTTTCTTAAACTAATGTTTGCTCAAGAGTTATTTTTGTTCTACTCCTGGACAGCTAAAATGTTTGTTGGGATGATCATAAATGAGTCGAAATGATTTGTACGTTTTTGTTTTTACGTTGTTTGCATTTTTCAAATTTTTAACTGCCTTAAGGTGAAACATCAAAAAATCCCATTGCAATTTTGCATACAAACTTTAGAGGCACAAATTCGACGAACAAAGCATTGAACCAAGCCGCATTTGTTTATCGTGGTTTTGCTCACTTGTAAAAAAGGCAGCTTTTTTCAATCGAGCACATTTGTTTACGAATTTTTAAGATTGGTGCTCTTGAAAACTTGAGTAGAAGACCAAGTCGGCTATTGTGGCAGCCATATATATTTGTATTATGTGATGTTTCTCCTTAAAATTATATTAGTTTGGGAAGCCGAAGTACTCGCGGCTGTCTTGAGGTTAAGGATAACAAATATTTATAATTGGAAAGGAATATTGAGACATTACCGGTATCCTTAGTGTAATGAACGTTGCATTTCTCCATTGCAAATGAAGGGCAATTGAATATTGATTTTTCTGCAGCTTTTCTTTTGTTTTCCCAGAATTTTTCGAGGAATTTCAAAAGGAAATCTAGGACGAATTTTCGAAAGAAATTCCAGGAGGATTCTCCAAATGAATTCAAGCAGCAATCCCAAGGGAATTACAGCGGGAATTTTCAAAGAAATTCCAGGATGAATCACCTACGGAATTCTAGCGGGAATTTCTAAAGAATTTCGAGAAAGAATCTCCGAAGGATTTCAAGCAGGAATCAACGAAAAATATCGAGAAGGAATCTCTGAAGGAATTCCAGCAGAAATCCCAGAGAGAATACTAGGAGAAATTTCCAAAAGAGTTCCATGAGGAATGCTCGAAAGAATTTCAGGAGGAACCCCATAAGGTATTCCAGCAGGAAACTCTGAAGAAATTCTAGGAATAATCCCGGAGGAATTGTAAGACGAATCCCTGGAGGAATTCTGTGTGGAATCCCCGAAGGAATTCTAGGAGGAATTTCTGAAGAAATTCGAAGAGGAATCACCATAGGAATTTCAGAATGGAATGCATAAGGAAATCCAGAAAGAATTCCCGGCAAAATATCAGAAGAAATCTTTGAAGGAATTTTAGGAAGAACCCCTCAAAAGAAACCCTGAAGGAATTCTAAAAGGAATCCCCAAAATTACTCTAGGAGGAATCCCCTAAGGAATTCCAAGAGAAATTTTCGACAGAATTCCAGGAGAAACTCTCGAAAGAATTCTAGGAAGAATCACAGAAGGAATTTCAGAGAGAAATCCTGCAGGAATTCTAGGAGGACTCCCGAAGGAATTCCAGCAAGAATCACTGAAGAAATTGAAGAGAAATCACCAAAGAAAATCCATGAGAAAATCCCGAAGCAGGGATGTCATATATACAGATTTATCTGTATTATACAGTTTTTTGAGCATCCGTACAGATTTCATTTTATATGAAATACAGCTAGAGGTAGAGGTGCTATTTTTTTTGTATGGGATACAGATTTTTCACTAAAATTTTGTATGGGATACAGATTTTTGAAAATTGTGATACAGATTTTTCAAAAAATCATCTGGCATCCCTGTCCCGAAGGAATTCCAGGAGTATTCCCCGATCAGGAGAAAACCCCGAATGAATTTTAGGAGGAATCCGCGAAAGAAGTCTACAAAAATCCCCGAAGAAATTGCAGGAGAAATTCCTGCAGGAATTCCAGAGGTCACCTCCGATGGAATTCCGGGAGGAATCTCCGAAAGAATTAAAAGCGGATTCCTCAAAAATGAAACACCGAAGGAATTCTAAGACGAATCTCCATAGGAATTGGAGGAGGAATCTTCAAAGATATTTAAGAAGGAATCCTCGAAGGAATTCCAGGAAGAATCTTCGAAGACCAGGAGAAATTCCCAAAGGAATTCTAGAAGAAATCACCGGAGAAGTTCAAGAAGGAAATCCCGAAGGAATTCCTGGAGGAAAGATTTCATGAGGATTTTTTGAAAGAATCTCCGAAAAAAATCTAAGAGGAATCACCGGTGGAATTCCAGGAGGAAACCCCGAAGGAATGCCAGGAGGAATCCACGACGGAATATTAAGAGGAATTCTCGAAAAGATTCCAGGAGGATTTGATGAAGGAAGTCCAAGAGGACTTTCCCAAAAAATCCAGATTTTTTTTGAAGGAATTTAACCTTTCGTAACTCGCCACCACCTCCAGCACCGCGCTAATGCTGAATACAAAAAGCGAAAGTTTTTCAACGTGTTGTACAAAATACAACAGCGCGATCGCTCGAGGGTTAAGAAGAAATCCTCAAAGTATTTCTAGGGAGAACCATCGAAAAATATCCAATAGGAACCCTCGTAGGAGTTCCATGAGAAAACCCTGAAATAATTCTGGGAGGAGTTCCCGCAGGAATTCCAAGAGGAAACCCCGAAAGAATTCCAGGAGAAATCTCCGAAAAAAATCGAAGAGGAATTTCCGTAGAAATTTCAGGAGGAATCCGCGACGGAATTCCAGAGGTCACCTCCGATGGAATTCCGGGAGGAATCTCCGAAAGAATTAAAAGCGGATTCCTCAAAAATGAAACACCGAAGGAATTCTAAGACGAATCTCCATAGGAATTGGAGGAGGAATCTTCAAAGATATTTAAGAAGGAATCCTCGAAGGAATTCCAGGAAGAATCTTCGAAGACCAGGAGAAATTCCCAAAGGAATTCTAGAAGAAATCACCGGAGAAGTTCAAGAAGGAAATCCCGAAGGAATTCCTGGAGGAAAGATTTCATGAGGATTTTTTGAAAGAATCTCCGAAAAAAATCTAAGAGGAATCACCGGTGGAATTCCAGGAGGAAACCCCGAAGGAATGCCAGGAGGAATCCACGACGGAATATTAAGAGGAATTCTCGAAAAAATTCCAGGAGGATTTGATGAAGGAAGTCCAAGAGGACTTTCCAAAAAAATCCAGATTTTTTTTGAAGGAATTTAACCTTTCGTAACTCGCCACCACCTCCAGCACCGCGCTAATGCTGAATACAAAAAGCGAAAGTTTTTCAACGTGTTGTACAAAATACAACAGCGCGATCGCTCGAGGGTTAAGAAGAAATCCTCAAAGTATTTCTAGGGAGAACCATCGAAAAATATCCAATAGGAACCCTCGTAGGAGTTCCATGAGAAAACCCTGAAATAATTCTGGGAGGAGTTCCCGCAGGAATTCCAAGAGGAAACCCCGAAAGAATTCCAGGAGAAATCTCCGAAAAAAATCGAAGAGGAATTTCCGTAGAAATTTCAGGAGGAATCCGCGACGGAATATCAGGAGGAATCCTCAAAGAAATTTTAGGTTAAATCCCCGAAGGAACTCTAGAAGGAATCCCCGAGGGAATTTGAGGAGGAAGCCCTAAAGGAATTCCAGGAGAAATCCATGAAGAAGGTCCAGCAGAAATATTCGACCTAATTCCTGGAAGAATTCCTAAATCAATTCGTGGAGAAATACGCGATGAAATGCAAGAAGAAATCCCTGCAGGAATCCCAGGGGGACTCCTAATGGAATTCTGGGAGAATTTCTGAAGGATTTTCCAGCGGAATACTCGAAGGGTTTTCAAGAGGAATTCCCATAGGCAGAGGCGTCTCGTGACCCGTAAAGCTGACTGTGCACTTGAAAAGTTTTCACATGGGACTGTAGTATGAATGGAATACAGCAGGAACCTGAACTCCGCTAGACAAGCGAATCTATCGACGATTTCGTCGAGAACACTGCCTTGTTGTTTCAATTGATGAAACAGAGGGTTTTCTACCGCCATCAGTTTAAGCCTAAGTCTTTGCTCGCTCATTGTAACTGAAGATAGGTTCTTATTCTTTTGAGATGGAAAAGCTCCTTCCAACGGCATCAGTTGTAGACGTAAGTGTTATTATCAGAGGAATAAGCAGATACGTTTCTGAGAAGTGAGAAGACGTCTTCAAATTGTTCTTAGTAAGCACTTTTAGCTATCTCTGCGACTTTTTTCGTGTAAAACATTTTCAGCTCAGCTGGACTTTATCGAAATTTGGGAAGCGAGAGTAGACATTGCCCACCAATTGTTAAGGGATTTTTTCGGAATAACTTTTGAACTTCGAAGAGTCCACTCAGAAGTGGATAACTGACACTGAAGAAGTGAAACACCCTTTGTACAATTATGGGTCACTCTGTAACTATTACTAGTCAGTCTGTTCTCTATGCTATTCAAATAGAAATTTAAATCAAATTGACCTATGTGAGTAACCCATGATTATGCTATGACTGTAGTCGAAACATGCGTATCTGTTTAAGGGCTCCAAGGGTAAGAATTAGAGTCCTCAATCGACCGCCTGGCAAACGAATTGCGGAAGTAGATTGGCTACGATATCGCGCTCCATTTTCCTTTGAATGTTGCTAGAAAATGAAACCGTACGCGACGTGCAACTAGTAGTGAATGAAAATGCCACCCATCCAGGTCCACCCAAAGGCATGCATGCCAAAAGAGTGGATGGGCGGCCTCCGTTGAATGGTACAAGTTCTCTCGCTTTGCTCTTTCGCCTCGCTCTCTTGCTGAAGCATACAGTAGCTCAAATGCGACGTTGCCAAACTTAGCAGCTTCCCCGCGAGCGCAAGCTTGGTGTAAGCAAATAATCTTTCCTTTCCTCCGCCACCGATGAGGCCCACGTCCATTGGAAGAAGTGCACAAAAAATTTACTAATACATTGTCAAAGCAGCACAGAACAGTCGAACACAAGTAAACACAGTTCTTGCATGCATATACAGCGCTCCCGTGTACTTCTGGAAGTGAACTGAGGCGAGAGTTTTTTGGCGATGCTGTCACATGGATGTTTCGCATGCTTCGGCGTGGAGCACTCTGGCAGCGGCAGGGTGGTGGCATAGTGAGATTAAGTTGGAAAATTTACTTGATTCCTATTGGATACGCACTAGTATTTCATAGTGGTTTGTTCACTTGAAGTTGTGAACATCAAAAGGATCGAATGAGTAGTTTATATCGTTTGTAGCAAAATGTTGACATTATAGTGATTTATTTTCGTTTTTTATCAACTGTGTAGTGAACGCAGTGGACCTATGGACGAGACGCCACTGCCCATAGGAAGTCCAGGAAAAATCTCTGAAGGAATTGGGGAATCCCTGAAGGAATTCTAGGAGAAATCACTGAAGCAATTCCAGAAGAAAATCCCAAAGAATTTCCAGAAGAACTCCTGCAGGAATTTCATGAGGAATCACTGAAGCAAATCCAGGAAGAATCTCTGAAGGAATTCTAAGAGAAATCACCAAAGAAATTCCAGGAGGAAACCCCGAAGAAATTTCAGGAGAAATACGCGTTAGAATATCAGGAGAAAGCCCGAAAGAATTTCAGGAGGAATCCATGAAGGATGTCTAGGTGGAATACCCGAAGGGATTCCAAAAGGAATCCCTTAATGAAGTGCAGGAAATCATTGGAGGAATTCCATGAGGAATCCAGGTAGAATCTCTGAAAGATTTCTAAAAGGAACCACCAAAGAAATTTGACGGAACATAAAAAGGTATCCTCAAAAAAAAAAAAAAAAAAATCAGGAGGAATCCTCGAAGGAAGTCTAGGGAGAAACCCCGAAAGAAAATCTAGGAAGAATCTCCGGAGGAACTCCAACAGGAATCCCCGAAAGAATTCCAAGAAAAAGGCAGGAGGAATTCCCGAAGGAAGTCCAGGGGAAACCCTTAGGAAAGTCTAGGAGGAATTCCTGAAGAAATGACAGGAAAAATCCCTACAGGGATTACCCCAGGGGAATCCTCCATGGAATTCCGGACTATCCACAGGATCTCCAAGTGGAATCCTCGAAGGATTTTCAGCGGATCTTTCCGGGTAGGTGGAAGGATTTGCAGGAGGTATTCTCTAAAGAATTCCAGAAGAAAATCCTTGAGGAATTCTTGTAGAAACTACATGAAAGATCTCTCAAAAAATATGCTTGATTATAATACGAAGGGGATTATTAAAGGAACTCCTAAAAGATAGTCTGAAGGAACTCCTGTAGGAATTCCTGAATGAGCTTATGGAGAAATCTCTGATGTAACTCCTGAAAGCATCCGTGAGTCTTGCTGAAAAAACCTCAATCTCAATCTACTATCTAAAAGAACCTCAGGAGCAATCCCTGGAAGAACTTGTGGAAGAATTCCTTACGGAACTTCTCGAACTATCCCCTAAGGATATCCAGAAGATACCTTGAAAGGAACACTTATATAGGAATCGCTCAATAAACTTCTGGGGTACTTCCTGAGTTGTCCTGGTGGTATCCTTGGATCTTCATATAAGATTCCCTGAAGGAACTTCTGCAGGAATCCCTGAAGAAATTCAGCAGGAATCTCTGAAGAAACATCTGCAAGAATCCCTGAAACTCCTAAAGGAATCTGTGATGGAACTCCTGGTAAGAACTGGTGTTGAAATTTCTAATGGTACTTCAGAAGGAGTCCCTGCAGGAACTCCTAGACTTATTTCTAAAGACCTTCTGCAGGAATTCCTGAAGAAACTTCTCACGGGATTCTTTGTGAATCCTCCTGAAAATATATTCAAAGGCACTTCTCGAAGGATACCTGAACGAACTCCCATGGAAATAGCTTAGGGAACTTCTGAAGGAATTCCTAATGAACACATGGAGGCATCCCTGAATCCTCCTGGAGCTATTAGGAAGACCCCTGAGCGAACTCCTGGAGAGATCACCGAAGAATCTTTTGGAGCAATCCTTGAAGAAATCCTGAAAGAATCTGTGCAATTTTTTCTTGAGGCATTCCGAAGTAATTCCAAGAGGAATCCCCGAAGGAATTTCAGGAGGGAGTATTTAACAAATTCCAGGAATTTCTTATTGATCTCCTGGAGAAACTCCTGTAGGAATTTCTGAAGGAACTTCTGAAGGTATCCATGAAGGTACTCCTGTCGAGATCTTCCTGAGAGATCTTCTGAAAAAAAAAATCATCCTGGAGGCACCTGAAGATTTTTCTGGAGGAATCCTTTTGGAAGATTCTCTGAAGAAACTTCTGGAGAGATGTGAATGTGTGTTCTAAGAATTGAGAAATCAATTATTGTAATCAAACTCTTATGATCGTGAGATTTTTTATCTCAACTTTATATAAACTTAATTTTGTTCGTGCACTGATCACCGGCGCGAAAAATGAAAATCGGCGGCGTGACAAACAGCGGCGTATGGCGCGCCGCCGAAACATCGGTCGGCGTCGGCGTGGGACAAAAAGTGTCGGCGGCGGCGGCGTGGCGCGGCGGCGCACAGGTCTAACAGGGAAAGCACTAACATTGTACAAAAATACAGCATGTTTAAAGGTATTGTGGATTTACCGGCTACTTGTATTCTACCGGTCGCTTCAGTATGGCCTCCAAAGTAGCCGTTTTATTAAAAGAGTAACTTAAAAATGATTTTAAACATTTTTATTGTATGCGCTATTCCTCGTTGCCACTAGCTACTCAGCGACATTCATTTTTTGACAATCAAGTTGATTTTTATATGAAAACGGCTACTTTGTAACGGCTACTTAAGTAACCGGTAGAATACAAGTAGCCGGTAAATCCACAATAACTACGAAAATCAACGAAACATTCATTCAATTTGATAACCTAGGTTTATTAACGCATGTTCCTTTCCATGCTATCTCATTTCTTCTTTCTAGCTTTCCCTACGTGTGCGGTTTAAATTTGTCACTATCCTAGTTTTGATTCTGTCGACATTTATCGACTCATAATCTCCCCGAGCTCGGTTAGTTGTGTGGAGTTCTTCTAACACATGCGCATGGTTAATTTGATTGGTTTCTACTCACGGTACCTTTCAGCTACTCTTCAATGCCGTCGACAAAACAGAAGCGACGGCGTGGCGGTCGACGGACGGCTTGGTAAAACAGCACGCTATTCTTAGCGCATCCTACGGTGGAGGTACTGCGACGATTGCACCAAATGCGCGCGACGCGCGGCGGTTTGGAAAGTGCGCCTTCCTCGCTGCCGGTCGCTAAACGGACCGGATCACCGGCGCAGTTGCTTGGTGGTGTTGATGACGATGGGGGTCGTCGATGGCTTCGTCGGTAAGGTGGCTACCACATGGCCGACTTAGGAAAACGTGGGATTCGGCCACCTCCGGTGGGTGAATGTTGCGATCACCGAAAAAGTGGCTTGATGGCGGATCTGACGATGGGGGTCGTCGGTGGCTTGGTCGGTATGGTTGCTACCGCCGACGGAAAAACGTGGTTTCGGCCGCTCTGTCGGAACGGTTGTTCCCTTCCGGCTTTCCCCTTAAACCGGGACTTTTGAACACTGCGACGTGGGGTCGAGAGCGCGTTTAGCGAAAAAGGGTGCGATGTGCCGAGCTTTCGGCCGTGGATCAAATCCTGAATAAAAAGCCGTCGAACGGCTGTTCGACTGGTTTAACAAAAAATATCTCCACACAACAAATTTCACAATTACCTTTTTTCTATTCACACATACGCACACACAAACTATCTTGACCGCACGAAACCTTTTGGCTTAGGTTAATGAACTTGGCTAACTAACGGAAAGGAACAAAAGTAGCATTAATTTAATCTAAAGACTTCTCACATTTTAAATCACATACTTAATTAAACACACCGCGACACTAGAACTTTAACACGCACTCTCGCCCCTTCCACGGTCCAGGTCAAAATGGACGAGTAGAAGTTCTGTAGGTCCTCAGATAAGGTCGGATCCCAAGACTTCGTGGCCGGAAATACGTAAAATTACCGAAGTAATTTTACGATCTTTTCAAACGACAATTCTCATCAACCACGAATGAGCACCGAATAAATTGCTATCTCTTTCACTTTCATACTCATCTGAATGATCTGTATTGCTCTATCTATTTTTAAATACCCGATCTATTTTTGACGAGAGAGTTCGGGCTTGAACATTGAACCTCGAGATTGTTCGGGTTTCGTGGTGTAGTGGATAGAACGGCAGGAATTTTATTTACATGTATTAGACTTGTGAAGGCGACTTTCATGCAAGTTGTATGCGGTTTTGAAGTGCACGTCATTTTGAATGGTGACATGGAACATCGCAAAACATTTATAGTGAACTTTAGAATTTAGTACATTTGACACTGAAAACATTAAATTTGAATGAAAAATAAATTAACACGGATAATAAATAATTTTATATACATTTTATATTATATATTGAATAAATCTTAAAATAATATTTACACAAAAGTGACCATGCTACAACCTCCAAGAACTTCCATGAGTAAAGACCTGAACATCTACCAGCGTTGTCAATGGTTTGTTGTCACATTACTGATACAGTGTAGCGTCATACAGGTCCAGGAAGCATAGTTCTGTAGAGAAATAATTTCCAAAGATGATCTAGGACCTCCAAGAACTTCCACGAGAAAGGTCTTAAGATCTACAAGCGTAATCAATGGATTATTGTTACATTTCTAATACGTTGTAACATGCTACAGGTCCATGAACATTTTTTCTGTAAGGATATAATTTCCATAGATGTTGTAGGTCCTCTAAGAACTTCCACGAGTAAAGACCTGAAGATCTACAACCGTTATCAATGGTTTGTTGTAACACTACTGATACAGTGTAGCGTCCTACAGGTCCAGGGAGCATAGTTCTGTAGAGAAATAATTTTCAAAGATGATCTGGATGACCTAGAACACGTTAACGGAATCTTGCGCCAAGGACCTTTAGGATGTTTCACCGCATCAGGTATGTAACAACATTTCAATTTAATAACTATGGGAGTTTTTCGGCTTTCAGTCACGGAAAAAGCGTTGATACTTCTATATCATTGCCAACGTTTCGAGCCCTGAGGAAGATGCCAACCCAAGGATCGAAACGTTGGCAATGATATAGAAGTATCAACGCTTTTTCCGTGACTGAAAGCCGAAAAACTCCCATAGTTATCAAAAATCCCAGTCGAATCTTTCATTTTAATACTTGTAGACCTTACGGCTTTTACTTGCAGAAGTTCTAGAATGATCTAGATTGTTTTTGGATAGTAGATCTCTACAGAACCATGCTTCATAGACCTATAGGATGTTACATGGCATCAGTAATGCAACAATTACCGATCGATTTTGTTTATAGATCTTGAGGCCTTGACTCGTAGAAGTTCTTGGATGTACTAGACCATCTTTGAAAATAACTTCTCTGCAGAACCATGCTCCATGGACCTGTAAGATGTTACACCATATTAAAAATGTAGAAAAAAAAATACATCAATTACGCTTGTAGATATTAAATTCTGCACTCGTGGAAATTCTGGATGACCTAGAATATCTTTGGAAAAAAGTTCTCTACAGAACCATGCTCCATGAACTTGTGGGATGTTGTACCGCATCAGTAATATTACAATAATCTATTGATTATGCTTGATTCTGATCTAAAGACCTTATCTCGCGGAAGTTCTTGGATGACCTAGAACATCTTTGCAAATGACATCTCCGTGTTCAATAAATCTGTATGACTTTACACCGTATCAGTAATGCAACAACAATTGATTGAATACGCTAGAAGATCTTCAGGCATATACTCGCGGAAGTTCTTGGAGGTCCTGAATATCTTGGAAAAGTACGTCTCTACAGAACTATGCTCTGAAGACCTGTAGGATGTTACATCATATCAGTAATGTAACTACAATCCATCGATTACGCTTGTAGATCTTAAGGCCACTACTCGCGGAAGTTCTTGGTTTTCCTAGAATATCCTTGAAAATAACTTCTCTTCAGAACTATGCTCCATGAACCTGTAGGATGTTACACAGTATCAGTAATGTGCAGGCATCAAATTTCTCACTCACGTGATCGGATTGCTCGGATTTATCCACCTCCGCAATCATGATTTTTCACTGCATGGGATGAAAAATAAAAGTCTCTCACTCCAGCGCTCGCGATAGTTCTCTTTCTCTCCATGCGCAACTCACGGATAAACAACAAAGCATCAAATTTTTCACTCCGTGTCCGAGTCACATAACGTCTCCACCGATGCACGAGATCACTTTTTTGACGTTTAGTACTGCCGTGTTTACATTAATTGTTCTTGTTTTCATGGCCATCTAGATAACATGGAACTGCTCAGACGTCAACCGGGTGAAAACGTTGGTTGGTGCAGCCTTAGCAACCATTTTCTCCTGCGTCAACAAACGATTTGTGAGTGAGCACTAGTTGGAGAGAGCATACTTTTATCACGCTAAGGAACCGGAGTGAGAGCCTTTTCAATCGGATATGGGTGCAAGGAAAATATCACAGGCTGCTTTATCCGGATAATATCGCTGTGTGATAGATCGTTACTCGCGCGAGTGAGTGAAAAATTTGATGCCTGGTAATGTGACAAAAATCCATTTATTATGCTTGTAGATCTTGAATTCTTTATTCGCAGAAATTCTTGGATGACCTAGAGCATATTTGGGAAATTTCTTTTCTACAGAACTATGCTTTATGGATCTGTAGGATGTTACACCCCATCAATAATATAGCCAAAATTAATTGATTACGCTCGTAGATTTTCAGGCCTGAACTTTCGGAAGTTCTTGGAGGTCCTACAATATCTTTAAAAACTACGTCTCTACAGAACTATGCTCTAAAGACCTGTATGATGTTGCACCATATCAGTAATGTAACTACAATCCATCCATTACACTTGTAGATCTTAAGGCCTTTATTCGCGGAAGTTCTTGGATGCCCTAGAATATTCTTGAAAATTACTTCTCTTCAGAACTATGCTCCATGGACCTGTAGGATGTTACACCGTATCAATAATAAAGAAACAATTAATTGATTACGCTCGTAGATTTTCAGGCCTGAACTCTCGGAAGTTCTAGGAGGTCCTTGAATATCTTTAAAAACTACGTCTCTACAGAACAATGCTCTAAGGACCTTTAGGATGTTGCACCGTATAAGTAATGTGACTACAATTCATCCATTACGCTTATAGATCTTAAGGCCTTTATTCGCGGAAGTTCTTGGATGTCTTAAAATATCCTTAAAATAACTTCTCTTTAGAACTATGCTTCATGGAAGACGCGGCGCGACACGGACACAACACTTATCGTTCTTACAAACATAAAAAGTAATTAAACATTTACCTTTTCGTCGACCGGTTTCGGGCTCGATGACCATGCTCAGCTGCAGTCAAGGAAGGAGCTTCTCTGCTGCTTGAAAGACAGAGTTCCGCTGGAAGAAATGTCGGGAATTTACGAAATTCCCTGCAAAAGTTGTCCAGCAGTTTATATCGGACAAACCCGACGGAAACTTAAAACGCGCTTGAGAGAGCATAGAGCCGCCGCAGACAACGGGTAAGTTCACGAATCGAGTGTGGCAGTACATTCTGCGGAACTCAACCACACCATAGATTGGGACCAAGCGAAATTAAAGAAATGCATCCGAAAAGTTTCCCAACTAAATGCATGGGAATCGATGTTCATCACCACCGCTGAACAACCGCTGATGAATGCGACGATGCCCCGATAGTTTCGCCACTCTTCCGCTTGACCAAACAAAACATCAAATAGACCCATCTCCCTCTGACGTGTACGGTAGCACGTACGAAGCTGTTTTTATTTTTGTAATCAGTTGGACATCGTCCTGTAGATGGGCAACATCGAGCCCGAAACCGGTCGACGAAAAGGTAAATGTTTAATTACTTTTTATGTTTGTAAGAACGATAAGTGTTGTGTCCGTGTCGCGCCGCGTCTTGTGTGTGTTCTTACGTTAGCACGAAACCTAAAAAATGAGTGTATGCTTCATGGACCTGCACGATGTTACACTGCATCAGTAATATAGCAACAATTAATTGATTACGCTCGTAGATTTTCAAGCCTGTACTCGCGGAAGTTCTTGGAGGTCCTTGAATAATTTGGAAACGTAAGTCTCTACAGAACTATGCTCTAAGGACCTGTAGGATGTTGCACCGTATCAGTAATGTGACTACAATCCATCGATTACGCTTGTAGATCTTAAGGCCTTTATTCGCGGAAGTTCTTGGATGCCCTAGAATATCCTTGAAAATTACTTCTCTTCAGAACTATGCTCCATGGACCTGTAGGACGCTGAACCATACTCCAAAAAAATCACCTTCAGGAAACCCCCCATTTAACCCCTCCTAGCCCCCCCATATATTAACCCCCCCCCCCCACCACCCCTTCAAGAAACAGACCCCTCACACATCCCTTTCCTGCAGACCTCTTACATCATCATCCGCCTTCACCTCATACCACTTTTCAACTCCCTTGCAACCCTTTCCCATAAATCCCATTTCTTCCATTTAGTAAGAGTTCCCTTCTAGACACTTAGCGCGAGAAAGTTGAAAAAATCGTGTTAATTCGCGAGTCCGTGTCTAGTCTAGTCTAGTCTACACATACACAGCTATCACTTGGAAGAATCCTGGAAAATGATAGAATCGACTACTTCTATCATTTTTCTTGTCATTATCAATGCTTGCAGTGAATCAGTGATACATTACAAGCATTGAAGCGGCCAGGCCTACTGTGCAGCGTCATTGAATATTAAATGAAAACCATAGAACGGGGACATCTCGTACCAACCGCTCCGTATAGTAAGTGGTATAGAAGGTAAGCAAAAACGTTGGGAGTGACGTTGCTAAGAAAGTTAATGTCACTCCATCTGGGCTCCTCGTCCTGGGATGGGACATAGGATTTTCCCCTTATGCCCTGGCTCGGAAGCCTAGGTTTAAGCGCCATTGCTCGCTCTCTGAAACGAGACAAAATATTGTGACCCCTTCCCCGGTTGCACTAAGAAAATCAACTTTTAAGTGAATAAACTGTGAAACGTGTAGGGGCCCTACACTTTCAGCATCAAGGCATCTCATAGAAATTAGAAAGATCTCACCAAATAATCAAACGTCCGGTATCCTTTTTCCTTACAGCGTGAAACAAGCTGTACTGTACAGAAACGCAATATTTTTTCACTTGTTGGTGGATTTTTTTTCTCATGGGTTCTTCACTTCAAACTTTCTCAGCGCTTTGTATGAAAACTATATTATTAATTTAAAGAAACCAAAATCACGAAACACTTCTCTGACAGATCAACAATACACAACAAGGTTGCGACCATTCATTTACAAAGATTTACATTCATTTGCTATTATCTCAGTTCAGAAGCATGCTATCGAAAAACAATGTATGGATGAATTTAACCTTGTAGTTTTATCTGAAAGTTTGCCGAATAACATTGGGGTCGCAAACGTATACCAAAGTCGTGAGCGAGCTGTGAAGGCAACTTTCCACAGCGTGAATGTAATTTACATTCACCGCGTGAAGAGTTGCCTTCACAGCTTGCTCACGACTTTGGTATACGTTTGCGACCCCAATGTTATTCGGCAAACTTTCAGATAAAACTACAAGGTTAAATTCATCCATACATTGTTTTTCGATAACATGCTTCTGAACTGAGATAATAGCAAATGAATGTAAATCTTTGCAAATGAATGGTTGCAACCTTGATACACAAAAATCAAACTCTCCAAAATCGTCTTCGTTTCTCTCCACCATCCGCCAATTGATTGCACATTGTGCAGCGAAACACACGACACATCCACATTTTGTACACGGATAGCACCTGAACTGCCGATTACACTACGAATAAATCTCGAGAAAAAGAATTTACACTATGGAAATCTAGCACAATCAGGGACTCCTTAGTGATTAACTTTTGCAAACGGCAGAAAACAAAAAAAAAGACCAGATGTAGGAGATTCGTCTCAGTCCATTTGGCAGTCCAGTCTACCATGAGATGTAGGAAGTGAAACTTCAGTCCATCTATGGTTAAGGGATACGCATAGGAAACGTATTGTTTCAGTCTGCATTATGAAGACCAAATGTAGGAGATTCGTCTCAGCCCATTTGGCGTAAATCTAGTCTTCCACGAGATGAAGAGAGTTATTGATCTTCGGTCCATCTCTTCACGTGGTAAGAGAACAGAAGGAAAAAAATATACATACATAATACCATATTAAATCTCATTCAGGAATAAACAAAAATCAAGAATTATTAATCCTGGAAATTCATGGAAGCTACTTCGGAAGCATGTGTTTAAGCACGCACACGTTTTGAATAAAAAAAATTAACACACAAGATGATAAGGTAAGGAATCTACAGGAAAAATAGAGAGGACAGCTGTTGCAAAGAGCTAAGTATAGAACATATTTTGTAATTAATTATAAATTATTTCAAGTATCTTCCCTACCTAATTTAGATGAACTTCAAACTATCCGAGCACGACAGATGACCTCACTGATGGAAGATCAATGGAATAATTTCCTTTGAATTATAGGCACAAGGACGCATCAGCAAACCTGGACTGTTAGAAGATGGTTGGATTTAGTCTTGGAGTTGGAGATAAGCTACAATTGATAGCACACATTAGGGCCCATATAGCCGAGGCGGTAAACGCACGGGTATTCAGCATGACCATGCTGAGGGTGACAGGTTCGATTCCCGGTCGGTCCAGGATCTTTTCGTAAAGGAAATTTCCTTGATTTCCTTGGGCATAGAGTATCTTCGTGCCTGCCACACGATATACACATGCAAAATGGTCATTGGCAGAGGAAGCTCTCAGTTAATAACTGTGGAAGTGCTCATAGAACACTAAGCTGAGAAGCAGGCTTTGTCCCAGTGAGGACGTTACGCCAAGAAGAAGAAGAAGAAGATAGCACACATTGTTGGGAACCACTGATCAGCTCAGCATTCTCTCTCTATACTGCTCGCTCACCGAAGGCGATGAGTCTGCCTTTCGGTTGATGCACAAAGTAGTTAATTAGGATCAGAAGTATTGTAGTCGTCCTACCGTGTACGTGTCGCGTCTTAGTCATGTAATTTTTATGTATTATGCCTCTCAAGAAAAATCAGAATATGGCGATTATCTGCCTCTGGCTTCTGATATCAGCGCGACAGTCACTAATCATAACAGCGTCACCAGATTTAAAAGTATGTAATTCCACTATATTGGGTTTGACAGCAAGAACACTCATTCCACTGAGCTACTCTTGCCGTTCGTCACAAATACATTCAAAAACATCTGTCACTTCGCGAAACCCACGTGCTTTTGTTTTTGGCGGGAACACTTTTTCTTTTGTTTTGCCTTGCGACTGTCATGCGGCAGTATGTCTTGCGAGCGTACGACCGCCGCAGGACTCTAATAAAAGATAAGCGCGACAATACAATAAAGTTACATTTTAATTTGTTATTCGTTTACACCTGGAGTTTCATTACACTACCATGTGTCTCGGCCACCCCGAACTCCAGGTTGTAACAGTGGCGACGAGAAATCCGTGACCGTGCGTGCAAATACGGAATCGCGACGCGTTTTTCCGCGGAGGAGAAGATGGACGACAAAATGGAATATCAGGCCCATCGCCAACATCCAGCGTCAATAACTGGATACGATCTACACCAGCATCAAGTGGATCAGCGGCTGCATTTGCCAGTTCTGGAATCAACACACCGGAACAATGACAATCCATCATTCCCATCTTCAACACCATATCAACCCGTGGAACATCATCCTCATCAGCAGCACCAGTACTTCCAACAGCCCAATTACTCGCATCAACCGCCAGCTCGATTCAATGGGCCATTCATCATCAGTCCGCCATTGTGTAATGCGCAGTCAGTGGTACAACAAACACCACTGCCACCTTCGACCGTTCAGTTCCCACTCGGTCAGAAGCAGTCGGAGCAGTATATCCAGCAGATGCGAGAAGCCAGCGACAGGTACTTTGAGAGTATGCAAAAGCAGCTGCAGCTACAGTATGAAAGTCATAAGTGCCATTTACACCTATCAATAAGTTGATTCAACCAAGAGGTTCAATCTTTCCTTCAACTTCATCAAGAAACACAATTTGATGGAAATATTGCTAAATGTATTGCTTGCATTTTTATTGCGGAGAAGATGGATGATAATGTTGAATCTTGATATAAATACTGATCAACCTGCAAAAGCGAGGATTGAGGTTGATGTTCATATCCTCAATATTTCCCCTTCCGAAAGATTGATCCAACCACCACTATCATCCAGTCCATCAAGATCATCCAAGTCCGTCAAACTTTCCCCTCAAGTTGTTTCATTCGATCAATCCAGCAGGGTAAAAGAGTCAGCAGATTGAACGAAGACCATTCCATCAGTGAGGAAGAGATATTGCGAATCTTTTCTAAAATCCGCATACTGGCCAACAACTTGTGCGCCAACAGCCCATGCGCCGGGCTGTGCGCCATACAAAATGTAAATAAACAAGTGTCAAAATGGTTCGCGCCAAGAGCTTTATCTCTCTTAGGGTTCGGATCCATTTTTTGTCTAAAACATTGGACTTTCTTATGTCTGGAAATAATGTACATCAAAGATATTATTGACGATAACAACGCTTTTACTTCATTAAACCACTGATTAATAGTGATTTGGCTAGTGAAAAACTTGGCGCATAGGCAATCGGTGCGCAAATTGTGCGCTGGTTTGCGGATTTGAGTTAATCGCCGCAAAGTGCCCAACACACATTATACCCTGGCGCGCAACCTAGAGGTCGAAGAGAAACTTGTCGAAATGCTAAAAATTTTCGAGAAGCTCAATAGCAATTCACCAACGTTCAGCGCGTGGTTCACGGCGTTCATGGTGGCCAGTTCAATTGAATTTTATGGAATGCTTTGAAAACAAGTTTCTAGAAATAAAGTGTCACGTTTTTGCATTGTAAATATTATAAAGACTTGATCATTGAGAAAGTGCCAATTTCGATGCTTATTCAGTTCCATCAATTATTATGAAAAAATAATATTTTGATAATTTTGGTCATTTACCAAGCCATATTCGATTGTTTTTGTAAGCATTCATAAACTCTTATTTATTGAACCCAATATTTCGGATAAATATGATGAATTGGTAAATAGTGGATCTATTTACTAATTCATCATGCTATTTTTCCTAATGTCTTGAGAAGGTTTATGTGTCTTAATTTCTAACACAAGTTATGAACTTCTACCGTTGAACCAAAATATTTCATACAAAATGTAACTTAAACAATAAGTATAACAGTTACGTTCGAACAAGATTTAATTTTTGTAATGTCATAGTGAATATGTAAAGGAGTATAGGTTTGGAAAACACAGACTGATAAGAGGTTATCCATATTGATTTGTTTGTTTCGCTCATTATTGAAAATGTTTGCTTTATCCGTTATTATTAAAACAGGTTTCTCTATAGCTAGATTGATTACTGAACGATAATTAAATTATATGATTTGAGAGTGACTGAGGGTATTTTCGGCAGTTTTTCTCTCTTTGCCATAAGTGTTTTTTGTCTTCCAAATTCCTTGAAACCTATTTGTGTACAGTTTGATTGGCAAAGATGTGACGCCAACTTTAAGTTTATCAGGCTTTAGATAACACCCCATGACGAAGAGAAAAAGCTGTCGAAAATATACAGAGTTTCCCTATATCGTTCTAGCATTTTATGCTGAAGGCACTAGAAAATCGCATATGCGCATAAATTAAAGATGTGATATAAAACATCATAAACCAATGTTAAATATTAAACATCATTTCTAAATAATCTAATGAAAATTTACGATACGCAACTTACTTGTACTTGAAAATGTTTATTTGGCAACGCTTTCTTGTTTCCTTTATTCCACCATTCCATCAATTATTTCTTTCTCAAGGATTATTGATGGAATCACGAGGATCAAACCAAGTATCAATCCAATATCTTCGACATTACCCCTTTGCAGAGAGATGGATCTAGCCGAGGTTCGAGCAGAGAGAAAATCTCCCGGCAGTATGAGAGAAGTTAATGCATAAAGAGAGAAAAAAACAAGTGTCCGTGCATGCTTAGCATTCGTACACAGCTCGCAAAGCAAAGCCTTTTATTGAATCAATGCGTCGTCGTCGGTGGGTGCGGGGTTGGTTTTCAGTCCTACCGATCCCAATGCCAATAATGCGGAAGATAATGTATACACCGCATTTCTGTCAAAATTGTATTTTTTTTAAATAAATTTTCTATTCACATTAATTCTTCTTCTAAGCTTGAACATTATTACATATTCAAACACTCCCGATCAAAAGTTTAGGGTCACTCTCTCAAATACATGCCATTTTTTTAGGATCATATCTCCGCCTATTTGCGTCCGATTTCAAAATACTAGATCTCATTCAAAAGATAATATGTCAAAGAAACTTTGGATTTAAATGGAAAAAATACAAAAATGTTTGTATGTAAACTTAAGTTTTCTAAAAAAATGAATAAAAACTTATGGCAGCGTCACTGGAAATTGGGTCGACATAATTTTATGATGAGAGCGGTAATATAACCTATTTTCTATCAGCTTTCAATCGCTTTTTACCGAACTTAACTAAAAAATCTTGAAAAAAGTTTTAGGTAAATTAAATCTTGATGTCATTGACCAAAAGTTTGTGGTCACCTCTCAAAATGATGTATCGGCCAAAAGTTTGCGATCACTTTCGTAAAACATAAAAAAGTGATTTGTTGATATCTTTGCCATCTTTCGTTCATTTTTAATTCTGCTTGGCTTATTTGAAACATAACAAATGGTACTTACTACATAGACATTGAACCACACATATTTTTTTAAATTTAGATTCTAAAACATAATGTAAAATTGCCTTATTTTTAGCAATGTGGTGAAATGTGTTAACTTCACATAACATTTTTATATATAAAAATCGTTGAATACGTTAATTTAGTTATTTTCTTTGAAATGATCCAAAACAAATTGAAATTGAACTAAAGATAACGAAGATATCACCAAATCACTTGTTTAACGACTCCAAACTTTTGGCTGATACATCATCTTGAGGAGTGGTGACCCCAAACTTTTGGTCATTTTTGTGAAAGTTTCACCTGAATCATGTTCAAAGTTACTTTGACTTATTATCTTTTGAATGAGACCTATGGTTTTGAAATCGGGCGCAAATTGGCGGAGATATGGGCCTAAAAAATGACATGTTTTTGAGGGGGTGACCCTAAACTTTTGATCAGGAGTGTATTGTACATATGTTTTTTTTGACGAAAAGTTTTTGGACAGCCCATGGGAAAATTACAAAATTACTACTGAAAGGTGTTTTTATTCGGTGAATTCAATGCAGCTTATATTTACATCTGAAAAAATTCGGTGAAGTCACCAGACAGACAAACAGGCTATCTGTGTTATTTCCAGCAACTGCTGCATTCGGTTGTCCTAGAGGGACACATTTTTTTTTCTACATTCTAAAAAATCAAAATTTTCAACGTCTGTTGTCTGTGATTTTTTTTTTCATAAAATGCTGTGTCTGGTTGTTTAAGGTTGTCACTGGTTTTTATTTCCAGTAACTGCTGCATTCGGTTGCCTAAGAGTAAGAGTGACAGATTTTTTTCTGCGATAAAAGAATCAATTTTTTCAACGTCTATGATTTTGTTTCATCAAATGCTGTGTCTGGTTATCTAAGGTTATCACTGGTTTTGTTTTCTGCATCTGATAGTAAAAGAGAATTGAGGTGTCAAATATTTAAAAAGATCAAAATTTTGAACGTCTGTTGTCTGTGATTTTTTTTTCATGAAATGCTGCGTCTGGTTGTCTAATGTTGTCATTGGTTTTGTTATCTGCATCTGATAGTAAAAAAGAATTGAAGTGTCAAATATCTAAAAAAAATCAAAATTTTCAACGTCTGTTGTCTGTGATTTTTTTTTTTTTCATGAAATGCTGTGTCTGGTTGTCTAAGGTTGTCACTGGTTTTATTTTCTGCATCTGATATAAAAAAAGAATTGAAGTGTCAAATATTAAAAATAAATCAAAATTTTCAACGTCTGTTGTCTGTGATTTTTTGCATAAAATGCTGTGTCTAGTTGTCTAAGGTTGTCACTGATTTTGTTTTCTGCATCTGCAAAAAAAAAAATCAACGGCTGTTGTCTGTGATTTTTTTTTTCATCAAATGCTGTGTCTGGTTATCTAAGAATGTCACTGATTTTATTTTCTGCATCTGACGAATTGAAGCGTCAAATATAAAAAAAAATATATAAATTTTCAACGTCTATTGTCTGTGATTTTTTTCATCAAATACTGTGTCTGGTTGTCTAAGGTTGTCGCTGATTTTGTTCTGTGAATCTGATAGTGAAAAGGAATTGAAATGTCAATTTTTTTTTGTGAGAATTTCCCCGCGTGCTGCGTCTGGTTGACTAGTCACCGGACAGACAAACAGGGCTATTATATCTGCAAAAAAAAATCAACGGCTGTTGTCTGTGATTTTTTTTTCATCAAATGCTGTGTCTGGTTATCTAAGAATGTCACTGATTTTATTTTCTGCATCTGACGAATTGAAGCGTCAAATATAAAAAAAAAAATATAAATTTTCAACGTCTATTGTCTGTGATTTTTTTAATCAAATACTGTGTCTGGTTGTCTAAGGTTGTCGCTGATTTTGTTCTGTGAATCTGATAGTGAAAAGGAATTGAAATGTCATTTTTTTTTGTGAGAATTTCCCCGCGTGCTGCGTCTGGTTGACTAGTCACCGGACAGACAAACAGGGCTATTATATATGATTTAAAAAAAAAATGGCAACACGGCAGAATGTTCTGCAATAATGATGCTCTCGTTCACGCGCTGCTGCATTGAAAGGTTGATCTGGAGGGGAAATATTGAACCAATCATTTGATCCATGGAATAATTTGACCCATGGTTTGAGCAATCTTCGAGAGGATTGATGTAACAATTTTGAAGGTGGGGAAATATTGTAGAGAAAATTGAAGAAAAATGCGCTATGGAGAGGAAATATTGCTGTGTGGTTGATCAAACGGAAGATAGGGGAAAAGTTGAATGATTGATATCAATCTATTTTCGAACAATAATATACATTCAATGTTTCCATAAAACGGTCAACTATTGATCAATATATGCATCGTGTGACTGGCGCTATAATATGGAAGCAATCAACCTGCAGTTCCATATATTTTCGCTGTACTTAAGTACCGTGCGCCAACCACAACACTCAATCAACCAACCGAACGTTCCCGTCCATACGAGCTTCCAACAGCAGCAGCAGCAGCAGCAAAACGAAGCACAAAGAGCCATTGTTCACTCGATCGCCGTACCTACACCACCCGTCGGCATAGGTGAAATTAAAACCGAAAACAGTCAGCAGCACGGGCATTCGACAGGGGTCTCCAAATCACCCGGTGTCGTTTCATGCAAGCCGTTGATTAAAATCAATAATTTGCGACAGACTGACACTGGAAGGATCGGTGCTCATAAATTCAATCGGCAGAAGTATATACAGCACCTGTTAGATCGAAATGGACACCGAATGGATTCGCCAAGAAGATGGTCAATTCTGCACAGCGATGTTTTCGAATGGATGGTCAACCAGAGTCGGATCGGTAGACGTTTGATGTTATTCCGTGCCATCGTTCCCGTTGCCCTGATCATCGACCACGCAATCATCACGATCATCCAACCATCATCGTTCTTCATACACCAGAAGACCGTCGCTATGGTTAACTCCGTCAACCAATTAAAAGGGGGAGACGTTGGGAACCACTGATCAGCTCAGCATTCTCTCTCTATACTGCTCGCTCACCGAAGGCGATGAGTCTGCCTTTCGGTTGATGCACAAAGTAGTTAATTAGGATCAGAAGTATTGTAGTCGTCCTACCGTGTACGTGTCGCGTCTTAGTCATGTAATTTTTATGTACAATAAAGTTACATTTTAATTTGTTATTCGTTTACACCTGGAGTTTCATTACACTACCATGTGTCTCGGCCACCCCGAACTCCAGGTTGTAACACACATGAACTAGGCAGTCTTAATACATTGATTTGGATTTGTATAATCTATGAATGGATCTTGCTTAGCCAATAGTGTGTCAGACATATACTTTAAATTCCTAAGAGCTATCCTTGTAAGGCTATATTTAAAATTGTTTAATTTTTAATAAACCTAAGGAGAGATGTAGTAGGCTATGCTGGGAGTGACATTCAGGAGTAAGATAATAAACTTCACTTGTGTACAGGATATCAACCAAACAACAGTATTTTACAGATTATATAGCGAGTCCGTGTAAAAAAAACCGTGTTAATTCGCGAAACCGTGCAAAATAAAAACGTGTAAAAAAAACCGTGTAAAAAAAGACCTTAGTGTATATGCAAGAACCCTTCACCAAAGGTGGATTAATAGTTATTTATGTAACGAGTTGCAAAATGATGATTTTTACAGCACGAGTCGTACATTTATCCAACGAGGCTTGCCGAGTTGGATAAATATGACGAGTGCTGTAAAAATCGAGTTTTGCAACGAGTTGCATACAACATTTTTTGCAATGAGATAAAATAATCACTGTAATATGATCATTTCCACCAGCATCATCATGCTTCCAGGTGGTTGTACGAGATCACCCACGTGTTCCATCAAGCCAGACGCAAAACTTGAATCAAGTAAGCTGTGCTATAACCGTCACAGTTTTTCAAGCTCTTGACGGGGAAACACAGGTTGTTGCCCAAATAATTGCATTATGATTCATAATACAACCCAAATGAGTTGCATTATGAATCATAATGCAACTGCTTTTTATAGTTAGGAAAAGTAGGCCGTAGTGACACTAAAACGGCAAGTATAAAATGCAATATTATAGTGCCAAGTTGCAAAAAAAACATTTTTTTTATTGCTAGAGTGCCTTACTTACCAATACAAACTGTTCTGCACCAAATGACTACGTTGTTTGACATTTTCTCACATATTTCACTTTTATACACGTACTTACAAAATATCATTATTGAATTATCGCACTGAAATTTAAAACATTTACACTATTGACGGTTTCCCCCCTTATCGAACGCGACGATTTGAATCCGTCGCGGATGAAACCGTCGCCACAGTCGTCGCAGCCAATCAGCAGGCGGGAGTCTGACGTTTCTCCGATCTCACTAACACAAACAGCAGCAGAGGTGGTTCTTGATTCGTTGCGATGATTCAGAAATGCCGACTGGAAGTTGGCAGCGCGTTTTGTTATGAAAGCAACATACAATATATTGATTCATTACGATTCCGTTAACACATTGCTTTTAACAATTTTGAATGGTTCAGAAAATACTCTGGTAGACAACTCTATTTGAAAAACGCCCCGCATAATAAAATACAGTTTGTGTTAATATCCACACAGTATGTCTCCTTTATCTGTTACTGTTACTGTATCTCAAACAGGTGCTTTGATGTTGAAACTATGAAACTCGAAGTATTCAATCATAAAGAATGGTCTATGTAACGCATACAAAGCTGTAACAATATGCTATATTGTACAGAAGTTGTTGAATAATATAGTGATGCAAACTCAGGAGGCATGGTGGCAATATAGAATGACCTTTTCTCAAACGGTTTGTGATTTTTTTTGAGACGCACTTAAACATGTGTATATCACTGTATGCCACTTAAATTGAACAGTTTGCCATATTGTTGCACACATTGGTATTTGTGAAAACCGAACATTTCTGTTTGCAGCTTTTTAGAAAAAAAAAACGTGAAGTCGCTCGCGAGCTGAGTGAAAAAAAAAAACAACTAAAAACTTGCTGCGGTAAACGAGCTGTAGTGTCTGGAGCGGTCTGGTTTAGTCAGGGGTAAGTTTTTCACGATTATTCCATTTTTTGTAGTATAACTAATCGAATGTAAATTATATTGCAGAATTCGCGAATTTCCCCTACCAACATGAGCCTTATCCCGCCTGAATCTTATTGCCTGCGAGGGATCCCGCAAAATGAAAGTGAGAAGGATCCCTCCTGTTATATGCAGAAACTGCATGGAATCCGCCCCATCCGGAAGAAGACCCGGTAATCGTCGTAGGTGCCTTCACCGGATCAAGGATGCCTTCAAGTCGATCAATTCCGCCGCGGGAAGGTCGACAAAGTAATTTGCTTTTAAGGACAAGGTATTTGGAGTACATTGCTCAAAATTTCCAGAGCACCGTTTTTTAGAATCGTTGAACGGATTTGGACTAAAATGCATCACGCTGTTGACAACCACTGAACAATTAGAGTGATGCATTTTCATACAAATCCGTTCAACGGTTCTAAAAAACGGTGCTCTAGAAATTTTGAGCTATGTACTCCAAATACCTTGTCCTTAAGATAAAGTAGAGGTTATATATTTATTAAATAAAAGAATCTCCGGTGAACGCATAACAGACTTTTTATTTTAACGGTTCAAATGCAGTAGAACCATATATCATAAGTTGAATTTACTATAGATGACCATAAATCAAAAATACCACATACATTGTTCATTTTCAACCCAGATTTATTGTTTTACTGTTCTCTAACCAATTGCCATGCAGTGAATTGTCTGAAAAACTGGATAATAAATTGATTATATCCTTTACTGTTTTGCGAAAAATTTGTTCGAGAAAATGAGCGATTTTTTATGGTAACCTATCTTAACCGCCTATTCCACATACTGTAATTTGGCGGATTACCATTTGTCAAACTGGCAAATCTGTACGTGGCATGGTTAGCTTATTGTTATCTCGGACAGCTTGAAAAATGGTTAAATTACTATTTTTAATACTCATATACAGTATGAGAAACGCTGCATTTACAGTTTGTGATTATGCGGGGCACTTGTAACACAAACGTTTAGTAATTGCTTCTGTAAATATCGATTTGTATTTATTTTTATAATTTATGAGGATTGTTAAGGTTAAAAATAAAATAGTTTCACACTTCCGGTACTTGCGCTTATTAATAATTTAAATAAGAATCGGAACGCGATATTTTTCATACAGACAGAAACCACAGAAACCGAAAGCACAGAAACCGATTCGCGCGTGACCATCCGGCGTAAGCATCTTTGGCGCACTATTTATTTATTTTGTAAACAGCAACGCGCAAACAAAAAATAACATAAGCAACATCGTTGACGGAACATTCCCGGGAATCTGCGCTCAAACCGGGAAAACGTATACGTATAAATATGCCGTGTTAACGTGCGTGACCAAAATATATCGATAATTTATTATTATTCCAACGATTCGAATTATAATTAATATTAATTTATTCGTTATCTTCCTTGATGAGAATTTCATTGAAAATAAACAAGAATTGAAAAATCACAAACCATTCGCGTGAAACTTTTTCCCCTCAACCTACCGCAGGTGCCATCTATCGGCAAAATCGTATCCATTCCACCGCCATAGGCCCCTCGATCTGTCAAACGTTCGGGAGATCGCTTTCTTGAAAACGCGTGCGTTTTCTTGTCGCTCCGAAACGGAAGTGTGAATGCCGAAATCACTTTGATGTCTTTTTATTTGTGACTGTGAAAGATGACGGGCTTGTCGGAAAAGGTTCCTATTTTTACTCAGTTTTTCTCTGGGAAATACTTTCGTTTTTCCGATTTATCGCGCGTGAACCGGTAGTTTTGTGCGGGGAAATTGGTTTGGTGGAGGAATTAAATTGATGAGTGAATTGTGTAGTGGAAAATAGTGTCGGCAAAACTAGCGGTTCACCGGAGTATTTACACATGTGGAAGCGGACGGATGTTGACAGATTGTGCGTTTTGGTTTTGTTCGTCTTTTTTAGCCAATCCTTATCGACGGTCGCGGCCATCTGTTGGGCCGTTTGGCCTCCGTCATTGCCAAGCAGATCCTGAATGGACGTAAGGTAGTGGTTGTGCGCTGCGAGGATCTGCAGCTGTCGGGACACTTCTTCCGGAACAAGATCAAGTTCTTGGCCTACTTGCGCAAACGGTGCAATGTCAACCCGGCCCGTGGTCCGTTCCACTTCCGTGCCCCCAGCCGTATGCTGTGGAAGGCCGTCCGCGGAATGGTCCCCCACAAGACCAAGCGAGGACACAACGCCCTGAAGCGCCTGAAGGTGTACGAAGGCATTCCAGCGCCGTTCGACCGGCAGAAGCGTCTGTGCGTCCCCACGGCGATGCGACAGCTCTGCCTGCGTCCGGACAGGAAGGTAAGTTTTTAAAATTGGTGTTGCTGAGCGGGTGCTAACGGTAGTTGGGTTTTTATTTTTAGTTCTGCGATGTTGGCCGAGTTGCCCACGAAGTTGGCTGGAAGTATCGCGACGTTGTCAGCAATCTGGAAGCCAAGAGGAAGATCAAGTCCCGTCTGTCATACTTGCATACTAAGAAGTTGAAGGTAAGTGCCAAATTCCATCGAGAACAGGGACGGGATTCGGAGGATTTTGATTGTCAGTTTCCCGTGGTTAGATAGTTAAATGCAAACAATGTTGTTATTGACTTACCGTAAAGTTTCTATTATGGGACCTTATCTTATTTCGATTACCATTCAGTCACATTTGAAGTATTCTCGAGACTTCATATTCAAAAAATGTTTCGGATTTTATGAAGCTACTGTCGAAATACCTACCAGTTTGCTAAATCCAAAGTGCCTTTGAAGTTCAGAATCTTAAGATCAATTTCGGCCATACTCTGTGAGCTCCATTTCGTGCAAAATTGGTTTGCTGGTTCCTCATGCAACTTTTGTTAAACGTACAATTTTTTTGCGAAATTTTGCAAAAGTTCTTCCGAAGATTTCTGCCTGTTTTTCGGGATTTCTCTTCTCTTCTCAGATTTCCTCCTGAAATTTTCCTAATATTTCGTTGCGTGATTAGTACCAGCATCTTTTCTTCCGAACTGTTACAGTTTGCTCCGAAGTTCTTAACGAGAGTGCTGCAGTAGGTCTTCCCAGATAATATTTTTCACATGGTTTCTTTCCGATATTTAAAAAAATGCGAGCACCGGCGGGAGCAACTATTAAATAAATCTCAAAAGGAACACTCAGAATCCCGGGACAATTTCCAGTAGGAATTTCTGGGAGAAATCCTGGTAACAATCCCTAGAAAATCTCAGAAAATTCGTATAAGATTTCCTGTGAACGTCTAAATTTTCTTTGCTCGAACAAGAAAACTGAGAGAAATTGTGGGAAGTTGCTCCACAACTAACATGAGCAAAAGATCCTCTGTAGAATTCCCAACAAGGAACTCCGTTAGAAACCTCACATAAAATGTTGGGAGAAATCCCTGGATAAAACTTGGAAAAACTGTGAGCGACATCCTGGCAGCAATGCCGGAGGTAGCTCTTCTAAGAGAAGTCCCGGACGATACTCCGAGATGTACCAACTTCAGGAGAAATCCCGCGGGAACATTTCATAAATACCTATCCTGGGAGAAATTTCTGCAGAAATCCCGTGAGCGATTCTGAGAGCAATACAGGGAAAACCTCAGCTGGAGCAAATCCCAGGAGGAACTCAGATAATCGGACGCAATCAGTGAAGTACTAGATTGAGATGGTACAAACAGCGTGGGTTAAATGGTTAGCTGAATACCGCGCGGCCTTTGCAAAGTTTCAAACGCGCATTTGGAAAGGAACAACCGCACTTGAGGGAACGCCGAAATCTTATCTCCCATAAGAATGGACTAAAAGGGGAGCATAAAACGCGGCTGTTCCTTTCCTCAGGGATTTGCCGCGTGTACTTTTGGGCAAATGTGCTAATATGATTTCTTGCCTAATTTGATGCTGTTTGAGCAAAAGTTTGGATATCTGAGTTGTTGCATTATTTATTTTATGCAATTCAGTATCATAATTTACATTTTATATAACTCATTTTGGTATCATAATGGCCATTTTTTCCGAACTGGTTCATTATGCAACTGAAATGAGTTGCATAATGAAAAATAGTTTGATAATCTTCATAATGCAACTCATTTGAGTTGCATTATGAACATTATGCAACTCAAATGATTGCATTATGAAAAAAATCATTGCATAAAATGTTGTATGGATCTCGTTGCAAAACTCGATTTTTCAGCACTTTTCGTAGGGTATTGGTTCCCTTATTAAGCATGTGGCTCCCATTTTCATCCTACGAAAAACAAAGGATTGAAGCGTTGTTTGTTTTGTTTCTTATTTTTATATTTTTTGTTAGAAGTGAGCACCCATGAAAACAAAAAAGAACGGAATCAATCGGTGCCGTAATCGCTTGTTTTCGAATAGGATGAATATGAGCGTGAGATTACTGATGGCACACATACCCTATTTATCCAACTCGGCACGCCTCGTCGGATAAATATACGACTCGTGCTGAAAAAATCAACTTTTTGCAACTCGTTACATAAATAACTATCTTGCAACTTCAACAACACAGTTAATTGAACAGTCAGAAGATTTAATGAACATAATAGATTACAAATCGTAGCTTTGTACAATGAAAAAAAGTTACCGGACCACCCGTAGACTTTAGGATGTAATCTCAAAAACGGCTTGGATGTCCATAGACATCTTAACAATTCTGATGCTGTCTATTGAACTTTGAGATGTCCAGTAAGTCATGATAGATTACAAGTCGTGGCTTTGTATTATGAATAAAGTAACCGTTACACCCGTAGACATTAGAATCTAAACTCCAGAACAGTTTGGATGACCTAGGATATCCCGACTGATCTGAAACTGTCTATTCAACTTTCAAAAGACTTACTGGGCATGATAGATTACAAATCGTAGCTTGATAATGAAAGAAGTTACCGTAACAGCCGTAGACTTTAGGATCTAAACTCTAGAACAGTTTGGATGACCTAGGATATCCCGAATGATTTGAAACTGTCTATTGAACTTTCAAAAGATTTACTGGACATAATAGATTACAAATCGTGATTCTATAACACTAGCCCGAATGCACCGTTAGCCCGAATGTCACTAGCCCTAATACCACAAGCCCGATTCGAAATTTATCTATCAGTATCTTGGTAATAATAGAATACGGAAGAACAGCGTATGTTCCAAAAAAGAAAAACCTCTGCCGGATTTGTAAATTGGGGGGCATCCATAAAGTACGTCACGCTTAGAGGGGGGGGGGGGGGGGTTTCTCCAAAGTGTGACAAGCAATGCATTAAGTATAGGAAAAACCCGTACAAAGGGGGGAGGGGGGGTTGAAAATTCCCATTTTTAGCGTGACGTACTAAATGGATGCCCCCTTGATTATGGCGCTAATGATGCTGCTAATACGATTTGCGTCAATCAATCTTGAAAGAATAGCCGATAAATTAAAGAAGGAAAAATCTCTGATGAAATTGTTAATCAGTTTTCCCCGAAATACCTTATGCTACCATTCGGGCTAGTGTTACATTCGGGTTAGTGGCATTCGGGCTAGTGTTACAGAACCGTTTCGATGACCTAAGATATCCCTAGTGATTTGAAACTGTCTATTGAACTTTCAACTTACTGGGCATGATAGATTACAATTCATAGCTTTATAATGAAAGAAGTTACCGTTACAGTCGTAGACTTTAGGATCCAAGCTCCAGAACAGTTTGGATGACCTATCAGGCCAAACATGTCTAAAGGTCCTATCTGCAGAAGAGAGGCTCTCTTTGGTTTCCCTCTCTTTCGTTAATATCTCAGCCGTTTATTTGTATTATGATTGTCTCCTTGCATTGAACGATGGTCAAAACAATCGTCTTTTGATTTGTACTGCAAAAATAGTTGAAAAAGTGTACCATTGCATTGCAATAATTGAAAGAGAAAGTGAACAAAGAGAGCCTCTCAAATGCAGATAGGACCTATTGAAATGTTTGGCCTGCTATAGGATATCCCGACTGATCTGAAAATGTCTATCGGACTTTGACCTAGGATATGCGGAAAAATACTCTGCATCATATTTTACCCTTTTTATGCTGTTTAAGCACCAAAACTACAGAAATATGTAGAAAAACCAGTGAAGAGAATTGTCAGACAAAAGAAGCACAAAACAAGCAACAAAGAAGGCGCGACGATTACTCTTTATTCCTACTGGTAACAGATAATGACATGATCTCGAAATTTTTTGTTGCAGACAAAACGGAAGCTGAATTTGTTGCGTACTTTTCAACTCGTGAATAATCAATTATTACTAACCCAAAATCGAAACTTTTTGATGATACATCTTCAGCAGCGTTGCAGTGTTTACCGATTCGAAGTTAACGCTCGACAATCACAATGCAAGGCTTAAAATCTCTTAACTCGTGGTGCACGATCTTTGTCCTATTCTGTTCAAGTTGGGACAAACGTATGTCGCATTGGGTAGAATGTCGCAACAAATTCAGGTTGCGACATTGTCGTTATTGTTGCGCGATGGTTGAATTTTGATTCACTGAGAAAAACTCTATAATAATGCTTGGAATAAATCCGGGTTCGAAGGGTCAAAAATCCACGTATACGTATTTATAAATGAAAACCGCGTTAATTCAAAAATCCGCGTAGAATAAACCGCGTTAATTCAAAAATCCGCGTAAAAAAACCTCGTAAATGAAAACCGCGTAAAAAACCTGACAGCACAGACAAACAGACGTAACACTTCGAACATTTTTCGATTCAAATTATCACAGCTAAACGCGTTCGGTAATTTTTACCGAAATCTCAACCGCTGAGCGTTCGGTAATGGATTTTTAACGAAATTCTGTAAAAAATTAACAATTTTCGGTAAAAAGTTATCGTTTATCTGTCAAACTCTAACGAACTTCGGTAAAAGATGCTACCTTTACCGACTTTTTCCTGTAAAACAAACTTAACGGTTGAGATTTCGGTAAAACATTACCGAAGTCGGTGATTTTTTCTAACTGTGATAGTCCCGGAAACCTGTTCGCCCAATATTAAAAGTACTGAGTTTGGCCGATCATCAACTAGGTGGCGGTAGTGGGCAAACGTCAAACTCAAACAAAAACGATGCAAGCGCAATGGGTGACCAGTTGTCCAACTATCAAATTTTTAAATAGACCGTTAAATCGGTGTACGATGGGAAATGTCAGAGTGTTACGTCTGTTTGTCTATGCTGACAGTATAAACTGTAGGTAGGGTAGCGAACCACTTGGACAGCGGCCGGTATTATGTTTCCAGTTCAAAACCGAATTAGCGACATTTTTTCTTTGACTTCCGCTGCTTTTGCCTTGCGTTAAACACAATGTCGGAAGTGGGGCGCTGTATTGTACACCTGGTGCTCTATACAGCGCCCCACATCCGACATTGTGTTTAACGCAAGGCAAAAGCAGCGCAAGTCAAAGAAAAAATGTCGCTAATTCGGTTTTGAACTGGAAACATAATATTATGTTTCCAGTTCAAAACCGAATTAGCGACATTTTTTTCTTTGACTTCCGCTGCTTTTGCCTTGCGTTAAACACAATGTCGGAAGTGGGGCGCTGTATAGAGCATCAGGTTTACAATACAGCGCCCCACTTCCGACATTGTGTTTAACGCAAGGCAAAAGCATCGGAAGTCAAAGAAAAAATGTCGCTAATTCGGTTTTGAACTGAAAACATAATATTTTGGGCACTCTTTGCTATAGTGGTAATCACGTTCAAATGTATGCGTGCCTTTTTTGTAGATGTAGCCTCCGGGTAGATTGGCTGACAGTTGTCGGACTGAGCAATTACAATTACATATGTACAATGTAGTCGTGAAACTGTGAGGAAAATATTTGTACTTACGCCGGACGTTTGTTTTATCATTATTTACCTGTTTTACCCAATTCGATTGGGTAATATTTGCATATGCAATCTGAATAGCCTTTGAATTAGCGTGCAGCTTGTGTGAGGAAAAATTCACGCTAGTGTTCGTGAGTTGAAATGTCTATAACTCAGTCAATTCCAAACCAATTGACTTGAAATTTTGTACACGGCTAGATACTATATGTATCTCATCGCGTTTCAAAAATTGTGTCAATTGGATCAAGATTGGCTGAGTTATAGCAGAAAAGTGCCCAAAATAGCACCCCTGCCGAGATGGTTCCACTTCCCTACCACCTGTGCTAAAGAAACCCATAGATAGGCCATAGGAAGATATACGTAGTGGTATCTGCTTGTGTGTACGTCGTACACGTACACTACGTACACGTTGCATTACACGAATACTACTTGAGCTACTGCTGGAAAATTGTAAACAAAATTCAGCTGTTCCCAGCAAAATTAAACGGGCGTGTTTTCCACCAGTAAATCTGCATTAGGGGCATCCATTCAAGCTTGCTATTTGATGAAAACATTCGCGAAATGATGCGATTTGCTTTCGACAACGAATACGTTTTCACCCATCCTCGCTTTATTCAATCAACCTCCCATACGAGTAGCACACGAACGGACTTAACACTGATCAGCATAGTTGACTCTTCCTTTTCGCCGTTGGGCCGTTGCGTTCTAGCCAGGCATCTCTCTTCATCGCTTTCGATGCTTTTCGACAGCTTATCGCGAAGCATCGTGGCTGGAAGCTTTATTAGTATGGTATCGGTACATGCGAATGTTGCTTCTGTGTGCGTGTCGAGCGTTCGTGCCGTAGCTTCGCAAACCAACCTATTCGGTATGGTTCGGCTGTTCGGGCGAGCGTGTGGCGGCACAGTCAGATGTGTGCAAAATCGTTTGTGATTTACATCATCGTCGTTTTGCCACCTCTTTGCTGCTGGTCATCGCTGATCAGTGCACAGTTCAATCGCACGCGATAAATATACAGTTGATGAGTTGTGATGAGCAGGGTCGTGCAATTTCGAAAGGAAAACATGACGTACGACGACTGTAGCAAATCGTTTCCCATGCGAACGGACTGCTGTGATGCTTCATCTCTCTCCCAGCAACACACTCGTTCGTTGCTGCTACAGAAACAACCCTAATAGAAAAATATGATACAACGTGCTTAACAACCCTTTCGGGCTATCATCTTGATCATACACGGAATGATACAATCATTCACCCAATCGCCAGTGTATAATACATTTTTATTAGGGAAGTGTGTATGAAACATGGGATGATACACTTGGATTTTCGTTTCATTTATGAGTCATTGAAATACTTCAACATGCTAAAAACACTATTTGAACCACATTTTTAAATAGTGGTGCACGCCAATAGAATGATAATTATGTTTTATGAAAGAGGATAACAAATTCGACCACTTAAGGGCGGACGGGACGGTCGAGAAAATATCCGCCATTGCTCTGTTGCTACTAAGATGGTAATCTCAGATTCTACTTCATATTTTGCAACAAAAACCTATCATTGTGTATGCTCACTTGCAGTGCATATGCTGATTGGTTTTCAGCATCTTCAGTGCGATAGGTCTCGAGATTACCATCTTCAAAATCGCGAGGCAAATTGTTAGAAAGAGAGGCAAGATAGGAAAAATAACACGGCGTCCCGTTTCACCTTAAATCCAATTAACCGGCGCCCGTAACCATTGACAGGGTGTCGACTACCTGGAAAAACCTGGAAAGTCAGGGAATGTCAGGGAATCTATTTTTGGACCTGGAAA
Source organism: Aedes albopictus (assembly GCF_035046485.1). Classification (NCBI taxonomy): domain Eukaryota; kingdom Metazoa; phylum Arthropoda; class Insecta; order Diptera; family Culicidae; genus Aedes; species Aedes albopictus. Next base: position 219,638,997 of record NC_085138.1, read on the forward strand.
ATCAGGGAAAGTCAGGGAATTTTGTTGATGGTCAGGGAAATTTTTCCACGATAATCATAAAACGATGTATTCCAGTTATACCACATGTTATGGAATTTGAAAAACTTGCTAAATTGTTTCTTCAAACTGTAACGTCCATCATTCTGATTTACGATCAAATCAATGTATTAACTTCATCCTGATTTTTGTAGCATTCAGTTAACGTAATGCTATTCTGCATTTTAACATGAAGCCTTATTTCATAACAAAATTATAAATCCGGTTAATAATCTAAAACTTAAAAGTACATGACACTATACTCAATGTGATGTTTGGCGAACTTTTGGTGATATTGTTTTGAGATGCCTCACTCCTGCATCTTGATGGGTTGCTAATGAATTTTTTGGTGGGTAATGTCTTGCGATGTCCAGAAGTTTGTTGTTCAGACCACTAGTAATTTTTATTATTTTCTGGAGATATCTTAGTTGAAACTTGAGTAATAATCCCTGGAAAATTTTCCCGAAATGATTGCGTAGTACTTCGTCTGATTCATTCTAGATATAAGCTCCCAGTGAAGCTTAGTCTGCCTCTTCAACTTAGTGTTCTTAGAGCGTTCATGATTAACAAAAATTGTAATCATGATTAATCATTGATGATTATTTTTTTTATTTCGGTGATTATTGATTATAATTAATGATTAATTTGCTTTTAAGGATGATTAAAGATTATGATTTATGATTAAATTTGGTTTTATCTGTGATTATTGATTATGATTAATGATTAAAAATGGCTCATTGATAAAAAATCATGATTAATCATAATTAATCAATCACAAAAAACTGGATGTGATTAAAATATATTTGCTGTTTAAAATATTTTTGAAGTTTCAAAAATAAAAAGTAACTCTGTCTGGGAGATTTTTGAAAGAAGAATCATAAATTATAATATTTAGAGCAGCATTAAACCAACTTTAATTGAATAATATATTTTATATGATAAATCATTTTAGGGTATGAATGATTAATGATTGATTAACTTTTTTCTTATGATTATGATTATTGATTAATGATTAAATTGCGAAATCAGTGTGATTAAGATTGATGATTAATTAGAGAAATTTTTGTGATATGATTAATGATTTTTGATTAATCTAAATCAATAATCATGATTAAATTTATGATTAATCATTAACGCTCTGCTTTAAGCACTTCTAAAGGCAATTAAAATTTTATGCACTAGAGAACTGGATTCCCAAGTTACTTCACACCTTTTTAATACATTTTTAACTCATGGTGATATCTTGACCCCAAAAAATCTAAAATATTTTACCCAGATCCTTGAACTAGTCTTCTTTTGCAAAACTCAAATACAATTTCCAATGAATTTTCTAAAATTATTTAGCAAACTTTCCTTGACAAATCCTTACCAGACTTTTCGCATGCCTTTCACAAGTTTTGTATCCAAACGCCATCCTCTCCTGGTCTCCTGGCATAGTCCTCACATGATTTAAATGATTATTTTTTTTCAGATTACTCGTGACATGACTTGGTGACATCGTGAAACAGCATTCTTTAGAGTTTTTTTTTCCAAGATTCAAAAAAGTTTTCTACTGTGTTCTCGAACAGACCACTATTTAAATTATTGTAAATTTAAAAATTTGGGTGAACTTTAGAAGTGTTTCTTGGTACGGCAAAATATCTGTGTTGATAACTCACGAATACATCCGATATTATCAATGATGCGTACCAGATAGTATTATATGCAGGTTTAATTCTTTGATAAAAATACCTATGTGGGTTAAATTCTGAAAACAAAACTGTCCGGCCAAAGCCTGGTCTTCATACACATTTCAAAAATTTTGTATGAACAAAAGTCTACGTGGGGAAGGGAATCGGGGTGGGGAAGAATATCGAAACATCTACTAGACATCCTGTAATCTTATTTAAGGATTCAACCGATTTCAATGAATGCTTAGCAAGCAAACCCGTACGAATTTTCGAAAGCGCTTGATGGAGCTATTAAAAGTATTTTGTAACATAATTTATACAACATAATTTCTTGCTGAAGGATTTTGTAGAGTGCTCAACGGATTTTATTTTGAGATTTTTTCATTATGAATATGCGAAATTTGCGACAAAATTGCAGCCACAAATTCTGAACATCTAAAGTAGTTCTAACTTATAAAACAAAATTGGGATGTCACCCTAATAGTGTTCTAGGAGTAATGTCTTTCAAATATCCTAGTTGCAATGTCGGCGTTATTAAAAAAAATGTAAGTTGGTCTTCTTAAAGAACTTTTATCTAAATTAGGGAATTTTTGGTGGACTTGTCAAAAGTTATTTTCAGCACAGCGTATCAGGTAGAATAATTCTGAAGAAATACTGTAAATATGCCCCAAATGTATTGGAAAAAATCTGGTGCATTTCACTTGGTTTTTTTTTCTATTTTTCCACTCCTAGAAAAAAAGCAGGAAAATTCAGAAAACTGAATTTCATCTCATGAGCAGATATCGTTAAGGTTAGATTTACATGACCTGGAATTTTTAGTGAAAGTGACTGGAAAGTCAGGGAAAGTCAGGGAATTTGATTTTCAAAATTGAGTCGACACCCTGATTGAGAGACTAGCGCGCACCAGTGAGACACTAATGCTCTGACGGGTGAAGCACAAGCAATGCGACCGGGTGGGAGACTACCGAGTGCTACGATGAGTGGAAAAGTTTTTTTTTAACGACCGAGTCATTAGAAAAATGTATGAAACACTTGAAGTGACTCATTCAAATGTTGCATGAAAGTGTATCATTGAAACGAAATTGTACGCCTCTGGTGATGAGCACAAGCGAGGTGATAATTTGCATCATTGCATCCATTTAGTACGTCACGCCAAATTTGGGATTTTTGGACCCCCCCCCTTCGTACAGGTTTTTTTCCTATATTAGATACATAGCTTGTCACACTTTCGTGAACCCCCTCCCCCCTCCCCCTATGATCGGATGACCCCTTAGTGTTCGTAATACTGTGCTGCGAGCAGCGATGAAAAATGATGAAGATTGCAGCACAAACCAAAACAAACATACTCGTGAAACAGGGGTCCGAGAATACTCGCACTTCTTTATTCGTTAGTAAACGAGAGTGCTTGCCAATTCGCATGTGATTCGCGAAGCTTCGTGAGTGTTTTTGCATTTTGACGAAAAACGCATTTGAACGACTGGCAGTGCTGCTTTTCAGGAACAATGAAGCATAAATCAAAGTTTATGTTGGATATTATCACTACGGGTGATATTATAACCACAATAAAATGCACTTCCCGCACCTCCACTTGTTCTTCACGAATAAAAACTCATGAGTGTTTCTGTTTTTGTTTTGCTTCTTACTCACGAAGCAGGCGAGTGCGAATAAACTCACACACTGTTTACTCTCGGATTCGTGAGTAAGCCTTGTGTTAGCTTTACACTCGCGAATTGCTTCATGATGAGAGTAATTCCATCACTGGCTGCGAGAACTCAATTAGGGTAAGAAATCAAGCTTTGAACTAGTCAAATTGTAATCTTAATTTGAACCATTTCGAAATTCATTAAAATGATACACTTTTTGGGCAAATCTTGTCCCAAAAAGGTTGGTAAATGGATTCTCGTAATATACCCTGGTAGAATTGACTTTAAAAACATTGAATGAAGCGTTTTTTTCATTGAAAATAAGAAATTAAAAAATCACTGCGATTTCACCCATTTCCCCCCCAGAGGAAGCACATTTTCGGTGCACTCGTACAGCTCACGCATCTTATCACACGCAATAAGTGAATACGTTAATTGAAAGCAAATTCATCGTAGAATCGACTAACCGAATAATATTCCACATTATTTGTCATAAAATTATCAAATTTACGTAATTATTACTTGGAGAATCTTATCTTGAATTGAACCATTTGTAATCTAGATTTGAACTAGTGAGAGGGGGCGAGCTTCTAGTGTTGGCCTGCAGACTGCGCTAGTGGCTGCTTTGTTTACTCTTGGAAGATGAAAAGTTCCAAATTTTGTTTCCAAATTTCTGAACAATTCCGAACATTCTGAGTTGAAATTCCACTGCCTAATGAAACATAGTTATGAGAATTAGCAGATTCATGTGGTTTTGGGTTGTTTAGCATGAAATTGGCTGTTGTGGGAATTGCTCGAGCTGCTGCCACCAGTAGTTCAAATCTAGATTAAAATTGGTTCAAATTATGATACGATGGTTCAAATTAAGATTAAAATCATTATTGACAAATAATTGAATTTTTCAATGAAATGTGGTGCAAATGTAAACTTTTTACCACTTTACGAAAAGCTAATACCTATGTCTTTCATATACCTGAGACTTCATCGTAGTAAATTATTTCCATGTGGGTGAAAAAATCAGTCAAAATTCCCGATGCTTCAGAAAACCGCATTTTGGTTCAATTCATGATTACCTACCCTATTAGCCTGAAGTCCCTCTAGTTTAAATCATTCGATCATTTCTCGAAATAAACATTTTCTTATTATTATTTTTCTCTTTCCCTTTGCAGAAACTGACGTGGAAGGCACGCACCACCGTTGCCGACAAGGTCAAGGACCAGGATGCCGTTCTCCGGAAGTACGGATACCTCACCTCCGAGTTTGAGAAGAAGTGGAGTCGACCTGTTCTCAACGCTCAGCCAGCCAAGCCCGGAAAGAAGAAGCGTCAGGCCGCCGCTGGTAGCAACTAAAATAAAAAAAAAGTCTTGCTGCGATAGTTAAGGCAAACTTCTAATAAATTTCAAACAAGGTTACTTGCTACGGTTTTCTGTATTTTATTTTTTTCGTTTGAGAACATCATTTCCCATACCGTAAGGTTGCCATTCACCGCTCGTTTCATATGAAACTCGTTTCGCAACGAGCGATGGAGCATGAGCGGCGACCTCATTACCGAAGTAATTTTGACAGCTGATTACTATGCGAAGAATTGTCACTTTTCCTTTGGGAATAGACCATCTCACGGCGAAATTCTATCTCTTTAGCTCTTTCAGAGAGTTTGAATACAACAGGACCAGTACCTGTCAAATTTGACAGGTGTTGGTCCTGTTGTTTTCTAATTTCCCGTAGATGAGAAAGAGAGCGATTTCTTGATGACGTCACCGTGCAATAGAGTATAGTTGAACGGAACATTTCAAGCATATTTTTTAAATCGACGTATCTAACTTTTTCACTGATCTGAGTAAACTCATGGTCAATGTTGACGATCATTTCACTAAAATAGTTTTTTATAAAAAGTCTTTTCATAAGTTTTTTTGTGCTTTACATCACCAGGGATATGGCACGCACTAGGTAAGAAACAAAACCTACTCATTCCATATCTTTTTACCCTTCTTACATCCATAAGAAGGGTATAAATACCGCTCGAAAAACCGACTTTCGATCCGAGGCCCGCAGGGCCGAGTCACATATACCAATCAACTCAGCTCGACGAACTGAGCAAATGTATGTATGTGTGTGTGTATGTATGTGTGTGCGTGTGTGTGTGTGTATATATGTGTATGTCAGCCGTCTGATATCCGATTTGGATCTCTTAGTTGCAAACATCCTAGTAGAACCCTATTGAATTTTATTACGATCGGACATTTGGTTACCGAGATATCTTTCAAAGAGTACTTTGAAGTAATACAGTGACGATTCGTTCGTTGAGAGCTCGTTAGATGGGCTGTCTCGATGGTTGAATGTTCACTGGTTGGGGCAAAACCCAACTAAAAAGCACTGTGAATGTCAAAATAGATGTCAAAACGAGTTTCACGTCTGACCGCCGTCGCATCACAGCTCCTGTATACAGAACGTTTACGCAAGTATGTGAGTGTTCCGTGACGTATTTCTCGTCACTTGCGTGTGTCTAGAGCATTTTGATCAGTTGTCAGTTGCCCCAACGAACACGATTCGCTAATCGGGGCGCAGTCGTGACCCAACCAGCGAATCCGGACTGTATAGGTTAGCTTTTTGAGAGATTTTTGACATTTGGCATATTGATGAATATCTCAGCCATCTGTCAACCGATTTGAGTTCTCTTGGCACCAAATGAAAGCTACAACATCCTAGTAGAACGCTCTGAAATTTTATTACGATTGGACATTTGGTTACTGAGATATCTTTTGAAGAGTACTTAGGAGTTATTCAACTAAACTTTTTGAGATTTTTAACAAAGTTTATCATACTATATATCTCAGCCGTGTGTCAATCGATTTGAGTTTTCTTTGCACCAAATGAAAGCTACAACATTCTAGTAGATTGCCCAGAAATATTATTTCGATTGGACATTTGATTACTGAGATATCTTTCGAAGAGTACTTAGGAGTTATACAACTAAACTTTTTGAGATTTTTAACAAAGTTTATCATACTAAATATCTCAGCCATGTGTCAATCGATTTGAGCTCTCTTGGCACCAAATGAAAGCTACAACATCCTAGTAGATTGCCCAGATATTTTATTAGGATTGGAATTTGGTTACTGAGATATCTTTCGAAGAGTATTTAGGATTTATACAACTAAACTTTTTGAGATTTTTGACCAAGTGTATAATAATAAATATCTCAGCCGTCTGTCAATCGATTTCGGTTCTCCTGGCTCCAAATGAAAGCTATAACATCCTAGTAGAACCCTATACAATTTTATTAGGATTAGACATTTGGTTATCGAGATATCTTTTAAAGAGTACTTTGGAGTAATACATGTTAACTTTTTGAAAGATTTTTGACCAAGGGTACCATAATAAATATCTCAGCCGTCTGTCAACCGATTTGGGTTCTCTTAGCACCAAACGAAAGCTACAGTATCCTTGTAAAAGGCCCTGAAATTTTATTTCGATTGAACATTTGGTTACTGAGATATCTTTCGAAGAGTATTTCAATAAATTCCTTTTTTTATTATTACATATATTCGCTTGTTATCTTGCTTTTGACCAGTCTATGGGAAATTATTGTTCAACAAATAATGCTGACCTGAGATGCTGACCTCATATAAAGTGTATACTAGCAGGTTATTGTTTTCAATAAAATTATAAATAACAAATTACAAATAAACAATAATTCTATGAAAACTAACAATATGTTAAATGAAAGCTTTGAATTTATATATTGTGGGAAAAATGCAAGAACTGGACAGCCAAAATAACTAGCTTATTCCAAAACTGATTATCATAGTAGATATATTATTTTTGTCCTTTTTACACCATTACCAAGTACTTCGGAGCTAATTTATTCGACTGATTAAGAAATATTAGACAAAGTGTATCTCGCTGATTTTCTTATCCATTTGTTAATCGATTCAAGATCTTTTGGCAGTTAACAAAAGATACAATACAATATTCCAGAATATGTAAGCTATTTTTTTTAAAAATCACAAAAGATTCTATGCCAGACACCTTGCATTTCTGGTAGTTTAGTCCATGGTCCATGATGCTATTTTGGAAAGGCGCTGTCCATAAACTACGTAGACTCATTTTGGGCCATCTTAGACCCCCCCTCTCCCCCTCCGTAGACTTTTGTTCATACAAAATTTTCGAAATTTGTATGGAGCGTAGACTTTGCCCTGACCCCCCGTCCCCCCTTAGAGTGTACGTAGTTTATGGACAGGCCCAAACCAATCCACTAGATGCCAAATCCACAATATTTTCTAGAACTTTTGGTCCATCACACGAAATAAATATGTTAAATACAAATAAAACAACAATAGTTTTAATAAGTGTAAGAAGGGTTCTGTTCACCATAGGTGGATTAAATCGGGTTTTTACAATGAATTTTGATAAAAATACACATACACCAGGTTGGTTAGAGATACGTCATACGAGATTGAACCTCTTCACGGAAAAATATTAAAACCCAAAGAATAAGTTTTAAAAACTCAAATTTGGCTAAACTGCTTTTAGTTTTAACTCAAAGTTGGGTTGTTTTCTCCCTCGCCCCACCGCAATGTTGTCAAAAACAAAAAGAGAAGCACCGACGCATCCGCTGCTCTTCCGTGGAAGAAGCCAAATTTGGGTTTTCTTGAGTTAACCCAAATTTGCGTCATTTGAGGCCTCCGTTGGGTGAAAATAACTTACCAGTGGGTTAATTTTTTTGCCGCTCTCAAACGAGAACTACTCACTCACCACTTTCGCTGTTTGACGCAAATTTGAGTTGTTCCACGGAAGACTGGGATTGCGTCAAAACAACTTAAATTTGGGTTGGTTTGTAGTTCCGTGTTGGTTGAGTCAACTTATTGATATGAGCCATTTTACGAGACGTTTCGGATCAGCTGATCGCTCATTTCATGAATGAAAATTTGACAGGAGGTTGCGCCCAAGCCCGTGAGTGTTAATATCAATATCAACACTGTTGTCGTTTCGTAAAATAGACTATTAAGTGTAAATGGCACTAAATGGAAGAGTCAACCACAGACAAACAGACGTAACACCTTGAACGATTTTCATCGAAATCCATCGCTCATTTCACCTACCATCACCTGGTGGAAAAGTTGCACGAATCACTGTGTTGTGCCATATCGTCAACAGAAGGCGCTAGTGTGAAACGTCAAACGCATAGAAAAACGATGCGCACGCCCCTGGTTGTGAAAGCCACAACTATGAAAATTTAAAATGATCGTTAAAAGCGTGGTCGATGGAAATATCGCAAGTGTTACGTCTGTTTGTCTGTGAGTCAACTATGCTGATCGTGGTACTTAATAGCTCTATATAAGCATTCCTAATGCTTAGCAAAAAATAAATGCAACCCGCCCGATGTAACTCACTCCGATGTACTAAATAATCAATGTAATCACGATTCCTATGTACGATTGCATCGTTTTGAAGTAAAATCTTTTGTTCTTATGTGTACATCGTCCTGTGTAATATTCATGCAACCGACGTATTAATCGGGTTGCAGCAGTTCAGATGTAATATTACACAACAGTTTTTTCTGTGTAGGCACTATAACCAGTAAGAACTAAAATAAGCCCTGTAAGCCTATATAAAGCCTGCAAGCTGTAAAGAAGTTTATCAGTGCTGTCACAGGGCCTGGAGCACACGACGTTTTTATCAATCAAAATAGATTTCGACCAAAACAAACTCGAGTCGGTCATGATCAATATATTTTAAACATCCATGTCGGACGGGATTATTTCTGTTGTTGGAATGTTTATCGGAATGGTGTTGTTAAATAGATAATGGAATCTGGTTATCTTGATTATTCCATTTTTTTTTCAATCATTTGATAATTTGCATCATTGGTTCTCTGTGGTATGAAGTATAGACAAAAAAACTCGTATTCGAAGGGGGGAGGGGGGTCGAAAATTCTCATCTTTAGCGTGACGTACTAAATGGATGCCCCCTTGAATGTCTGTTCTCTGTGGCCACGGGGAGTGACACTAGTTTTGGCAAGCGGATGAAACCCCAAAAGAAAAGTCGAAAAAAGACGAAAAAACTCGGCAAAACCTGCAAAACTTTTGCGGTCTTTAGCTACTTTTTTGGTCTTTTTTCGGCTTTTTTGAGGTTTTTCGGCTTGGCAAAACACGACCATTTTGAAATCGAACGCCAATGATTTTGATTCTGATTGTGATCACGAACAACCGTTTGGCCCTTTTCAAGCACCCATCGAGATTTTGCGGAGTACCTTGCTCATGTCGATACCTTGATATCCGTGTTTTTGTTTTGCTTCTCCTATTCGTATACGGTGTCGACGAATGTCAGGAAAACGAAACTGGTGGAAAAGCGAGGTTAGAATTTGATGTTGATTGGCTTCACGCAGTTCGCCTTCGCAGCTCAAATCAAAACAACGTGCAGGTCGAAATTCGTTTTCGTAGAAAAGTGTCGGCATTAATTTTTTTGAATTTTCTGGCGTAATTCAGTCGAAATAATTAATAAACATGCCCCAGGTAAGTGATTTTAGCATCTTTTACTGAACGAAATCGATGAGATGTGTGATTTTCGATCAATTTCCATTGCAGCGCAAGAAGATCAAAATCAGCTCCGCTAAACGTGGTCACCATGAAAAACATAAGAAAAATTTTGCCAAATCGAAACAGACCCTGCACCGGGAGAAGCAACTTAGCAGTAACATCTTCCGGGCAAAGAATTTGGCCAAGAAGATAGCGAAAATTGCAGCGGTCAAAAAACCGGTTGCAAATCGACCGCAGAATGTTAGTACGACCGTGGCGGATACGGAACCATCCATGGAGGACATTCATGATATGATGGACAGTGTGAGCGAATGCTCGGATGAGAGTCAAGGTGGGTTTTGTTTTGTAAAATTAAACATAAAACGTTATTGATGTGGCTAATTATGTTTTAGGTGAAACCCCTGCCATTATGGAGCATTCGGAGGATTCCGCTCTGGAAGAGGATCAAAACGAAGATGATGGCGAAGCGGATGTGAGAAATGCCACGGAACGGCTCGAGGATGAGTACCAGATGCAAATGAGTGGCCATGTAAACTACGTAGGGGAAACCAAAGATCTGCTTCCCATAAAGACGAAGAAGGGTGGAATCGTTAGTCGGAGTGCCGAAGTGAAACCCGGACCGGTGCCAGCAAAAAAGTCGACTGAAGAGGAGGAACTGGAGCCAAAGGCTCCAGAACCGGAGAAAGTCGTTCCCCCAAAGAACGAAATCACCACGACGGATTTACTGACAGAAAGGGAAGACGAGATTGAACGGCAAAAGTTCCTAATTGGAGTAACATGTGCTTCGATTCTGGAAAATCCGGAAGGTAAAATCAAGAATCTGGTTATGTTGATTGATCTCATTCCGGAGACGACCCAGAGCGGTAAAACGAACATGTTCATCATCCGCAAGCTAGCCATGATTTCGTTGGTGGAAGTTTTCAAGGATATTGTGCCCGAGTACAGGTTGGGAATCATCGATACGGCCGCTCAGAAACGTAAGTAAAACTTACATGAATGGGACATTGCTGTATCTAATTACCGGTTTTACATTTCAGTGAAGAAAACGACTTTGGCCCGAGTGAGCTATGAAAACGAACTGCTGCTGCAGTACAAAAAATTCCTCGTCCACTGTGAAGGATTTACCCAACAGTTGAGACGCAGCAAGAAGCTCAACAAGGAGGACTTTGCTGAAAAGCAGCAAATCGGCGAAATTGCTGTAAAATGTATGTGCGATCTTTTGCTGGCCCATCCGTACTTCAACTACAGCATGAACATTGGGCAAATGTTGGTTACGATGCTGAACAGCGATCAGGAGAACGTCCGGAAGCAGGTGCACTCGTGTTTCGTTACGATCTTCAAAACGGACAGTCGGTTCGATATGTGTAAACACGTAAGTAGAACTCCATACCGAAAGTACCTCGATAACGTCAAGAACGAGTTAAATGGGTCTCTATCAACGATTCTGGTTAACCCGGAAGCGGTCGCGACGTTTCACAATTATGTATTGAGGTGCAAACCAATCTGTGTCTTTATGGTCATGAGAAAAGTAGGTTTTGTAATTGTTACCGTTTCCTTCTTGCTTGCAGATTGTTCGACACATCAATCAACTGGTCAAGAAGAAGGACCACGGGGTACATCCGGAAATGGTATCCTGCTTGAAGTACCTCCAGATCAAAGACGTCAACATCAACGCCGAAAAGGAGAAAGAGCTGAAGTTGAAGAAGCTTGAAGCGCACAAGTCACGGGTGATCAATATGTCGCGCCAGGAGCGCAAACGGAAAAAGAAACTGGCCGAACTGGAAAAGGAACTGTTCGAAACAAAGGCAGAGGAGAGCAAGCAGGTCCAAATGAAGAAACTAACGGATATCACAAAACTGGTTTTTACGATATTTTTCCGGATATTGAAAACGGCTCCAAACTCGAGGCTACTGAGTTGTACCCTGGAAGGACTTTCCAAGTAAGTTTCTGGTATTGATAAATAGTACACAATCTTTAAAAAAATCGTTCTAGGTTTGCCCACACCATCAACATCGAATTCTTCTCGGATTTGATCGAAGTGCTGAACAATCTGTTGGTCCACGCAGATCTGGGTCATCGTGAACAATTGCACTGCATTCAAACTGTTTTCACTATCCTGAAAGGTCAAGGAGAAGTCCTGAACATTGATCCTGCACGGTTCTACACGCACCTTTACAAAAACCTGCTCAGCGTTCATGGCGGTAAGTTCGTTTATCTATATAAAAATGATTTTCTGTATGTTTGACTGGGGTTGCAGCAGTTTAATTTCCTCGCACACCGTTTCTTCCAAGCGGGTCTGCTGATTCCGCTTATGATTGTGTTGTCCCATGTTCTGTGTTGAATCACAGTGTCTCGGTTTCCTCGTTTATGCCTGCTTTGATCGTACTGCACCCTCTAGAGGAGCCACAATCCACATTGAGCTCACCCTCGTCTGGCAGCACTGCCTTGAGCTTCTGCGCGTACGCAATGGCCATGTCTGGTGCTTCAGTCGCTCTAGATCATACCGAGGCGGTCGAAGGTACCATACATTATTGATGACGGAGAGTTTTGAAAGCAGTTTGTTTTTAATTCGTATTTTTCTTGCTTATGATGTTTTGTCTGTTATTTCTACATTTTTAGGTAAAAACCACGATGATTTGGAATCAATATTGGCAACATTGGACAGCGTTCTCCTGAAGCGGCGGAACAATATCACTTACCATCGATATCTGGCGTTCGTTAAACGACTGTCCTCGATGGCGCTGCAGTTGTTGCACAATGGATCACTAGGCTGTCTGGGTGTCGTTAGGACATGCATGCTGCTCAACACATCGCTGGACATCCTGTTGGACACGGAATCAGTGGTTGGGTCCGGTGTATACGATCCCCAAGTTGAGGAACCCGAGTTCAGTAACGCAAACTGCACGAGTCTCTACGAGTTGACTGCGCTGCACAGGCACTACCACCCGACCGTGCGAAGATTCGCGAATAACATCGCCAATGGTGTTCCCAGTTCAGGACCAGGAATGTTGCCTCCTGATATTGCAAAGCTGTAAGTATAATCACGCCAAAACTTAACTCTCGATTAGTCTTCTTATGAGTCTTTTTACATTCCACCAGAACACCGGGAGAACTTTACGCGCGATACGATAGCTCCAAATTGGCTTTCAATCCTTCCATTCCGGTTCCGAAGCAAAAGGGCTCTGCATCCGACGGGAGCGGAAAACATATTTTCGTCGACTATGGACTGGAAGAGATGTGCAACCGAGCGCAAGCTATACAATGTAGCAACGAAGTACAGTTTGATTTTCTGTGCTGATTGTTGATCCTACAAGATGGACCTGTAGAAAAATAAAGTTATATGTATTGCATTTATTTTTTTTTCGTTACTATTATAGATATCACCATGTTATCTCTCTTCTATAACAGGGAATCAACAGACGAGATGTTGACTTAATATATGGCCATTCCATTCATAAATTAAAATTCACTTGATTCTGGTTAAAAACATGTTAATAACAATTTCGAAACTTAAACCGAAGCATTGTCAAATTTTGTCAGGGTGTCAAGGAGAGTAAACGTGATCTTCATTACAAAAGGGAGACCCTCACAGTGATTAAAATCGCAAAAATAAAATGGTCAGCTATTCTGCCGTGTGCAGCATAATTGTTAACCCGAAAGTGGTCGCGTCGGGTGCTGAGTACACGCACCATGAGAAACGTACGGTTATGCTACACTGCGTGCGCGTGATATCGTTAAGGGTGGCCGAAGACGCAGCTGTTCTAGGATTAATGTTAATAGAGATTCCTGTTTTGTTGTTTGATAAATTATGCCAAAGCTTAGGAAAAAAAATCTATTTTGTATATGCGTCAATATAGCTACCCAAGTAACCATGGCGTTGAAGCCTTATTGCATGCAGATATACGGTGTATTTAGAGCAACCAGATTGGCTGACCAGATACTAACCAGCTAAAAACGGGACATATAAGCATAAAATACGGGACATACAAAATGTTTAAGACTGACATTATAAATTGTTTTATATACACATTAGGGAACGATTATGTTCCAAAAGTTCTCAGATATACAAATTAGTGTGCTCTTATAAAGGCAAAATACATAAGAAAAAAACCTGCGAGTGTAAGTAATGTGTTGAGACCACTAAGTTATCTTTGAAATTATGTTAAAAATTAACGCAACAAACATTATTGCTGTACAACAGAAGAATAAGCCGTTCTTAAACTTGATTTTGAAAATTTTGGCTGAATAAGCTGTTATTCAGCTGTTATTGTTACTTGAGAAGGAATCAATCGAGCGATTAAAAAGTTAAAGCGTGCTAAACTTAAATATTTATAAAACAAAAAAATTGTATGTTTTTCCGCAGTATTAAAAACCTCTGATCAACCAATTCTGTTCCACTGAAAAGAGTAATGGTAGGAAAATATTTCGAAACCTTATCTTAATAAGTTAAATTTACCTTTTATTGTTAACACTAACATGCTCGTGTTCCGAAAAATACGGAACATTTTGACATTGTTCCACATTACGACGGGACAACCCTAAAAGGTCATAAAAACGGTACTGTCCCGTTGAATACGGGACGTACGGTCAGCCTAATTATTTTGGTTATTCAACAAGTCGCTGGAAGCTGGAAAATTTCCGCTGGAGTGGAAACAATCTTTTTTGATACCAATCTATAAGTCTGGTAAAAAATCCGATGTTCGAAATTATCGTGGAATTGCAATCATTTCATGCATTCCAAAACTTTTCGAATGCATCAAAAATATTTTCACTCATTAAAAATAGAATCGCTCAACGGCTACAAATCTGCTGGAATTTGTCAATTACTCTTTAAATGCAATGGATAATAGTAATCGTGTTGAAGCACTTTACACTGATTTTAGCAAAGCTTGCAAAAATGGGAATTTCGATTAGGCTGCTCGGCTGAATTGAGTCGTATTTGACTGATCGCCAACAGATATGTAGTTCGATTCAATGATAAAAAATCAAAACCAATCAAGGTCACATCTGGTGTTCCCCAAGGTTCACACTTGGGACCCCTGCTTATCATTTTATACGTTAACGATATCTCTTCTACCCGAGCAGGGAATGAGAACCAACCTATAACAAATTGATAACTCATTTTGTTATTGATAACAAAATGAAATCAAAATAAGTTTTCTTTCCGACTTGTTTTTATGTAATATCAAATTGAGATATCATTTTGTTATCATTTCAAAAACTCAATGATAACAAGATTTGATTTCAAAAATCCAAAAAAGGTTCAATATGCTTTATTAATATTAATTATATTCACAAAATATTTGTTAAATCTACCAGAGTATTTTACTTACATATTGACACAAAATTAAAAACTAGATATCAATGAAAATTCGTCGAAGATGAACTTTCATATGTATAGAATTGATTTACGTTTACCTTTTTCTTAACTGGTTGAAGGAATCATAGTTATAAGATAAATTACACAATGCCTGCCGCACAATCAAAGTTACCCGCATTATCAAAGATACCCCGTTTTACGGTATCATAAACATAATATTTATTGTTTCAGGTAAAATCAGGTAATTGGTCAACTATATAATTAAATATATTTAAATTACAAAATACTTGGGATATTGGGAGGGGTAGCCTAAGGAAGCTAAATGAACTGGTTTCTGGACAAATGTTCGTGGGGTGGCCAGACTTTGTCACGAGATAACAACCATCGTGTTGTCTTCCGAAGGTCTCCAGTAAATTTAGCTTACCCTGCTACAACAAACCATCAGGTAGATCATTCCGTTCCGGTATGACTCTGCAGCCATAGGTAATCCTTGCGCTGATGGTGGGTACACAATCATCATCATCATCATCATCATATTGACACAAAATTTATAATTTGCTGATTCTGGGTAATGGTGGTCATGCTATTGATTTAAATTGGCTTGAACTTTAGTAAAGTCTTTTAAGCCCTGCCCTTCGGTTCAGAAAGGGGTATGGGCGCGTTCTGCCAACTTGGTCGAGGCAGATTTCTTGTGGGAACAAGTTGCATACGGACATTCAAAAGTGCCTGAACGAAAGATGCTGCTTGTGAGGATCACTTGAAGATCGGATGGAAGATCATTCTTTTTTTTTAGTATATTCGCGTTCATCTATTTGTTGCTCTTCGTGTTCGTATATTTTAAGTTTCATCTTCAACTGAGTTTGATGAACGCTGCTAGTCAGCAGGGATGATCTTCGCATCTGCATCCGTTGAACCATTCTGAATGGCCGTCGTGAAAGTATCACCAAAAGCGCTACTAACATGTCTTTTATATTTTCATGTATCTGAGTATCATGAGTGATAGCAGTAAGCAGGGATAGCAGTGAAGAATGGAAGTAATGCAGTACGACGGTGGTGCGATGCTGGTTAAAAATATTGCTGGAGATGAGCATTGTTTGTACTCAGCCATGTCTAAGACGTGCTCCGAAGCCTCAGGAAAGGAAGCATGCATAAAGCACTAATCTACAAAATCCCGGGAAAAAGTTGAAAGACCTTATTTCACGTAGAAATCCAGCGGTAGACAAGAGGTGGATATGGACGGATGTTCGTTGGAATTGGAAGGACATTGGTAACGACAGCCGAATTTAAGAAAGCGACGAAGTGATTGTAGCAGGAGATGGTGAAGTTGGACTACGAAGACGATTTGCTAGAAACCGCAGGCAGCAAATGACATAGGCTTTTCGTATTTCGATGGAGATGGCGATGAGGACGAAGCAGCATTCCAAGAACATAACCATAATTTAATCACAACTACCTACCACAAAAAAACAACACGATCGAACGAAAATAGTAAAGAGCAACCCAGCAAAACCAGTATGTATGTTCAAAACGCTTACCCCAAACAAGCGACCCAAAGGTAAATTACGTTGACCATTCAACTAACAACACATTCTCTTACAGCTCAATACACCACATCGATTTCCCACCTTTCCTAATCCTTAAGGCCACGCAAAACTTAAAAGCCGCAGAGCTAAAGAGGTTGCTATGCCTACTCCCAAATTCAAAGGTGTATTATGGACAATGCAAGTTCTCGGACTTGCATTGGAGACTTGGCCCTATGACCCCCTTGTGCATCAATAAAATAAAATAAAATAAAATAAAAACTTTAGTAAAGTCTTTTAAGGTGACTGGATATTATCGACAGGTTTGTTCTCTTCGTTATGAGGGGGTATTCATCGGCCAAGTTGCCTGAAACTTGGTTGTATAGCTTGGTTGGGAAAGATTTGAAGCCAACTTTGAATTCAACAGGTTTCAAATAACCCCATGAAACGGCTGTCATCCACATACAACTGGATTGAAGCCAAACATTTGGTGCTGGACATAGCTGAAAACATAGTGATTTTTCTGTTTGAGCAGTCGCGACATTCACATTTAATTGACTTTAGCGTTGTTTAACATGGGCTAAATGTATTCTCATACTTGTGTGTCTTGTAAATTTAACAAAGTTTACTAAATGCATTGAACAATATGTGTAAATAATCGTTTCTCGATCACGAATTTATCTTCGTACGACAAAGTTTGCATCCGCACGTTGCAGATTGGCCAGCAGACTGAAATTTCGTAAACAAACCCGTGGCGCCCCACCAAAAGCGGCGGCTTCAAGAACTAACGCTTTCTTCAGGGGGTTGGTTTCAAAAAGCCTTCCATGACGAAGAGAACAAAACTACCCAGAATACAAAAGTTCCCAGATATCAGTTATTTTAATCTAAACATATTGCCAAATATTTTTAAATTTTATATTAAAGGCAAATGAAGTTAGATATGGCCAACCGAAGTAATTCACGGTAATTCTACTGTTGAAGGTCACATATTTTACCTTTATAAAGTATTCTCGCGCGAAAAAGGATTCATTGTAGTTCCGTTCCAAAATGATGAATCTCGTGATGTTTGAAGTTTTGAAAATAACACAGATATTTATCATACATGAAAATAATGAATGCCATATTTTACTTATTGTTATGCCAAACGGCCATTTTACCAATCGACTATTATGCCAGATTATGCCATTTGGCCATTATGCCAAAAGACTATGCCAAACGACATTATGCCATCCCGATAGAATTATTGTAGTAAAATATTTTCCTATCGGATGCCTTGGTGGGGGCTGGCTCACCAACACTTCCGGTCCGCTTTAGTGCTTTATGCATCATTGTGGCCAGGTGTTGTTCTAGTTTTTCCAACTGTATTGTAAAGCATGAGCGGTGATCCTTGGCATTCTTGTGTAAATTGGGGTACTCGGAATGTTGATCGATCACCGATTATTGCTGGCAGATGCAGTGGAAAGTTTGTCTTAATACGTATCAATCGTCTCTGACAAACGAGAAAAACTGACCTCACTGATTACCTGTCTCTGAGCCAAATTTGTTATAGAGTCTTCAGTCTCCGATTAATCGCTTCATGTCTGATGGAGGCTTTTAATCCAATGGGTTACATAGCCGCTATCCGAATGAAGAGAGTAATGTTCCGCGTAATATATCACAAATCAAAAGAGGTGCGGTATATTACGTGGAGCGGATATACTGAATTGGGTACCAGACCAAGTCCCTGCTGGGTGGCACGAAATAGGTGAGCCATAGACAATAGAATCGTCAATGTCGTAGGGCATAGTATGTGACTATTGTCGAAACCAAAAAAAAAACTTTTAATGCCCAACCAAATCATTAGCAATATCAATTTGCTTCAAACGCGTTCCAGTGATAGGGTTAAGATTAGGATCAATTATTACAATACAATTTCACGTTTCAATATGTGTTTAGTAGTTTTAGAGGTAACAGCCTAATAAGAAATTTTCTGTAGGTTCATAACTTGCCCTCAACGAGTTGAATGTTATATTGCCTCACAACTGTGAGCAACATTATTACTCATTAATAAAAGGTTGTATCATCAATATGGACATAGACTTGCTGAACGAAACATTTGACCAATTAACATCTTTCAGGTATAAAATAGGTAGTAGGACAAAACTTTTATTTTTAAAAGTAGTTATCTATGTTCATGATAGAAGAGTAGCGTAAAGTGATACCACCCGTTCCAGATCCAGAAACGTTTCACACTGAAAGTAGGTTGGAATGACAGTGTGAACAGAAGATCCGAACTGCTAGATGTAGGAAGAAGTATGTTTATTTCCCCTCCCCTTCCCCAACACTCTGTAGAATTTTGATACAACTTCACGTAACTGTTTTGGAGGCTTCACTTATTAATAAATTTACAACAAACACGCTATAACAGTATCTAGAGAATCGTGGAGGGTGAGAAACCTGAACTAGTAGCAGTATTCATATAGATTAACAATTATACTCTATTATTTTCAATCATTGCAACATTATACTAATATGTGCGGGCCGCCCATTTGCGGAGTTGTGCGGCCAATTATTCTCTTTCCATTCCAGAAACGACCGTTTTGAAGCAAGAAGTGTCCTAATGGCCAACACAAACGGGACTTGTCCGAAACACACAAGATAAGTACAACAATTTTATAATCAGGCACCCAACTCTTTCTACTACTTTGCTAATAGATAAATACTTCAATATGCATACTTCAATATCAATTATTTGTTTGTTTGCGCCTTTATTTATGACACTATTGAAGCATTCGTGTCGCCGCGAAATAGTTTACAATTTATCTTATTCACATTTTTCAATTCACTTTAAAGTATCTGACACTGCTTTTACAATTGTGTATGTAAACTTGTATCTTAATTATGTTCATTATTAATAGTAGTCTGATAATCCAAGTCTAGTGATTTTTTCCCAAGGAATAGAAAGAGTTGGTGTCATAATCAATACAATACTTGAAACTGGAAACTCCTTATTTCCCCCTATGGGTTATAGGGAGGGGCGGGACATTCGAGCCTACTCATCAGTGGAAAGGACTTGATATGCTAATCGGTTTAGCATAGGGCAGATACAAGTCTACTGGTAGACGTATCGCCCAGCGAAACAACGCAGATTGGCCACGGCCAGGGGGTGCGTTGATTATAACAGAATAACAGAAAATATTTTCCTATCGGATGCCTTATTTTTTCAATGTCATCATTTTCCCCGGGTAACGAGCTGAGAAGCCGAATGCGACTCAATTCGTTGCTCGATGTCATTCAATTTGAGTCCCGATGCCTGTGGCTCTGGGATGTCGTGAACATCTCCCACATTTGTTTCGCTGCAGTGCATATAATCAAAAGGGAAAGCTGAAATATAATTACCTATACAAAAATATTAAGGGCAGTTGTCCTTTGACTCCAAATTTACTTTTCTTTGTCACTTCAATGTCTATCATTAATCTTTTAGTTGAATCATGGTATAG
This sequence comes from Aedes albopictus, assembly GCF_035046485.1. Taxonomy (NCBI): domain Eukaryota; kingdom Metazoa; phylum Arthropoda; class Insecta; order Diptera; family Culicidae; genus Aedes; species Aedes albopictus. The sequence goes on from NC_085138.1 coordinate 219,659,204, forward strand.
TTATGCTGCATATCTATGAGGATATCATATCCGATTTCCATACAATTTTTCTTCGTTTAGGCTCCAAGTTAGAAATGACTGTTCATGAAATGTTAATGTTACAATCGATAACACTACGGCATTAATAGGTGCCATGTTCTGATAATATCGTATCAATCACGACATTCTTCTAAATTTAAAATAAAATTTAATTTAAATTTTTACTTATTCATGTAAATTAATGCCTAATAAAATATCAAAATGAATACTAAATTTGTTATTAATTTTTAGTTATTACCCTTTAGATTTGATAACTCCCTGAGAACTGCGTATGATATCAAGCCGTAAAATGTAGATAACAAAATGAGATATCAATTTGTTATCAATGAGAACTCATTCTGATTTCAATTAGATATTCCAGTACATGATTTTGTTATCATTTTTGTTATGTTAACACTTAAGTCATACAAAATGAAAACTCACTTTGTTATCAAAATTCGTGATATCTAAATAACTCAATTTGTTTTCAATTAGTTCTCATTCCCTGCTCGGGTATACTACAAAAAACTGAAAATTCTCATACAGAGGATAGACAAAATGATCGGGACAGGCAAAAATTTCACTTTTCAAAAAATGGTAAGAAAGCTGTAATTTTTTGAAAAGTGCACCAAAAAATCTAAAATTTTTACTGGAAGTTGATCAACTATTTGTGTATTTATGGTTAAAATTTGGGAAAGATCGGGCTATTCTACATGAAGTTAGAAGAATTATAGAAAAAGTCAAAATTAACCGATAGCCAACTTTGAACTGTTATATCTCCGGATTCAATAAACCAAATGCAATGAATTTTTGAGCGTTTATGACTCATATAATGAGCTTTGAAAAAAATGACTAAACTTAAAACTATTAATAAGAAAAAAAAGTAACAACGATTTAATTTATATTATGGTTTTTTAGTAAATTAGCCTAATTTTAATATGCTTCCCATTACTTTTTCAATTTATTGCCGGTTATTTTGTTACTTCCTGTCAAAACATATTCATATGGAAGTCAATTAGAGAGAATTCAAATAAACTATTATTACCATCTCGAATTTTGCAGCGATGTTGAAAATTTCGATAATTTGGTGTTATATCAGAAAAATGACACGGTAAAGGCTGGCTATGCTGCGCAATTCAGATCCCATTGTGATCCACTAGCCTCTGCCCAGCAACTCCTATCCCTACCTCCACGCGGTACCGGCTGGAAACTATGAGCAACCTTAGGGAAGATCGGGTAACCAACCCCGGTGGAAACTTTGGTCGTAGGCTGACAGGGAAGGGGGGGTTTGCTTCGGCAAACCTGAGTGTCTGTTCTTCAGGAGGAGCGGCTCACAATAGCGTCTGATCCCCATGTTAGGGGCGGCTGATCTACGTCCGAGTGCCAGGGAAGGACTCTAAGCTCAACTGTGCACTATGGTCCTGCGGAAAGTAGAAAGTTGGTGTCAGGCCCTACGAGCCAGCCGTAAAAAACCATTCATTGTAACGGAAAATCAGCAACAGAATAATACAAACCGAGACCAACGGCAACGACCCCAGCGAACAAAAAAAACTTGCGATTGGAAACTCGGTACGTGGAACTGCCGATCTCTCAACTTCATTGGGAGCACCCGCATACTCGCCGATCTACTGAAGGACCGCGGGCTCGGCATCGTAGCGCTGCAGGAGGTGTGTTGGACAGGATCCATGGTGCGAACGTTTAGAGGTAATCATACCATCTACCGTCAAGGCACCATTCACCGTGGATCTAAGAGGATTCGGGGCAAATAAGGGCTGTCTTTTGACACCAGTCTTATAAACATTGTTGGTGCCGCTTTTAATTGCCTTCATTATAGGTTAAAATTAAAGCAATATCCACAGAAGTAGAAAATTTTTCACAAAATTTGGTGATATAGTACAATTAGTAAAGGGTAGTAGGGTCGCCTAATTCCGTGGTAGGTGACCATTCACCGTGGTAGTAGGGACCCATTCACCGTGTATGAGAAATTTTATTCTACTTTGTTTAAAAATGATCAAAACAACCCAGCCAAGGGAATTTTCGTCGTTTAAATTCATTTCAAGTAATAACTTGCAAGATTTTATTAGAAAAACGAATGTTCAAATTTTCGATTTTTTCTCGATATATGGGACGATATGGGGCACGGTGAATGGAGACCATTGATTTTTAGGGTACCCATTTACCGTGCCTTTTTGTTTCAATTAAAAAGTATGAGTAATCGTACTTTCTTGTTAATCTTACTTCGGTAATGCAAACTACATACCTAATATGTGAATTTAATTGCTTCTTGGTGGAATAAAAACGTTACTACATTTAGTTTATCGCTTAAATCACCTTAGCGCAGTTTTCGTTTTTTCATTATGAATGCAGTGAACGAGCAGAAACCCGCTTCATGTAAACACACTTTAGTGTCAAAATGATACTTTTAAATGTGTTTAATGAGCGTTTTGACATTGTAACAATACATTAGTGTTGTATTGGTGAAATTGAAGGGAAATTGTCATATCATTCAATCATAATATGGAAATAATGAAAAAATATTCGAAGGCACACAGTGAATGGAGCCCCCACGGTGAATGGCGCCTTGACGGTACCAGAGCTGCGGCAACACACGCGAGCTGGGAACAGCTTTCATCGTGATGGGCGATATGCAGAGGCGCGTGATCGGTTGGTGGCCGATCGACGAAAGAATGTGTAGGTTGAGGATCAAAGGCCGATTCTTCAACTTCAGCATAATAAACGTGCACAGCCCACACTCCGGAAGTACTGATGATGACAAGGACGCATTTTACGCGCAGCTCGAACGCGAGTGCGATCGCTGCCCAAGCCACGACGTCAACATCATCATAGGAGATTTGAACGCTCAGGTAGGCCAGGAGGAGGAATTCAGACCGACGATTGCTAAGTGTAGCGCCCACCAGCAGACGAACGAAAACGGCCTACGACACATTGATTTCGCCGCTTCCAAAAATATGGCCATACGTAGCACCTTTTTCCAACACAGCCTCCCTTATCGTTATACCTGGAGATCACCACAGCAGACGGAATCTCAAATCGACCACGTTCTGATAGACGGACGGCACTTCTCCGACATTATCGATGTCAGGACCAATCGTGGCGCCAACATCGACTCTTTCCACTATCTGGTGATGGTCAAACTGCGCCCAAAACTCTCCGTTATCAACAATGTACGGTACCGGCGACCGCCACGGTACAACCTAAAGCGACTGAAGCAACCGGAATCTCGACGCCGCGTTGCCAGACGAGGGCGAGCTCGATGAAGCCCCTCTATAGGACTGCTGGAGTACAGTGAAAGCAGCCATCAACGACGCAGCCGAGAGCACCATCGGGTACGTGGAACGGAATCGACGGAACGAATGGTTCGACGAAGAGTGCAGAACGGATTTGGAGGAGAAGAACGCAGCGAGGGCGGTAATGCTGCAGCAAGGGACTGGACAGAACGTGGAACGTTACGCCTCTTTCGGGAGAAAAAGCGCCGCCTGGAAGAAGCGGAGTGTGAAGAAATGGAACTGCTGCGCCGTTCCCAAGAAACATGGAAGTTCTATCAGAAGCTCAACGCATCCCGCAACGGCTTCGTGCCGCGAGCCGAAATATGCAGGGATAAAGACGGAGGCCTCTTAACGGACGGACGTGAGGTGATCGAAAGGTGGAAGCAGCACTTCGATCAGCACCTGAACGGCGTGAAGAACGTAGGCACGGGAGCCCACGGCAACGGAAGAAACGACGACGGAATGTGAGAACTTCAGGGCAATCACTATTTTGAATGCTGCCTACAAAGTGCTATCCCAGATCATCTTCCGTCGTCTGTCATCTAAAACGAATGAGTTCGTGAGAAGTTACCAAGACGGCTTCATCGACAAAGGACCAGATTTTCACCGAAGGGCAAATCCTCCAGAAATGCCGTGAACACCAGGTCTCAACGCATTACCTGTTGATCGACTTCAAAGCGGCATACGACAGTATCGACCGCGCAGAGCTATGGAGAATCATGGACGAAAACGGCTTTCATGGGAAGCTGACTAGACTGATTGAAGCAACGATGGACGGTGTGCAAAACTGCGTAAGGGTTTCGGGTGAACTATCCAGTTTATTCGTATCTCGCCGGGGACTGCGACAAGGTGACGGACTCTCATGCATACTCTTCAACATCGCTCTGGAAGGTGTGATGCGACGAGCCGGGCTCAACAGCCGGGGAACGATTTTCACAAAATCCGGTCAATTTGTGTGCTTTGCGGACGACATGGACATTATCGCTATAACATTTGGAACGGTGGCAGAACTGTACACCCGCCTGAAACGCGAAGCAGCAAAGGTCGGACTGGTGGTGAATGCCTCAAAAACAAAGTACATGCTGGTAGGCGGAACCGAACACGATCGGATCCGTCTGGGTAGTAATGTTACGATAGACGGGGATACTTTCGAGGTGGTGGAGGAATTCGTCTAACTCGGATCCTTACTGACGGCTGACAACAACGTGAGCCGTGAAATTCGGAGGCGCATCATCAGCGGAAGTCGGGCCTACTACGGGCTCCAGAAGAAACTGCGGTCGAAAAAGATTCACCCACGCACTAAATGCACCATGTACAAAACGCTAATAAGACCGGTGATCCTCTACGGGCACGAGACATGGACCATGCTCGAGGAGGACCTACAAGCACTCGGAGTTTTCGAGCGACGCGTGCTAAGAACGATCTCCGGCGGTGTGCAGGAGAACGATGTGTGGCGCAGAAGGATGAACCACGAGCTCGCTGCACTTTACGGCGAACCCAGCATCCAGAAGGTGGCCAAAGCCGGAAGGATACGGTGGGCAGGGCATGTTGCAAGAATGCCGGACAACAACCCTGCAAAGCTGGTGTTTGCAACTGATCCGGTTGGCACAAGAAGGTGTGGAGCGCAGAGAGCACGATGAGCGGACCAGGTCATATAAAAATATGGTTTCATATTTTCTGGTAGAGAGCTCATTGGGCACACAACAATTATTTTGCAAAACTTCTTGGAATTGTTGAAAACATTACTCCGTAAGGTATGAGCTGAATATACTTTACCTTATATTGCGAATTTTCCCAAATAAAAATGTATAGTCATCGTAGCACACATCGTTAGTGCGTCCGGGTTTCATTGTGGTCCATAATCAGGAATCTAGGTTCGATTCCCGACACAGAAAAAAAAAACTCAACAGAACTCATTGCATTAGCTATATTTAAATTACAGCTTCTATACAGTACAAGCATTTTATACACTTTAGCAATGGCTACAATACAACTTGTCGATGAAGCTTTATATCCAATAGCGCCACTTTCGACTTCAAACCTACATTAACGGCACCTATATGACAAAACACCTTTATATCGCATACCATATAATGCCCTATAAAGTGAAATTAATGCTAAATATACAGCTCCGTGGTTACTTGGGTAATCCTATTCGCCTGGCTTCACTTGGATGTACGTTTCCGCCATCGTCTCAAATTTACGAGCAATAATATCAATATCATCAGCGAAACCAAGCAGCTGAACGGACTTCGTGAAAATCGTCCCACTCGTGTTTATCCCCGCTCTTCTTATTACACCCTCTAAAGCAAGTTGAACAGCAAGCACGAAAGACCATTACCTTGCCGTAACCCTCTGCGAGATTCGAAGGGGCTCGAGAGTGTCCCTGATACTCGAATTACACACATCATTCGATCCATCGTTGCCTTGATCAATAGTATCAGTTTATCCGCGAATGCGTATTCGTGCATTATCTGCCATAGCTGTTCTCGATCGATTGTATCATACGCCGATTTGAAATTGATGAACAAGTGATGTGTGGGCACATTGCATTCGCGGCATTTCTGCAACACCTGGCGGATGGCGAACATCTGGTCCGTTGTAGCGCGTTCACCCATAAATGCAGCCTGATATTGCCCCACGAACTCTCTTACAATCGGTGATAGCCGGCGGCATAAAAAATGAGAGAGTGTCTTGTGGGCAGCGCTCAGTAATGTGATCGCGCGGTAGTTCCCGCAATCCAATTTATCGCCCTTTTTGTAGATGGGACACACGATACCTTCCATGCATTCCTCCGGTAATACTTCCTCCTCCCAAATCTTGTTAATGACTCAGTGTAGCGCTCTCACCAGTGCTTCTCCACCGTATTTTAGAAGCTCGCTTGGTAGTTGATCTGCTCCAACGGCTTTGTTGTTTTTCAACCGGCTAACCTCCTTCAATCTCTTGGAGGTTAGGGGCTGGAAATCTTTCGTCCTGCGCACGTTCTCCTAGATCTGTTACCACGCCACCTTCGCTACTTGCAACGTCGCCATTGAGGTGCTCATCGTAATGCTGCCGCCACCTCTCGACCACCTCACGCTCGCTCGTGAGAATATTCCCGTGATTATCTCGGCACATGTCGGCTTGTGGCACGAAGCCTCTGCGCGAGCGGTTCAGCTTCTCGTAGAACTTTCGTGTGTCCTTAGCACGGTACAGCTCTTCCATCGCTTCGCGATCTCGTTCTTCCTGCTGGCGCTTCTTCATCCGGAAGACTGAGTTCTGCCTGTTCCGCGCCTGTCTGTAATATGCCTCATTCGCTCTCGTACGGTGTTGCAGCATTCTCGCCCATGCTTCATTCTTCTCGTTTTTCAAACTGTTCACATTCGCCGTCGTACCAGTCGTTTCTGTAATTCGGAGTCGCGAAGCTGTAGCCGAAGTATTACCTATGGCGGATCGGATGTCCCTCCAGCCATCTTCAAGTGTAGCTGTGCCAAGCTGCTCTTCCGTTGGTAGGGCCACTGCTAACTGCTGCGCGTAGTCTTGAGCCACTTCTAAGTTACGCAGCTGTTCGATGTTGAGCCGCGGCGTTGGGCTTCGACGCGTGGTGATAACTGTCGAAAGTTTTGAGCGCATGCATACAGCGACGTGGTCGATTTGGATTTGGTTGTCTGTTTGATAGTCGGGTGATCTCCAGGTGGCTTTGTGGATATCTTTGCGGGGGAAGAAGGTGCTTCGGACTACCATACCACGGGAGGCTGCAAAGTTTACGCATATAATGGGGATTTTAGTGGTGGCTTATTGGGCCTACGCCAACACTCCTGTCTCGCCGGAGGGCCATCGTGCCAGTTCTGTTTAACGTCCCAACCAACACTGGGACGATCACACTGATGGGGCTACCACCTTGGATCTAGCTGGGCGTGGTGCAGCGTTTCTTACTCAGCCGCTGGATGCCAGAACAGATGCTGTTTGAGCCGCACCTCCTTGGTGAACAGATGCTCGGGTCGTACCTCCTCAATCTAGCTGAAGTCAGAAGGACAACAGTGCTAATGCTGCACTACCAGCTAAGCACACAACTCTTAGCAGGCGGTCTTTGTCATCGCTTGACCCGTGGAAGTATGAGGTAGGAACTTGTGAGGACTAGAGCTATGTTGGACGATCTCCTTATCGACTCACCGTTTTGCAGCCCGGTTTAAACATGAACCCAGTGCTTAACTCCTCCATGATCGGATCAATTACTTTAAGTGTTGAACAAATCGATATGAATGTTGCGATACCATCGGTTGAAAAAACTAAATAAAAATAATAATAATAATAAATGTGTGTGGAAATCAATTTGGAAAATATTGCAAGTTTTGCCTTGAGAACAACAACGTCAACATAACTGGTCAGTGGTAGTCTTAACCTATAACAATGTACTGCAGTCTGCAGATTGTCGAACAGTTCAAATATTTAACTGCCAATGTTTAGTTGTATCGTTAATATATCTTTATCATCTCGATCTTTAACCTGACGTTGCGCCACGCGCGAACAGAGAAAATCTACCCGCAGACGGGCTGACATGAAGGTTACCTACCAATAAAACGCAATATCAAACCGGAAAGAGTTCCGTGCGTGCTGCAACTTCAAGGATCATGTGCATTTGAAACTGCACAGTCGCAAAATATTGAGAATTATATTTGTGTAGCTCTCATTTACATTATTTATGCCATCGAAGCTCTTCTGCCTTCGACCGTTTCAGCATGAAACCCGAGTAGGTACCCATACGAGTCTTTGAGACTGCTCAATTTATGCATCACACACAATATCTGGAAATAACTTTGCCTGATTCATTATGCAAGCAATTAAGCCACAGTGAGAGAAAGAGAAGTGCAGTAGAAAGCCTCTATCAATTTCAACAGTTTTCTTTTAAAAAAATTAAGTCTTAGTCGAGTCGAGATCTTAGTATTACGTAGGAAGCCAAGACAAGGTGCAAGAACAAATGCATTTTGTACATAAATTTATTTAGTGTCCGAATCCGTAAAGAGAACGACTACCTACCTTACCTACATGCAATTATGATTCACTTGCTGATAAAAATTTAATAGGCAAAGGCACAAATTACGTGCATCTGTTTGCAATATATAATGATAAACAATTACTCGAAATAAAACGAAAATGCAAACACGATCACGATCATCCATTATCTCCAGCAGGTGCCTGGGTCACCTTTTCGTACATACATAGCTGCATTTTCGCTTATTCTTTATGGTTGCGCTTTTCGCATACCAGCCCTGGCTCGTTAACTTTTGATAATGCAGCTCAACGTTTGAATGCGTTTGAGAATTTGTGTCGCAGTTCCATCTCATTAAGTCGTTGCTGTTCGGCTACTGTCGCCTTCCAATCTAAAAGCGAAAGGTGTCGGAATTAAAATGCAGTTGAAGAAGGAAACCCGTAGGCGCACAATAAGATGAGCGGGAATTTGTCAAAGCGTGGGTGTTGGGTTTAATTTCCTGTGCAACTCCTAAGTATTTGCTTGCCATTGAAATCTTAATTACATATACTGAATGAGAAACCTGGAGTGATCGATGACCATGTTGTACAAACTGCTGGGTTCACTGCACTTGGTCATCGATGACTTAAGGTGAAGATGTAACGAAGCTACACCTCGAATGTTCAAGAGCATAAATTTGAAGAACCCATTGTCGGTTTGCACTGAAAAATTGATCATTTGGTCATCACCAGTGGGTTATCAACATGGGGTGGGACACTTGATCTCGTATTAGAAATATTACTGATATTAATATCGGTATTAAAAATATTATCAAGTGCTCATTGATATTTTTGTTGTTGTTTGTATACACTTTCGTTTCTCAAAACATCACATTCAAATTTGGGCAAAGCAGCATATGTTGGGCCCTTCCGAAATACGTATCCGAAAGTGTACACTCTGTATAAAGCAATAATTGGCATTCTGACCGATATCCCTTACCTATTCGAGACATTTATGGTCATTCCCAAGGCATTCCATAAGGGTCAGAACGCGATACAGTGTTTGGAAAACTCGCATTCTTTTTGCCCAAGAGTTTGGATCATCACATAATTCGCTGCATAATTGATGTGCAATTCTATTGAGGTGCAACTGGAGGAGAACATGCACTCCCAATTGGCGCAGCTTTTATCGGAAGTGGTGGGACGTTGTTCATACACTACGCAAACATATTTTTGGTCATCTCCATCTGCAACACCACCCTTCCTCCCCCCCTTCTTATGAGTTTTGTTCATAAACAATTTTCGTAATGTGTACGAGCCGTTGACGTAGACCAGGACCTCCTCCCCTCCTAACAATCTACGTAATTTAAGGACCTGCGCTGATGGTAAAGTGTTCCTTTATTCGCCTTGTTGAAAATAATGACCTTCATCACGGAGTGCAATTCAAAACTCACTAATCGATTCCCAAACGGAGCAAAACAAGCAATAAGAAAAGATATATGTCACAAACTAGGGTCACAAACACCGAAAAGACCACGAGGAATCAATTAGACACCTTCGTCAGCTCAATGTTGTTCTGGTCTATCAAATGCCTTCACATGACAGTTGAGTTTGTGTATAAAACAATCACAGCCACCTTGATGTGATTCATCGATATTACTGAATTAATATAATATTTACCGATATTAATGGGATATTACTGCTGATATTAATGAGTGTCCCACCCCATGGTTATCAATCGATCATCTTTTCAGCACAAACCGACACTCGGTTCTTCAGATTTGTGCTCTTAAAAATTCGAAGTGCAGCTACGTCATATCTTCACCTTAAGAGAAAAGTGGATTTAACTCATATTTCATCATAGTAGCCATGAATTTGACTGTCAACGTAGATTTGAATGCAGTTAACCTTCGTCGTGCATTGGGGTCATTATGACCAAGATTATGACCCAAAACGCGATTTCAAGCATTAATATCTCTTTTGTTAGTTAACTTATCGTAATGAAACTGCTTGACTTTTAATAATTTGCAGAAACGAGTCTTTTAAAAAAAAATCTTAAGGTGAAACCAAAATGGCGCCACAAAAAAGTTACGATTAATGCATTGGGGTCATTATGACCCAGAAAATCAAACTCTTATAGAATAATGATTTTTTCACCAATTCCAATGACCAAAGTCTTATTTGATAGATAATTTCATCAAGAATGTGTTGATATGTTGAAATAGTGGTTCCGGGAACATTGGCCACCGGGAATCTGCTACACAGGGCACCATGTCGGACATGTGGGATAGCACTACATTTTGCCAGTAGATGTGGAATATCTCGCGTTCTGGACCACTTAGGAGGATACTGTCTTCGGCAAAGTTGCTCAGAAGACTAAGAGCTTCCACATAGGGAACAATTTAGTTCGATAATCACCCACTGTGTGGCGCTAGTGTTCCTATGTGCTGCCAGTTCAGTCTGAACGTCGTATATCTCGTGTTCTGGACCACCTAGAAGTATACTGTCTTCGGCAAAGTTGCTCAGAAGACTAAGAGCTTTCACATAAAAAACAATTTAGTTCAAGAATCACTCACTGCGTGGCGCTAGTGTTCTTAGCAGCTTCCAGTTCAGTCTGAACGTCGTAATGCATAGTGAAGCAAGTTCAGATAGTGGCCAATATCTAACTGACGAAGGAGAACCAGAATACCGTGTTCCTAAGGATGTCACGGACATGGTCTGGCCACGCCAAAGCGCTCGCTTGAGAAAACCTCCGATCTGGCATGAAGATTACGTGATTGAGTCTACAGCAATGCTAGCAGAAGGTTTGGAAGATGTGCCACTGCATTACGACGACATCAGAACGCGGGACGACGCAGAAAGATGGTACGATGCGGTTCAGGAGGAGCTAACATCACTGCACGATAATCACACCTGGGATTTGGTTCCTGTGCCGAAAAAGGTCAAGGTAATTTCTGCGAAGTGGGTGTTTAAGAAAAAGTTCACCCGTAACGTGGGTAGATCACCTTAGAATGGTGCGTTGCGGTGTAAGATCTACCAATTCAAATTTTGATCTTGATATTTACCGTATTAATAAATATTCCAAGATCAAAGTTTGATGTTTTTTTGTGTTTTGTAGTTAATTTTGTTTCAATGTACTGCTAATCAACATTTTATTTCAGCAGGTTTGAGGTAAATTTATCGTAAGATATAAATAATGTTGTAAAAATATGCAACTGTGGCGAGCGTATCACTAATATGTAGCTTATTTGACGTACGATGTTAATTCTGTTATAATTCTGTTATAATCAACGCACCCCCGGGCCGTGGCCAATCTGCGTTGTTTCGCTGGGCGATACGTCTACCAGTAGACTTGTATCTGCCCTATGCTAAACCGATTAGCATATCAAGTCCTTTCCACTGATGAGTAGGCTCGAATGTCCCGCCCCTCCCTATAACCCATAGGGGGAAATAAGGAGTTTCCAGTTTCAAGTATTGTATTGATTATGACACCAACTCTTTCTATTCCTTGGTAAAAAAAAAATCACTAGACTTGTTTTATCAGACTACTATTAATAATGAACATAATTAAGATACAAGTTTGCATACACAATTGTAAAAGCAGTGTTAGATACTTTAAAGTGAATTGAAAAATGTAAATATAATAAATTGTAAACTATTCCGCGGCGACACGAATGCTTCAATAGTGTCATAAATAAACGCGCAAACAAACAAATAATTGATATTGAAGTATGCATATTGCATTATCTATTAGCAAAGTCGTAGAAAGAGTTGGGCGCCTAATTATAAAATTGTTGTACTTATCTTGTGTGTTTCGGACAAGTCCCGTTTGTGTTGGCCATTGGGACACTTCTTGCTTCAAAACGGTCGTTTCTGGAATGGAAAGAGAATAATTGGCCGCACAACTCCGCAAATGGGCGGCCCGCACATATTAGTATAATGTTGCAATGATTGAAAATAGTAGAGTATAATTGTTAATCTATATGAATACTGCTACTAGTTCAGGTTTCTCACCCTCCACGATTCTCTATATACTGTTATAGTGTGTTTGTTGTTAATTTGTTGATAAGTGAAGCCTCCAGTACTTCAAAATTCAATGTAGCGAAGATCTTGAGCGGATAGCATTCATTGATAATGATAGTGATTATTTTAATATAATATGGCTTAACAAAAATTACTATTCAATTATTTTAAATCGGATTCGTCAATAAAATTATTGTTCATAAAATAATTAACCATGCGAATATCGAACTACACAAACTGAAAAGTGTTATTACACTCCCGTTCAAAAGTTTGGGGTCACCCCCTCAAAAACATGTCATTTTTTTAGGCCCATATCTCCGCCAATTTGCGTCCGATTTCAAAACCCTAGGTTTCATTCAAAAGATAATAAGTCAAAGAAACTTTGAACATGATTTAAAAGAAACTTTTTCAAAAAATTTTGTATGTAAACTTAACCCAAAGTTGCCAAATTTTCTAAAAAATGAATATAAACTTACGGCAGTGTCGCTGGAAGTTGGGTCGACCAAATTTTAAGATGAGAGCGGTAATATGACCCATTTTCTATTAGCTTTCAACTGCTTTTTACAGAACTTAGCTAAAAAATCTAGAAAAAAAGTTATTAAGTAAATTAATCCTTGATGTCATCGACCAAAAGTTTGGGGTCACCCCTCAATATGATGTATCGGCCAAAAGTTTGGGGTCACTTTCGTAAAACATGGAAAAGTGATTTGGTGATATCTTCGTCATCTAAAGTTCAATTTTAATTATTTTTGGCTAATTTCAAAGATAATTAACCAAATTTACGTTTGATGTCTTCAACTTAACGTGTTTAACGATTTTTGTATATAAAAATGTTATGTAAAGTTAGCACATTTTACCACGCTTCAAAAAATGAGGCAACTTTACGTTAAGTTTTAGTATGTAAATTTCAACAAATATGTGTGGTTCAATGTCTATGCAGTAAGTATCATTCATTTTGTTTCAAATAAGCCAAGAAGAATTAAAATTGATTGAAAGATGACAAAGATATCAACAAATCACTTTTCCATGTTTTACGATAGTGACCCCAAACTTTTGGCCGATACAGCATTTTGAGGGGTGACCCCAAACTTTTGGTCGATGACATCATGGATTAATTTACTTAATAACTTTTTTTCTAGATTTTTTAGCTAAGTTCTGTAAAAAGCAGTTGAAAGCTAATAGAAAATGGGTCATATTACCGCTCTCATCTTAAAATTTGGTCGACCCAACTTCCAGCGACACTGCCGTAAGTTTATATTCATTTTTTAGAAAATTTGGCAACTTTGGGTTAAGTTTACATACATATTTTTTTGAAAAAGTTTCTTTTAAATCATGATCAAAGTTTCTTTGACTTATTATCTTTTGAATGAAACCTTGGGTTTTGAAATCGGACGCAAATTGGCGGAGATATGGGCCTAAAAAAATGACATGTTTTTGAGGGGGTGACCCCAAACTTTTGAACGGGAGTGTATATTTTACCAATGATTTCATCCTAATCTTGACCCTAACATAGTTATGCGCTTAGTGGACAATGACCAAAAATAGTGTTGTTTCGACAATAGTCACATACTATGCCCTACGACATTGACGATTCTATTGTCTATGGCTCACCTATTTAGCGCCACCCAGCAGGGACTTGGTCTGGTACCCAATTCAGTATATCCGCTCCACGTAATGTACCGTACCTCTTTCGATTTGTGATATATTACGCGGAACATTACTCTCTTCATTCGGATAGCGGCTATGTAACCCATTGGATTAAAAACCTCCATCAAACATGAAGCGATTAATCGGAGACTGAAGACTCTATACCAAATTTGGCTCAGAGACAGGTAATCAGTGAAGTCAGTTTTTCTCGTTTGTCAGAGACGATTGATACGTATTAAGACAAACTTTCCACTGCATCTGCCAGCAATAATCGGTGATCGATCAACATTTCGAGTACCTACCCCAATTTACACAAGTATGCCAAGGATCACCGCTCATGCTTTACAATACAGTTGGAAAAACTAGAGCAACACCTGGCCACAATGATGCATAAAGCACTAAAGCGGACCGGAAGTGTCGGTGAGCCAGCCCCACCTATTTGACGTACGATGTTAATATTATTTTATATTTCAGATTATCAACCGAAGAATCTGGTAATTCAACCAAGTGCCATCAAAATCCAGGATGAATCGGGCAGACAACGGATTCGAAGAATACTAATAATGGTGTGCCTGAACGTTGACCAAGTGTATCCTTTGGAGTTTACCCTTCCACTAACAACACCCAAATTCCCGTGACACCTAGGCCTGAGAGATCGTAGAGTTGTCTACATTTTTCATAGGTGTCCAAAACTAACCATCCTTTCCCATTCCTCAGCAATCGCAAGGACGTGGCCAGGACAGTGCTCGACCATTGGAGGATTGCGTCAGTCTTGTCTAAGAGTCAGAGATTAGTCCCAAATCTTTGTGCTTTGGTTCGGACGGGAAGGAGGCAACCCTTATAACAGCGGTCTAGGACTGTACCACCTACGAATTTGTGCGATGATACATATGCACCAGTCGCAAAGTTAGCCACGGTGCGATATTCGCTGGCAGTGGAAACGCAAATGGGGTTTCACTTCGATCATATGGATGTTACTACAGCCTTTCTGAATGGTTTTCTGGAAGAAGACGTATACATGCGTCCGCCAACGGGGCTGCACGTAGAAAATAATTTGGTATGTAAACTGAGGCGGTCACTTTACGGCCTTAAACAGTCTCCGAAATGTTGGAACAGCCGCTTTCACGAGTTTCTCATCAGTCTTGGATTTGTTCGGTCGGAGACTGACTATTGACTTTACGTCAAGCGAGACGGACCAAGCGCAGTTTACATACTTTTGTACGTCAACGATCTGCTTATCTGTGGAGTTGATCGAAGCCAAATCGATCAAATCAAACGGAAACTTGCTACCGCATTCAAAATGAAGGATCTTGGACCCGTTGAGTACTTCATGGGGTTGCAGATTCAATTTGATCGAAGCAGCGGCGTAACGGTAATTGACCAAACCACTTTTGTCGAGCGTATCTTGGACAAATTTGGCATGACCAATGCCAAGCCGGTAGCGACGCCAGTTGAACCGGGAACAAGACTGGTTAAAGAGGATCAATGTAACGATGATATCCAGGGATCGTACCGACAACTAGTTGGTAGCTTGATGTACTTGATGTTGGGATCCAGGTCGGATCTGTGTTTCGCGATTAGCTATTGCGCGCAAACCCCAAAATTTTATTCCCACCTTTGGGTTTTCGCGCCGAAAACCCAGCGCCAGATTCGGCGACAAAGAGAGCTGGCAGCAATCGCCGGGCAGTTGGCAATCCTGATATTTGACGGCGGTCGCCCGTTAGTCATGGGAGTGGATTGTTGTCACGCAAATAGAGCTTTTCGCTGAAAATGCATGTGTATTTAGGTCTTGTTGACAGATTTTCTGCTGTGTTAGTGTAAAATTCAGTAATTTCCTGTATCGCGTAAGCCTTCGCTGGAAGGAAACGTCATGTTGCTCAGCGAAGCAAGGAAAATTTTCAGTGAAAAAAGCAATACTTTTGTCGATTCCAGGATAAAGCTACCACTACCCACTGGACGCAGTTGAAACGGGTCTGTTAAGGTACGTGAAAGGTACTACATCGTATCGAATGGTCTACACACGTAAGAACCAGGCACATCCTATCACTGGTTACGTAGATGTTGATTGGGCCAATGATATAGATGAACGGAAATCTACGTCGGGATATGTATTCGAGGTATACGGGAACCCTGTTAGCTGGGCAACTAAGAAACAAGGCATTGTAGCATTATCTACTGCCGAAGCAGAGTATGTCGCTGCATCCCAGGCCGTTTGTGAAGCGATGTGGTTAAAGAAGCTTTTCGATGACATTGGCCACACTGTTGAATCAGCTATTCCGATATGAGGATAATCAGGGGTGTATTTACCTGTGCAAGAATCCGGAGTCAAAAAGAACCAAACATGTCGACATTAAGTACCATCACGTTAGAGAGAAGGTCTGGAGTAAGCAAGTGGAGTTAAAATACATACCATCAAAATTGCAGAAAACTGACATCTTTACTAAGCCGCTACCGCTTCAGGCATTTGAGGATCTACGCGGCCAACTAGCCTTAGAAAGAGGAGGAGTGTGTGCATAATCTTTCTAGCTGGCTGCACTGCCGTATTCTAACTGTCATCTAACCAAACCGCCTTTTGTTCAGTTCGAATATGTCTAAATAAACAAACAGTTGATCGTAAAGTTTATCGCGTTCTCTTGCCCAGAAACCTCCGAAATCCAGCAATAATCAAATGAAGCAACAATTTATTTTAACCGAATTCAAAATTTACTTTACTTAAACAGAATAAAAACGTCAAAACATAATTTGGCAACTTCAACGTATTTTTTTGCAAACTATTCAATAGCTTTCAAACAAAAATATAATTGACTTTAGCCTGGTCGACTGGTCAACTGGTTCAAAAGTTATAGTCTTCAAAAAAATAGTTTTTAAAAACCTTTAAAAAGTTATGGACCACCCTATCTGAAAATTGGTTACCCTAATGATGAAATAAAAAACAAATCCACCAAGTTTTACGACAATTGGAGTTTCACTATATCGATTTTCTATGGATTAGCTGTATAACAATTAAGTCATTTGCAGACCGCATTGACTAAATTAAAATTAAAATTTCCACCCTGTGCACCCCACATGCTGTCAATCAGAGCGTTCATGATTAATCATAGATGATTAAAATTACAATTTTGGTGATTATTGATTATGATTAATGATTAATTTGATTTTTAGGATGATTAAAGATTATGATTAATGATTAAAATTGGTTTTATCTGTGATTTTTAATCATAATCAATAATATGACTAATGATTAAAAATGACTCATTGATTAAAAATCATGATTAATCAATCACAAAAAAAAATGGAAATGATTAAAATATATTTATTGTTTAACATGTTTTTGGAGTTTCAAAAGTAAAAGGTACCTCTGTCCGGGAGATTTTTGAAAAAAAGGAATCATAAATTATATTATTTAGAACAGCATTTGAACCAATTTGAATTGGATCACAAGGATGGGAAAAAATCATTTATTTATTGCGTATCCCTCACTCACAACCACGCACAATCTGATGCGAGTGTGCTTCTCCCCCAGCCAAGCAAAATCCTTCCACATTCATTGCCCATTCTTTTTGATCGCCGAACACCGAGCGACACAATAAGCAACGGCGGCCGAATCAATCGCTACTGAGTCTGTGTGCCGAAGACGAACGAACCAATATTGAACTAGAGTGAATGGAAGGGAGAGTGGCGTCATGTTCCAATTTTGACAGGTCTCCTGCTCGTTTGGAACGGGAATTTGTATGGATTTGACAGATGATCGCTGTTCCAATTTTGACATTGACGCCACTCTCCCTTCCAGTCACTCTATATTGAACGAATGTTTGCATTCTGAGTCGGATGCGAGAGCATTCGTTTTGGAACGTTCATTTAGCGTTCAGTGGAAGCATTCAGTACTGGGAATTGAATCAGTGAGCGCATTTTGATTCAATCAGCTGAATGCCACTCGGCAGTTGAGAGAGCGAACGTTCTTTTCGTATACACCAGTGATCACCAAAGTGCGGCTCGCGGGCCGCACGTAAGGCCGAGTTCTCAATGTTGCCGTAGAATATCTTAATATGTTTTTTAAGGAGGTTGTTCTACTCCCAAAATAACCTAGAATAACGTGTTGAATGTTTCACAAATGAATCTAGGAAGTGCAATACTAACAGTTGAAAAAATAGGCTTGAGGATCGCTGGTATACACGGATCCTAGCTGATTCATTTCACTCTCTATTAGTTTCTCTAATGAATCGCCGGCATTCGGGTGAGCGAATGAGTTTTCCCATGCTTGTTGGATCATATATTTTATATGATGAATCATTTTTGGTGATGAATAATTAATGATTGATTAATATTTTTTCCTATGATTATGATTACTGATTAATGATTAGATTGCAAAAACAGTGTGATTAAGATTTATGATTAATGATTAAATTAGATTTTTTGTGATTGTGTTTAATGATTTTGATTTATCTTAATCATTAATCATTAATCATGATTAAATTTATGATTAATCATTAACGCTCTGCTGTCAATTAAGTTCAAGTTTAGTAAAATTGATTATAAATGTCATTTTCGTTTTGCTACACCGCTTCGTGCTACACTTTTTGCTGAATAAACGAACATTTTCGGTGCAGTAGCATTGGTGTGCGTGTATATTGACAACTTTGCAAACGCTGATTGGTGGACACGGTGTGCACCAGCTACACTCACGATTTTTTAGTGCTACACTATCATGCGCGGTGCAGAAAAAGTGCTGCATTGGTGTAGCGCAAAAATCAAAAACGAACGTTTTCGGTGCAAAAGTGCATCGAAAATACAAGAAAACTCGAAAAGAAAATGAATAGGAAGACTCTGGAATTATTTTCCTTTTGAATAAACCATGTGCTCAAAGGGGGATCAAGTGTCACCCATTTTTGAAAAATACATCATACATAACACATGCCTTCATAAAACACAGTTTTGAAAACTTTAACAATAATTTAAAGGCCTTCTGTTGTGTATTAACTTGCAATAGATGTTTACCCATATAGCCGAGGCGGTAAACGCACGGGTATTCAGCATGACCATGCTGAGGGTGACGGGTTCGATTCCCGGTCGGTCCAGGATCTTTTCGTAAAGGAAATTTCCTTGACTTCCTTGGGCATAGAGTATCTTCGTGCCTGCCACTCGATATACACATGCCAAATGGTCATTGGCAGAGGAAGCTCTCAGTTAATAACTGTGGAAGTGCTCATAGAACACTAAGCTGAGAAGCAGGCTTTGTCCCAATGAGGACGTTACGCCAAGAAGAGAGAGAGAGATGTTTACCTGCCATTTTGTACGGGAATCGGATCTAGTTTTGTGTTTTTCTTAAAGTTTCAGGTAAAGTAAAAAAAAGGGACCAAGTCTCCCCAGTCTCCCCTATCTTTACTTATTTTGATTTCAAATATTTTTTCGGTTTGCTGTCATATTAATATAAGTAAATATTTAATGTTAGGATAGTTTTCAATATTTTAGTTAACTATGTAAAGTAATTCTAGGGATATATCATTAGTGCATTTATGATTTGATATCGACTGGATAACTCTACATTTAAGGATTTTTCATTATTCTTGTGCTGATAACAAAACCGGTTATCAATTTGCTATCAGCGATAGCGTTTTCAATTTGCTGTCACAGGAACATTTTTCTGCTCTCATTTTTTATGTTTTAACAGTTAAAACGACCAAAACGACAACAACCTGAGTTATCAAATTTTGCAATATCACAACATCAAAATTAGTTTTCAATTTGCTATCAGTCTTTGTTTGGGTACACTCACGATTTTTTTAGTGCTACACTATCATGCGTGGTGCAGAAAAAGTGCTGCATCGGTGTAGCACGAAAATAAAAAACGAACGTTTTCGGTGCAAAAGTGCTACACCGGTGTAGCACCACCGCAAAAACGAAAACGACATCCCGGGTAGACGTGAATATCATAATCATATCTTAAAACGATCAACTTTTGATGTCATATCTTATTCAAATTATTATTCAAAATATTATTCAAAAAGTTGCCATATATCTGCTCAATATCTCATCGTGATATGATTTCAAAATTAGTACTTAATTTGATCTTTGGAAAGCCTAGTGCAACCCGCTGTATAAATGTCGAAATTTCCGAACATTGCGCATAAAAACTATTTTAAGTTTCAACTTTCATTATGTGCCGTCCCCAAATAACGTAACGCTTCAGGAGATAGGGGTTCAATAAATTCCGTAACGCTTCAGAGGAATAGGGAATACAGCCTAGCGTTACGACCCATACAAAAAAGTTGGAGTTAAGGCACATTATGGAATCCGCCAGATCCTAATGAATCAACCACCGAGTTCAAAAATATGGAATTTAGCGTTACATAATAAATAGATGTTCCCTTATGTACACCACAAATTTTACAAACGAGCACTGGGACAAAAAGGAAATAGAAGTGGCCTTCATTTTCAATAAGCGGTTTTATGGATGTGGCAATTGAACAAAAAAACAGAGTTATCGGCACAAAAAAATGCATATAATCGATATTTGCTTTTCTTTAAAAAAGGCATAAAAATATATACTGATTTGATCTGATAGATTTCCTAATCCCAGTTTATAATTATTTTATTTCACTGTGAGTAAACCAGCAGAGGCTTTCCAATTGAGCCCGATGGCAACATGAGCTGGACCTCGATGTCGAGCTTACATTTGTGGTACAAATCCAATAAATGAATCACCGGACAATTTGGAAACTTTATCGGCCCGCTAAGCAAAATACGTCCATTTCGAAAAACGGACCATTTGATCCTAGATTCAACAAAACATACCGCTGCAAACGACAAGCTTTTTGAGTTTCAACCAACGAATTGCGTAGCGATTCTGTCACAGGTATACGAACAGACGACAGTCGTGACGACTACGATCTTCTAAATGTTTCCAATGCTTTTTTGGGCGTCAGTTCACAATAGAGCACGTTCAGTGAAGTACATACTAGATTTTTAGCTGTTTTTTATGGCTATAAGATAAATTCTCTGTTTCTGCAACGAAATTATGCAGGAGGCGTGGGTATTATGATTCCTTGCCTTATTTGGTGCTGTTGGAATAAAACTTTGTAAAACTTTGTTGCAAGAAATGGAGAAAACAATAACACAGTTACCTAAAGTTTTCCTCAAACACCATTAGGTTAGGCAAGGAATCAGGTAGGAGCCAGGCTTTTTGCGTCATTTCGTTGCAGAGAATGAGAATTTACCTTCTCACCATACAAAAATTCAGCTCATTACTACAATCTAGTACTTCACTGATTGCGTCCTATTGGTGGAAATTCGTCCTGTTTTAGGCGCAAAATAAACCAACATGTTTCTACGCATATCGTTTTTAAAGTTTGGATCACTAGCTTAGTTAACAATTCAGAGAAAGAGCATAAAATGTGAAATCATCTAGAGAAAAGTGCTCTCTTAGTTTGGGAAGATTCAAATATTACGTCCATCGTTTTTCCGGATTTCTAGACCCCCCCTCCCCCCTCTGTCACGCAATATTCCTATACCCAATACACGTACTGTCACACTTTTCTAGACCCCCCCCCTCCCCCAAATGGTGGACGTAATTTTTGAACGTTCCCTTTAGGAAAATATGCAATTCCTAATTGAGCCTTAATTCATTTTTATTTTCCATACCATCACGTCAGTTTGCAAATTTTGGGTGTAAACTGTATTAATATTCTGCAATAGAACATTTATCATTGAGAAATCTCAAAAATACTGCTCAAGATCAAAATTAGCACTTCACATTTCCATCTGCAACATCCAGAAATCGAAAGAACTGAAAATTACTGCTCAAGATCAAAATCAGACACATTCACCTATAACATCCGAAAATTGTAAGATCTGAAAACTACTATTCAAGATCATAATTAGTTCTTTCACACACTCATCTACAACACGGCGCGATCAAACCAACACAACTACCATTAACCGCAAACACCTTGGAAAACGTAGAACTTGATGCTCTTGTTACCTACTATTTTCAGATATGAGTCGTAGTGCAGTGGTAATGTCACTGTTCATAAATCACAAGGTCATAAGTTCGATTCTGGTCGGGGCCATTTTTCTTTTTTTTTTACTCTAATCCATCTGTCAGATCATTTTATGATATTGGTTAGATGTGCTACAGCCCAGATCTCCCCAGATATTGGTCTGATTTTATAACATCAAAATGAGATATTATTATGTTCTTCCCCATATTAATTTTTGATCTTATTTTTGATCTTTTATCTCTTATGTCAAACAAACCAATAGCTAATTATGATCTTGAGTACTTCACTGAGGAATATCAAATAATGATATTGTTCTGATTTTTACTTCTACTCGGGATAAGTAACAGTATCAATTAATTTTGCCGATAGGTTACATTTTTGTATTGCATTTGGCTATAAGGAAAATAACTGAATAAAGTTTCAATGCAGGATGTGATAATTGTTCTACGAAACAAAGTAAAATTTGAATCAATTAAATGAACTACCTTGAAAAATTCTCAATTCTTCCAACCAAGCGAACACATTTTGATAAGAAAATTTCAGTTGAATAATTTGGTCTGAGGAGAGAGAGGGCCGGATATGTTTCCCTTTTGATCATTTTAATTTTGTATAATATGTAGCTTTAGGAGATCAACCCGCCAGCTTATTTAACTGTCAATCAACACGGCAATTCTGTTTCATCTGAACCTTTGGCTCTGCAGCTGACAATAGGAAAAATTATACATAATTGTCTAAGCAGACGCTGCAGCTCTGGCTATACAACCGGGTACAAAAGTGGAAGGCGCCAATAAAACGAAAACGAACCGCAGAGAAGAATCAGATCTCTTTTGGGATCCAGATTGTACCAAATACTTGTAAGAGCAGAACTACAAAGTATAAAAGTTCCAAAGCAGTGTGCTCTTATGGATGCATTAGTGCTAATACCCGTGCTGAAGCTATCTTTGGTATTTTCAATGAGATGTTTGATTTACTAGCCATTACGACATGAGGATTACTTGCTTGATTGCTTAATTCATGGAAAAAATGCACTTGAATCATCGACTGCTTCGCTGCGACATATAATATCGTGCAAAGTGAAACAATAATAAAAAACAACAATTTCGTTTGAAATGTGTAATTTCCGAAATAAGCACTAGCAACACACGAGCCGTACACCCGAAAATCAGAGGCAAGTTAGGGTAAACCGACCAGAAAGTGGGTACCAAAACGCTCCGTACCAAAAACGATGATGGTGAGAGCGACAATGTACCGCATTTAACAGCTGTGTCACCCCACTGATATGTTCACCCTAAAATTGACTTTTTGATAGTAGGCCTGGAGAGTCAAGTAACCCGAATAAAAAATACAGTGGAAATCGAACGTTGTATTGTAACAGTACTATTTAGAACCATATTTTTACAATAGACGCCACTGTAAAAATATAAATACAAAAACAATAAGATGTAATGCAGACACCATACAGTGAATTGTAAATAATTTTACAATATATTATACAGGTTGTTAAGTATCGTAACAATACAAAAAAAAATGTTTTCTCCATATATATATTTTTGCAAAACGGATGTTTTCCAGCTGTTGCAGTTTGGGTTCCAGAACCGTGTCAACCTGTACGAGATGGAAGCATGGACCCCATTCAAATCCTTGTATTTGGTGAGATCGAACGATTTTGTGCATTTTTTATTTCATTATATCTGGTATAATCAGGTAAGCGTGTATAATACATACTCTTCATATCATGAAATGCATTACATAAATGCTTTCTCGCCAAGGGAAGCATCCCATAAAACCCCATCCAATTTCCAACTCCAGATATCTATGAAGTGGCCCAAGCTCTTGGACATATTCTGCGTAGATATCTAATAGTATGGGACACGCTTGTATGGAAAAAAAAATCCTCGCTCCAGTCGACATTTTAAATCCCATTTAGGGTCTCATATGAACTGTGCAAAATTTCAGCGCAATCGATGAAACTATAATTTAGCGCAAGCGGTTCAAAGTTTTCATAGGATTTACTATGGGAAAAGTTACACTTTCAGATAAAAATTCCCAGAGGTCGCCCCTTGTCTCGTTAATTCAAATCGATCAACGCTTCTTGTAGAAAAATCATTTATGAAACTTTCCTTCGACGACCGCAAAACAATTGGATGCTTGTGAAAAAAGTTATTGATTTATTACCGATTAGTGATCCAACGATCGGCTTTTTGTTTTGTTTTATCAGCAGCACTGTAGCTGCTGTCTTGGCTGCTGCTGTTTCTGGGGGTGGTGCGCCACTTGTCATCCAAATACTACCCCACAGTAAAAAAGCGAGCCAACATCTCTGACCCCCATTGTGCGTTGAACCCCATTTTGACAGCAAAATTTGTAAACAGTAAACTTGTCTGGACCAACACTTGAAAAGCGCGTAATATTTTCCACAACAAAAAAGAAAATTTTCGAAAATACTAGAAGAATTATGAAAAAATCTAATTCTCTTAGCTGAAATATGTTACAATAAATAAAAACGTGTTCAAATTAGGCCGCAATTGGGGATGTAAAGAACTTTTTTTGTTAAAGAAAAAATATCACTCGTAAACTACGCCTAAATCAAATGTTGGACCTGAAACAGATGATGACTTCAAAAACATGGCCGCATCGCAGCCGGTTGGGGTGGTGATGCCACCCGCCACCCCATGCAGCAACT
Organism: Aedes albopictus; assembly: GCF_035046485.1. Lineage (NCBI taxonomy): Eukaryota > Metazoa > Arthropoda > Insecta > Diptera > Culicidae > Aedes > Aedes albopictus. The sequence goes on from NC_085138.1 coordinate 219,683,803, forward strand.
GCAGCAGCAGTGCTGCTGATAAAACAAAACAAAAAGCCGTTCGTTGGATCACTAAATCGGTAATAAATCAATAACTTTTTCCACAAGCATCCAATTGTTTTGCGGTCTTCGAAGGAAAGTTTCATAGGGTTTGTGTTCCATCAGTAATCTCACGCTCCCAATTTCATCCTATTCGAAAACAAGCGATTACGGCACCGATTGATTCCGTTCTTTTTGTTTTCATGCGTGCTCACTCCTAACAAAAAATACAAAAATAAGAAACAAAACAAACAGTGCTTCATTCCTTTGTTTTTCGTAGGATGAAAATGGGAACCACATGCTTAATAAGGGAACCAATACCCTAAATGATTTTTTTTACAAGAAGCGTTGATCGATTTGAATTAACGAGACAAGGGGCGACCTCTGGGAATTTTTATCTGAAAGTGTAACTTTTCCCATAGTAAATCCTATGAAAACTTTGGACCGCTTGCGCTAAATTATAGTTTCACCGATTGCGCTGAAATTCACAGTTCATATGAGACCTAAATGGAATCGAAAAAGTCAACTGGAGTGGGAATTTGATGTTCCCAGGCAGCTTTTCTGGCGCATTTAACATCTCTATCGACAGCCATCCCAGGATGTGTACGGTCGGCTATGCTATGCTATGCTATATATATTTTTGCAAAACCATACAGTTTATTGTAAATAAATAAATACTGATACGTGGGTTTTAATATACTGTACATTGTATGGTACATGTATGGTTTCAAACAATAAAATGTACCGTAAATATATTGTTTTTAAATGTAATTTCACTACTGGCTATACATTTAATCACATGGTTTTGGAATGGTCCTCATTTGTTATGTTGTATTCCCAAGAAACATAACTAGCTGAACAACAGTTTCTTAAGCTAAAGTTTGCTTAAGAACGGTTTGTTCCACTCTTGAACAGCAAACATGTTTGTTGGGTTGTTTTACATTACATAAACGATATAATGTTATATTATCTTCTCATTTCCCTCCTGCTAATGGTATCTTAGGCTTGCTAGTCTTATTAGAATGTGCTTTGGGAATTTTCCAGAGCGTCTTGGACAACCATTCATATACAGTCCGGATTCGCTGGTTGGGTCACGACTGCGCCCCGATTAGCGAATCGTGTTCGTTCGTTGGGGCAACTGACAACTGATCAAAATGCTCTAGACACACGCAAGTGACGAGAAATACGTCACGGAACACTCACATACTTGCGTAAACGTTCTGTATACAGGAGCTGTGATGCGACGGCGGTCAGACGTCAAACTCGTTTTGACATCTATTTTGACATTGACAGTGCTTTTTAGTTGGGTTTTGCCCCAACCAGTGAACATTCAACCATCGAGACAGCCCATCTAACGAGCTCTCAACGAACGAATTGTCACTGTATAGGATCGCCCACGTCTAAGTCTGAGTAGTCTCGGATTGCATTAACAGTTGAAGCTTAAGCTCCCATGTCCCACCAGCAGTGAAGAAAATTGTCAGATAAAAGAGGCACAAAACAAGCAACAAAGAAGGTGCGACGATTACTCTTTATCCCTACTGGTAACAGATAATGACATGATCTCGAATTTTTTTGTTGCAGACAAAACGGAAGCTGAATTTGTTGCGTACTTTTCAACTCGTGAATAATCAATTATTGCTAACCCAAAGTCGAAACTGTTTGATGATAGAGCTTCACCAGAATTGCAGTGTTTACCGACTCGAAGTTACCGTTCGAAAATCGCAATGCAAGGCTTAAAAATCTCTAAACTCGTGGTGTACGATGTTAATCCCATTATTTTCAAGTTGGGACAAACTTATGTCGCATGGGTTTGTTTGTCGCAACAAATACAGGTTGCGACATTGTCATTATTGTTGCGCGATGGTTGAATTTTGATTCACTGCCCACCAGCCAGATAATCGGGATTTGCAAACAAAGCATTATTTGTGGCAACACTTTGAGCGGCATGATGGAACTATGCCGAGCGCGCTAAGTGCTATAAGACCACTAATGTAGTTGCAAGTGTGTGACGAGGTAAGTATCATTACAGCGTGCTTAACCGTTGTTGCAATATTGAGGCTCCAGTTTGACTATAGTTTGAAATACATAACAACTCATGAGAAAACTGTCAAGTTCGATTCAAACACAAGTTAGGTTAAAAAGCGAATCCGCAGACGAACCTATATTAGAAATCGTTTCAGTGTCCACCCAAGTAACCACGGTGCTGAAGCCTTATTGCATGCGGATATACGGTGTATTTAGAGTAATCATTACTTTGCATGAACACTTAAGGTTGATTTAAAGTGGAAATGGCAATTATGCGACTGATTTAAGATTATACCAGTATAATCGTAATTTGATTCTATAATTGCTCATTTCCACTTTAAATCAACTTTAAGTTTGCATGTAAAGTAATGATTGCTCTAAATACACCCTATATCAGCATGGAATAAGGCTTCAACACCGTGGTTACTTGGGCAGTCCAGTCCATATGTTAAAGATGGCTCTACTCGGGCTCTACGTCAAAGATAACTTTCGTCAATCGCATTTGATTCGGTTGTGGTCGAAGGCAAGTTCACATGACAGAAGGGGTAATCTTACGGTAATCTGACCTGCGTATTTCTGGGTTGATCTCGTGTATTTCGCTCATTGTACTCTACTCTACTAGCCCGCCATATCTCTTAGATCTGCAGTCCTTAGGACACCTGGTTTACCACTTATTTAAACATTTTGTTGACTTTCAATTATTTCAATTTATTCACTTTTTTCTCTTTCCTTGCCTTTGCATCAAAAAAGTCACAAACAACAACAAAACGAAGTACGAAAAAAATCTAAAACTGAATAAATCTGGAGCTCGATTTGAATAGGTCGTATGTGCTTTTGTCGATTAAAAATTCGATCAGTTGGATTCGCTTATTATAGCGAAAACCGTTGTAATTTAGCAAAGTTTATACATACAGCAGAATCCTCACAAAAAAGGCTTTCTGTTCCATCATTAAAAGTTTGCAAAATATCTGCCACATTGCTACAATGACTAAAATAAACTGATCGAATTTTATATCGACAAAAGCACATACGACCTATTCAAATCGAGCTCCAGAAATAATTAAAAATACACGGGGAAATAATGTATGAGAAAAGTGAATGGTTCAAATGTAAGAAAAACAGTATAATATTTATATTGTTACATATAGATCGAATGTAAATGTATAGTAGCTACAATGTGCAAAGCTTTTAGCGAACCATTTCATTACAATACACTTTATTTTAGCTGGTACACCGATTTTAGTGACCGATGATGCCCAAGTAACCACGGTGCTGTAGCCTTATTGCATGCTGATATACGATGTATTTAGAGCAATCATTACTTTACATGAACACTTAAGGTGGATTTAAAGTGGAAATGGCAATTATGCGACTGATTTAAGATTATACCAGTATAATCGTAATTTGATTTTATAATTGCCCATTTCCACTTTAAATCAACCTTAAGTTTGCATGTAAAGTAATGATTGCTCTAAATACATCGTATATCAGCATGCTATAAGGCTTCAGCATCGTGGTTACTTGGGTGGTTCATTCGAGGGGAATTAATTTGGCCATTTAAGTGTTCCGGACCGGTACTCCAAGAAGAGATCAAATATGAAAATGCTACGTACCCTTGTATGACCCAAGTAACCACGGCGCTGAAGCCTTATTGCATGCAGATATACGGTGTATTTAAAGCAATCATTACTTTACATGAACACTTAAGGTTTATTTAAAGTGGAATTGGCAATTATGCGACTGTTCTAAGATTATTCTGCTATTCTGCTATTCTGCTATTATCAACAATTATGCGACTGTTCTAGGATTATACCAGTATAATCTTAATATGATTCTATATATGCCCATTCCCACTTTAAATCAACCTTAAGTTTGCATGTAAAGTAATGATTGCTCTAAATACACCGTATATCTGCATGGAATAAGGCTTCAGCGCCGTGGTTACTTGGGCAATGCATGCCAATATATCGTCCCCTTAATGCTAGAACTAGGTAACTCGAAATTTGACGTTTTTGAGTCGAGCTTTTTGAGCTCTATAATATATCCAAAGACCAATGAAATACGATTATAAACGACGAAAATATTCATCATTTTCAAAACTACACAGATAAAAATAATGAGATTTACACGTCATGTAAACTTCATTTTAGTCATGTAAACTTAATGTAATGATGGTTTACATGATATACAGGGGATAGACAAAATGATCGGGACAGGCAAAATTTTCACTTTTCAAAAAATGTTCAACTAGCTGTAACTTTTTGAAAAGTGCATAAAATATTCTCAATTTTTTACTGTAAGTTCTTCAACTAGTTGTGTATCAGTGGACAGAATTTGGAAAAGATCGGACAATTCTTCACGAAGTTATTAAGATTTTTGAAAAAGGTAAAATTATCCGATAGCCAACTTTGAGCTGTTATATCTCCGGATTCAATGAACCGAATGCAATGAAATTTTGACCATTTATGACTTATATAATGAGCTATGAAAAACCATTGACTTAACTTAATATTCTTAACACGGAAGAAAATTATAACGATTAGATTATTTTTCTAAGAAAACACCAAATTATCCAAAACATCAACATCGTTTCAAAATTCAAGATGCAAATTATAGTTCATTTAGTTTCCCTCCAATTGACTTATATATAAATGCGTTTTGAAGGAAAGTAACAACATAGCCGCCAATAAGTTGAAAAAGTAATGGGATGCAAGTTAAAAATAGGCCAATTTACTAAAAAATCGCGAAAAAAATAAAATCACTATAACTTTTTCGCTTGTTAAAAAATTCAAGTTAAGTCAAATGTTTTTCAGAGTTCATTATATAAGTCGTGAATTGTCAAAATTTCATTCCAATCGGTTCATTGAATCCGGAGATATAACAGCTCAAAGTTGGCTATCGGATAATTTTATCTTTTTCAAAAATCTTTATAACTTCGTGAAGAATAGGGTCCTAAAATTAAAGACGAAATCTCGCTTATATTGAATAATACGATCAAGCATGGTATTTTAATCGGAATTGTACTTTACTCGAACTTGAAAAACAAAGGAATAATGAGAAAATTTGAAATAAGTAAAATGGTAAATAGTTCTACTTTGACATTTGAGGTCAACCTTGTGTGACTGAGCTCGACATTTTTCGCACTGGGTTTTCAAAAATGTTCCTATCTGTCATAACGGTGAAAAAAAAATCACTCAAAGTATGTGTTATAAGCTAGGGACGAGACAAAAGGCTAAAAAAATAAAAATTATATATTTTCAACTACGGTTAATAAAAACGTCAAAAATTGAGTAAATATGTACTCTTGAACTATATATTGTGGTTTAAAACAAGAATCCCGATAGGACTTTAGGAGCCTATTGTCCGATCATTTCCAAATTTTGTCCACTGATACACAACTAGTTGAAGAACTTACAGTAAAAAATTGAGAATATTTGATGCACTTTTCCAAAAGTAACAGCTAGTTGAACATTTTTTGAGTAGTGAAAATTCTGCCTGTCCCGATCATTTTGTCTATCCCCTGTATCATGTAAATTTGTGTTATATCTCATGTAAACACTCAGAGTCATGCAAAATCACATGACATATAATGGAAGTTTACATGATATTTTATGACTTTTACATGATATGTCATGTAAACTTTTGTGATATCCCACGCTCCAAACATGTGCATTATATGTCACAGAAATTTACACTCTTTTTTCGATCTGTGTAGGTAGGGGAAATTATCTATTCTCGGCCGTTTTGTTCTCTTCGTCTTTGGGGGTTTTTTGAAACCTATTCAACTCAAAGTTGGTCTCAAATCCTTCCCAACTTAGCTGAATTATATGGCCAAGTTTCAGGCAATTTGGCTGACAAAAAACCCTCATGACGAAGAGAACAAACCTGCCGATAATACCCATTGTCACCCTATCTCAGTGTAGAATACACGAACTGAGTGGTATAACTAGGTAACTGAGAAAATCATATCTATTTCCAATCGCACAGGTTAAAAGGAATCGGACGCTTGGACGTGGAAATGTTACTTGTCATTCTTGTGTTAGTAGATTGAAAATCTGCTACTGTTTCTTCATTTTAGGCTCAAAAACTTAAAATATTTTACTTGTATTGATTTAGCTAAACACTGTGATTGTTCGTAGACGATTATCTTATGAACATTTTGAGGTGTCATGTGGTGATATAGCAGGCTTCTCCTTCTTCTTCTTGGCGTAACGTCCTCATTGGGACAAAGCCTGCTTCTCAGCTTAGTGTTCTATGAGCACTTCCACAGTTATTAACTGAGAGCTTCCTCTGCCAATGACCATTTTGCATGCGTATATCGTGTGGCAGGCACGAAGATACTCTATGCCCAAGGAAGTCAAGGAAATTTCCTTTACGAAAAAATCCTGGACCGACCGGGAATCGAACCAGTCACCCTCAGCATGGTCATGCTGAATATCCGTGCGTTTACCGCCTCGGCTATGTGGGCCCTCAATATAGCAGGCATCCTAGCAAAATCAGTCTTTACTTTACATGAACACTTAAAGTTGTTTTAAAGTGGCTTTGGCAATTATGCGACTGTTCTAAGATTATACCAGTATAATCTTAATTTGATTCTATAATTGCTCATTTCCACTTTAAATCAATCTTAAGTTTGCATTAAGTATCTAATGATTGCTCTAAATACACCGTATATCTGCATGCAATAAGGCTTCAACGCCGTGGTTACTTAGGTGCCCTACATTAACCATTAAGTGGCGCCACTATAGTTGACTTACGATTATACTGGTATAATCGTAATTCAACAGCGCCACTTCCCGCTTTATTTAACCTTTAATGGTTTTTTTTATAGAGTAATGCATGTCAATATATGTGCGTTACTTATGCAATACGTACAGTTTCAACAGCTTGGTTACTTGGGTACTTTCCTCGTTTTAGGTAATGTAATCAAACGGGCTACAACTGACAGCTGCATTTGAGCTACCTATGATTTTTTTCAGATTTTTAGAACCTCGTTTTGATACCTAAATTCAATTTCAAATAGATTATTTAATCCGGAATGCTGGCTTTCTCGGTCTTGGGTAAATCAAAACGGCAAGCTTTGCTTTTCCCGACGTTTCGGCTTTTTATTAAGCCTTTCTCAAGGGGTAAGCTGTCGACCGTTCCTCGTTACATAAAGTATTGCCGGAGTTTTAGGAGGCTTCTTGTATACAATTTTGTACATTAGTTCTAAAATTTTGGGACACTGGGACACTACGGTAATTATCAACGACAGTCTATCGTCTAGTGTAGTGCATGTCGTTTATAATTAAAGGGCGAACACGATGAAATTGCCACACAGAAAATATTGTATAACTTTTGATTGCGTTCGCCAAAATAGCTATTTTTTTACCATGAATAGTATATTATGTGTAGCTTATACCATACAATTTTCAATAAAATCGGTTGAGTAATGGCGGAGATATCGTTGAAACAAGGAAATTGCCACTTGAGAATCTTGTACAAACAAACATTTTGGAAAATATCACTTTTTTGCCGTTTCAACGCTGGCGCCAAAACTACTGAACTGAATTCAATGAAAAAATTTTTGTACGTAAAGTATGTATGTAGAAGTAGTTTGTCAAAATTTCATTCAATTTGATCATACTGTTAAAAAGTTATAGCCATATATGTCGCACTATGTCACAATAAGCAGATGTGGTTTTTGGTATAGTGAAATTCAAACTGCTCTTAGTTTGAAAGTACTCAACAAAAATGGATGAAATTTTCACTGTAAACAGTTTAACACACGGGGGTGCTATGGTGATCTGATTTTGTTGCCGCTTATCATGCGCAACCAGTGCTCACTAAGACCAAAATTCACTCAATACAGCAGCGGGAGAAAATAAGGAAAATGCACTTTGGCGAACAAAGTTTGCGAAAAGACGTGTTGTGTGTCTTTTCACAAGCAATTCCTATTCTCTGTAGGAACGTTATCTAAACATCGACACTCTAAAATTGAAAACTATCAATTAATGCCGCTTTTTCATGACCAACACTTTAATAAGATCTAATGTGATGTAAGCGTTTTGCACCGATATCCCACGTAAAATGGTAAACATTTAATTTTCACGACTGTGTTGGTGAATATTTTGGCTGGAGCATAAATTTATGCTCCACGTAAGGAGGCACAATTCAACCTGTCAAACTCCATAGTGAAAAAATAGGTTGCCGTCCCCTTGGTTTAACACAACAAGTTTACACTGTCAAGATTTTATAAAAATCGGGACAGTGTTACCAGTTGTACAGTCAAAATAGTGCACGCGGAACTAAAAATGGTCAAAAAGTACCTAAAATTTACCATGAAGCGATTTGAGTTTTGGATATTTACTAGAAAAAGTACTGAACCGATTTCGATGAAATTTTTACCACTTAATTGATACTATGTTAAGAATATCGAGTGAAATTTTCAAACGTTTTGATGAGGTAACAAAAAAGTTATAGCCTAAGTAAATTTTTGAAATGGGTGTACAAGTTTTCTAAAATCTCATTTTATGATATCGACAATATATGCGCAAAAACTCAACCGATTTTAATGAAAATTTTATGGTATTAGCTACACATAATATAATATTCATGGTCAAAAAATAAGCTATTTTGACGAACGCAATCAAAAGTTATACATTATTTTCTGTGTGGCAATTTCATCGTGTTCGCCCTTTACCGTAATGTCCCAGTGTCCCAAAATTGTAGAACTAATGTACAAAATTGTATACAAGAAGCTCCCTCCTAAAAATCCGGCAATGCTTTATGTAACGAGGAACGGTTGACAGCTTACCCATAGAAAAAGGCTTAATAAAAAGCCGAAACGCCGGGAAAAGCAAAACTTGCCGTTTTGATTTACCCAAGACTGAGAAAGCCAGCATTCCGGAATCAATATATTCCAGTCGTACTCACCCAGCACAATAGATTACACTATGGTCTTTTTTTACACGGGTAGTTTTTCTGCTTGAACTCGGTCAATTTTGAACCTTCCTATCTGATTTTCCGTACACAGGTAGTACTAACCATGTCTACCTGTGTACAAATTTTCATGTGAATTGGCCCAAAATTGACCGAGTTAAAGCAGAAAAACTACCCGTGTAAAAAAATACCTTAGAAATCACCAATTGGCTTTTTTAGCGGTGTTGAGATAATTCGATATTCTAAATCTGCATGTCAAACTGAGCCGAAATCCAAATTTTCATGAATTTTGGTGCTCGGGAACCTATTTAAAAATCATTTTGAAGTTTGTATGGGAGCGATTTGTCGGATCACCCCTTGTCGCAGTTTGTACTGAGCGGAGCTGTCAAACAGTTGCCCAGCTGTCAAAAGGTGATTTCTAAAAATCTCTTTGAATTTGATTTAGGTGCCAAAATAAAGTTCTAAAAATCTGAAAAAAATCATAGTGGCTCAGAAAAAGGTGCTCTTTCGTATATAATCAAAAAATCGATACATTTTTCAATATTTAAAACCCCAATTGACAGCTGGGTAACTGCTTGACAGCTCCGCTCAGTACAAAATCCGACAAGGGGTGATTCAACAAATTGCTCCCATACAAATTTCAAATTAATTTTTAAATAGGTTCCCGGGCACCAGAAATCATGAAATTTTTTATTTCGACCCAGTTTACCATGCAGATTCAGAATATGATTCTCGTGCATTTCTCCAACTTGTCTTGCCGAGTTAGATATATCCCTTTCGAGACAAACAAGCGCAATCGTGCTGTTTTTCTGCATTAGTTTTACATATTTTTTCAACTGTTTTTTCTTTAAGATATGTGATGTAATTTTTTTTTATGATCGAGCGATTGCTTATACTTGTGTTTCTGAGCTTCAGCTCTGATTGAATTTGTTGAAACGCCACAATAAGTTGAACACAAAGTAAACAATCACCCTAGAAGTTGAAAAAGTTTATTCTGTCGTATTTTTATAAATATTTGTTTAATCCCGGTATGCAGCGATAAAAATCGATAGAAAAGGAGTAATTCTGCAAAACGGCGAAGAAAAAGTGGTACTTTGTTGAAAGGCGAAAGATTTCTGAGTGGTGAAAGTGGGACCAGCACAATAATTGTGCTGGTTCGTCCTCAAGGCGGTCGAAGTTCCATCGGAAATTGCCTATCGTTTGGCGTTTTATGGTATAGAAGATTGATTTTAATGGTTAAATCACTACAAAGGTTTAGTTTGTAAAAAATAAACGTATAATTTCAACTCAAGGAACACGATATCAGCTTGTACGAGTATTTCAAAGAACTTTGAATACTTGGGTGATTAATATTACTCCATATTATCGAAATAGGTGGATAAAATAGGCGAAGTATAGAAAGTTTTATTCTAGAAGACGTTTAGTTTATAAGAGAAAAATTGAGATAATTGAGAAAATTCGTCTTTTATGGTCCGTCCCGAACTAACGAATTTTCGGCAGCTTTGTCCTTGTTCTCATCGTTATGGGGTTGTTGTTGGTCTGTTGGTATCAGATTTGGCCTCAAATCCTTCCCAACCAAGCTGAAAGATAAAGATATGCCCAAATTACAGGCACTTCGGCCCACAAGCCGACGAAGAGAACAAACCTGCCGATAATACCTTTCGTCACCCTACTACGAGTGCTGAAAAAAAATTGAATTTGCAACGGGTCGCACACAGTTATTTTTTGCAATGATTCTACTTACACATCTCGTTTGACTTGCATAATGTGGTGCATAGTGAACATGTCGGGAAAATTAGGCTATTATAATATTGAAATGAGTTGCATAAAATAAAAATTAAGGTACTGAAATGCACGAGGAATTTTTGATACGAATAGCAGTCCATGCTCGATCAGTCCAGAGCTAACAACGAAACATTAAGTTCTGCAAAAGATATTATACAAAATAAACATAATTGACTTATTCCAATGTATCCACGTTTTGCTTTAATGTTCGGAAGGTTTCTCAATAAAAATTATTATTAATTTACCCAAGCCGGCCATGAGACAAAAACTCTTCTCCAAATTACTGCGTCTATTACATTCATCTTTGAAATGATGCGGCAAGGCGTGTCCCAAATTTGTTTTTGTTTTGTTCATATGCAGAGAGCGTATTACAACGATTTGGACCACCAAGATCACCGCACCAATCACAGAAATAGACGCGAGAGATTACACCAACACTGGCAAAGAAGAACCTCATCGCGGCATTGCCAGAGCGTATCGTGCAAAGGTTTTCATTCATAAAAATTTCACCGTCAAGCAAGCGATGCTTTCGCCAGGGCAACGCCCACTTTTACGCTCACTCTCTGAAATTTGGACGAAAATGTGCGGTAATGCTTGCTCTCTTTCTGTTTCCGCTATCATGTCTCTCTCTCTAACTTGCAGTGGAACTTTGCTCGGATGACCACTGGCGTTAGAGCAAAAAGGAAAGCAAAAAGTTTGTAGAAGATTTTCTCATTTTTGTATAAGTTTTGACATTAGTGTGAAAAGTGCATTTGAATAATGTTAAAAACGTTTTATTTGGGGAAATGAGGATCAACAGTTATGAAAAGCACTTCCATTAAGTAGACTTCTCAATATGAAAAACCAATGGTTGTGCAATAAATTAACTTCTTAATTAACTTATCAGCCATGAAAATTAAACATTTATGATTTCAAAGTGAGCAATATAAAATAGGAATTATGCCACTATACTGCACAGAAAACCTCGTGTTCCATAATTTACGAAATATACTTAAAAAATATTATTGGGTCAATTTTAAAAATTCTCACAAAATCAGGACTTATAAAACTAAATTAAACAGATCGAAAATTAGAAAAAAAAAGTAGTAAATAGGTACGTCTTGATCGACAGTCACTTTAAAAATCTCACCACAGACTCACCACAGAGTCTGTGATCTCACTTTTATGTTGAAATTGTAGTATAAAATCGTACACTCATTTGCCTTTTTCTACAGAATGTTAATATAGTTATTTATGTAATGATTTGCAAAAAAGTTGATTTTTTCAGCACTAGTCGGATAAATGCGAAGAGTGCGGGAAAAATCGAGTTTGCAACGAATTCCTTACAAAATTTTATTTAATGATATTTTTAATTGTGCAACTCATTTGAGTTGCATAATGTTGATAATGCAACTCAAATGAGTTGCATTATGAACATTATGCAATTATTTTTCATAATACATCCCATTTCAGTTGTATAATGAATTAGTTCGGAAAAATTTGCCATTATGATACCAAAATGGGTTATATAAAATATGAATTATGATACTTAATTGCATAGAGTATTTAAATAGTTATTTATGTAACGAGGTGCAAAAAGTTGTTTTTTTCAGCACGAGTCGTACATTTATCCAACGAGGCTTGCCGAGTTGGATAAATACGAAGAGTGCTGAAAAAATCGAGTTTTGCAACGAGTTCCATACAAAATTTTATGCAATGATTTTTTCATTATACAACCCATTTGGGTTGCATAATGTTCATAATGCAACTCAAATGAGTTGCATTATGAACATAATGCAACTATTTTTCATTATGCAATTCATTTCAGTTGCATAATGAACCAGTGCGGAAAAGTTGGCCATTATGATACCAAAATGAGTTATGTAAAATTGAAATTATGATACTGAATTGCATAAAGATATAAAATTTTCGGGAAATAGTCTCTCTATATAAAAGATGTCGATCTCAAAATTATTGTTATTTTTCCAGTTACATGTAAAGGAATAATATCAATAATGAAATCTCAATACTTTGCCTCACTTTGCCTAGAGTATAACTTTTTTCATAGACGTTGAATCACTTTGCGGTCTTCGACAAAGTTGTTTGGTGTACAGTCACCTACAAAAAAAAAACCATAGGGTTTGATTATTTAACGCTTGAAGCGCCCCCTAGCGATAAAATTGGAAAACTTAAGGCCCCTTAGCGTGTCATCGCAAAATGGCTTCTTCAAAATCATTGACCGAAATCAACTTTACACAACATTGCACCAATACATATTTGTAAAAAATCGACACTTATCTTATTTTATAAATTAATCAATTTCACGCGAGATATTCGGCATAAAAATGTATTCACACTACTTCAAATACAAGCCTCTTTCAGAGTAATCACGATTTCTAAGCATTAGTTCACTCGAAAGTAGAAATTTTTATCGATTTGTTTCGAACGCACTCAACTGTGGTTGGCGGTGTTTACCACCCACCGCAGTACCAACGACGACGACGGCAGCGCGGTGATGTCTTTTGGCGCGCACAATCATCGATCATTGCACGCAGTGATGTCGATCCTGCTGGCCAAAGCATCAATGAAATTAATCGAAATCAATTAAAAAATCCAGTCAAACACATTGGTTATGCGTCATAAAATCAAAAATAATTTGTGGGGTGATTATTTTTTAACTTTTTACCACAGTTGTTAGTGAAATAAGCAAAGCATTATAATTTACGAAATCTTCACCAAGCGGTCCGCCAGCACTGCTGTTGCAGCAAATATAAACAGTGGGAGAGCGTACCAAAATAATTCGATCATTTCTAGCTTGTTACATAAAAAAATCTAACATTTTTCGTGACATTTGGATATGTTTCCTTGTTATTCATTGAAGTAGAGTAGTTTGCTGCTTGAGTTGCATTCAAATGATTCATATTCTCGAAATGTTTACATTGGAGGTACCGAGACAAAGAGGGGCTATTTTTGTTTGTTTGTTTATGGAATTGGTATAGAAAGGCTACACAACTACTATCGTGCTTGATGATTGTTTGGAATAAGAATCAAATAAGAAGAGTAAAATTTGAGCTGACACGCTAAGGGGCCTTAAGATTTCTGCATACATTTGGCCAAGATTTCCCATACAATCTTCAAGCTTGTTGAGCGCCCCCTTAGGCTTTTTCGATTTTGCTAAAATTTTGAACGTAGCATCTGGGAGTTCAAAACAACTGATTCAGGAGGTAAGACTTGGTATTTTTCAAAAAAATTGTGTGTGGGCCACCCTAATGTGTATTATACGTTCAGGTTCTCGTTCAGTCATTATAATGGCAAGTCCACGTGACTCTCGACGTGACCCATCTTTAGGTTCTGTACGGCGTTTGATTGTGGAACCTCCTTGCTTGACCACCTGCTGAGGCCGGAGATACAGTTTGGTCTTAAGCTTCGTCCACCTATTCGGGTGCTGGAGGGACTCAGGTATCGCTGACATGCAGAAAACTTGGTGTTTACGGCCACAACCTCGAGCTTCGGATAGACATTCACTAACTCGATGTTTCACCTTTAGACAATTGAAGCACAAGTTTGCTTTGGTAGCAACTGACTTGCGTATGCGTTCTGTGATGGCAATGCTCTTGAATGTTGAGCACCGGAAGATTGAGTACTCCTTCTTGCACCAGGTACAATCTTCCTTCCGGGTTCTCACGAAAGACTTGATGTGATTTCTATCCAACCACATAGTGTTGCTTGTTTGCGGACACGGTTGGTTGCTGCACCGACTTGTGCGCTGCAAAACACGACCACGTTTTTAAAGGAACTCCGTAAACTCCACGTAGCCTGAGCTCTTCTGGCTTCAATTCCCATTGTTCCTGGGTCTACCTATCCACATGTTTCCTGTGGACCTGTTTCCTGTGTTCCCATGTCCAGTGTTTCTTATATGTATTTCTCATTTGTCAACACTAGCTCCGTCAGGCCTTCAACTGGATACCCGTGACCAGGCGAAGCAATCCAGGATGGCATTTATGTGAGTGTCGAATATTGATCATTTGTCTTCATTGAGGTCAGCATCAAAATCGCTGTAATTAATAATGTTTTGGTCGATCTTGTTTTTGGCGTCGCCGGTGGCTGAGTGCGTTCCGCAGATGTAGAATCTTCATGACCGGTGTCGCGACATGATGTTCTGAAACAGATTCCTGTAACGCTACCAGCCTTCCGGATCACCGTTGAACGTGAAAATGGAGTCTGAACGTGAGGAATTGATGTAGGGACTTGGTCAGTAGACCGTCCCTTATTTTGCAAAAATGGAAAATGTTATAAGTTCGTTGTTGGAAAATGATCGTTATAGCTAAGTAATGATCGTGCCAAAATTTGAAGTCCGTATCTCAAGGCTAAGTGGTCCCTCAAGGGGCCTAAAGTTGTTAAAAATTGTATGGGACCGAAAAACCTGAAATTTTTTTCGACAAAAAATACGTTATTATTCTACTAAAACCGGTGGTTTTAGGACCCTATAGGGCCAAAAATGTGCTTAAAATTGCGATATCTCTACTTAGCCTTGAGATACAGACTTCAAATTTTGACATGATCATTACTTAGCTAAAACGTTCATATTCCAACAACGAACATATAACATTTCCCATTTTTGAAAAATGAGGGACGGCCTATTGGTCAGCTGCATGCACGGTCAGCAGTACTACTAGCTTATTTGTGAGTTTTGCTTGGGCGATTCTTATTATTAACATATAAACATGTTTAAACATTTGGCATTAAATATTGCGCATTGCGCAGTTAAAAGTGCGACGAGGAAGTGCGGAATCTCAAATAAAAGTGCGATTTGGTGTCAGATCGTTTCGGTGTTTTCACCGCACTTCTTCATTAGCTTATGATGAATAAGTGCGGTGAAGACACCGGAACGATTTGATGCAATATCGCACTTTTATTTAAGATTCCGCACTCTGTCGCAGTCCAGTTAGCAATGCAATAAACTATATTCAAACATTTGAGCTCATTGATTTTAAGGACAAACGTCTTGAAATCCCGATTGAACAGTGCGCCAGATCTTCAGACGCACAAATCTGAAAAAAGCAAGCTTCAAACAACAGTGCATTTTATTATTCTCTGCTTGCTCACTTGTAATAAGCTTCAAATAAAAAGATCAGGTGCGCTGGTTTTGTTTACGAAAGGATTTGTGCACTCGAAATCGTGAGTAGGTCTCAAAGTCGGCCATTTCGGCTGCCATTTTGGGATTCTACCAAGTCTGTCCTTAAAGAGATAAAAAAAAAACTAAAGGCATAAGCTTTTAATAATTCCCTATGATATTCGGTATCTCCTGAGAACTACTTATTTATAGAATAAAATAAATAAAAGTTGCTCACCTTATATTCTAAACTTAAGCGCTCATCATGCCCCAACTCCCCCAGCCCGCTAGATATGGTTGTTCTCTTCGCGCTCAACGATCTCATTCGCTATGCTCACTCTTTATTGATAGGGGTACACCCTTAGTGGTCAACGCTGGCACTCCACCGGTATTGTTTCATCTACCTTTAGTTCAGTTCGCGTTAGGTGTTCGTCAGGTTCGTTACGGTACGACAATCCGCGGCGCGTTTCTCGCTAGTTCCTTCACCTGTTTATTGATTCAACTGAGATATGTGAGAGGTTACTACTATACATCAAGGAATAAATGTTTACGTGTATGTGGTGTAGTGCACTGTAGAAGCAATCGATTTTTCCCATGTGCATTGTGTGGTTTAGAATTTGAATACATATCCGTTGGCGAATACACACATAAATATATATAGCTAATTAGCAACATCAAAAGCCATGAGGAAAGCTATGTATCAGTGAAGGGTAGATTCTTGGCTGGGTCATAAGTGCATAAATTTGTGAATTAAGTGAAGCATTGGGGGTAATTTATTTTAGCTGAAAGAAAAAAAAAAATCATCAGATAAGCATGAGTCAACTTGGCACGGTGTATGCCACTAAGCGGAGGCGTCGCAATGGAAAAAGGTGAATACAAAGTGTTGATTTTAAATTTAAAACATAGAAGATTCTGATAATTGATAACAACTGCAGTATGAACATGAAAGTGAACAAGGTGAGCCCTTTCGGTGTAATGATAAGCAAGCATGCACACAACAGTGCATGGTGACCCTGATAAAAAGTATCATAAAAATACGATAAATTTTATTGTTACAACACCATTTTTTCGAAAAATATTCACCATTAAACATATTGTAATTTACACAACACACTCACCATCACCCCTATTGTTCTATACCATTCGGCGAATGGTAAATGGCACTTTTACAATAAAAAATGGTGGTCGTTATGTATCTTAACCATAAAATTTTGAGAAAATTTTCATACACTTTTTCGCGAAAAACAATAGAATGTATTGTGTTTTTATGAGACATTTTTAGGGCAATTTTCAAAAGATAACGATATATCTTAATGTTTTTTCATTGTTCTTACAATACAAATACAATTAATTGAATGGCGTCAAATGAATCGTTGTTACAATAAAAATACAATAATATTTGTTGTTATTTGTAAGCAGTTTTCGCTTTTGAAAATCCATAGAATTTATATTTCCCGCTAACATTTATATCCAGCATTTACGAGCACTAACGTCCGCCAGAATGATATGCACATTTTATGATAAGAATCAAACACTCTGATGTATGTCTGGTATGTATTGCTTGGCAGCTGTTGATAAGATTTATCTTCAATCTTTTCAAATAACTGCCAAATATCACAAGTCAGACCTCAGGTCGTATGATCCATATCATAAATCGTTCACAATTCATGTGGCCATTAGTATCTGTGAATGCTGGAGAAAAATGTTACCGAGAAATATGAATTCTTTGGTTTTTCAAAGGCGAAATCTGTTTACATAACAACAAATATTATTGCATGTTTATTTTAACATCGGTTCAATTGACCCCATTAAACTAATTGTATTTGTATTATTATCAATGGCAGTTTACTATTTACTAGATTCCTTTAATTTATTGGAAAACATTAGAAAAATCATTGTTCATCTTTTTCTTGTCTTAACATCCTCACTTGGCTAAACCTGCTTTTCAGCTAGTTTTCTATAAGTACTTCCTCAGTTATTCATTGAGAGCTTCCTCTGCCAACACGGCTTGACGTCTGTCAGTTTTAGCGAATAACATTCGATAACCGAAACATCTACTGTACTCAAATTTAAAACGAAAACTATAAAAAATGTGTCAAGTGATTTTGTATTTGATTATACAAACATGATCCAAGCAACAATAATACTTATTGTTATTCATTTGTTACAAATTGTTTTTAAGTGTAATTGAGAAATAAACTCTTTTTTAATAAAAAGTCCATGAGAACTTTGCAGGCACTTTTGCAACTATTTAAAAACAACTTAAATTAATTTTTACTGATAGTAACTTTAAATTATTATAGAACTATTGAAAAACAATCGAATCAATCAGTCACTAATAAAGCTAATGTTCACTTATTGTACGAACTATATGGGCTTGATTTCTATTGTAAAAAGTAACAATATATCTACTATGTGTTTTATTGTGAACAATAAAACCAGTCATTTGTTAATAATATTTACCATGTAAAGAATGGTATTTTTTTATCCGGGGACTAAGAAGATATGTTTGAGAATGCCTGATAGATATAGTTTTTGTGTAAAATTTTAATACGTATTTTATTGTTGGGGCAAGTCGTATTAATTCAAAACTAGGCGCAAATTATTGATAACTGTAAAGGTGTCCATAGAATTGGCATGTAGATTTTGCAATAAATGTGAACGAATTTAGAAAACCGAAAAAGCTGAATTTGCGAAGTGTTTAAAATTCTATGTATCGAATTTTCGTCTACAGATGTTAAATCCAAGTTATCCGAAGTCAAAGTAATATCGGAGTAATATCATAGACTAACTTCAAGACCTGAAAGTACCGAAGAAAACAATTGAATTTTGTTTGTCCAATCGGATACCCAATGATGTTCATTAACATATATTTTTTCCGTGTAATTTGTCATTTAGGTTAATTATTTTTAGCGTGTTACACCGATCTGACAGTAGAGGACCAATAAGAAATTATAATATCGGTAATCGTTAACAAAATAGAAGAATTGTGCAAAAAACGGCCTCCGCCGGCACTACCTCACCAGTGCACTGTTATGTACGACCAGCGAACCATCAAAATGGGCCACTTATTGAGGACAACTTATGTGTACGCCTTAAAATTAACCCCGGAGCGGTCGCGTCGTGTCCTGAATAGAGTAAGGTTCGACCCTAGTTCAAAATTATATATTTTTCAGAAAACCAAAGCAGATGAAAATAAATAAACACCGTTTGGTGATTATACCATCCATGAGCTAAAACTTTGCTGAACAAAGTTACGCCAAATGTCTTCAATTTTAAGTTTAAACACGTTTTGTAAGTGTGCGTCCAGTTTGAACTCTTGCCCCACCGCTGGGCAATTTGTTCTAAATATTTAATGTGGTCATTTGTAAATTTATTCCTAATAAGGGAACGTTCAAAAATTACGTCCAACATTTGGGGGAGGGGGGGGTCTAGAAAAGTGTGACAGTACGTGTATTGGGTATAGGGAAATTGCGTGACATAGGAGGTCCTCTTTTTAATGCACTTGCAACTAAAATACATAATCAGCTACACTTTTCTGTTTAAGGGAAAGGAGGTAATAGATGCAAATTTGCTAATGAAATGTAGCTATAAAATTTTACCTAGGGTGCCGTGTCAGTTAGCGCACTAGCTAAGAAAAACTTTTTTCTAGAAAAATAAGCAGCAGACCGACGAATGTCATTGATATGTCAAATGATTTATTAGTTTTCATACTTAACATGAAAAATATAGGAACGGGGCCAAAACTACTTTTAGTATTTATTACGGCGTGTGCCAATGATGAACCCTGTACCAGCTAATAGACACAATTGGGTTCTTTAGAGGTATTCGGATTATTTCATTATCGAATTCTCCGTCCAAAAAATAGTTGAAAGCCAAAATTTCATAATTTTTGGTGGCCGGGAACTATTTTTAAAATGCATTTAAATTTTATATGGGGATTTTTTTTGTTCGGGGCGAACTGTCATTTTATCGAATCCTATCCACAGAAATTAAATTTGTTTTGTATATTTAATCATCAAAACAAAGGAATTGGATCGCAATAAAATCACGTTATACTCAGAAAAATGAGCTCTTCGACTACGATACAGCAAATACCAATATTTTATTCACTAAACAACCCAATTATTAATTTGGTTTCCACTTGGTGCATTCCTTAGGGGCCATTCAAAAATGACGTCTTTCGTTCAGGGGTGAGGAGGGTCTGAGAAAGTGTGACACACCATGCTATAGGTATACAAAAAGCGTGACAGAGGGAGGAGAGGGAGGGAGGTGTCTAAAATTCCCAAAAAATGATGGACGTCATATTTGAATCGTCCCTTATGGGATTAGCCATAACTGGTACTGGTACACCATGGCGAGTTAGGGTACAAGGAAGCCGAAAAATTAAGTAGGGTATGGGTACCATCAGTAATCTCACGCTCCCATATTTATCCTATTCGAGAACAAGCGATTTCGGCACCGAATGATTCCGTTCTTTATGTTTTCATAGGTGCGCACTTCTAACAAAAAATACAAAAATAAGAAACAAAACAAACAACGCTTCAATCCTTTCTTTTTCTTAGGATGAAAATAGGAACCACATGCTTAATAAGGGAACCAATACCCTACAATGATTTATTTTTTTTAACCGTTATGTGGCCGGCAAACTTTTTGTTTTTTTCTACACCGTGTATTTTAAATGGGTGCTGGGTACCCGGGTACCCTGCCGGCCACATAAGGGTTAACAAATTGTGAATTTTGATTGATTGCAACCATCGTCTATAAACGTGATCTGTTGTTCACATTTTTTTCTTGTTGATTTTCATCATTAAAGGTTGAAAATCAACTATGGCGAATTTAAGGTACTAAAGCCATAACTGTACAAACAAAAATCGTTTTTTCAATCTGTATTAGGGGGATTCACTTATAAGTCCCATACAAGTCACCCTCCAAAAGTTGCATGCAAGTTTTCATGCTAACATAAAATGCTTTAATCTATTAAATTTGATTAGGTAAAACGAAATATTTTGCATGAGTCGTTAATTTAGATGTTAATTGACCAATTAACCTTTTGATTGCTTATAAAAAATATTTCCATGCTTTATGGCTTGCTGTCAAAAAAGCCCAAAATCGCTTATTTTGCCTTATAAATTCAGGTATAGCTCAAAATTGTGACGTGTTAGAGCAAATCTGAGCTCGGATTCGGATTCAGCGGCCCAAAATCCTTCGGAGACACATAAGTTTGCTCTTGAGACAAAAAAATGTTGCGCTGTGTTATCAGCGTAAACTGATAAAACTGATTAAACGTCGCGATCACCAAGGCAATCTTCGATAATTTCATTCTCAAAATCATGAAACATTTCAAATAAGCAGAAAATCATGGCTTACGCAGCAATTTAATCTGTTTAGACCCCTCTTGTTTTTAAAATCTAATGTTTCATGATAAATTAATTTCACTAGATCATTTTATCAATTTTAGATCATTTGAAATGCGTTATAAGACATGCAGCGATGGTTCAACATTTGCAAGTATTTATTTTTATTAAAACAAATGCTGTATGAGGCCTAAATTAAAATTATCTCTTATGCTGTTAAGAAGAAATGCTGTTAAAAGAAGAAATGTGATTATGGACCATATGTAATAACAATCAGAGAGGTTTTGCTTTTGCAACTCATGAAATAATTGGTTAAAAAGAAAAAATCATCAATATTTGTTTAACCAAATGGCATAACCAGAATAACCACGCATAAAAATCTGTGTTTTTAAAAGCTGAAAAGTGGTTTCATAAGCGATCTTTATGAGAAATTTATGATAAAAAGGACATAGGGATGGGTCTGCTTTGACCTAGTTTATATTTTTTTCCATAATTTTCTCAAGTAACTCTTACATGTCTGAATTTGGTCGTATAAGAGGGACTAAAACTTACACTGTGGTGCATAATTGATGGAAACGACGAATTTCATATAAAATGGCCAAGTTTGAGATACTATATTGCCCCCACTCGCATAACAGTCCCATCTTTGCTGGGATTCCTATTCATATGGGACAGTTATGCGAGTGGGGGCAGTATAACTATGGGTTGCTTTGATGAATTGAGCCTAATTTTTGACACGGAACTACCAATATGTTGAATTTAACGTACACTAAGGGGTTAGGGGCATAAAGAAAACCCGGGGCGAAATGTACACCCCTGTTTTTGCCAAAACCGTTGAGTTTTATGTAAAACTTTTAATGCATAAGTGTAAAGGAACAAGTCATGGTTCTATTTTTCAAAACTACCATTGAATTTGCTCCAAAATAATCAAAATAGGGTAAAAGCTCCCTTAGTGGAGGTAGTACCGATAGTGGTGGTAGTGGCAATTTAGCACTATTTCGACCAAAAAGCTTGCAATTTTTAATAGATGCATCATACCTAATTAATAACATTAATTTAATTTTGTGTTCAAGATTTGGCGGAAAACCTATTTTAAATAATTATTTTCCTTAACTTTTTTGCTCCTTTGCACCTGTAGTGGTGGTAGTTTTCCTATAGTAGTGTGTCCCATAAGAATTCAATGGGATGCACCACTATAGGAACCAATGTTAAATTTTACCTCCATAATAGGAACCATGTACCTATAGTTGGTGTAAGTGATTTTTTAGCAAAAACTGAAATAAACAATGGTTTTTACATTTTTCCTAGCAAATTTAAGTGAAAAACTACCGATTACCGTTTTCAGACTTTTTATTTTATGGTATTATCAATTTTATTCAATTATTTTAGTACAAGGAGCTACTAATAGCACCACTATTGGTACATTTACCCTATCATCGAAATTAAAATATGTTTTTCATATGGTGAAATTCTTAAAATTTCGAAGCAGCATCAGATAAGGTATTACGAGTGTTGGAGTGTGTCCACCATAAAAACAAGTGAATTGTTACCTTACTTTAGAGATGGTCGGGTTTCAAATTTTACAGACCCGAACCCGACCCGTACCCGAACAATTTTCAATTTCAAAACCCGAACCCGACCCGAACCCGACCCGAACCCGACATTTTTTTGTTCTTTCAAACCCGTACCCGACCAGAACCCGAAAAACTTTCGTCTAGCAAACCCGAACCCGACCCGAACCCGAGAAAATATTTGTCAATAAACCCGACCAAAACCCGAGTTTAAAAATAATTGTTGAAAGGTTCGGATATATTAAATAAAGCAATTTTCTAAATACTGATTTATCTACACTGGTACCAAACCCGACTTGAACCCGACGTTATTCAAACCCCTTCCCGACCCGTACCCGAAAATTTTAAAATTATTCAAACCCAAACCCGACCCGAACCCGAGTTTTCTAAAAATTTCCAAGCCCGAACCCGATCCGTACCCGTCGGGTTCGGGTTCGGGTCGGGTTTCGGGTTTGAAAACCCGAAACCCGATCATCTCTATCTTACCTACATGTTTACGAAGATTTAGCAATGGATAAGGTATTTTATTTTTGATAAGAATTTACTTAAAATAGCAATTTTAATGTTGTAGTCGATTAGGGGCCAAATGAACACTGGAATGGATGAACGCGCATTGCATACTGTTAGGCGTTTTAGAGAGTTTGGAAAAAAATCAATCCAATTATTTTAGCATAAATGTTATTTAATTAACTTTGATGTTATGTAAACTCGTCTAATATGAAGTATTAGATCTGTGGTATTGATCTCCGTAGGCAAATTATTTAACTGGTCGATGCAACCAAAGAATTAGCATAAAATATACAAGGGTGTCCATTATGCCCTGATGGGTGTCCATTTCGCCCCGTACCTTGCCTGCCAGCCCTGAACAACACACGGTTTACAATTCATTATTTCTTCACAATAAAGACATTCTACCTGCTGTAAATGATTGAAAGACGTAGGAAACAAGTTGAAGTTGTAGGGCCACTGATAATATGTTAAGTTTTACTCTGTTATACAGGCCTAACGTACTCATTTGCTTAGGATGTCCATTATGCCCCTAATCCCCCTACAACATGTTTTCTTCCACATGCATGGACGTGACAAGGCGTTTGAAATATGCAAAAGTGATCGGACAGCGGTACCCCTTTGATTTACACGCGTGTATTTTGTCACATGTCCAAAAGTTCAACAACTTCACACACAAACCCATGAATCACCGCTTTTCTGCAGTGTGCAGCATAGTTGTCCCATTTTACTTTTGACGATTTTGACTTTTTATCATCAAAAGTTCTATTTTGGAGTATACATTAAGAATCTACTCTCAGATAGTATACTTTGTTCAAAAACTCCATGAAAACAACATCAAGTCAATTTGCCCCATGTTCAGTTTTGTCATCATAAGTTGTCCCAGGTTACATTTCGCAGCATAAGCTGTCCTATGTTCAATTTTGCAGCATAAGCTGTCCCATGTTCATTTATTATTTTTTCTCAAAAACTATCCAATTTTCAGTTTATACGCACAAAATGCTATCCCTGAGAGCCTGAATATATTATATAAAGCAAATTTAAGTCAAAATTTGCCACAATTGGATTATAATCAAGTTTTGGAAAAGATAATTATGGGTTGAACTGAGATATGACGCAGCCTTGCTTTTTTCACAACAAAATTCATTTGAAGGGGTACAGGGATAATTTTAAGGATCAAGATATAATGACTCCGTACTTAACCCAATCTTAATCTCCTAGACCAAGATTATTTCGTATGGTCATAGTTGCTACCACTAATGCTGAGGACAATAACATAATTTGGTTCAACTTAACACCGTTATTCAATGAAAACAGGACGAAATGCCAATGAAAGACTTGCGTGCCGACCGAAAAGAACTTGAGACACATTTGCAATTATTACAAAAGGATACAGGACAATTTATTTCAAAACATATACTGTACTTGATCAGTGTTATGTGGGCTTTCAATATATACATTTACTTTGAAAATCTGAATTACAGTTGGGAAATAAATTCAATTTGATTGTGTATCCGAACTTATTGAACATCGTGTATTTAGTATCCAGCCGTGTACAAAATTTTAAGTCAATTGGCTGGAAATTGACTGAGTTAGCGGAAAAGCGGAAAAGAGCCCAAAAGAGAAGCCACTGCCCAAGTGGCTCGGTATTCTACATTAATTCGTGGTTGACGCGAGGGCCCGTATTTGGAACGCAATCATGTTGTACTAAGTAAAACCAGCTCTTTCGATTACGATAGAGAAAATAGCAATATTGTATTCAGGTATCAGGTATTAGGTCGGCTCCAGAAGTACGTTCTCCTATATTTGGGAAATTTGTGATATCGCCATGAACAGGAACCTATTCATCATTTACCTGAGGGAGAAGGGAAAGAAAAAAGATGATGGGACAGGGATAAGGACAGGTAAGGCGTAAGGGAATAGGATTGTCATACACGCACCTCGAGCAAAGGCGAATAACAAAATGATAACAAGTTCTTTTATATGGTTGAATTAAGAGCCAACATAACAAAAATGATAACTCAAAATTACTTCTAGAATACCAACATGATAAGAAGCTAAGTGATCATTGAGTTCAAGTTGATAAATAATTGTGTTATACAATAATTTCTTTAACATTGCATTTAGTGATCAACATGAACATATACAGCTGAATGATATCTGGTTTTACTATCAATTAGTTATCATTCAGGCTATTTTATCGACGAAAATAGCAAAAATCTACTTTACCGACATCTTCAGCAATTGGAAAAAGTTTCTTATAAATCACAAGCAACTTTTGCGCCCAGCGGGTCTCGAACCCTGATTGCCGATCGCAGCCCTAAGCCTCTATACCAACGGGATTCAGTGAGAGTGAGAGTAATTGAAAGCTACGCTTTCGTACTACAGTCACATTATCGCGATAGATCAAAATAATCGATAATTAAATTAGTTATTATCTGGTTATCATCAACAGGAAAAGATGATAACAAAAATAATAAAATGATAACACCGATAGCACAGTTTATTATCAAAGTGATATCCTTTGTTATCCGCCTTTTCTCGGGATAAGCGCACCACAATAAGTTCACGCAGCGTCCTGAAAAGGACATTGTAATAACGCGTAAAGCGGAAAGAGAGCCTATTGCTCTTTACCACAGCGGGTCAAGAACAACAGAACATTCTGAAGATTCAGGTTTCTGAAGTCAATTTCACTTAATAAGTATTTGCCGAGTACTCGGAAACGCAGTTGCGCAAAAACTGGACAGTTACATATCAAATGATACGAAGTTCCATAATCGAATTCACAGCTATCACACTCAAATAAATCAGCTTGCAGAATATTCGCCATGTGATAGCTGAGTCGGCAGTGGCCAGTCAATGCTTTGATTAGCATGCTGCAATTCTGCTTAGACAGATTTGTTAGATACTTACTTAGCCACCCCTGGAGATCTCAGTACAGTACAATTTTGTTTGACGACTTGACTCCAAACTATTCCAATATTAGTTGTGCTGAGTGGCAGCCCAGGTGTCAATCTGAAGCTTAACCCAACACTTCGATATCGGAATAGCTGGCTCAGGGCCAATGAAGTCATGTGATGCTCAGTGCGATCTAACTCATCAGTCATTTCATTTCCAGCGATGGAAGAATTGCCGGGCACCCATACAAGATGAACAGCATTTGCTGAATTCAGCCCCTCGATTGGACCAGCGATAACTAACTTCGACCTAGAGTTGGCCGAAGCAAGTGCTTCAATAGCAGACTAGCTATCTGAACAGAAGTATAATACTTTGCCCATTACGTGCTGCTGAAGTGCTGATTGCTCTCCCCATATAAGAGCAAAGATTTTGGCCTGAAAAACAGTTCAGTGTCTACCAAATGAGTAAGACTAATGTATCCTTAGCTCAAGAGAATAAACACCAGCACCTGCTCGATCTTCCAGAAGGGAGCCATCAGTGTAACATACGATGCCGCCTGAAATACTTCTCTCCAGATATCCCGAGAAGAGTGCCCGGGAAGGAAATTTCGTGGAAAATGTCCTATATGGAAAATTACAAGCAATTGTAAGATCACTTGGAGCAAGGACAACTTTGTCCCAATCCAAAGACGTGGAAGAAAGTACATCTTGTTTAAGATGAATGTGTAGTAGGCCGTCCCTTATTTTGCAAAAATTGGAAATGTTATAAGTTCGTTGTTGGAAAATGATCGCTTCAGCTAAAAATGATCGTGTCAAATTTTGAAGTCATTATCTCAAGGCTAAGTGGTCCCTCAAGGGGCCTAAAGTTGTCAAAAATTGTATGGGACCAAAAAAACATGAAATTTTTTTCGACAAAAAAATACGCTAGTCTACTAAAACCGGTGATTTTAGGACCCTAAAGGGCAAAAAATGTGCTTAGATTTGCGATATCTACTCGTTTTTGAGTTATTGAACAAAATAAGGTAAGTTTCCTTCGGAATCTAAAAAAATGGTCAAAAATGCTGATTTTTCAGTTGTTTTTTGTCAATATCTTGGAAACGAGTAGAGATATCGCAAATCTAAGCACATTTTTGGCCCCTTAAGGTCCTAAAATCACCGGTTTTAGTAGAATATCGTATTTTTTGTCGATAAAAATTTCATGTTTTTTTGGTCCCATACAATTTTTGACAACTTTAGGCCCCTTGAGGGACCACTTAGCCTTGAGATACGGACTTCAAATTTTGACACGATCATTTTTTAGCTAAAACGATCACTTTCCACTAACGAACTTATAACATTTCTAAATTTTGCAAAATAAGGGACGGCCTAATGTGTAGTGGGGCAGCGTCAAAGAGAAATTCGAGCGCTGCCGTGGGAGTTGATGAGAACGCTCCAGACATCACCATCAAGCATATCCTTTGGAGATGTCCTAATTTTGATGGGATCGTTCTCACTTCGGCTTTTTGCAACCACACAAGACATCCATAATCCAATATTGGCCGAAGAACAGTTGTGTAAATCCAATTTATATACTTGGGTTTAAGACCCCAAGTTTTACCAAAGGTTCGCCGGCATTGCCGACGGCCATACAAGCTACTTGATTCTGAACTCAATGTAAGGTGTGTGGTGTAAAGCTTGGAATCAAGAATAACTTCAACGTACCTGATCAGTTACATTAATTTGAGAATCAAAGAGTCGCAAAAGTCGAACGCCACTACGGTTTTGCCTTTCCGTGAAAAGAACAATAGATGTTTTACTCGGATTTATCGAAAGGCCATATTGGCGACACCACCCCTCAACTACCTGAAGGGCACTTTGCATCAGGTCGAAAAGGGTGCTGATGCCAACCCCCTGAGCCTGGCTGAGCAACGGCTTTCCGTGCGGAGCCGGGTTCTACAACAACCTCTTTTCACGACTAGCGTGATCTGGAGCACCTCTCTGATCTCAAGGACGGCTGAAGAGGATCTACTTAAATAGATAATCAGACCTTGGATATGTGGAGGTGTAAGAAAGGGAACTATAGTGGTACAATTTTAACGATATATTGCCCTAATCGTTACAAATCTGTGTGTGGATGTCACGGGTTATGTGGTGTTTCTGACACTACTTGGCCGGCCGGCTACTGCTGGGTCCAATCCGGTTCGTTACCACGTTAGTAGCGTCCCCGAAGTCCGGTCTACGATCGAATCCCCGGTTTCCATCCACGGCTGTTGCATGTTCATTAGGCCGTCCCTTATTTTGCAAAAATTGGAAATGTTATAAGTTCGTAACTGGAAAATGATCGTTTTAGCTAAGAAATGATCGTGTCAAAATTTGAAGTCCATATCTCAAGGCTAAGTGGTTCCTCAAGGGGCCTAAAGTTGTCAAAAATGGTATGGGACCAAAAAACATGATTTCTATTTTTTGCGAAATAGGGGACGGCCTAATGAACATGCCAACAGCCGTGAATGGAAACCGGGGATTCGATCGTTAGCCGGACTTCGGGGACGCTACTAACGTGGTAACGAACCGGATTGGCGTACCGGTAGATGGACACCGGAACCACAGCTTCGAAGAAACCTTCACGGCTCTCGGTACGTCTCGAGCTGTAGAACGCCGAGTTCTGAAGAAGTTGGATCAATTCTTTCTCCGAGCTCCAAGGATGGATCGCTAATAACTAATTAATCTTCAATCTGAGACATCCTTTTCCATACCTGATTCGGTTTACTCCAACTCTGCAACACTCTTTCTGGGATGAGGTCTTCGTAAAAAAAGTGGACAATCCTATTCTTTTTACGCTAGCTAATCCCTCTACCGTCCGATAGCCTCTCTCTGACCCTTTCTGATTTTTCTTTTTTTCATATCCACTGAACTCTTTACTGAACTATTCTACCGTTCTACTTTTAAGCTCTTGTAGTGTACTGTGGGTATTTAGTATACTAAATCTAGGGATATGTGTTATAATTTATTTACACGGAAACACAAACACATCCGGTTTTAACAGATACGATATACAAATTATCACAAAAAATAGTCTTACTGTTACTAGAAACGATAACAAAAAAACTTCTGCAAGAGGAAAAAAACATATGAGCCATAAGGGATAGAACTAACAAGCTCCAAATACTTCCTCAACTTTGTGACACATTTTGTAAACGTATGTATACATATTTTTTTAAAAGCAGATGTTTGGATCAGCAAATCTAGAGTGACTACCCTAATCTTACAATTATGAGGAAAGAAATAAAAATGAATAAGAGGTAATTTTCCCCAAAGACACGATGTTTCTAAAGCCTGACAATATGGTTCAGTAGGGTGGGTCAACGTTGTATGGGAAAATTAAACTTTGATTACAGTAAAACGAAGCAAAGCTTTTAAGGTGACTTTTAGCATTAACATTTGTGCTAAATTTGGATGCGATTGATTGCGTTCCCACGCTACGCATAGCAGTTTCAATTTGTATGGGACTTTGCATTTGGGTGGCTTTTAACGGACCCTCAGTGTGGGCCTGAAAACATGGTACGTCGCAGACATTACAGTGTAGCTCATACAGTATTTCTGAAAGTGTCAGCTTGAAAAAAATCGGCTGATATGCGATCGATCACGGAAGCCTTGTTGAACCATCATGCTTAGGAAAGTTGTTTCATACAGGTGCAGCAATGTGGCTTCAGAGTTGGTTGATACCATTTTATATATTCTAGAGAAGGTGGCGTTATACAGCACTCTTCTTAATATGTTTCAGAATCAGCATCATCGAGAAAAGTCCGTCGGTAAAATGTTTACAGATTCTGTCGCCATTTTAAAAACTACTTGAACTGTTGGGGCTTTCTAAGTCTAACAGAATTAACCGACAAGATAGTGTCTACGGTGGACCCCCCCCCCCCCTTTCGGAAGCCGTACTGGTTGCTCGAAAGACCATTTTCGCCCTCGGTGAACCTCAACATTCTATTGAGGATGATCTTTTCGAGCACCTTTCCCGCCGTGTCAATCAAGCATATTGGTCTACATGCCGACGGGTCTCCGGGTGGTTTCCCCGCCTTAGGCAATAGTACCAGGCTCTGCCTCTTCCAAGCTTCTGGGAAAACTCCCTCGTCCAGGCATTTCTGCATAGCATACCTGAACATCTCGAGAGCTCTGCAGTAGCTACTTTTAAGGCCAGGTTCGGAACTCCGTCCGGACCTGGGGCCTTACCTACGCTCAGGGACTTAGCTATCCCCGCAAGTTCCACATCGGTGACCCTCTCCTCATCGCCAGCCCCAGTCCCCGGCTGTCCTACGAAAGGAGGCCAAGGACTAGGATCATGACGCGGAAAAAGTCCTCCAATGATCCTCTCCAACATCTCTGGAGATTGCTCTGTAGGAGCCATCACACCTCTCGTCTTGGCCATAACGATCCTGTAGGCGTCACCCCACGGGTTCGAATTGACACTCTGACAGAGACCCTTAAAGCATGCCTTTTTACTTGCTCTTATCTCGGTCTTAAGCGCGGCTTTTGCAGCGGCGAACACCACCCGCCGTTCGTTTCGCTCTTCCTCTGATCGTGCTCGCTGTGCTATCTTGTCGGTTACAAAAACCGCCGAGAAAGCACTCGAGCCTAAGAGGAGGGGAATTCGCTTTTGCGCGGTAGTAACTCTGGATGTAAGGAATGCATTTAATAGCGCCAGCTGGTCTGCTATTGCCGATGCGCTCTTGCGTCTGGGGATACCGGAGTACCTGTACAAGATTCTCGGAAGTTACTTTCAGAATCGTGTACTAGTCTACGACACGGAGGTGGGTCGGAAGTGCTTTCACATAACCTCAGGAGTCCCGCAAGGTTCCATCCTGGGTCCGGTGTTATGGAATGTCATGTACGACGAGGTGTTGAGGTTAGAGTACCTACTGAAACGATCGAGGCGGTAAAGTTGACTACCAACCACTCGATCAAGGTTGTGGAGGCGTGGATGCGGTCCAGGAAACTGGAGCTGGCTCACCACAAGACAGAGGTGACGGTTGTTAACAACCTGAAGTCGGAGCAGCAGACGGAGATCAGTGTAGGAGAGTGCACTATCCTGTCAAAGTGCTCCGCCAAACACTTGAGCGTGATGATCGACGATAAGCTTACCTTCGGTAGCCACGTCGATTATGCCTGTAAAAGAGCCTCCACATGATGGATGATGTCCAATAGCTCTGCGGTGTACGCCAGTAAGCGCAAGCTTCTTGCTAGTGTTGCTACGTCCATACTTAGGTATGGCGGCCCGGCGTGGGGCACCGCGCTAAGTACTAAATGCTACCGACGGAAGCTGGAAAGTACTTACAGGCTTATGTGCCTGAGGGTTGCGAGCGCGTACCGTACCGTTTCACACGACGCACTCTGCGCCATTACTGGTATGGTGCCTATCAGCATTCTTATCAGTGAGGACATGGAGTGCTTCGAAATGCGCGGTACAAGAGGCATACGCAGGACTGCCAGGATGGCCTCTATGGTCAAATGACAGCGCGTGTGGGACAGTTCCACCAAAGGAAGGTGGACCTATAGGTTGATACCGAGGGTAGATAGTTGGATTAATAGGCGCCATGGGGAAGTTACATTCCACCTGACATAGGTCCTTACAGGCAGTGCTGAAAAATTCATTTCGTCATATCTAAATTCAATCACCTACAGCTCATTTTGGAGGCTGAACCTGGGAATATGGTATATGAAAGACTTGTGCAGCTAGACCAGTTCTGCTAGAAAGTCACGAAAAAACCGCTATTTTTCGAATATTTAACGTAAATGTCATGGGCTTCCTTTGAAAAATGCCAAATGATATTCACGGTGAATATCATTTAGCATTTTTCAAAGGTGGTCCGTGACATTTACCTTGAATATTCGAAAAATATCGGTTTTTCCGTGACTTTCTAGTAGAACTGGTCTAGCCGCACAAGTTTTCATATACCATATTCTCAGGTTCAGCTTCTAAAATTAGCTGTAGGCGATTGAATTTAGATATGACGAAATGAAATTTTCAACACTGCTTACAGGTCATGGTTGCTTCCGACAGTATCTACACCGTTTCGGGCATGCGGATTCTCCCGAATGCCCAGTGTGCAATGGTTTAAAGGAAACGGCGGAACACGTTTTGTTCGTGTGCCCGCGTTTTCGCACAATGCGTGACCGCATGCTTGTCACATGCGGGGAGGACACAAATCCGGACAACTTGGTCCCGAGGATGTGTAGAGATGAGTTTGGCTGGAACGCCGTTTCAACGGCTATCACCCATATCGTCTGGGAGCTACAGAGGAGGTGGCGCGTGGACTCGGAGAATGGCTAGTTCAGATGCAGTACAAGAGGTGGTCCAGGGGTTCGGAGTCGGCTTCGTAGGTCATACCGGTGCCCTGCAGTCGAGATCGACCCTTACAGCGATTAAGTGGCCGCGGAGAGGAAGTCCCGGTAGCGGTGCTGTCGTGGCGTCGGTCTACTGGGTTGGATCCGAGCTCGCGGTTGGAAAGGGGTCCCGGTCGGGGCAGGTGGAGACCCTGCTGTCAGTAACCTTCTGGTGCAGCTAATAGGGCCTGAAGGGTAATGATACCCTTGCCTTCAGCAGGTCAGATCGGGTTGCACGTGGGCATCAGTTCTTGATGTCTGCAAAGCAGTTGGGCGCGGGCGGGGTTGACCTTGCCCGCCTTCCGAGGACAAAGGGAGTGGCGAGGATCACTCGGGAAACTGGCTAAGCGCCAGCATGTTACCGTGATGGATTCTCCAGAGCGAGTCATCGATGTTCGTTGCTGCTAGGCTAGGCAGCTAACCTTGAGGGTGCGATGTGCACTAGCCTCTCTTTGAAGCAATACCTTCTTGGTGGTTCCGGAGAGACGTAGGGTTTGGCGACCATAGGAATGTTTTAGTGGGTACGAGGAGAGAGTAGTCCTGGCTTTTACTTTTGTTGTAGAAGATGGCCTCAGACCTACACTACCCTAACCTTCTGTTAGGGTGTCTGTTGAGCAGATTATCCCCCTATGGTTTAGAAGGAAAAAAAAGTCTAACAGAATTAAAACGGCTAGTTTGGCATAGCCCGATGATTCGGTCCCTTGTATTGGAGCTTTTTCGAGGAATAAGCAGTCAACCGTCTGCTTATCCACTTGCGTGCACAGCCTTTTCTTTTTTCTCGCTCGTTCATTTTGTTGAACGTAAGAAAGAGCAAGATAAAAGAGGGGGCAAAATGCCCCCTCTATTATCTGTTTCTTTCGCGTGTTTGTTTACGAGAGTGAGTGAGAAAAAAGAAAAAGCTGCGCACGCTAGAGTGCTTATCCCTTGCTATGCCAAACTAGCCGTGTCATTTCTGTTAGACTGAGAAAGCCACAACAGTTCAACATTTCTTCTCATTTGTAAACCTCCTTCAAATTTAAAAATTACGAGAAAGTCAATTTGCAGAATGATCGACTAGAAATAAGTAATCATATAATTATCATGAAAGAAACGTTTCAAGCACGTGCCAAGTTTTTTTTTTCTTCTGAGACGCTTTTTTTAGGAACAAGGCAGATGAGTGACCCCGTTACCAGACCATCACTAGAGCGCTATACAAAACAGACGGCATGAATGACCTGTAATAAAATCGTCCCTCGCGAAAAAAAAAGTTGTACACCATGTTGGCTACCCTCCCATCAGATCGGAACAGACCCCCTATTAAGATCTTCTACATTTGTTAAGGGGTGCCGGCGAGAATAAATTTGAATACATTTTATGTGCCATACCTTGTATATATACATATATACGTGTATAGAACGCAGTATGTTCCCCATCAGTTGCAGTCGGTGGCCCCTTCTGCCCTTTCAATCTACGAGAAGGTATAGTTTATCACACGCGTCAGAGGAAATTATGTTTGTTCATGCGCACTCCAGACTGGATAAATAGTTTATTACGAGATGAGAAAAAGTAAAGATGATTCCAATGGACAGTGCCAACAGCAATGGGTTCGATTTAAAAATTACGTAGAATCATTTATTGGGGCGTCTCGCGCATTTTTCTGCAGCAACCTTCCATCAAGCAAGACTAAAAATGTCATCGCTCGTGAAGTGGGCAATGAGTTTTTTACTGCAGGTTTATTGGAAAACAGAGTCTGCCGCTTAATATTGGGTTTCACCTGAAGGGAGATATAATGGAAATGATACGTCTTGGTAGAGATACTGTGCTGCTAGCTAGGGAGCTCCGTATATTGATTTTTAAAAGAAGTTTCAACGCATGAGCAATGCCTCCCGAAAATTTTCCTTTTGTTTGTGGATGCAAGAGAAAAGGGCGACAGCAGAAGAAGGCGTGTCTGGTGGACAACTTCTGTGTGGTTTTCGTTACAGGTGAATATAGGGTATT
Organism: Aedes albopictus; assembly: GCF_035046485.1. Classification (NCBI taxonomy): domain Eukaryota; kingdom Metazoa; phylum Arthropoda; class Insecta; order Diptera; family Culicidae; genus Aedes; species Aedes albopictus. The sequence goes on from NC_085138.1 coordinate 219,718,313, forward strand.
ATCATTGAATCAGTTGAACAGCTTATTACTGACAGATGATGTCATTTTGCTTCACTTTTGGAACGTAATGTCAATCAAAAGTTGTTTGGAAGGGATTGTATGGTGTATACAAATGACTCATATCTAAATACATAGTAGAAAATGTGATTAAGTATTAACAATATGACAAAAATTAAATTTGAATGAAATACATACATACAAAACTACAGACTCTTGAAATATACCGCAATGTGAGGTTTTTTTATAACTGTATGGATTGATGAGCGATTACATTCTCTAGGCATAAATATTTGAGAATTCGGCTGCATTAGTATGATAAATTATCACTTCTGACGACTGACTTACACAAAAGATACATACATAAGCGCAGAAAAATGTTTAAACTTTCAATTATTCTTATTTTCTCCTTTGTGGCATTAGTATCACATTGTCAAGTCCATGAACTGGCAAATCAACTCCGAGAAAACTCCGAGTGTTTGCAGACAGTGCTGAAAATGTCATTTCGACATATTGCGCATTTCCCACCCTACTGGACCCCTTTTCTCAGTTAGTATGAGTGCGGCATCGTGAATAAAACTGCGATTTGGCATCAAATCGTATTGCTGTCTTCTGCGCACTTATGTATTACAAGATGCTGAATAAGTGCGCAGAAGACACTGACACGATTCAATGCAAAACCGCAGTTTCATACACGATCCCGCACTTATACTAACTGCGAAAGGGGTCCATTGGAGTGGGAAATGCGCATTATCTAAATTCAACCACATCCAGCTCATTTTAGAAGCTCAACCTGAGAATATGGTATATAATGATATTCATAGTGAATATCAATTGGCATTTTTCGAAGGTAGTCCGTGACATTTATCTTAAATATTCGAAAAAGGTTTTTCCGTGACTTTCTTGCAGAGCTGGTCTAGCCGCACAAGTTTTTCATATACCTTATTCTCAGGTTGAGCTTCTAAAATGAGCTGGATGTGGTTGAATTTAGATATGTCGAAACGACATTTTCAGCACTGCTTGCAGGTCCTCTTCGAGCATGGTCCATGTTTCGTGTCCGTAGAGGAGCACCGGTCTTATCAGCATCTTGTACATTGTGAACTTGGCGCTTGGGTGAATCTTTTTAGACCGCAGTTTCTTCTGGAGCCCATAGTAGGCACGACTTTCACTGAATCATCATTGGAAGTCGTGCCATCAGCGCCTTCGTGTTTCACGGCTAGTATTGTTGTCGGCCGTCAGAAAGGATCCGAGGTTGACGAATTCCTCCACACCCCGAAGGTATCCCCGTATATCGTCACATTACTACCTAGCCTAGACGGACCGCATTTAAGGCGGATGCACAGTTCTGCCAGCATTCCAAATGTTCTGGCGATAATGTTCATGTCATCCGCAAAACACACAAATTGACCGGATTTTATGAAAATCGTACCCCGGCTGTTGAGCCCGGCTCGTCGCATTACAACTTTCAGAGCTATATTGAAGGGTATGCATGGGAGTCCGTAACCTTGTCGCAGTCCCCGGCAAGATTCGAATGAACTGGATAGTTTGTTCATCCGAAACTCTTACGCAGTTTTGCACGCCTCCCATCGTTGCTTTAATCAGTTTAGTCAGCTTCCCAGGAAAGCCGTTTTCGTCCAAAGTGCATTTTCCATAGCTCTGTGCGGTCGATACGGTCGTATGCTGCCTTAAAATTGATGAACAGGTAATGCGTTGGGACCTGGTGTTCACGGCATTTTTGAAGGATTTGCTCTACGGTGAAAATCTGGTCCGTTGTCGATCGGCCGTCGATGAAGCCGTCTTGGTAACTTCTCACGAACGCATTCGTTTTAGGTGACAGACGACGGAAGATGATCTGGGATATCAAGCATTAAAAATGGTGATCGCTCTGAAGTTCTCACATCCCAAATGGTCACCTTTCTTGTGAATGGGTCAGATTACCTCTTTCTTCCACTCCTCCGGTAGCTGTTCTGTTTCTCAGATTCTGACTATCATGTTGACGAGTTCAGCTGCGATACCATTCTTGCCAGCTGCTTTGTCAGTTATGAGCTGGTGAGAGTTGGCTCATTTTGTTTGAATATAAAACAATTTTAACAAGAATTGAAAAAAAAAACAAATAACTGGAAATTGTTATTCACAATTTTTGCATTTCTAAAAAAAAATCTAAAAAGAGAAAAAATCTATTTTGTCAAGGGTAAGTGTGCCCATCATTGTGATAATAGTGTAAAATAATTTGTTTGGAAAATGTTTTCTAAATAAGGTTTTAAGAGACGAATGCTGAGAACGGTAAAGTCTCTCTAAACAAAAAAAATAAGGTTTTCGACATATCTTAAGCACACGAATGGTGCAGTCTCATAATTGAAGCATAATACATCTATTGAAAATACCTTTAGATAACATTTCAGTTGAAAAAGTGTTCAATTGCCATGCCATTACCGCAACATTAGGTACTACCGCAACGAAGGGAACGATTACTCTAGTTGTTGAACTTTAATAAATTGTATAATTTGTCCAAATGTGCCATAGGTAAGAAGAACTCTTGGAACATCTTGGAAGGGCTTCTATTTTGGACAGTTTTCTGATATAATTCAGAAAACTTTGTATCAATTGAGTGAGATACGTATATAGCTGTACGTATTAAGCCGTGTGCAAAGATACAACTCAATTGGTTTGGAATTGACCCAAGTGGCTCGGTACCCTATTAGAATTTCTATCATATTTAACGTCTTTGGTAATTTTTCTTCCTTATATGTAGATCATTTAAATCACTGACTGCGTGCATTATTTAGGAATACTGTGGTATGACCCTGAGTGACGCGGACTCAGCTTCTTTTGGTTTTCAAGCAAATCTTGAAACACGTTTCATGTGTTGAATTGCTGTGGTCATATCTATCATTTGGTTTTCTCTTTTCTCCGGTTTTTATTCTCTGCGCTCTCTAAAAAAAGTAAACCTTGTTCAAGCCTGAATCTGAAACATCTGAATTATCCTAAAATGTAAACAAACTTTGTTAAAGTCATGTATGACTTTAACAAAGTTTGTTTACATTTTAGGATAATTCAGATGTTTCCTGCAGTTTTTTATTGCTTATTCGAGAGTTACATAGCTTCAACATCGTCTTGTTTTGTTAGAATGTACTCCGTGAAAGGTTGCCGTCCGTAAGGTTGCGTTAGTGTTCAATTGTTTCTCGGCGGATGTGTCTGATGAAAATGAGAGAAGAATTTTTTTTTATAATATGTGAGATACACTTTGTTAAAAAAAAAATAAAGTTGAGAATATATATTTTTTTTTTAATTTTTAACCCTTATGTGGCCGACAGGGTACCCGGGTACCCAGCACCCATTTAAAATACACGGTGTAGAAAAAAGCCAAAAGTTTGTCGGACAGATAACGGTTAATATATTACAATACTTCCTAATCGATCACACAGGTTGAACATCACCTCGATCTGCAATGTTTGGTTCCCGATTTGGGTTCCCGCTGAGAGAGCAGATTGAGTCAGTCCGCGAGACCCAGGTATGACCCATATTTAAATTGGTGCTAGTCAAATATCCTGCCATAATTGAGCAATGATGAACAATTGCTGATGTAATACCTGATCTCAACGAGACCCCTCCTAAGATGTTACGCTGGACGGACGCACCACGATGGCGAAGTGTACGTTCACTGATATTGACCCCAACTAGGGTTAATGAAGATTATTACCCTTTACCCTTTACCAAATACCGCCAATTTCTGATAGTACTCCACAGTTGCCGAGTAAATGTTCAGTACTTTCCTTTCCCATTTGAAAGAAGCGACACTTGGAGGATTGGATTTTTCCAATCTTACTTAGATGATATCTACTCGGACAAGGTCAGTGGCCAGGCATCATACCAGTAATTACTCTGAGATCTCTTTTGTGTAGATTAAACATAGACCTGGGGTTTATAAACCTTTTGGCTTTCTTGAATGTATCCGTGACATACCAGTTAGATTATACCATGGATATTTCCCAAGTTTTTAGTTCCATCTGGCTAGGATTTGGCTGAACCGAACTAAGCGCCAACGAGTTTATTCAGGGGAAAATAGGTAGAGAAGTGAATAGTGTGAAGCCAAAAATACCTTATCGAACCGTCAAACTGGTATCCTATCGAGCAAAATCAACAAACCTTGACGATTGGCGCATAAGTAAAGATATTGTCGGGCCGCCACCAAACCGGACTTCGCACAATCAAGTCGCGACGCGACCCAACTCGCGACGTTTTTCAATCATGTCAAAAGTAGTGCGCATCCTTCCCGTTGTTGTCAGCCACACAGTGCACTAGATGCGAAACAGTTGCGACACTTGTGGACCAAGAAAATGGCAATTTTTGATTGAATGTCGGTCTTGATTCCAACTGGATAGACAATAAGTATTTCAATAATTTTAAACATATTTTTACCAATGTTTCTAAATATCATGGATATTATACTCTTAACATTGTTTCCTTGAATTGATGAAAAGTACTCAATTTTAGAATATCAGTTTGATAGTTCGTAGTTGATAAAACACCAACATATATCATTTTCTGATGACGAGATAGGCACTATTGTTGATGGGTGGATTAATCTGCTTTGCTGCAGTAGCCAATATCCGAGCGATGAAATCATAACAGAAAAAGTGCTGCCGTTCACTCTTCGCTTCTCTCCCTTTTTTCTTTGGTTTATTCCCAGATAATTAACCCTCTAATACCCAAATTTCTGATTTTGATCTAAATTTCATTTTTCGTCATCTAAAATCGATTTAAACATGGTTTGGATGATGATTCTTTTAATTCTCGATTTTGTGAATTTTGGTTTTTGAATTTTCCATTTTTTATTTTTGTACATCCCCACACTTTTATATTTTTCCTGGAAGCCTATTTGGGATACGGATTTTTTGAGACGAAAACATTTTCATGAATATTGTTGAAATATGTTCATTTTTTTCATAGACAGTTTTATTTTCCGTGTAATTTTAAGGAAAATAATTTTAGAGTGTATTTGACTCCCTTAAACTATTTTACTATGATAAAATGATTTGGGAAAAAATCAAAATATGTTAACTGTAGCGATTCAATACAAAATAAGCAATGACTTCTGAGTCGTGACTAAAACATTATTTTTACAATGATTTGAAATAACATGTAAATACGCTTTAAGACATCAAAAACCCATAAAAAAAATCAAAAACCATCAAAAAAAAAAATGGTTAAGCCTAAAGTAAAACAATAGCCAAGATTATTTATTGATTTATTTCATTTCGTCAACCGACGTAGACTATGGTACATCATACAATATTTTTTTATTTCTTAATATTATAATTATAAAATACATTGAAAAATATATTAAAAGACATAATTAAATTAAGTAGTGTTTTGTTTTTTAAGTGTTCCTATTTGTAATGGTATGAAAATATGTTTTCAAATTTTGTCTAGACATGGTAAAGTCAATCGTTTCGTAATGTTTACTATAAGCAACCATCATGTGATTTATAGGCTCAAATTTGGCGTAGTTTGTTCGGTGGTGATTACTTGCGAAAATATTTCGACTTCTTAATTGCCGAATAGGTATATAAAAAATAGTTTTGAAAATTTCAGGCGAGCCAATACGATGCGAAACGAGATATCGTTTACGAATGAAATCATTGCGATTTCACGCCGCTCTTGCAGAGTTTGTATGTCAATAAGCATCCCAAGTAACACACTTGTCACCGAAGAGTCACGGCGGCGCAGGTTTTTGTTACGCAGAAGTTACTATGACTTACTTCTAACAAATAAATGCTAACTTGCTAAAAATAAGTCGCAGTGACTTCTGCGCAACAAAAACCTGCGCCGCCGTGACTCTTCGGTGACAAGTGTGTTACTTGGAATGCAGCGTGCTTCGTAAGACGGAAGTGGAAATGATGTCCAGCCTAATTTACGAAGAGCAAACAGAAGAAATTGTTTTTGCACTGATTCTAATCTTCTTTCTTCGTGCGTGGTTGAAAAAGGAAACCATACAGTGCTGCAGTATTTTGAAATAGATTAAACATAGGGAATATAAAGTGTTTTAACTGTATATGGGTCATGAAAGTTACATTCAGTTCTAAATAAAGGAGCAGTAAGCTCTTTAGCTAAATTTTTCAGAAATGAGGACTGTATCGGAAATTAACTATAAACGTTCAAAATGCTCTATCTCGAAGCACGGTTGATCTTTTCATTCCGGTTCTTCTAGAAAATCTTCACAATATAGTTAAGTTTAGAACAGCTTGAAGAAATTTGGAAAATGTTTAGTATTATTGATAATATGGTTCTATGAATATACCACACAAAATAACAATCTGTACAAACTGCATTTTTTATATTTTTTTAACGTTTCAATAATTTGTAGCGAAATAAAATTGTACGGGGAAAAATCTGGAAAATAATGATTATTACTAGCAGTTATGTACACATAACATATCACTCAATACCGACTTTTGAAATTCTTATTTTGGATAGAAAAACCTCCAACATTTAGAATATGATCTATCTAAAAAAAAAACACTTCCTTTTTGGTCGAACTTTGATTCTCTGTTTTAAATATCTTCAGAGGTTATAAAATTCCGTTCTTTGGTAAAACTACCTCTTCAATAGATTTCAATACATACCCAATTGAAAAAAAAATGCAAATTTTCAACTTAATGTATTTTTTATTTGCGTAATCGTTCTTTGAAGACGCATCAAAAAAGAGTTCCTCGAAAAATTGTCTTTTTTTTCAATTTTAAGAATTGCCCCAAACTGCGGAGGAATTTTTTATTGATAAAAATAATTTTCCTATATCTTGAGCATTCTGGAAAAGAATATATTTGCGCAAAAATAAGAGAAAAAATCGAATACTATTCTAAAGTTTTCGCAATTTCAAATTTTTAGGAGGTGTCCAAAATTTTAAAAACATATGTGAAATCTTTGAGATAAAAGTCCAAGTTAAATGATTATTTTTTAAAAAATCAGAACTGCCATTCTTTATTTAAAAGATTTTTATAGTATCTCCAGATATAAAGTTATGTTTATTTCGAACAGATTATTTTTTAGGCAATTGTGAACGTTTATAGTTAATTTCCGATACAGTCCTTATTGGAGGAATTTTGTCTGGACCATGTCCTTTGGAGGCGTCCAAGTTTAAAAGTGCTTCAAAAACTTCATTTGGTTGAATGTGATTCACACCAACATTCCTAATAAAATCTGAGTAGAAAGCAAAGTAGTTATTTGTAACTTACAAGGCTTCATTAACCATCAGAGATGATGAATACATATAAATTATTACTTTGCATTCAGTTCACTCTGGCTGAAAAAAAAAATCTTACAAAATGGCTTATAGTTCAGGGTGACTAAATGTGTTTTTTTTTTTTTAATTTCAAATAACCAGTTGGATTGTGAAAAAAATCTCGATTTTTCATCGTCTATCAAGTTGAAATCGATATCACTCACAATCCTTTACTTTCATGAATCAAAGAGGTCGCGTATAGTATGGTAGCACGGAGGTCTCAAAAAAATTTGAAATGTGAACGACGAAAGTCCTTCCTAAATAAGCTGCTGAAATGAACTCAGTCAAAGCAATATGGCGCGTACAATTAAACTACAAATGTCTAAATTTTCACTCGCAAAATGATAAGTAGACTGAGGCGCGCTGGAAATATTGAGCCACAATGCATGATTTACCAATAAATCAGGAGCGGCACAAAAATTGACGTTTTCGTTCAGCCTTTTTTGTGGTAAATTTTACCCACACAATTATTAATCACATTGATGAAACTGTTGACGCCAAGGTCGATGCATAGTCACTGGCAGTGAAGAATGTGATGACTAGCTGACTAGTTGTCGAATCGGTCACAATTTGTAACTCGACCATGAGTATCTCGGTTGTTAATCGATTGCGAATTAAAACCGTTTATAACACGAATGGATGTTTTATATTGGCTCCACCTCTTGCGTTTTTTTTTGTTGCAATTTAGTCGTTAATAAGACGATTGGTACAAATGGCACAACATTCAATGCTCAATGTAGTTGCATTTAAATAATAGGAACTTCCAAGTGTGTTGCTTGGGTTGTTGAGAATAAATTGATTCTAAAATGCAGTGAAGTTGGTTCGGTCTGGCTGAATGTGGTTTGGAAAAATGGCGATCAGCGCCATCGAAACATAATTGGATCCTCCAACACTCATATTTCTAATAACGTGTTCAATTCTCTCACATACACGGAGATAAATTTCGTTCGTTTGAAACAAAAATATTCATGTTTATTCGGTAAACTGGTAAAACGTTTAAAACATTTTTTTTAATAACTCAATTACATATTGATTTCGACTATACACATTGAGGAGCCCCCCCCCCGTTTCGTCGTCGAGAACATAAACAAAACTCACAAGTTCCAGCTGCAGATTTCCTCCTGCAAAAAGGCAAGTTTCACAAAAATGTCCACCAAATCCCGTTGTTTTCGGGAGCGTATGTTATTTATAGATGTATACAATATGTTGGCATTGGAAGGGTTACACAGAAGGTGGGTTTTCCAAGGAAATGACTTTATGAGTTTAATGGGAAAACCAATATTTCCGTAGGCCGACCTGCCACAAAAAAAAAACAAAAATTATTCCATTCATTTCTAACATAATCTGTCAGAAGATGCATGTTTATTTCAAACTTGGATTGCATTCGCTTCAAATGTGACGTTCGATTTGCTCCAAACAGTTTTATTTTTGCGACATGAACAAATTGACAATTTATTTGAATTTACCTCAAATATTTTTGATTTTAACATAGTTTTTTTCTGTGTGAAAGCATGCGAAAAATAAAAAAAGCATCCAACCGGAGTGAACTGTAAACCATTGGAATCACCGAAAAAAAGGTTCTTCTCAACGTCATCCTTAAGGCCAATGCAAATATTGAATTTGTTTTATGTCACTTCCCCCCTTCAAAAATTAAAAATATAGAAGGGACGAAAAAACATGGCGGCCCATGACTTCATTTTCAATAGAAAAAATGTTTACAAGAAACTATTTTTCAATAGTTGAAAACTATTTGTTCAATAGTTGGTATAATTTTAAAAATTTCAATAGTTTTTTTTTGTTTGTTCCTTATTTATTTTTCTCCCCCTTGTACCCGGACATAAAAGAAAAATAATGTTACGCATTGCGCAGTTAAAAGTGCGACGAGGAAGTGCGGAATCTCAAATAAAAATGCGATTTGGTGTCAGATCGTTTCGGTGTCTTCACCGCACTTATTCATTAGCTCATGATGAATAAGTGCGGTGAAGACACCGAAACGATTTGATGCAATATCGCACTTTTATTTAACCGTAGTGTGGCCAGCAAAAAAAAAACACCCGTAGAAGGCCGGCAGGGTACCCGGGTACCCACGAAATGGAAATGATTATATCTCAGCGATTTTTCCACCGATTTTAAAAGTTTTTGCCTCATTCAACTCAGAAACTCATTATCTATCGAGATCATATTTGGTTGGACCGGTCCGATCACCATAGGTACCGGGAAATCCGGATTTCCGGATCCATGTTTTTATACAATACAATATACGGGATTTTCGGTAGGTTAGTAGCAATTTCGGTACCAAGCATCGTAAAATTGGTTTGGCATATTGTATCTGACCGGCCTGGAATAATAAAACGTGTTGACTTTGAAACTGTGATTTCGGAACACGCTTCCCGTAGGGTCATGGTTGACCATAAACACTTTAAGGTATCCTAGCCTTAACAATGTGGGTTTCAATATAGTATAAGGACATGCTCCCAAAAATATGGATTTTCCGACAACCACGGTGATTAGATCGATCTAACCAAATATTTTCCCGATGGATGATGAGTTTCTGAGTTGAATGAGCTAAAAATTTTCAAAATCGATGAAAAATTGACGGAGATATGATCATTTCAATTTCGTGGGTACCCGGGTACCCTGTCGGCCTTCCACGTAATAAAAAATGCAGGAGCCCCTCCCCCTGCTCCTCCTCACTTTAAAATTCAGTCAACCCCATTAACAGATGTATATTCACGAGTTCTAAGATCTAACAGAGTTTCAACATCCTAGTCTCAATAACCATTAAAATATCGAGATTTGAAATTGAAAAAGGTACCCGGGTACCCTGCCGGCCACATAAGTGTTAAGATTGTCGCAGTCCAGTTAGTAATGCAATAAACTATATTTGCATCGGCCCAATTTGTCCCGCTAGATTGCAGTCCTGGGCCAGGACTCCTGGCCCTTGGTGGCAGCGTGGACGTTAAGCCAAGAAATGACGCTTGAGAATACCATGTTGCTAATAAAAGCCAAGTTGAGAGATGATTCTACGTCATAGAACGACCTTATGAAATTCATTCTCATCATTATGAATTATTTAAAGACCGTTTGGATCAAAGTGCAATTTCTGCTGGTTTGGATTAATCTGTACTTCAAGACAAGCCAAACTAATATCAGTCAAGCATATTTATTACAAGGGTAGTACATACATCTCATGTTTGCGTTAATTCTATTGCAGTTGATGAATCTTGTTTATTTTTTCTCAAATTAATCAAAAATGCCGAATAGCACGAGTAACGTCTATTTTTCCACACCACCGAACAGGTTTCTTTCGATGAAACCGAACCGAAGTGATAAGAGAAGCTGGCTGAACCGAACTGGTTCATTGAATTTCTTACACTTCTTTTGTTATGACCTCTTCTCATGGAAACCATATCTGATGGAGTACGACCGGCGAAGTGAAAACGCGCAAATTTATTGCCTATTGTTTACTTATTTTAATTTCATAATCTGGAGACGAATTAATGGATTGCAGTTATTTGGGTGCATCGCACCAGGCCAGGCCTCTAGTCCCGTTAAACCGAACGAAGGAAATCAGCAGCGCAGGCGGCTTGTTTTCGATGGACAGTAATTTCTCAAATGCTTATCAGAGTAGGCGCATTGAGCGTATTGCACTGATTCCGATTAATGATATTTTTATTGCTTTTGCCTGTGGAGCTGTGTAGCTTACTTTGATCGGAATGCTGTTTTGCGCTTACGAGCTGTAACGTTTGCGATGAATCCTTTTATTCTGTATATGAAAATTATAGGTACCTCTGTTATTTTCTAGATAGCAAAATATCTTAGCACTACGACATGTCGATAAACACAATACTAATAGTGGTTAATAGCTCAATTTAATAAGATTAAAACATTTCTCACGTTTCGCGAGAGCTAAATCTACGTTGGTGATTTGTACATTATGTTTTACCCATGGAAAACTAAAGTAGATTATTCTTTTAACCAAAGCCAATTTGTTTAGTTGGAGAGTAGCTAGAGGCGCTTGTCGAAGCGGAAAAATCTCGGAATTCGAAAGTCACTAATTTCACCCAATTATTTTGTCTTCAAAATCTATACAAATTAACATTGGCCGTCCGACGTGTGTGGAGTGGCGAATAAACGAAAGCGGCAATAGAATTGACGTCTATTCCTTTGGAACCACGAATTCGGTGAAGCAAAGCTAAACGCCGGACGAAAACGGAGCAAAAAAAATGTATGCTAAGGACCGTTGGTGGTGTGCCTTGCACTTGCCTTCCTTCACATGGAAATGCTGAATGAAATAAAGCGTTGACCCTGCGTGTTTTGTTTCTTCAGTTGAGCAGAGATACCGCAGCCAGCTATAATGATTTACCTGTCTGCTTCTTATTAATATTCCATTCTTATTTAATGCTATACAACCCTCATCAGTGGGACAGCTACTGAACACTAGAATTGCGGTTCCTGTTTCCAAAGGATCCATCGTGGGTACAATGTTATAAATAAGTGAGAACGAAAGTAGAACCGCAAGTGTTTGACAGAATTGAATGACTAATTATAAAGCAGTACACTACACCTAGAATAAATATTTAACCCTAGAAGGATGTTGGGGTCAATATGACCCACACAGACACGCTGAACGTGCACTACGTCATCGTGGGATGGTAACATAAGGCTGAATTTCGAAAGGCTGAATGCACAAAAGGCTGAATACGAAAGGCTAAAATTAAGAAAATGTAGCATAAGGCTGGATTACAAAAGGCTGAAAATTGAAAAGGCTGAAAATACGAAAGTTCATATAAAAGTTACAGCATTTCTTCCTTTTTCGATTTACGCGCCAACAGAGATAAAGCCTGCTTCTCAGCTTGGCCTATCGTGTAAGAGGCACGAAGATACTCAATGCCAAAGGGAGCCAAGACATTTTTGGCCCTAAACAATGAAAAGTTTTTGGTCCAACGCGAATCGAACGCGTGGCCCTTAGTTACAGTTAGTTTTGAAGCTGAGCTTAGTAAGCCTCTTCATGATGATGCATACCAATAAACACAAAAAGGTACTGATAATATTTATATAGTTAATTTTTCCTTCTTTAAACATGAGCTATTCGAGTCATGTTGTTTTGGAGTTGTTGTCAACAATACGATTACTAACAATATCATCAGGGAATTTCCCTTCTTTAAAATATATGCTATTCTTTTGAGAAATGTTGTTTCAGTAATGTAGGCGTTCAATAATGCATAGGATTATGACCAGTCGTAAAACTTTCCGATACAGAACAAAGTAACTGAAGCATGTTCCCGCAAAATGGGTTAATTTGGTCAACCATGAACTAGGGGACGGTAGGACGGTCAAACGTCAAGCTCAAGCGAAACCAATGCAAGTGCGGCTGGGCAATCGATCATCAAACAAACATTCCAGGAAACTGTAAAATTAGTATATGTATGCAATTATTTCCAATTAGACTGATACGTCTGTTTGTTTGAGTTGTTTGTGTCGAGGTTAGTCTTTGGGCTGGTGCATTTGAAAACTAGGCGAATCACTATTTCAGCCTTATGTTACTTTAGCCTTTTGATGCATTCAGCCTTTTGTAATTTCAGCCTTTCGTGTTTCAGCCTTTAGTTTTTTCAGCCTTTTGTAATTCAGCCTTTTGTACGTAACCCGTCATCGTCCACCGATGATTCAGTGGAGTTTACCGAACATTCGGTAATACTTTGCCGAACTTCGGTAATGTTTTGCTGAACATTCGGTAATCTGAACTTTTAACCGAAAATAGAACATCTTAACTATGCAACTATGACAGACAAAAGCTTTTTAATGTTGATTTTATTGTTTGCTCATTTCAATAATATTACTTTTCTGTTGGCTACTTTTTGCTGTGAACATTCTTTAGAACCAGCACGAATAGTAAATCGACACATTCTACCGTGAAATTACAACGTTTTGACGCCTTTTTGATCTGATTTTCCGTTAGAACTAGTAAATACGACTTAGTGAAGGTACTCAAAAAGGGTGACCTGACTGAATGCGATAATTGGCGGGTCATCATGTTACTGTGTATCGTTCTCAAAGTCCTCTGCAAAGTGATCCTAAGCCTTCGTGGCCGCGTGGTTAGCGACGGCAGTCGCCTAGGCGTATTGTAAGCCCCGGAGTGTGGGTTCGATTCCCGCTTCAGTTGGTGGAAACTTTTCATCAAACGAAAAATTCATCACTGGGCCTCTGGCTGTTCTGTGTGTTGTTGTTCGTTGTCTAGTGTAAGTAATGTGTTCAGTCTGTGCAGTCTCTGGCTGAAGACGGTGTGAATTGTCTCTGAGCCGGATACAGGAGAAGATTGACGCAACTCTCCGACGGCAGCAAGCAGTATTCCGTGCCCGGATGATCCTGTGTGGACCATATTGTCACGCTCCGTATCATTCTGGAGCACATCAATGAATTTCAAGAGTCTCTCTACCTGATATTAATTGATTACGAAAAAGCTTTCAACCGTCTCAATCACGGAAACATGTGGGAAGCCCTCAGGTGTCAGCCTCATTGAAGCACAGTACAGGGCATTTTCGTGCAGAGTACTGCACAACGCTGTTTTGTCCGATCTCATCCGGGTCGTTGCTGGAGTGAGGCAAGGATGTATACTATCACCGCTACTGTTCCTCGCCGTAATCGACAAGATCCTGGTAGGTGCGATTGACCGTGAACCAAATCGTGGACTGCTTTGGCAGCCCATTACCATGGAGCACCTAAATGACTTCGAATTAGCTGATGACGTTGCTCTCCTAGCTCAACGGCGCTCTGATATGCAGAGCAAGCTCGATGATCTTGCCAATCGCTCCTCAGCGGCAGGTCTTACCATCAACGTAAACAAGTCCAAATCGTTGGATGTAAACACGGTCAACCCTTCCAGCTTTACGGTAGCTGGGCAATCAGTGGAGAATGTTGAAAGCTTCCAATATCCTGGTAGGCAAATGGCGGCACCAAGATCGACATAGGTGCACGGACCACGAAGGCGAGAGCTGCTTTTGCGAGTTTAAGAAACGTATGGAAAAACTACCAGATTAGTCGACGCACTAAAATCCGAATTTTCAACTCGAATGTGAAATCTGTGCTGCTATACGCCAGTGAAGCCTGGTGTGTATCAGTGGAGAACACTCAACGGCTGCAGATCTTCATCAATAGATGCGACAGAAATTCGGGAGCGAAAGTGGAGGTGGGTCGGCGATCGTATTAATGAACTATAGTGAAAAATCTGACCGAAAAGGCGTCAAAACGTTGTAGCGTTACGATAGAATGTGTCAATCACATTCCGAATCGTAATATGAATTGGCTTCTTTAGCGGTTTTGAGATAATTCCATATTCAGAATCTGCATGCAAAACTGAGCCGAAATCCAAATTTTCATGAATTTTGGTGCCCGGGAACCTATTTTAAAATCAGTTTGTCGAATCACCCCTCGTCGCATTTTGTATTGGATGGAGCTGTCAAGCAGTGGGCCAACTGTCAAAAGGCGATTTCGGAAAATCTCTTTGAAATCGATTTTAGGTAACAAAATGAAGTTCTAAAAATCTGAAAAAAATCATTAGCCTACTATCTCCACACCTCCCCGTGCGATTCCATTCAGTGTTCTGAGCTCTACACAACAACGAATGATACGTATGGATATCTGGCACTAATAAATCATCCCCACTAGGTGCAGTGCTATACGTTCCAATACTCCGCCATAATAATTATGACGGGTCCTTCCTAAAAATAACGAAAACTTTGAACCTAAGCAGTGGACGCATTGTCCTTGTTTCCACATTCACAACAAGTTTTTGGAAAAAAAAATGCAAAAAGCACTGAAAATGTAGGGATACTGAACTTTATAACTAATTGCATCCAGCTGTTGTTGGCGTCTTGTTTTTGTGTGATATGTTTCATTCGAATCAGACGTTCTTACCCTACATTTGAAGGGGTGATTCTGTCTGCTGGTGCTGTGTGGGATACCGAGCATTGTTTTACGTTTTACTACGCATTAGTGGTGCGGTGCAGATAAATCCAATTTATTTATTTATTGGGCATAGCGTGCCAGCGAGCCTTTAATAGGACCGGGGCAGGCATTATCCGGAAAAGGTGAAACGTGTGCTGATGACTGCAAAAGAAGGGTGCTCACGTGTGCACAGGTAAAGCCTCTATTTTTCTGCTTGCTTTTACCATTATATGCCAACGATTAATGCATTGATCCGAGCAGCGGTATCACTGGCCTGTGACTCATGCTTTTCCTCTTTCCATTAGAACTATAATCATGATACACATACAATAGGCCACGAAAGTGAAACTGTTGTGTCCGCGTCCGTCCGGATGTCTTTTATGTTCTATCGGCTGCTAACAGATAAATAATAGCTACATTCTGATCTAATAAGGATAATCACTCATGCAGAGTAAGTCAATTGAATTGCAATTTTCAAAACCCACATAGTTTTCAGAGTTGTTGAATATATGTTTCCTTTCTGTGAGCTACTTTTACCTGTTGAATTTTTATATGTTAAGAATTCATGGATACAAACAATCAAATTTAAGACAATACATACAATTTTGTTGACCTATTACGCCACAATACTCAGTTTGTGCCTACTGATCTCTCTCTCCTCGATCATGCTCAATTTGAACCAGATCGTCTAGATCACGTTTTACCAAGTGGAGTAAAAGTTTATTTTGACAATGATTTTTTTTTCATCAAGACTCAAATGACTTGACCGATTTTGCTTCGATGCGATGCTTAAACATTGGATATGACTGAAAAAAAGATCCACTTATCAAATAATTCTTAAACTTCAACAATTCGCCCAATTTCCACAAATTTTGCTTATTGGTTTATACCTATGTGGTGCGAATAGAAGCGGTTTTATTTTTCAAGCTAGCTAACACACACCTACACACTCCCGGCACACAGCTTGTAAACACGCACGAGCGTTCAATTTTCTTGCAACCACCTCTCTCAGCGCGGTTGTCAAATACGCCGTCGCGACGCTGTTCGGAAATGGTAAACATGATCAATCCACCTTTATTCCAATTTTGTTCTCGTGTTAAAAGTTTATTATTTTCCATTCGCGATGGAAATTTTGATGAATAGTTGTTAAAAAATTAGCTGAAATAGGCTCAACACAATGTTTATCCTTCTCCTCGCTTTCCAACGGCTTGACAGCGGCAAATGGAGATATCGTGACAACATTTTTGATTACATCCGCAGCACCTAGATAACAATACTATTCAATCAATCACACAGGTTCAAAAAGGTTTAACATAACCTCAATCTTCAATGTTTGGCTCCCGATGTTTGGCTCCCGCTAAGAGAGCATATTGAGTCAGTCCGCGACACTCAGGTTTATACTATTGTGATAGTTTTGACATATGAAATTTATTTTGACATGTTAATCTTAGGAATTGTAGGTGATTTTCGACCTGAATACTACTAGTGTACAGTTGTTGGCTTTCACGGTCTAGGGTCAATCTAAACGGCTAGTTTTGGATTATCCGACGTTTCGGCTGGCTTTATTTAGCCTTTATCAAGGAAAAATCAGTCAACTGTTTTTTTTGTCTTATGTCTTAATGCCGTCATAGGGGCTATGCAGAAAATAAGATCTTAAATCTTAAACTCCTTATGGCGGCATTATAGCATAAGACAAAAATGCGGTTGACTGTTTTTCCATTTACACACGATTCTTTTTTGCACGGGTTGGTTTTCGTCTGTCAATTTTGAACCCATTTATTCACTTGATTTTTTGTACACAGACAGTACTAACTGTGTCTCCATGTGTACAAATTCTCATGCGAATTGGGCAAAAATTGACGTAGTTATAGCCGAAAACTGACCCGTGCAAAAATAATAATCGGGTGTATAAAGGCCAAATAAAGCCGGCCGAAATGTCGGGGTAATGTAAAACTAGACGTTTAGATTGACATTCCTAGACCGAGAAAGCCAACGTCTGTACAGTAATTATAGGGTGATATGGGGCGAGTTTATTTTACATGATGAACATCATGGGACAATTTTCCCTAAACTACAGAAACTATGTATAAGCATGAATGAATGCTATTAATCTACAATATAACAATATTTAATTCAGTTTGCAGACATGCAAAGATGCACGTTTTTTGACAATTTTTATGAGTTTTGCTCGACTAATGCTATGGCATTCATGTGTCGTGACCATTATTAACCCTACAAGGGATACCTTCATGGCCTCAGTTTCGTCACCTCGCTGAGTGTGTTCTTTAAGAGACGAGCTCTGAAAGGCGCCTGGGTTCCAATGAACCCCAGGTATCCCTTTTAGGGTTAAGGATTCTTGGATAACGCAAACCACTCTCACGTTTGTGTATCGCAATTGAGTTTTTTTTTATTTTTTATTATCGTACAAATTGGTACCAAGGTTCTCAGAATTCAATGATTTTTTTTTCACTGGTAGGGTTCATATATACATATATGAACAAAAACAAAATTGAAAAAAATCAGGGTCGCCTAATTTTCCGGAAAACTCCTGTGGAAAACCAACACTTTCCACAAACACCACCTACTTTGAAAAATCATAACTCAAGAACGAAGCATATTTTTTACATTACACATATATTACACATATAAGGACTGTTCATTAAAGAAAGTGGACACCTGTTTTCCAATAGAAAATATTTATTTTCGAACAAATTCATAAGTTTATTTTTTATAAATGACAATCAACATACATGTAGCCGAATTCACGTGAGTTTGAACATTTACCACGCATTTCTGAAGAACGCTCGGACTTTCCTCTTGATACCTCCCATTACATTCTGCACAACTTTCTCCGTAACCTTTCGTTGTGCCGCAGAACAAATTCTCTTGAAGCAATCAACAGAGCTTGCTTCTCTGACATCTTTCTTGAGATGCCGCTTAATTATTGTTCAGTATCTTTCCACAGGACGCAGTTCAGGGAAATTTGGTGGATTTTGCCATTTTTCGACAAAATCGACTTTTTATGTCTTGAGCATCTCTAGTGTAGAAGAAGCGTAATAAGAGGATGTCAGATCCGGCCAAAACAATGGAGGATCCGTATGTTTTCAGTAGATGGGTAGAAGTTGTTTTTTGATCCATTCCTTTCTGTTATTTTCACCTTTAATTGTTCCCGTTGTGAAATATGAAGAACTCTTTAAGCCGCATGAACAATTGGCTTGTCACACCAAAAACTTTTTCCCAAATTTTTCGGTTCTGATGTACCCTAACATCATCCAGCACATCTGTCCCCTGCTCATCGTTGAAAAATTGCGGTCCCGGAAGTGTACTAGTATGCCAATTCTCTAAACGACAACTTTTTGGAACACCATTTGTGCAGAATTAATCTGCTAGTCGCTAAGCTAATCCAATCCATCGTTCGAAATTTCTCATTTTTTCCGTTTTCTTTGAGTGTGTTGCCGAAGTGAACAATGTTTTTACACACTGAGCAAAAATTCACATTTTTTTGTTTAGTTTTAACTATAAACTATAGATAAACAGATGTCCACTTTCTTTAATGAACAGTCCTTACAATATTTTTTGTGGAATTATAAGCAAATTTTCTGAGCAATTGAAAAAAATACAAAATGAAAATTGTTTTCCACTGTTGAGGAAAATCGATTGGAAAAGTCGGAAAAACTATTTTCGCAGTCCGGGAAAATTCTTAATAATATATATTTTTGGAAGGGAATTACATAAGCTATATTCTGTGGTTTTTCTCCGTCCCTGAGTTATGACCAATTATGTGTAAATTTTCCAGATGTGGGTAGCGAGCCACTTGGGCAGTGGCCGATATTTTGGGCACTTTTCGCTATAACTCAGTCAATTCCAAACCAATTAACTTGAAATTTTGCACACGGCTAGATACTATACGTATCTCATTGCGTTCCGAAAATTGTGTCAACTGGTTCAAAATAGGCTAAGTTATAGCAGAAAGGTGCCCAAATAGGAGCTCTGCCGAGATGGTTCCACTTCCCTATATGAGCCGTTTTTCTTTAAATCATAACTTAATAACGAACATCGTAGAAACAATGTTTTTTTGTGAAGACGTAAGCAAATTTTCTCAGCAATAAAAAAAAATACAAAATGAAAATTGTTTTTTTTTGCTTTTGAGGAAAATCGGTTGGAAAAGTCGGCAAAACTATTTTCGAAATCCGGAAAAACTCTAAAAAAAATTTTTGAAGGGAATTACATAAGCTTTAATTTAACAGCGAAAAAATTTGGGGAAAACAAGTTTCATTTTGTATTTTTTATGGATTTCTGAGATCTACAATGCTTCGTTGTAAAGTTGATTTAAAAAAAAAACGGCTCATATAACTAAGTACACAAATTGAAAGACTCATATAACACATCTGGAAAATTTACACAAAATTGGTCATAACTAAGGAACGGAGAATTGATTGATTTGTCTTTATTTAAGAGACTTTCAGCCCTTGTGGAACGGAGAAAACCCACATCTTGAAAATTTCACAGAATATAGCTTATGTAATTCCCTTCCAAAAATATTTTTTTTAGAATTTTCCCTGACTGCGAAAATAGTTTTTCTGACTTGTTCAACCGATTTTCCTCAACAGTAGGAAATTTTGTGGAAAACAGTTTTCATTTTGTATTTTTTTTTTCAATTACTCAGAAAATTTGCTTAGGGGAGACTGGGGAGACTTGATCCCTTTTTCTTAATTTGCCTGTAACTTTAAGAGAAAACACAAAACTAGATCCATTTTTCGCACAAAATGGCAGGTAAACATCTATTGCAAGTTTATACACAACAGAAGGACTTTAAATTATTGTTAAAGTTTTCAAAACTGTGTTTTTATGGAGGCATGTCTTATGATGTATTTTTCAAAAATGGGTGACACTTGATCCCCCTTTGAGCACATGGTTTATTTAAAGGCAAAATAATTCCAGAGTCTTCCTATTCGATCTGTCATGTGTGTCACGCTCCAATCATGTGCATCATATGTCACAGAATTTTACACTCTTTTTTCGATCTGTGCAGTTATTAACCCGAGCAGAGGAAGAAAGTTCAATAATAGCATATTTTGATATGGAGAACAAAAAGTGATATTTGTTTGTTTGAGATAAGAGGTAAAAGTACTGACAATAATATCTCAATTTTACTCCTGGAACATCATCATCATAGCACATTTAGCTCCTGGTAAGATCTAGCCAATAGCAGTGAGCTATTTGATTGATCTTCAAATATCATATTTTGCTATTGGTTAGATGGTTCAAGAACAAATTTTTGCTATTATTTTCAGTACTTTTACCTCTTATCTCAAACAAACCAATATCACATTTTGATCGTCAGTACTTGAACTTTGCCCGGGAATTGAAGGGTATTCTTTGCCTGCCATTGCATGAATTTGTACATTGTGTGGCAAGTACAATGATACACTATGCCCAGGTAGTCGAGAAAAGTATTCCCGACTGGAACGGGAATCGAACCCGCCATCTCCGGATTGGCGATCCATAGCCTGAACCAGTAGGCTAACTGGAGACCCCTTATACCCCTAAAATCTAAAAAGGACTGCAATCACTCTATGGTTATGACCATGCAATTTACGGACCATTTTAGTTTTAGTGTTTTAGTGTATCTAGCTTTTTCTGGGGTTGAGGTCTTCAACAGGTCTGGCCGATCAGTGCAGCCAAGTTTTGCCGATTTTTCTGAATTTAAGAGCACATTTCAGTACTGTTGGGTCTGTGTTTTACCTATACTTCATTGATAAATGATTTACATGTACAGGGGATGGCCAAAATGTTTGGGATAGGCAACTTCTTTTATCCCACAAAAAAAAAACAACATGCTGTAACTTTTCATAGAGTGCATCAAAAAATCTCAAATTTTGACTGTTTGTCAACCTATTATATGTGCATCATTGGTACAAATTTGGGCTCGATTGATTAATTTTTCATGAAGTTAGAACCGTTCGGGTAAAACACTATTGTTCAGAAAACTAATTTTTGAACTGTCATATCACGGAAACCAGTGAACCGAATTGAATGAATTTTTAAACGTGTATCAATGTCCGTGTAGCTGCCGGCTTAGAATAGCACTACGGACCACCTGTTCCGGGGGTAAAAGTCCACCAAACAGGTAACCCCAATCCAAGGTGTCAGGCGACCCGTGATGAGGGATGAATGGTTGAGGGGGGTTTAAAACATGCTCGATCTTTAACGGAGCCCGTAGCGTGGGTAGATCGCCTTTTTGGGTTGCGTTGCGGTGTTAGATCTACCAAACCGAAAACTAGTGTCGTCCTATTTTTCAATTTTGGAATATGTGTTCTGATAATTATAGGCATTATAGTATTTAGTCCTTGCTACTGGTGTTGTGATGACTTCCAGTATTTGAATAAAACTAAGATTACCAACTTTACTTTGCATATAGTTAAAAACCTCACCATCTGAGGCTAAACTCAATGCAAAGGAAATCAAATTGGGTAAGGGATCCATGTATGTACTAACTCTTCGAAGACTGGAAAGTGCTAGTACGCAAGGAACATACTAGAATCCTTATTACTGAACACCTGTTCCATTGTTGGAATGATATTGCTGCTAATGTTAAAACCCGGGTCCTAAACTTCCTACTGGGGAGAATTTAGCAGTAAAACAAGGGTGATGCTAGGTTTCCGATGCATGGCCAATATCAGTACTCTTGTTATGTTTTCTAACAAAACAAAACAAAAACTGTATCAAAATCGATACTTTATTGCCCCTCAATGGCAGTTGAGTAATGCGACATGCACTACACTAAGGATACGGGTAACGTCACAATAGATCTAAAAACTGGTCGCAGTGACAAACAGGAATAAAAAAAAAAGTGTATCAACAATATATTGATACTTAATACGAAGTTATAAAATGTAATATTTTCTCACGGCGAATTAAGTTATACCGGATTGAAATTTTTACCCATATAGAGGAAAATAAGTCAAATTTGCAATACCACACAAAAATTTATTAATGTGTTCTTCCTTCAATCTTAATGGGCTCTAATATATCTGATTAGAGATAACTTGAGAACAGAAGTGGAAAATTTTTGGATATCAACACTAAAATTTATTGACATTGACGTAAAAAAAATACATTTTTTCGAGAAAAATCCAAAAAGTGTCAATCCATGATAACTTTTTTCAACGTTAAAAAAGTACTTATGTTTTAATAGTTTGTAAAGCATTTACATATTGTTAGTGTACGTTCAAAATTTCATTCAATTCGGTTCACTGGTTTCCGAGATATGACACCTCAAAAATGAGTTGCCTAAAAAATAGTGTTTTACGCGAACGGTTATAACTTTGCGAAACATTAATCAATCGAGCCCAAATTTGTACCAATGATGCACATATAATAGGTTGACAAACAGTCAAAATTTGAGATTTATTGATGCGCTCTATGAAAAGTTATAGCTTGTTGAACTTTTTTGTGAGAGAAAAAAAAGTTGCCTATCCCAAACATTTTGGCCATCCCCTGTAGATATCGGCGGATGATAAAAAGCTCCAGAGTAATAAATTAATATTAAAACTACTGTCAAGACGAAAACGACACTGCTAGGTGAGCCGACCAACATTTTAGTGTAATCTTTGGACAAAACGGCATACTCAGAAATCTGAATTGCGGCGCTAAATGTGTTGATTACCCAAGGATTTGTGTACGGTTGGCTGGACGGAAAATATATATTTGAACCATAAATCAGAAATCAATTCGCTTTTTTATGAAGATGTTCGCAGCGATACTAACAATGTGCAGGCTGAAGATTTATGCTGAATATCGGAATTTATGGCATCGCAACGCCCAGCCCAAAAAATATGAATGCTGAAAAACAGAGCCCGGGGCGAATTGCACTCGGATTATGCATCTATCGCATAGCGGGAGGCGCCACAAATTATCTTCTGAAAGGGCTTCTGGTGCTACGGCGCGGGCAGTCGATGAATACGTACAGGTATACAAAAGGGAAAAAATCCACACATTCGTTTTAAGTGATTCAGCCCATGAATAATCAAGCAGGCATCATCACTACGCTGGTATATAATCACGCATTAGCGCTGAAAGCTTAGCTCTTTAAATTTCTATTACATTTTGTTTTGAAAAGAACTCAAGGTACAACGAGAATAGATATGGTACATTTTCAGAACATTTTGAAACCGTATTCATTGAATTTGATCGAAAATTGGATTATGGATTTAGAACAATATACTGCATAGATAAATGTTAGATGTTTTATTAAGGTCTTTATGAGATAGAAAACTAGCGTAAGTTGAAAGACAGATCACTAATACACGAAATTTTTATTGGACAATAATGTATAATTGTATGATTTCGTTGAAGGTACCGGTTAGTCAATACAGCCAGTCGTCCAGGTTTTTCTTCTAGAGATATTACCTTCTTCAAGGCATAACGAGTTCAACACCTACAAGATACAATCATGTTCCGTTTAAAACAGAAGCGATTGTGGGCAGGAGGTTGCACTCTTGTGTGGAGCTCAATTCACTAATTCTGTGAATGCAGTTCTGAACTCTTGATGAAAAGTGTCAACATGATAAAGGTCGAGGAATGTCGAGCAATTAATTAATTCGGAAAAATAAAACAGTCGTTCGACACTGTTCCGGACACAGCCGATATGTACAACTTTTACCAATTACGATGTGCTGCAACCGGACACAGCCAAAAGGGAACGAATTAAAATTAAGTGTGGAAAATAAATCTAAAACCAAACACCAGGCCACTCGGCTACCTTGAGCTACCTGAACTGAAGTAAACGTTTGTTTGACTTTTCTATCAGTCGATCTTTTCACAGCTGCTGGAACGTTGCTTTTGCTACCGTGCGAATCCGAGCACAGGCTTACGTTTACTGCAACTTTTTGCATTTTTATTTGCGGATTTAACATAATTGTATTCACCACCTTCGAGATTCCATATCCTTCGTGGTTGGATCGTTTGGACGGGTTGTACGATTCATTTTTGTACCAACATGTTGTCTGAGGCTGCAACATTTTTCAGTAGCATTTGATTACTGTCGTCGGAATATTTTTTTTCTGTAATGATTATTCGCAAATTAATCAAGAATGCGGTTCGGCGATTTTAGTGACCCCTAGAGTCCAGTGACTGTACCGATCACTTATTTGTAGTAATTTGGAGGAAAGTGAAGACATTTTGTTGCTCGGTCTTTGATGGTTTAAACAAGAAATTTTCTTGTTGGTGTCTTGTATATCTCCATACCTATTGTTCTCAGGAAAGAAGATTGTGTTAATAAGGAAGCGGATTGGAAAAATCGGGTTTTTAGCGTAAAGTGAAGCGGGAAAATAGAAAATAGGGACGCGGGGCAGCAAATATTGTGAAACTATAAAATACGGCTAACTGATCAGTGGTCACGTGCTGCGAAGGGTCCGCAAATCGTTTTTCACTTGATCAACCCACCTAGCTAGCTGCGTACCACGTCTATTTGTACCGGTCGGATGACTCTCGAAAACAATTTTAGTCGGGTTGCTATCCGACATCCTGGTGACGTGACCCGACCACCTTAGCCTCCCGATTTTCGCGGTGTGAACGATGGTTGGTTCTCTCAGTAGCTGATGCAGTTCGTGGTTCATTCGCCTTCTCTAAGTCATGTCTTCCATCTGCACTTCACCGCGCCGTAGATGATACGCAACAGCTTCCGTTCGATAATTCCAATACCGCGCTGGTCCTCTGCACGTAGAGTCTATGCTTCGTGCCCATAGAGGAATACCGGTCTAATCAGCGTTTTGTAATTAGTTTACTTCGTGTGACGGCGAACTTTGTTCGATCGTAGAGTTCTGCGGAGTCCAAAATAAGCTCGATTTCCTGGCACAATGCGTCTCTGCATTTCTCTGCTGGTGTCGATGTCGATGGAAACCAGTGAACTCCAGTACTCGAATTCTTCAACCGCCTTCAACCGGTGATTCCTCCCTGGACCTCTTTGCCATCATGTACTTTGTCTTCGACACATTAATGACTAATTCGATTCGCCTGGCTTCATTTTTCAGTCGGATGTACGTTTCCACCAGTCTCAAATTTGCAAGCCAGTATCAACAGTGAAGCAAGCAGCTGAACGGACTTCGTGAAAACCGTTCCACTCGTGTTTATCCCCGCTCTCCGTATTACACCCTCTAAAGCAATGTTAAACAGCAAGCACGAAAGACTATCACCTTGTTGTAGCTCTCAGCGAGATTCAAAGGGACTCGAGAGTGTCCATGATACTCGAACTACGCACATCACTCGATCCATCGTCGCCTGGATCAATCGTATCAGTCTATTCGGGAATCCATATTCATATCTAGTTTCGATCAATTGTATCATACGCCGATTTAACCCGGGAGCGGTCGCGTCGTGTACTCAGTACATGCACCATGAAAATATCTCGCTTGTGGTACACAGCGTATGCGTGGTGCCGCTGAGGGTGGCCGAAGACGCGACTGCTCGAGGGTTACAATCGATGAACAAGTGATGTGTGGGCACGTTGTATTTGCGGCATTTCTGCAACACCTTGCGGATGGCAAACGTCTGGTCCGTGATAGCGCGTTCACCCATGAATCCAGCCTGGTATCGCCCCACGAACTCTCCTGCAATCGGTGATAGACTGCGGCATAAAATTTGATAGAATATCTTGTAGGCAGCGCTCAGTAGTGTGATTGCGCGATAGTTCCCGCTATCCAACTTGTCACCATTTTTGTAGATGGGACACACGATACTTTCCATCCATCTCTTCCTCCTCCCAAATCTTGGTAATGACCCAGTATAGTGCTCTCACCAGTATTTTAGAAGTTCGCTTAGTTGATCTGCTTCAGCGGCTTTGCTGTTTTTCAAACGGCCAACCTCCTCCTCAATCTCTTGGAGGTTAGGGGCTGAACATCTTTCGTCCTGCGCTTGTACTCCTAGATCCGTTACCACGCCACCTTTGGTGCTTGTAACGTCGATGCTCATCGTAATGCTGCCGCCACCTTTCGACCACCTCACGCTTACTCGTGAGAAGATTCCCGTGATTGTCTCGGCACATGGTGGCTTGTGCCACAAAGCCTCTGCGCGAGCGGTTCAGCTTCTCGTTCTTCCTTCTGGCGCTTCTTCCTTCGGAAGACTGAGTTCTGTCTGTTACTCGCCTGTCTATAACGTGCTTCATTCGCCGTCGTACGGTGTTGCAACATTCTCTCCTATGCTGAATTCTTATCATTTTTTAACTGTTCACATTCGCCGCCGTACCAGTCTTTTCTGTGATTTGGAGTCGCGAAGCCTAGCGCTGCAGCCGAAGTACTACCTATGGCGGATCGGATGTTCCTTCAAGTGTAGCTGCGCCAAGCTGCTCTTCCACTGCTAACAGCAGCGCGTAGTCTTGAGCCACTTCTACTTTACGCAGCTGCTCGATGTTGAGCCGAGGCGTTCGAAAGTTTTGAGCGCATGCATACAGCGACTAGGTAGTGATCCGAATGTACATATATTCCCACTGCGGTATGAACGGACATTGGTTATATCCGAGAAGAATTTGCCGTCGATAAGAACGCGTCCGATTTGGTTTGCTGTTTCTCCAGGTGGCTTTGTGGATATCTTTGCAGGGGAAGAAAGTGCTTCGGACTACCATACCACGGGCTGAAGCAAACTTTACGCATCGTTGGCCGTTATCATTCGTTTAAGGCTGTTTCACCCGATTACCGATCTGTGCATTTCCTCCCTTCCTACCTGCACGTTCCTGTCGCCGACAACGATTTTCACGGCACGCGACGAGCATCGATGCGATGATCGGCTGTCACCCGATCAGACGTTGCCACATCTAGCTCAACACTATAAATCCTGTTCCCAGGTCATTGGTGGCTCGATGCCCGCTTTTCCACACTTTCTGTTCAGTCTAACAAAGTTCCTGCAACGCCACGATATCGAAGTTGCGGGGATGTGGTTCGTCGTAGTTCATCCTATCACATCCTGTGAAACCAACTTGCAATTCCATGTTCCAAGTTTCCAATCGTAGTCCTTTTTCCGTCGCGTGGATCTTTTCCGATTGTGATTTTCGCCTATATTATTCGTAATGGGGATTTTTATGGGTGGCTTATTGGGCCTACTCCAACACTCCTGTCCTGCCGGAGAGCCATCGTGCCAGTTCTGTTTAGCGTCCCAACACTGGGATGATCACGCTGATGGGGCTACCACCTTGGAGCTGAGCGTGATGCAGTATTTCTTACTCAGCCGCTGGATGCCAGAACAGACGCTGTTTGAGCCACATCTCCTTAGTGAACAGACGCTTGGGACGTATGTACCTTCTTAATCTAGCTGAAGTCAAAAGGACAAAAGTGCCCAGGCTGCACTACCAGCTAAGCACACAAGTCTTAGCTGGCGATCTTTGTCATCACTTGACCCGTGGAAGCATAAGGTAGGAGCTTGTGAGGTCCAGAAATATAACTCTCCTTATCGCCTCACCATTTAGCAGCCCACTGCTGAAGCCTCTGTTAAATTGCGATTGCTGAGTGCTCGAAAAGATTTCGTCAGTGCCCTACGTTTGAAGCAAATGTGATTAATATCATTAGAATATGCAATATTTAGTGTCGTTCTCTGTCAAGCACTTGTCTAACTGCTACTTGTAGGTCACAAACGAGATATACACCTCATTTGCGATGCGAACTAATTGGTTGCGAGGCAATTTAATTTCGCCAGAAAAAGCATGTTATCCGAATTTTGAGCATCCCTAATTTTTGTACACCGTAGAACTTGGCTACACTAACTTTTTCCCTTAAAATATACATGTTGTTTAGGGGCCGGATCTTTCGCGGAGAAAGCATTATAACCATTTTCGAGCAGATAAATTCTTAACATGATTGAAACAAAACTAACGGTATAAATTACGTCTAAACTTTTATAAACATTTATCTTCAACACCACATAATTGAGCTCGTTTTTGTGGGTAAATATTTGGGTTGACTTAAATGCAACACGGTTTGTTGACTCCGGCCGACGATGAAGAAAGAGGTCATTAATTGATTTCCGCTCATTCCATTAGCGCTTCTCGGCAGCAGTCGGTCAGCCCTTCAATGATAACAATTCAGGTGTGTTTATGACGAAATTTACATTTTCCAAGGTCTCTATGCGATGCCGTTGCAGTTGCACAAATGTCCGTTATCCTGCGGAACCGTGTAGAGTAGTAGGTAGGCATGGAATTGAATAATGTGAAAAGAAGGAAGATATGCTTTCGTAACACTTCATATACCGCACATCAAGGAAAGCTACGAAAAAGAACAGTTAACATTTTGCGTTTTAAAACAGTCCGTTTACGCTTACGATGCTCATTCGCAGGGGCGCAAGAACAGATGGAAGAGACGAAAATAATATAATTACTATACGTATACCCAAGTCCATGGGAGCTATCCTTCCGCGTGTCCGTCAGGCACAATATGTATGATGATGCACCACACAACATATGGTGTGGCGTATGTTATCATACTTAAAAGAATTTTTATTAAAGACAACCATGCATGAAAAACATAATGTAGCCGTTATATTTTGTGGTTCTTAATAAGGTATATTCAGATCGTGAACGGTCATATATACAAACAACTAGCGTATACTTTGACACTCGTCTGTGGTGTATCATCAGCCGACAATTGACCATCGGCCCATCGGCAGTGGATCGGAACGTTTTGATCCTGTTGTGCGAAAATGAGTCGCAGTCTTTGGCTATCTGAATGGTCAATAAAACATCGATAAATCAGTTAAAACGGTTTGACAATGAATCATCAACTTCGTATTCTTTAGAACGTCGAAACGTAGCGTAATGTGGTAACTTTGGTAGTGCGAATGACATACCGTCAGTCAGAGTAACATGCGTCAGTCTGAGCAGAATCGACAAAGAAATGCTCCAGTTTACAGTGTTTTAGCACCATGATGTTCCTTCGTGATAAAGTATTCCACTTATTCAAAAATCGAAATTTTGACAGTTCATACACTCCTTAGTAATATCATTGCTAGTCAAGAACTACCCCATTGAGGTCATTAGCTTCCTTCCTGCAACTCCTATCGCTACCTCCGCGTGGCACCGGCTAATGCTGTAGCATAGAACCCGATAGAATTTGGAGCGATACAGACAGAAGTGGAAGCAGCAGATCCACCAATTTCTAGAGAAGAAACGCCGTATGGAAGAGGCTGTGGCATTCTCAAGGAACACGGAAGTTACCAGAAGATCAATGCATTCCGGTGAAAGTGCTGTATACCCGCCGAAACATGGAGCGGCAAAGTTCGGGCGTCAAAAACAAAGCCCATTTTGCTGGGCGGAACCGAACACGGCAGGATTCAACTAGGAAATAATGTCCTGATAAAAAATGAAAACTGCCTTCGAGGTCCTATAGAAATTTGTCCACCTCGGATCCTTACTGACGGATCATAACAACACGAGTCGTGAAATCGAAGGCGCATCATCAGTGGAAGTTGTGCTTACAACGGGCTTCAGGAGAATCTGCGATCAAACAAGATTCACCCTACATTAAGTGGTTAAGTGTATAAAACACTTATAATACAGGTGGTCCTTTTTAACCACGATGCATGGACTATCCACGAGGAGGCCCTGCAAGCACTCGGAAATTTCACTGCACTCTACGCAAACGTAACATGCAGAAGAGGGCAAAAGCTGTAAATGTCCGGTGGGCAGTGTATGCATTCTTCATGCCTGAATGAGTTTGTGGGAAGTTATTGAGCCGATTTCGTCAATGGCAGCTCGACAACGGACCAGATCTTCACTGTGCGGCAAATACTTCAAAAATGCCGCGAATATCGGGTCCCAAAGCATCACCTGTTCACCGACTTAAAGGCGGCATACGACAGTATCAACCGCACAGAGCTATGGAAAATCATGGATAAGAACGGCTTCTCCGCGAAGCTCACTAGACTAGTCGCTTTCACTATGGACGGTGTAAAAAATTGTGTAAGGGTTTCGAGAGATCTGTTTAGTTCGTTCGAAGCTCACCGAGTACTGCGACAAGGTGATGGACTCTCATGTCTGCTGTTAAATATCACCCTGGAAGGTGTTATGGGACGAGCCGGGCACAACAGCCGGGTACGATTTTCACGATATTCGGCCAAATTGTCTTATTCGCGGATGACATGGACATTTTTTAATGAACATTTGGAACGGTGGCAGAACAGTACACTCGCCTGAAACGTGAAGCAACAAAGGTCGGACTGAGGGTGAACGCGTCTAAAACGAAGTACATGCTGGGAGGTGGAACCGGGAACGACAGGGAAATCATTGTTACGATAGACGGGGACACGTTCGACGTTGTGGATGATTTCATCTACCTCGGATCCTTATTAACGGCAGACAACAACGCTAGTCGCGAAATACGAAGGCGTATAAGTGGCGCATCAGTGGAAGCCGGGCGTACTATGGACTCAACAAGAACCTGCGGTCGAGAAAGATTCACCCCGCACTAAATGTACAAGCCACTGATAAGACCAGTGGTTCTCTACGGGCAAGAAACTTGGGCTATGCTCGAGGATGACATGCAAGCATTCGAAGCGTTCGAGCGTCGGGTGCCTAGGACCATCTTAAGCGGTGTGCAGGAGAACGGTGTGCAGCGGCGAAGAATGTTATAAAACTTGTTATAATCGGACGGATAACGCTAAATTTGGACAAATTAATCAAATGATGTCAATCTATAATGAACATTGCGAAATGATTGACTTTCAATGTCTCGGCATAATCTGAAACAATATTTCAATAACAACAGAAAAAGAAATGCATAGTTTGCACGAACTACTTTTTAGACCCCTATAAAAATAATAAAATGCATTAATTAGAAATAGAAAACAAAATTTATGTATATGTTTATGTCTACGTTTGATTGACAAAATAAAGAAATGAAATATAATGAACCACGAGCTCGCTGCACTCTACGGCGAGGATTGATTCAGTTTTATTGTAATAACGATGTAATACTAAATAAATGAATGAATGAATGCAGCAAGAATGCCAGACAAAAACCCCGCTGAATTGGTATTCACCATAGAACTGGTAGCTCCAGAAGGCGATGAGCGCATCCGCCAAGATGTGAGCGGCAGCCGCAATTCGAATATAATGGCATACTATTGTTCATGACGTGTTATCTTCAATGTGAAGTATTGCAAATAAACGTATGTATGTACAGCAGTAGAGTCCAACCTCAGCGTCGGACTAGCGATACGAAGTAATGGGTTTGGATTCTACAAGAACCAAGTGATATTTTTTTACACATTTATCTCTCAGTTCGTCAATTAAACACGCCGTGCCTTCGAATTTTGAATTTTCTCCTCTGTTTCAGACACAGTAATCGACTGATATGGCCGATAAAACGATAATAAAGTAGCAGTGTACAACATAGACTTTCTTTTCTCAATCTCACGACCATTTTCAAATTAACTATTGCTATTAGCAATTGAATTAACTTATGTTTCTTCTTTGTCCTTTTCAGTTTAAAAGCACCACCCAAAGAGGGCATGACAAAAAGTAACCCTTCCAAAAGACATCGAGAACGACTCAATGCAGAGCTAGATCTGCTAGCTTCGCTGCTTCCATTCGAGCAAAATATTCTAAGTAAACTAGACCGACTGAGTATTTTACGGCTATCCGTTAGTTATCTAAGAACTAAGAGTTATTTTCAAGGTAAGTCATGATGTTGATGCTATTATGCTACTATTAGAATTAACAATTATCGATCAATTTAGCTGTTTGGATAATCACTCTAAAAATATCATTCTATCATTTTATTGTTTTCCAGTCGTTATGCATAAGTCTAAGGAAGAAAATGGCATAGGCAATTCAGTACATCCTCATGATTCGTATCGAACGAGGGAAATAGGAAGCTTCGAAACAGGTCCACTGGATGGAGAAATGTTTCTACAGGTAATTATGATACATTAATTACAAAAAATCAATCTCAATATAATACATAAAAAACAAAAGTACGTCACACTACTAATAAAGGTTATTTGGCAGGATCTTTAAAAGGAAAATAAAAAAAAACCGTCCCACGGAATTGAGAACGAAAATTTTACAAATAATGTTTCTCACTCAAGCCCGGCTATAAGTCTTTTTGGAAATTGACAAAGCTTTTGAAAAACCATATGAAACCTGTCCCTACATTGAAAGAGAATAACACAATATTATTAAATATTTTTTTGAAAATTCACAAAAAATGGCCAAATAGTTTGAAAGTGTACATAATTTCAGTATGGGTTCAATAGAACATCAGGTTGCCCGGGAATTCTGAAACATTTTTAATTAATGAGAACATTTTCGATAATTGGACAAAGATTTTTCCATCATTAAAAAGTATGAAAGCTCCGGGTGATGACGGATTTTTCTGTATTTTCATAAAAAAACAACTTCCAGAAAGTAGCTCAACAAATGTATTCAATATTTTTTTTTTTCCAGTTGGCATACTTTCCTGAAAACAGAAAGTATGCCAAGTTGTTTCAATTTTGAAGCTTGATAAAATGCCGAAACTTATAGTTATCATCCTATTATCAGTAGGTAGGCTTCAGAGGCACGTTCTCCTTCATTTGGGAATTTTTTGCCATCATCCTATTAGCTAACGGTCATCTAGCAGTATTAAACTATTTCAAAAATTTATGTATTGCGATTTTTTTTTCGTCTTAGACTTTGATGCGATAAATTTCGTCGTATTCATATTTCGCTTTCGATTTCGCTGTTAATCTCAACTTTTTTTTTCACATAAGCCAAAATCTCTTTATTTGAAACCTTGAAGTAGACATGTTGTCACTATCAGGGAAACTCCAATGAATTTATCACACAAGTTAGGAATCTGGAGCTCTTGTATGTATGTATGTGAAGGTAACCACTTATTGTTGCAGGGCACAGCCGTTAGACAATAGACTGTCCTCTCTACATGTGTGGATCCAGCTGAACTGCAGATTTTATTCAATCATTAATGTATAAAATGATTATGACCTCAAGCCTGCTGTTCATCCAGCCATCACACCATATAGAAGGATGTCTCAATAAGTGGGAAAGGACTCTGCCTTGCTCCGCAATATGTTGAAGATAAGAAGTTGGCAATTCCACGCTTCCCTTCCATATTACTTCACTCAGGCATCCTGTTAAATATATTTATTTATGGAACATGTTTCTATGATAACATTTAAAGTAGAAGACACTTACCATTATCTCGATGTTCATGAAAATATAAGACAATCTTACCTTTTGTGGCATTTATTGATTTTACTTAGTATTTATGCTTTCAAAATTTTATTATTACCTCCCAATATATTAAACCGATTGAAACCGACGGTGGTGTACTTCAAACCTGGTTTCAGAGAGCCGCTACCCCTCTCACCAAGTTTCATTCCTTCTTTTCCTTTTCCAATGCTTGTATGTTTTGTCATT
Organism: Aedes albopictus; assembly: GCF_035046485.1. Classification (NCBI taxonomy): domain Eukaryota; kingdom Metazoa; phylum Arthropoda; class Insecta; order Diptera; family Culicidae; genus Aedes; species Aedes albopictus. The sequence goes on from NC_085138.1 coordinate 219,751,936, forward strand.
ACTATCCTCATCTGATTCCCCATCCGTAATTTCAATATCCTCTTTTTTATAGATCTCATCCAACTTACTTTTCATTTTTTTTATCTGTATTAACGAGATTTTTAACCCAAGGCTAGTTCATCTCGAACTTACTTTTCAGTTTTTCCCTATCCTTCGAAAGTTCTTCAAAGCTGTCCCTATTCATGTTTTCATATTTAAGAAAATCCTGTTCTAATGATTTTAACCATGTCTGAGAGGGCCGTCCCTCTTTCTTCTTCCTATGATTTAGTTTAAAAGCTAACTTGAGAGGGTGCACAGTGGTTCCAGCCCCATATCAGGGCGGCCATAAATATGATTTTATCGAGTTTTATGATGAAACCGCTAAATTTGATGCATATTTGCATTCCAAATGCGTTTTTGTATTGTTTATTTAAATTGGGCTCATTCGAATTTTTGGCCTTACGGAGCCGAAATTCATTATTTTGCAGTTTTGGTAACCAACTGATTTGGATATACTAGTATTAGTTTAGGCGGTCCACGGTAGTCAAAACTACTCAAGAATAGTAAAACACACTATGTGATGGATAAAGAGAATGAAAGTTGGATAAAAATGGTTCGTGCAATGCAATGCAAGAGGTATTTGTTAGTTTTGAGTAAATTGAAAGTACGACACTTAAGTGACTACCACCAATCTGGTCGCAAACGGTCGTAGCTAAATTCGCCAGTAAATCATTGTTTAAGATAATAGGGAAGTTTCATAGAAGAACGTCCGAAGGGGTCGGAAGGGCCCAAGCAACACACATGTTATAATAAAGTTACGACAGCGCAAGTTTTGGTTGTATAGAAGTTTATTGGACGTAATTTTAACATTGTGTTTAAATAACGTAAAATAAACTTCTATACAACCAAAACTTGCGCTGCCGTAACTTTAATATAACATGTGTGTTGCTTGGGGGGAAACATTTTTTTCGGCTTGTTGAAAATTTTCAGTTTTTTTATACTTTGTGGAATAAGCATCTTATTCAGTCACACTTATTCAAACAAAATGATAAAGAATAGCATCTAAATTTGTGATAAACATCGATTTCAACTATGTAAGAATCGAATACAATCAACCAAATACATGTCGAATGGATGAGACTTTTTAATAGAGTGATAAATGCATAGGACTGAAATTAGAAAAATTCAAATAAAACATCTACTCAAGAGCATCTACTTCAATGACATCTGCGGAAAAGTTTCGGCATACATTTGATAAAAGTAATGATTGTCCCTAGCTATTAAAGCATTAAACTTGATGTTTCCTCAATAATATCACAGTTTCATTGAGATAAAATTTTTGGATTAATGACCTATGACGGAACCACTGTGGGGTGGTTCCTTTCTCTACGCATCACGTGGCCAAAGTAGCTTATTCTTCCTACTCTAATTCTTCTGTTTATAGTTTTTCCGTCTAATAACTTTCTCGCGTTGAATTTTAGGTTCTTTGGCCTTCTGCAATATTGGTAAATGTTTCTAAGAATTAACTTTTCATAATTAGCTATTGACACCCTACTTTTCTTTGTTAATACTCATACTTTTGTTCCATACAACAACGATGGTCCTATTACTGTTTTGTACATCAATTTACCCAGCTCCCAACTTGGTTCGAATGACTTACAAAATTCTGTTATAATTCTAGAAGATTTAACTGTGTTCAAACATCTTTGCTTAGGAATCTGGAGCTCTTGCTAGATAAAAACTTAACTTTCAAAAACCACATTTAAAATATTCAAACTAAGTGTAATAATATATTAACCCTCCTAAGCACAAATGGCACAAATTTCTCAAAAGGAGAAGAACGTGCATAGCTTACAAGTTCCTACCTCATGCTTCTACAAGTTGAGCATGTTGGTCGCTGCGTGATGTGAAAATCGTTGTCGACATTCTAACGGCTAGCAATGCAAAAAAATTGCAGCCTCCCGTGGTATGGTATGGTATAGTAAGATATCCATAAAGCCATCTGGAGATCACCCGACCATCTAACAGAAAACCAAATCGACCCCGTTCTAATCGACGGTAAATTCTTCTCCGATATATAACCAATGTCCGCACATACCGCAGTGCGAATTTCGGATCATTACCTAGTCGCTGTATCCATGCGCTCAAAACTTTCGACGGTTTTTACCACGCGTCGAAGTCGAACGCCGTGGCTTAACATCGAGCCGTGGCTTAACAAAAGCTGTCCCGCGCTAAGGACACACGGAAGTTCTACGAGAAGCTGAACCGCTCGCGCAGAGGCTTTGTGCCACAAACCGACAAGTGCCGAGACAATTACGGGAATCTTCTCACGAGCGAGGTGGTCGACAGGTGGCGGTATCATTACGATGAGCACCTCAATGGCGACGTTGCAAGCACCGAAGGTGGTGTGGTAAGGCGCTGTCCACAAATTACGTAACGCTCTAGGGGAAGGGGGGGAGTATGACCGAGCGTTACGGCACATACAAAAAATTTAAGATTTTCAGGGGGAGGGGGGTCAATAAATGCCGATTTAAGCGTTACGTAATAAATGGACGCTGCCTAACAGATCTAGGAGTACGTGCGCAGGATGAAAGATTTCCGGCCCCTACCTCCAAGAGATTGACGAGGAGGTTGGCCGGTTGACGAACAACAAAGCCGCTGGAGTATATCAACCACTAATAATGGTGGTATCATGTGTCCCATCTGCAAACAGGGTGACAAGCTGGATTGCGGGAACTATCGCGCGATCACGCTGCTGAGCGCTTCCTACAAGATACTCTCTCAATTTTTTTGCCGCCGTCTATCACCGATTGCAAGAGAGTTCGTGGGGCAATATCAGGCTAGATTCATGGGTGAACGCGCTACAACGTACCAGATGTTCACCATCCGCCAGGTGCTGCAGAAATGCCACGAATACAACGTGCCCACACATCACTTGTTCATCGATTTTAAATCGACGTATGATACAATCGATCGAGATCAGCTATGGCAGATTATACACGCATACGGTTTCCCGGATGAACTGATATGATTGATCAAGGCGACGATGGATCGCGTGATGTGCGTAGTTCGAGTATCAGGGATAATCTCGAGTCCCTTCGAATCTCGCAGAGGGTTACGGCAAGGTAATGGGCTGTTTAATATTGCTCTAGAGCATGGTTTCCCAAACTGTGGGTCGCGACCCCCCAGAGGGGTCGCCGGCGTTCATCCAGGGGGTCGCGAGGGACAGTAAAATATTTTACTGTAAAAGACAACAAATGCGAGAATTTCTATAGGGGGTCGCGAAAACTACGTCAGCTGGCAAAAGGGGGTCGCGCGACCTAACAGTTTGGGAACCTATGCTCTAGAGGGTGTTATAAGGAGAGTGGGGATAAACATGAGTTGAACGATTTTCACGAAGTCCGTTCAGCTGCTTGGTTTCGTTGATGATATTGATATTATAGCTCGCAAGTTTGAGACGATGGCAGAAACGTGCGTCTCACTAAAGAATGAAGTCAGGCTAATCGGATTAGTCGTTAATGTGTCGAAGACAAAGTACATGATGGCAAAGGGCACTTGGGAGGAATTACCGCGCCCGTCACTATAGATGGAAGACCGGACATGGATAAGACGAATGAACCACGAGCTGCATCAGCTGCTGAGAGAACCAACCACCAACCAGTTTGTGTCAGCACTTGGGAAAAGGTTATAAGGCACGTTAGGTGTAATTTTTTGTCCTAGGCATCTGCATGAGCTTCGGAAAACAACTGAGTGACCTATGAATTTTACAGATATTCAAGGACCTCCAAAATACCCTGAAATTGAAAACGTCATGATCTATAGGCTCTACAGTGGTTAGGCCTGTCCACCTTTTCAAAAATGTTCTCTGATTCTCAAGTCCACCCCCATATTTTGATTGGCATCCTAAAAGAAGTAACTGGTCAAAATTTCAGCCAAATCCATTGAAATTAAGAGGTGCATCAAATTAATTTTGTGTTTTTCGACTATTTTTGAACTTCTAAAAACCATAACTACGCTAAAACTTGTCAAAACTTAATTCTTTCGGCAGAAATTGAAAGCTATACTTGTTTGCTACAACTTCTCCGAACAATGTGTGCCAATAAAATTGAAGGAAACATGTGTAATTATCACATTTGTAATCAGAAAACCCTTAAAAAGTTGTTTTTGATAGATTTTGTTCTAGAACACCCTAATATACGTAACAAATTTGATATTTTAAAACGGCATCATATTCTCTCATGTTTTGTGGCTATTTGCTTCATTGACACCAATGCTATAGGAATTGAGCAAAAAATATTAAAATTCGGGAAAGCCAAATACGTCCCAAAAACTAGCTATTTAGAGGCAATCACGCTGAGGCGCGAAATTGTAGTGAACGTAGTAGCTTTACTTCCTTGTAGTTTGCCTTGGCTACCTCACGGGTGATAACAAACAAGCGTGATGACAGGTGTTGGCTATCATATCAGTGCTGACGCGATGCCACTTTTTGCGCGCTAAAGCGTGATTGCACCCGAAAAGCTAGTTTTTAGGCCACATTTGGCTTTCACGAATTTTAGTAATTTTTGTTCAGCATGCTGTAGGTGTCAAAGAAGCAAATAACCAAAAAACATGAAAGAATATGATGCCGTTTTGAAAAATCCAACTTATTACGTACACTGTGGTGCATAATTGATCGGACAAACGCCGATTTTCATACAAAATGGCCAAGTTTAAGATGCTGTAACTATGGTTTGCTTTGTTGGATTGAGCTCAATTTTTGACACGGAACTACAAATATGCTGAATTTTGTGTATACAAAGTATAAAAAGTTTTCGTTCACAGGTCTGGGCGTGGCAAGGCGTTGAAAATATTGCAAAAGTGATCGGACAGCGGTACCCCTTTGATTTACACGCGTGCCGCTGTCCGATCACTTTTGCAATTTTTCCAACGCCTTGCCACGCCCAGACCTGTGAACGAAAACATTTTATACTTTGTATACACAAAATTCAGCATATTTGTAGTTCCGTGTCAAAAATTGAGCTCAATCCATCAAAGCAAACCATAGTTACAGCATCTCAAACTTGGCTATTTTGTATGAAAATCGGCGTTTGTCCGATCAATTATGCACCACAGTGTATATTAGGGTGTTCCAGAACGAAATCTATCAAAAAATCAACTTTTTAAGGGTTTTCTGATTACAAATGTGATAATTACACATTTTTCCTACAATTTTATTGGTACACGTTGTTCGGAAAACTTGAAGCAAACAAGTATAGCTTTTAATTTGTACCAAAAGAATTAAATTTTGACAAGCTTTAGTGTAGTTATGATTTTTTGAAGTTCAAAAATAGTCGAAAAACACAAAATTGATTTGATGCATCTTTTAATGTCAATGGAATTGGCTGAAATTTTGACCAGTTACTTCTTTTAGGATGCCAATCAAAACATGGGGGTGGACTTGAGAATCAGAGAACATTTTTGAAAAGGTGGACAGACCTATGGTCAGTATTCATCCTACTTTTTTTTATTACCGCCCTCGGTTCTATCCGTAGACTTTCGCAATGCAACAGGAAGTGATTTGGACTTGGAAAATTCTAATAACATTCTGAAGTCGAAGTCGACAACAGTTTTAAGCGTCATTTGAATGTTTTTGAAACGACAAAGCTCACTTCTGGACGAACATTTGAAAAGGGCCTATCTGCTTTTTGTAAACAAACATGTTTTTGTCTCTGTAGGGCCCATCTGCATCCACCCACGCACATCAACACCCTTAACAGATAGCTTGAAGAACACTCTTTCTGATAAGGGTGTTGACGTGCGTGGGTGGATGCAGATGGGCCATACAGAGACAAAAACATGTTTGTTTACGCAAAGCAGATAGGCCCTTTTCAAATGTTCGTCCAGACTTAGTAAAAGAATGACTCCCATTAAACCCCTAAGGGAAGGCAATTTATTCCAAAATCGTCTGACTATTGTTAAAATATTATTTTCTTAGCAAAAATCGGCACCAACATTTCAAAAGGGCGTAACTGATTTTGCAACCAATGCCTTCTCACAGAGCTGTGGGTCGTACTTCATTCATCTCACGCAATTCACATCCATTAATCGAAAGAGGAGGATTTTATCTTTCTATTCGTGCTAGTGGATTGCTCGAGAGGGATGGAATACGCTCCACAGCTTTGGGAGAAGGCATTGGTTGTAAATGCAGTTACGCCTTTTTGAAATGTTGGTGCCGAAATGAAATGTTGCTCTCAAGTTTTAGTTGAAGTTCAATATACACTAAATTCTTTTTTTACACGATCTTTTTTTACGCGGTTTTATTTTACACGATTTTTTTTACACGATTTTCTCGAAATTACGCGATGTGTTTTTGGAAAGAATCTTCTCTCCTGGTCGCAATTTACTTCCGATGGGGCTCAAATTTCTTCCAGAGATCTCTCTTATCATCCTTGATACCCTGTCAAAATTTTAAGATGATCCAATAAAAAAAGTTTTGAAAACTTTTTTTACACGATTTTTTTTACGCGGAACAAAAAATCGCGTAAAAACAGAATTTAGTGTACTTAGAACCAAGCTTAGAACAAAAAATCTACATCTAGCCGTGCCTTAAGGACAGACTTGTTAGAACCCTAAATGGCCGACATTGGCACCTACTCACGATTTCGGGGGCACGAATCTCTTCGTAAGCAAAACCAGCGCACCTGATCTTCTTAAATATTTTAAGCTTATTACGAGTGAGCAAGAATAGAATAATGAAATGCACTCTTCTGTGAAGCTTGCTTCTGGAGATTTGTGCGTTTGAAGTTCTGATGCACTGTTGAAGCGGGATTTCGAGACGTTTGTCCTGAAAACCTAGCAATCAAAGAAAAAAAATATAGAGAAAAATTAAAACTTTCCAATTTATGTCTTGTAAAAAAATGAATCAAGCATTAAAACACTTTACATTATCAAAATAAATTAAAAAAAACTCGCCATCGTGCCAAAATCACCATCGTGCTAGTAAATTTTCCAAGAAATGTTTTTCAACTTTTATAGACTTTAAGAGACCGACACAATAGTCAAAAATTTCGGAATAAACTTGAAATGTCTAATACCCCCAATTTGTCAATAACGCATTTTAAGAATTTTAATAAGTACTATTACTTAATCCCTTGCGACCCAGGAAAAAAAATCAGCTTGAGACCCACCAGTGGGCCGCGACTCATAGTTTGAGAAACGCGTGGGGAATAATCGTTTAAAATTAAAAAGTCAATATTTCCTATAAAAGTTCAGTGATGAACCATTTCACGTTACACAGAACGAAAGAAACGTGTAAATTTCTGTGATATACGATGCTATGTGAAGCGGCGAGAGGTCTTACAGAAGTTCCGGTATTGACATACACGCAGAAAAATGGCGCTTGTTTAAAACAATAAAACGCATGGTTGATTTTCAAACTGAGAATTTACTTATTCCAAAGTTATATTTAATTGTTTTCATTCAGAGTTTATTGATAAAAACAACCGATTACCATCATTTCATATAATGTCAAAAATTTCATTTGTTTCAACAAAATAAAAACCATAAACTTGGTCCGAAAGCACTCACACATCTATAAAATGCTTACCCCAACATCGCCACAGCGAAGAAGGTGCAGCAAATCCATCACGCCAACTTCCAAGTGCAGCTTTGGCCGTGATGGATAACGCGCAGGTACTCACGACAGCATCCACAAAAAGTTGATCGGTTTCGCCTTTTTTGTCTTTTTCTAGTCGTTCTCCTCGCCATCCGCTTACCGACGATCTAAAAATAGATTTCCGAGCTGCCGCAGTTGCTGCCGTCACCAAAACAATCACATTCCGGGTTTGTTAGTGGCAAAAGTGCAGTCGTTTGAATCAATCAATAATTTCATGTTTAAAAAACCATATCTCTGTTTGTTTTAACAAACTGTCAAAAATTTCGACAAATGAAAATATTTGTATTATCAAACAAATGGAACAGTTCAGTTTAAACTAGAAATCAGTTTGTCGCTATAGTAAACTGAAAAATCGGTTGATTTGAACTAGAATTTAATTGTGTTTACAATTTATTTTTCTGCGTGTATAACGCTTCACATAGCATCATATGTAAGTAAAGTTTATATGACATGTAATTCTTATTATTATTTTGTCGGTGCATAAGTTGTACTATTATCGTAACAAGCTGCACATAGGCGATCATTAGATGACTCCGTGAGCATTGCGTATCGAACTCTTTACAGGGCTGATGGATATAATGTTCATCCAGTGAAGAGAACAGAATCCGAATTCCTTTCGAAAATTTCGTATATGTTTACAAATGTATTGCGAATCAAAATAAATTCAATGAAAATAAAGAAGCGATTTATTTATGTGCGTCATGTAACGATATATTAATTTGAAAAATGGGCTGTTCGGGTTCCAAAGGGGGTAACCAAGGGGGATAGAGAAGAAAGAATATGAACTCGAAACCACCATCGGCTACAGATTTGCCTCAGCCAGCGCCCCAGAGTTAGTCAGTGACAGCGCAAAATAAACCTAAATGACTGTTCCGACCACAGCAGCGCCGCGACCGTGGCGGAGGAAGTGAGAGTGAGGCTGGTATAAAATTTGTTAACATGAAATCTTAACTTCTCGCTATACACGAAAACGAGTTTCGAATGCTGCTTCTGTTAAACTGCGGATGTAGAGCCCAGAATGTGGTTACGCGTCTCATCCATTAAAAAAACATTAAATCTTGTGTGATCTTATGATACGACGGTCGAATGTGGCGATTTGGGATGTGGCGATAGGTATTTAAGTTTCGATTTCTCTATTGACCCTATGGCAAAAAAAGTGGGAGAATCGTGATGGCACAAATCATTTTTGCGATAGAAATTATGCCGGTTGTTTTAATGATAAGGAAGACAAATCTTAATTAAACATCAAATTGGTAATTGATGTATGTTGGGTCAAGCTGATTGCTTTTGCAAATTTCTTTGTAATTTCCTCGGATTTAGTTATTTTCGAGCTGAAAACTGTTTAAAGATTTTTAAAAACTTTAAAAATATATAGCCTTGTTTGAATTAATACTTCTTTTTCATTATCATTTCAGGCTTTAAATGGTTTCATAATTATCCTGACCTGCGAAGGAGAGGTGTTTTTTGCAACCCACACCATTGAAAGCTATTTAGGGTTTCATCAGGTAAGGAATAGTAAACATAAAAAAATCTCTTAAACCCCAATCTCTAATAATGTTTCCGGAAAAAGCGCTTGGGGTGTCCACTTAGATCAGAATAAATGCCATTTTCTTCCCCAGTCAACACAGGATTGCATTTGACGTTGAATAGGATGGAGGCGATATGTGTACACTTTACATGCGGGTAAATGGAAGAAGGTACCCATATGGCCTCTACTTTAGCATCATATTCAACATCATTTACGACTTCGTGTTAGCTGGGGCTTTTGTCACAGTACTCGTTTATACGTCCAGTATGAATGAATAATATATGATTTTCCTGAAAAATTGTCGGGACAATTAGGAAAAAATATAAAATTCATTGAATTTTTTAAGATATTTGCTAGGCATCCTCTTTAAAAGATTTTTTGATATGGTTAGCTCAATCGACAAAATGGGCACTTACACCCCTTTGCATCTGGGCCACTCATTTTTCAAAATACATATAGGGTAAGTGTACCAATTATGGTTATAGTACCAATTAATCGCCATTGTTGATTTTCACCCTTTAACGATGTAAATCACCAAGAAAAATTTTGTGAACAACAGATCACGTTCACAAAAGATTCAGCGCTTGAAAATTGAAGCGTTTTACCTCTGACGAATCAAAATTTGCTCGTCTTTGACCGGCGCTTTTCAACCCTAAGCGGTAGCAATATGCCTTCTTTGGCTAACATGCTTCTGAAGCAAGTGGGAGAGGGAGCAATAAAAATTATGAGTGAGAGTGAGGAACGACGATTCAGCGCCGTGCGGCTCTCTGAATCTCTCTCTTCGCCGGTGTATACGGCAATGAATATACTTGATTTTTATCTCGTTATTACAGTGCAAATGACATCAACTCGAAATAAATCGATTATAATAGTCACGTCCATCATTCTCTTATGGATAAATTGATTGTTTTTACAAGTTTTGAGCAAAAAATAAATCCACTGAATCACTTACGTATCTTCAGCCTCACCGCAGCAAGTGAGAAATAATCGTTTCCAGTCAATATGCTTCACCAGCCAACCGACCGATGAGGAATAGTGGTCGCGGTTGGTTCGGTTTCTCTTTGCTCCCTGTGCGTGTTCGTTCGTAGTGATGGTTGGCACTGATGACTGATCGTATCCTTCATATTCACTCGATTTCAAGCACTGCAAAAGATGGTTGCACTTATTTAAGCTCCACATTTTGCTCAAATTATAATAGAAAAAAAAAAACATTTTCCCTAAAATTTTGACTTCTTTGTACCCTTTTTCGCTATAGTGTACCAGTTATGGCTAATCCCATAAGGTATGCATGCAAATAGTGCGAAAAGGAACCGAAGTTTTAAAATGTAACCATAACTGGTACAGGGTTCTTATCATTGACACACGCTGTAATAAATACTAAAAGTAGTTTTGGCTTCATTTATATATGTTTTCCTATAAAGTATGGAAACCAAGCTATCTTTTAACATATTGATGACATTCGTTGGTCTTCTCGTTATTTTTGTACAAATAGATTTCCTTAGGTAGTGCGTAAATTGGTACAGGCACCCTACACTGAAGTTTTTTTACGCGGTCCGCATAAAAAAAAATCGCGTTATTTAAAAAAACGTCGACAAGCCTCGTTGTATAAATGTGCGAATCTTCATTCAGCACCTTATTGTGTAAACTACTGTAACTGACACATGATATCCCGAATAAAACGGTATCACATGTCTGTCATATAGGTTATGATTTTCAGATTATGCTTGTTATGTGGAGCGGATCTAGTGTAATGGTTAAAGCCCGTGACTATCACGCCGAGGACCTGGGATCGAATCCCACTCCCAACAAACTCACTAAAATGTGGGTTCTTCCTACAGAAGGGAAGTAAAGCGTGGGTCCCGAGATGAACTAGCCTAGGGCTAAAAATCTCGTCAATACAGAAAAAAAATCTTGCTATCATAAACAGGATAAATCGATGTTACCGCAAATCATCCCGACCAGAAGCTCCTAACAAGATTATAACAAAACTATTACAACCGTTGTTAGAAATAACACAATTTGATATAATTTTGTTTTAAGGATTCGTATATGTGAATAACCATAACAAAATTGTAACAAAATTTGTTATTATTTTAAAAACAAAACTATAACAAAACTTGTAGCATTTATTCAAACAGATATATAACAGCATTTGTTACATTATGCATATTAAAATAATTGCCTATAACAAAATTTCGTAACACATTTATTGTAGTTTTTACTACATTTTTTGTAACAAAATAATTTCGTTGGGTTTTTTGTATTGACGCGAAATAGTTTGATCATTTTTGTAATATTAATCACTCGAACCAAAAGCCATAAAATAAAACTTATAGCATTCATTTAGAACGCAACGCTAAAATCGTTAAAACCTCCCTTCTCTTCCATTACGCTTTTTTGTATGAAACTCCTAAAATGTTTGCATGGACCGTAACGCTTGGTTGTACTTTCCCCTATCCCTTGAGCGACTCGTAATTTGGGGACGGCGTCATATTTGTTAAAAAAAATCAGCAGAACAACTTGTTAACATTTAGTTATAATCTGCCATATTCTTCCCAAACCAGCAGTGCTTTGAAGCTACTATCGTTATGCGACATCAATACAGCTGGAAGGTGTAATAAAAAGAACTGTTGGGATATCACCATGGCTTGTCGGATGTAAACATTATTATCAATACTAACTGTAAGCTGAAATATAGCTGGAAATCAAATACTTCAGTGCTATTTTTTTCTATTTTTTGGGGTTCTTTTATTACACTCTAATCCAAAACCGGAATAGTTCCCGGATGATGTGCCAATCGAATAAGAATCCTCACCAACAAAACAGCTGTTTTCATAGAGTACGTTTTGATACTGTTGCAGCGCTTTGTAGCGTTTCAAAGAACATTCTTTCTGCTGGAAGCTGTGGCAAAGAACCTGTTCACGCAACAGCACAGTATTTTCTAGATGATGTTGGGTTAGTTTTGTGGCACAATTGTGATGTCTTGTCTGGTGTGAAACCACCGACGAACTGACGTGACAGTTAGAACAAACAAATTCAAATTTGTTGTCTTCGACGCCATGATGAAAAATATCCGAACACTACCGCCACCTCTATAACGGTTCGCGTTGATTTGATAGCTTGACTCCAAACCCCCGTGTGTTCATATAGGAAAAGGTTCGCGTCTGCACTGATTTGACAGAAGCGTTCGCTCGCTTCACAAGTCTACCGTTAAATTTAGGGGGAACACTTTTGAAATACCACTGTCACGTCGGTTCGTTGGTGGTTAAACAAAACAAGTAAACATTGACAAACTTCCCCTTCATTAGATCGTTAGCTTTTCTTTCTTCTCTGTTAACCTTAGTTTTGTTTTCTTACACGATACATTGTCGGGTAAACAACATGAAAAAAGGTTTGGAACTTTTTATCTGACCGTTTTCAAATTTTGGTAGGATGTCAAAGATACAGTAGACGTTAGATAACTGCAACATGTTAACGTTTCACTTAGCGAACATATTTTTGGGGAATTATACATCTTATGATCTGTTCATCATGCAATTTATTATACAGATGATTTTGGGATTCGAACTGTGCGTGTTTTCGAGAATGCTACATAGTTTCTTGCGCAACACTTATATACTACACCAAAGCTAAAAAGTGCGCGCGGATAGCGGCGTTGATGGTGTAGTGGAAAGCGTGGTTGCCTCTCACCCCAGTCGGTCTAGGTTCAATCCTAGTCGACGCCGTCGGTATTTCTGAGACAAAAATATCTGATCACGCCTTCCCTCGGATAGGAAGTAGAGCCGTAGGTCCGAGCCCATGTGTTGATGGGTTCGATATGTAGGGTCCCAGGTGTGCTGGCTGTCTCCCTGGGCGTCGAAATTTAAGGCTTAGCTCCTAGACCCTGCCGACGTAACAACTGGCGCCGAGCGGTGCTAGTTGGCCAGAAAGAAGAAAGTGCACGCAGGTGACTCGAAGCTAATGATGTTTCGAATTTGGTTCCGAGGTATGTAGATGTGTAGACGAAATAAGAAATCCATAACAACATTTGTTAATAGACAGTAAGAAAATCTGGACCTCCTCGTGAATTGGCCAGTAAGTTTTCAAGTGATGGTTCAGGACCCAGATTTACGAGGAAAGATGCATTCAGCGCCTTCAAATGATTTTTTAGACAAATATGTATGGTCTTCTATAAAGTTGTTCCTAATAATAAGGGCCTCTTCCAATGTACATTAAAATTAGGGTGGTCCATATTTTCGAAGACATTAGAAGCCAAACTTTTTTTCTTGCAAGAATATCTGTATACATTTTTCGGCAAAGTTGTAGATCTATCAATTTTGAGCATGTTTGCTGAAGACACTTTTTTATATAGCTTTGAAATGGACCGAGCTAGAGATACTTTTCTGAATTAGCTTAGGCTGGTTCAAGAAAAACCGGTTTTCTGGCATTAACTTTTTCAGTTTCAATGTCTCATCAAAGTCGCCCACAAAACAGTTGTAGAACATTTGCACTCAAGAAAAAAATAGTATTTTTCTAGAACATCATCAATATCTTTTGAACGGAATGACGGAGCAACAATCTCGGCGCACAAAAATGTGCGTTTTTGGAAGCTCTAAAAGTGGTTCTAAGACGACTTTGATGAGAAAATTGAAACAAAAAAGATCAATTGTTTAAACTGTTTTGACCAAATTAGTATTTTCCCATAGTTTTCATAAGGTGAAACGCTAGAACAAATCGTTTCATCGCTCTATCTTTTTTGTTTCAAATTTACCATCAAAGTCGCCTGAGAACCACTTTTGGAGCTTCCAAAAACGCACATTTTCGTGCGCGGAGAATGTTGCTACGTCATTCCGTTCAAAATATATTCATGATATTGAGAAAAAATAGGCACTTTTCTACTATTTTTTTTTCTTGAGTTGCAAAAATAACACCCCTCTAACTTTTTGTTACGTTTTATAACAATATTTCTACTTTTGAATACTGGCGAAAATTGTTTTTAATGTTCGCCCCAACTCGTAATAACACCTGTAAAAAAACTATGATTTTAAAAGAAAAACGCCTGTAACTATTCAACCAAAAGATATAACGACCGCCTCCGCGCACGAAACGACGCGCTTTTAAGTGCTCTGCGAGTTTCCTGGGCGACTTTGATGAGAAATTGAAACTGAAAAAGTTAATGCCAGAAAACCGGTTTTTCTTGAACCACCCTAAGCTAATTCAGAAAAATATCTCTAGTTCGGTCAATTTTAATGCTTTATACTTCTTCAGACTTCAGCAAACTTGCCCAAAATTGATAGATATACAACATTTCCGATGAATGTATATATATTCTTGCAAAATTTAGTTCCCATTTTCTTTGAAATATGGACCACCCGCACTTTCATGTACATTGGAAAGAAAGCCTTATTATTAGGAACAACTTTGTAGAAGGTCATATTTGTCTAAAAAATCGCTCAAAGGCGTTGAATGCATATTTTCTTGTAAATCTAGTGTAGAATTAGCCTTAGTAAAAATACACGTAAATAAAAATTAAAAAAAATGTAGATCTGGTTCATGGACCATTATGCACTGGTGCATGCTCCGTGTGACCGTTGTCTAGTGTTATGTTTTATGCATTCTGTACAGCATCTGGTTGAAGACGGTGTTTGTGTCTTAAAATTGGTTGACAGACGGCTGAGATATTAATTATACGCTTGGTTAAACATCTCTCAAAAAGTTAAGTTGTATTTCTCTCAAGTACTCATCGAAAGATATCTCAGTAAAAATTGTCCAATTGATATAAAATTTCAGAGTGTTCTACTAGGGTGTTTCATTTGATGCTAAGTGAAACCAAATTAGTTGACATATCGCTGAGATATTTATTACGATACACTTTGTCAAAAATCTCAAAAAGTTTAATTGTATAACTTCCAAGTACGCTTCGAAAAATATCTCAGTAATTAAGTATCCAATCGTTATGAAATTTGATAGGGTTCTTGTGGGATGTTGTAGCTTTCATTTGGTGCAAAGAGATCCCAAATCGGTTGACAGACGACTGAGGTATTTATTATGATGCACTTGGTCAAAACTCTCTCAAAAAGTTAAGTTGTATTACTCTCAAGTACTTTTCGAAATATATCTCGGTAACCAAATGTACAATAGCAATAAAATTTAACAGAGTTCTACTAGGATATAGTAGCTTTCATTTGGTGTTAGGAGAACCCAAATCGGTTGACAGACGGCTGAGAAACGTGCGTGACTTTTTTTTTCGTAACATACGCACACGAACACACAGACATTCGAATCGATTCTGCAATGTTTAATATTCTAAACTTTAACTTCTATTATATAAAAACTCATTTAGAATCAATCTTGACCATACTAAAGCTCCTTTTTTAATAAAAACGTGTGGAATTTTTGTAGAATAGGCCACGTTTCAGAGTCAGGACGAATTTGGTGGAATCAAACTTCAAGACTCCTTGGACCAAGAGCAGCGCGCTAGTTGAAGTAACGCCGCTTATCCTCTTCCATTTCGTATTGTTCTCCTCTAGGTGGATTAATGCATTTTTCATTTAATCTTTAGAAACAGTTTTATCATAAATACGTAGACGCACTATCAACACATATTTTGTTCTGAAATCTGCATGATTCAGAAGGACTAACAAGATCACGTGCTCGCATAAATAATATCCCTCCTTGCACCACATACACGATAAAAACTCGGCAGGGAGTGCTCGTCATGGTCGAAAAACGCGATCCATAACATGGATTTGTAGCCAACCCGGCTCAGAAGAGCAGCAGAAAACATTCAATTTGAACAGTCAATTTGTTCCGTGCAATAACGATGGCGATGCGGGAGCCGATGCTGGTTTTGTCTTTATCGACGATAACCGAAGATTCTTTGTAGGATATGCATTTTACTGCGTTAATGTTGCGCCCGGAATCTACCGAGTTGAGAATTTTCAAACAGATGATTTATTGATACATTTCACTAACATCATGTGAAGGCACCCACTGTGGTGACTACGGCTACATCAAAAATTATGTCTAGGCTTTAGGTAAAATGTGAAGCAATGCTCTAATATCTGTTCTGCATCGTTCCCAATAGTTCCGCGATGGTAGAGTAAAGCCGATTCTCATCAAACTATACTAAACTATTTATAAAGTTTTTCGAATGAGTGTAATCAGTTTCGTACCTTTTAATTCCGCCCTATATTGCTTATCCTTTGACAGATACGCGTATTTCGACTACCACTTGTAATTTTCCTCAGTGTCAGTTATCCACGGATCCAGTGGATAACTGACACTGAGGAAGATTACAAGTGGTAGTCGAAATACGCGTATCTGTCAAAGGATAAGCAACATAGGGCGGAATTAAAAGGTACGAAACTGATTACACTCATTCGAAGAGGGTATTCTGCTTAGAGGGTTCGAAAAGTCGGTACAAGATCATAAAGTTTTATTGATCATCAATCACTTGTACATAAATTCAACAAAAGTTTGATGGTAGTCGTTTGTACTACTGATGAAATTCATTTTTGAAAGTTTTTGATGTGTAGGCTGGATCGGTTTAATGAGGTTTTAAGTGACACATTTATACAAAACGAGCTATTACTAAAATCAGCAACTTCTTAAGAAACCCTTGGAATCATTTATAGTTTATAGTATGGATAGTATGGACAATCTCTGTTTTGGAATAGGATGAACATAGGGGCATAGGTTGAAGAAGGGTACCCTACAAATCTGAAATTTGGAGTGATTACTAATCAAATTAAGTTTAACGAAATGAAAATTAGGAACTGTTCATTACCCACGTAGACCAAAATTTGGCCAACTCAGACCCCCTCCTAGACTTTTGTACATATAAAAAAAATGAAATTTGTATAAAGCGTAGACTTTGGCAAGACCATTCCGGGTTTGTTAGTGGCAAAAGTTCAGTCGTTATTTCATGTTGAAAATACCATATCTCTGTTTGTTTTGACAAACTGTCAAAAATTTCGACAAATGAAAATATATGTATTATCAAACAATATTACAGTTCAGTTTAAACTAGAAATCAGTTTGTCGCTATAGTAAACTGAAAAATCGGTTGATTTGAACTAGAATTTAAAAGTGTGTTTACAATTTATGTTTCTGCGTGTAAGTATGTAGTAAAAAAACATAAAGACTGAGTGTACCAGTTATCGGCATAGCGGGTCCCAATTTGGTTATATAGATTTTTAAGATAATTTTACAGTAATGGCATTCAAATTCTTCCTACTACAACTTCCATAATAGATCAAAGTTTGAAAAATTTCTAAATTTCCACTATGTCCAAATAGGGAACCACTACTATAGCTATAACTGGTACACTACAGGGTGCGTGCGATATTTTTGCACTAAATCATATCGTAATCATAAAACACGTTTTAAACATAATTCGACAATAGATCTATACTAGCTTAGCTTAACTTAGCTTAGCTTAGCTTAGACTGACTGCACACATCTATGGTTGCTATTCCGTGATTGACCCGAACCAATGACAGTTGCACAATGAATCAACTGAATAATTGACTGGGAGTGGTCAATATTCTCACTGTGCACGCTTCAGAGACTCTCTTTAAAGGTACAATAACGGCGCCGGCCACGTCCTTGCAGTCAGGTTGGAAGAGGGAAGGAATATTAGTAACAACCTTTGTTAAGTGAAGGCCCGCGTTTACCCCTGCGACTCCACCAAAGGCTGCAGGAAGGAGTGTTTGTTAGTAGGAAAGGTATCGTTGGGTCTGGATTCACTTTAATAAGTAATATGATCTTCGTGTCATGCTGGTTGCCGCGCTATTGTTTGCTTCACTCGGAAAGCAAACAATCGATCACCCACGTCAGGTGGTCACTTAATATTTCGAATCGAACCGCGGAAGCTAGTCGCCAAATATTTAACTGCAAATGACACGAACGAACATGCAAGCTGATGCACTATTGTTCACTACATATGAGAAGCAAACAACTGATCACCCACGTCAGGTGATCGTTCAGTGTTGCTACAAAAGACGTGACACAACGAAATGCTCATTTCCGAATAGGGCAAAAGAAAAATCGAACGACCGAAGCAAAAGCGCGCGAAACCGGCACCCAGACGAAATCTTATCACACACTCTTCGACAATAGATCTATACTAAATGATTTTTTCGCGAACAATTGTGATTATTTCAATGATTTAGGAAGAAAAAAGTGGTCCTAATATCGATAACCTTTTTTGAACGATCCTGAGAACCGCTGCAAGTTCGTTTTAGTGTTGTTCTCTATATTTTGGTCAACAATTGTGTTATTTTAGGTAAAACTAGAATATTTTTTTGTACGAGGAGCTCCAATGATATCATCGTTATGTGTGCCGTTCAAAAAATATCCCATAAATTTGAAAAAGAGGTTTCTAGAAGACGAAAATGCGAACAACTTGAGTATTAATATATGGAGCAGCTGCATACTATCTGCATTTTCTCAGCAGTCAAGAACGCTATGAAGCTGATTTTTTCAGTGTAGTTGGGGGATTCCATAGGCTTGTTACCTACAAAAAACTACATCGCTGGAATGGAAGATAGCAGAGAAATAACTGGAAGAAGTCGGAAATTCTAATTTGAGCAATGGTATTCTACAAGGGCTGCTCAAACATTTATGAGAAAATTTAAAACTAAAATATCCTAAGTCTGACCACCTCAATTTGCTGTTTTAGACTCCCATAAGCTACAGCACAAATTTGAGCTGAATTGATAAGGTCTTAGGTATCGCTCGACTAGTCTGAAGTTTATATGGTAAAACTGGTACAAATATGTGCAGAAATGGCATAGTTTTAGTTTTCTGCACTAGATGGCACTGGAAGCGTTCAATAACCCTTTTAGTATTATTATAGGGAATTCTATGTGGAACATCTTTGTTGAAGACCGCTAAGTGATCCGATGCTTGCTAAAAAAAATTGTACCGTCTACCCCCGTTGGTTTGAACGACACCTCATGCAAACCAACGGGGTTCATTTTAGTTTGAACTTCTAGCAACCCTGTGGACGACGAAAAACCTCACTGCTGGCAGCCTCATTTTATGCTTTGTTTTGATTCTGCGTTCCGTTTCACCCCGTTCCATTAGCAGATTGAAGTTTGAGCCATTTTTAATTTGAACGATGTGCAGATTAGAGGGGGTCAAATTAAAAAGTGTTCAGATTAGATGCGGTCAAACGAACGGGGGAAGACGGTACCCTAGACTTAGTGTATCGAAAAAACAACCAGTTTTTATTGATGCTATTCGATAATGTGTTAAAATCACCACGTCAAAATTATTTAAATTATAATTTTTTAAGCATATCTGTATCATTACGTCTCGTGTATCATTATCGGGCTTTTACACATTACATTTTACTGATTTCGTCTTATTTACACAACAAACAGTAGAACCCGAAATGTTATTGGGCGCGCTAGTGTAAAACATAGGATCTCATACCACCACGTTTTTGATTATTAATGGTTTTATATTTTTCACAGTTCACTAGAAATATGGTGCATTTGATGATGTTTTTTTTATAGAATGAGAAAATCTGCAACAGATACCCAAGAGGTGGTTCCTCGGGTGATGTGGGGATCGACCCACTAAAAACTCATTCTCTCTCTTCCTTACCTTCGCGGTACGCCCGTTAGGGATGACTTCGAAAAGGGGGGGACCGTACATGAGTACACTCTAATAGTAAGCGTTCCACCAGCTACCGCCTTAAGTTGTTCACTCTCCCCTGGAGGCTCGGGTCCTGGCTAGTACTTAGACTACCCGTTGAACTCAAGCTCCTGGATGGGGAAGGGGGGCCAACTCAACTAGCTGTCGTTCGGTTCGCCATTTACTCTGTAGTTCAAGTACGATTCGAGAAACCGTGGAAGTAACGGAGTCCCACTTGTCCGCCCCCATACACATCCTTTCAACAATGTTGTCAGGCGTGATATCTCTACCGCATACCTCCTGCATACTCGACCTTTGCTCCACGAAACGTGGACATTCAAAGAGCACTTGCTCCGCGGTCTCGTTGCAGTCTGCACACTCCGGACATGCGGGGGAGCCTGCGTGTCCGAATCTGTGCAGATACCACCTAAAGCACCCATGGCCTGACAGAAATTGAGTCAAGTGAAAATTCACCTCGCCATGGGGCCTGCTCGTCCACTTGGACACGCTCGGTATGAGCCTGTATGTTCATCTACCCTTGCTGGAGGAATCCCATTCGCTCTGCCACTTCAGCATAGACGAGGTTCTGGCGATACGCCTCGCGCCTCTTATGCCGCGTCGCTCGAAGCATTCTTCATCCTCTGCCACCACTAAAGCTATGGGCATCATGCCCGCTAGCACACATACCGCGTCCTTTGAGACCGTGCGGTATGCGCTCACCACCCTAAGGCACATCAGCCTGTGGGTACTCTCAAGTCGCTTCATGTTTCGGTTAACCACTAGCGCCTTCGACCATGCAGCGGCGCCATACCGTAGTATGGAGACCGCTACTGCCGCGAGCAGCTTACGCTTACTCGAGACTATTGCCGAGCTGTTTGACATTATCTTCGACAATGCCATTATCGCCATGCTTGCCCTTTTGCAGGCATATTCTACGTGGCTTCCGAATTTCAGCTTATCGTCGATCATGACCCCCAATTGCTTCAGTGACTAAGCGTGACTAAGCTTCAGTTGATCGTGCATCCACCTGTGGTGACCACTGCCTGCTGTTCAGACTTGCGGTTGTTTACCACCACCACCTCCGTTTTGTGGTGCGCGAGTGCCAAATGACTCGACCTCATCCAATCCTCCACTATGCCAATTGCGTGAGTTGCTCTCAGTTCCACTTCCTCTATCGACTCGCCGTATACCACGCCGCATACCATCATCGGCGAAGCCGACCAGCTTTACGCCCGGTGGAAGTTTGAGCCTCAATACGCCATCATACGCCGCGTTCCATAGTACCGAGCCCAAGATGGACCCCTGCGGTGATTTTGCAGCTCCTCTCGCCTTCCTCGGTGTCATAGATTAGCACTCTACACGGTAAAAAATCTGCACTCTGATATGAACTGATTGGCACTTGAATTCGCACTACTGTCTAATCAGTTCGTTATCAATTCAATAACATTCGAAAAAGAACATTCAATGCCTCTTCAATTTAAATGGAAATTCACTTCAATTCGTTGTTGACAATATTTTGATTTCAAAACTAGAATTAAAAAAAAGTGTTCACCACACCCAGATTCGATACCAGGACCTTGAGATTCACGATCATCTGTTTTCCCACTACACTACATCTCATCTGTTAGAGAGGTGCGCATCGAAGCGAAACACTTTCTACCACCTTTCATCTATATTTACTTTCATGTCCAAAACAGTCATTACCAAACCAATAGCTTTTCACTTTGGATCGTACTGCTTTATACAGTAGTGCAAATCGAAGTGATTTTCAGTTAATTTCTCCGGTGGGTTTGTTTTGGTTCTGAAATCAACACTGACAGCATTGTGATTCCAAAGGAAAAACATTGCTGATCATGTTGATTGGGATGTTGAAGAGTTAATGGATTTTTCCCTTACATCGAGCGTGCAGAATTTTTACCGTGTATTCTGGAAGTAGCTCTCCAATATCCGGCATAGGCTAACCGGGACTCCTAGGTGGTGTATTGCGCACTCAATGGCGGTCCAGCTGACGCTGTTGAACGCATTCTTAACGTCCAGCGTGACGACCGCGCAATAGCGGATTCCTGTTCGCTTCTTTTGGAGCGCTTTCTCGGCCGTTTTGGTTACAGCCCTAATAGCGTCCACCGTCGATCGACCCTTCCGGAAGCCGAACTGGTTATCCAAGAGACCAGAGTCATCGGGATTCTCGGTATAGACCATCAGCCTCGACAGAATGATCCGTTCCAACAGTTTTCCAGCGGTGTCCAGCAGGCAGATAGGTCTGTATGCCGACGGGTCGCCAGGTGGCTTCCCGGGTTTGGGCAGTAGAACCAATCTTTACCTTTTCCACCTCTCCGGAAATTCGCCTCTGTCTAGGCACATCTGCATAGCCATTCTGAACATGTCAGGCTTAGCCTCGATGGCCGTCTTGATGGCTAATAGCGACTTCGCTATTGCAATGAGTTCGTCGTTCGTCACCGAGACTACCTCGCTATGGCCGGTTTGGCTATAGGGAACGGGGGCCCATGGTCTTGTATCGTGGCGCGGGAACAGCATTTCCACTATCTTCTGCAGCATCTCTGGGGAGCGTTCTGGGGGTGCTGACGCATTTGATGATGTGGGATTTATTGTGCGTTGCATGAAAAACACATTTATGGCGACTACTTTTCCAGGTCTTGGAAGATGGAAGAAATTCAATCGCAGTGCAAATATCACGTGCAGTCGCAGCAGTCATCACATCACCCGGCCACGTGGTGAACTTTTTTCATGAAATATCAAAGATCACTATGATGGAAAATTTGAAAACCAGTTCTGTTGCCTTAGGCGACTATCTCGCGCGTATCTTTGGCTGCGATCAAAAGTAGTCGCCAAAGTAGATTTTATTTTGATTCTTATAATGGTCCACTGCACGAATTTCTGCTGGCCTGCTTACTCTCACACGAAATTTGACGTTTGAGCGGTGTCGGCACCGCTCAAACGTCAAATTTCGTGTGAGAGTAAGCAGGCCAGCAGAAATTCGTGCAGTGGACCATATATTTTTACTAGCTTTCCCTGGCAAACTTTGTCTTGCCTACTGCGTTTTTTGACGTTTCAAGTCCCTAGCCCCGTTCAAAATGTCTAAAAACCCGATTTTCAAAAACTTTTATTTTTTAATTTTTTTCGGCTCATAAACCTTCCTTGGGTGCAAACTAACAGAACAAAACAAAGATGATCTAAATCGGACGTTTCGTTCGCGACTTATGCGCGGTCCCACGTATGCCACTGCATTTTTTTGTATATAGAATTGCAACCCTTTGATGAAATGTTCCTGTTTGAAGTGCAAAATTATCGCACGCACCCTGTACTGGTACTGGTACACCCTACTTTGCGTTTTACATGAATTTACTCAGTTTATAGACAACTTCGTGCGTCTTCCATTATAACAATTGATAGAACATTCAGAAAAGTTTCAGCTTCTGAAACTCCACATTTTTATATCTTCCAGTCGGACATCGTCCATCAGTCAGTTTACGAGCTAGTTCACTCCGAAGATCGCGAGGAGCTCCAGCGACAGCTTTTGTGGAATACATTTTTACCGGCGGACCTATCCGGACTGCAACTGACCGACGCCCTGGTACCTGAGAAATCCACACTACTGGAACGCAGTTTCACCGTGAGGTTCAGGTGTTTACTCGATAACACATCTGGCTTTTTGGTAAGTTTTGAATATTTGACCTGTGAAAGTTACCTCTACGAACGTGTTTTTTTTCAGCGGCTAGACATTCGGGGGCGAGTGAAAATATTGCATGGCCAAAATCGCAAGGTCGAAGAGCCTCCTTTAGCTTTATTCGCCTTTTGTACACCATTTGGACCACCTAGTCTATTAGAAATTCCACAGAAGGAAAATATGTTTAAATCAAAACATAAGCTAGATTTTACGTTAGTTTCCATGGATCAGAAGTAAGTATATTTTGAATGACTAACAATCCATATAAATCTTCCAACTTCATTAGCTGATATCCACCAACTTATTAGCAGCGTCTATTAATACTCAAACTGCTACCGTCTGAGAATACATTTCTGTTCCTCTACGATCATGATTTTTCCAAATCCATACCTAGTTATACATAGTAACGACTGCTGATAGGCATTTGCTTTTTAATTCATTTGTCCCAATGGTTTTGAAGCGAGCTACACTTTTGATCTAAGGATTCTTCTTCAACTCAACTTCGTTTTATTTTCACCATGAAAGAGCACATGATGAGCTGCATATATGTAGTAGAGTTTCATTTTCATCGGCATTAGCAATGTTCCTCCACTTTCTACGAACATGAAATTTCCAAGGTCTTCTTAAACCGGCGTGCAGCCAGTGCGTGTATTGCTGTGCCCTAAATCGCCGACCTTAACCTGGTTAACCTCAATCAGTGTTGGCGGTCTGCTTTACCGATATCCACTATATTACGCCTGTTTCTTGGAAAACTTTATTTGATACCATTTAACAAATCTAACAATGCTCTTCCCCCTAGCTATCAGCAGTCAAATTTTCTTTCCGGATAACGCATTTGGTGGACACTGGCGTAACGTAGTCTTGTGCCACGCACATTTGACATAAAACCTCCGCATGTAGTTCCGATCCATGCTGAAGCGCAGGAACTTAAGCAAACGCACTCTCTTCGTGCTGCCGTTTCTGTATTGTTCTCTGTTAAGCCGGGTACCACAAGCATTCGTTGGCGGTTACCGTAAACCGGGGTCAAATTGACCAGCGGGGTGAAATTGATCATTCGGGTACTACATTGTAATTCCATACTAGGAAGTCTTAAGCGTCGTAATGATCTTAAAGTTTTTACGTCATCTGGTTCGTAGATGTCTAGAGATGAATGTAGACTTTAATTTTTTTTTAGAAAAAAGTTAGTTTTGCTTTATTTTTTAAGGAATTTGCAATGTATTTCTCATTTAGCTGAAATCATTGCTACTAAACAATCGATTGCTAATAGGACTTCCCGTAAATTCTCTGTTTTAACATTTTTGTGGAGCCTTGATTGCGAAGTTATGTAGCTAATCAGAACATGAAATAGATGAAAATAGTTCATTTTATGATGAAATGATCATTTATTGTGATAGAAATCACTTGTTACAAATGAAATTGCCTACCTTTGGGCGTTTAAAGGGAAATATCAAAATTTAATTTAAAATTTATAGTATTAAATTCAATAGTTGTAAGTTTTTAAATGCGTTATTCGGTTTTAGAAGAGCAAAATTAAACGGAGAAGGATATTTTCCTTTTCAACCGATGCTTAAATGTATACTGATCAATTTCGCCCCAAAGTGGCATTTGCATTTTTTTTTTTATTTTTGAGTTATTTAACTTAAAGTTTAAATTTGTTGAAAAAAAAATCTATCACATGGTTCCATGAAGATCCACTAGGTACTGGTTTTACAGAAATGCTTTTGGCAATATTTAAATTGTCTCTGATGTTATCCGCAAAAGTTGTTTTAAAGTGATCAATTTGACCCCGGATTACGATACCACAAATTTAGTTGGCGATATTTTGACCAATTTAGTGAACATAGGAAATCCCACTGATTATAGATACTAACAAAACGAACAAGTGTAAATTTCTGTAGTAACTTTTGCACTCTGTTGTATAATTTTAGAGGTAAAATGACGTTGGGATACTCAGATTCCGAGCTCGCAAATATGGGCGGATATGATCTAGTACATTTCGATGACTTGGCTTATGTGGCAAGTGCACATCAAGAATGTAAGTGTCATTAGTTGAAATCTATGAAAAAATAATAAAAATAACTCTGCTTATTTTCCCGCTGATAGTGCTAAAGACTGGCGCATCAGGAATGATCGCATATCGATACCAAAAAAAGAACGGAGAATGGCAGTGGCTGCAAACAAGTTCCAGATTAGTTTATAAGAATTCGAAACCAGACTTCATCATATGTACTCACAGACAGCTGATGGAAGAAGAAGGCAGAGATCTCCTCGGCAAGCGAACAATGGATTTTAAAGTAAGTTTTTTGATGTAAGGTTGCGTAACCGCGTTCCGAATCGACGAATCGACACTTTTAACTTTACGCACAGACAATTTTCAGTCAAAAGCTGATACAAGCACGAAGGTTTTGTCAGATCGATATTCACAAAACTGAACAATAATCATAATTGTAAAAATTTAGATTTGCATCATTTGAAGAACTACTTTGATTGACTTAGTTTTAATGTCACACTTGATAGAATAAAGATTTGCACTACTTTTAGAATATTGTTCCCGCAAAATTCAAATCGGTTTGAAGCTTGGTTTAAAGTAAAATTGACTGTGAGGAAAGTTAATAAATCGACTTGCTTGAAATTCGTTTTCATACTGTCTATTCATATTCTCCGAAAACCCATTTTACTTGAAATTCTCAATTCAATTTTCTTTTATCAACTTCTTAACTCAAACTATGCAGATTTTCAGAATAAACCTTGACATTATTGTCATATGTATGTTACTAAAACATAGCTCTTGATTTTCACTTTTTTTTAGATAGGATCGTATAGGTTTTATCTAAAAAATAAAGCAGTAAAACATCATCATCAAATCATTGTGTAACTGAAGTATAGACACATCAATAGAATATTGAAAATATATTAAAAATCCGACTTGATCAAATTAGGCTTCTCCAGATTCACAGTATCAGGTAAAACTAGCTATGGCAATAATTCCAAATGAAACAGTATGAAAACGGTTTTCGGATGAACCCACAGCGCGGTACATGCAGTAATCAATACTGAACACATGTCAATTTCCCCCCTTATTTTCAACTAGGTTAGCTATTTAGACACTGGATTAACGTCGACATACTTTACTGACGCAGATCAACTGATCGTGACCCCTAGTGGATCCCCAACAGCTGCTACTACGTCGCCCGTTTCTTCTACGCAACGTTACAATCGCCGATATAAAACTCAACTCCGAGACTTTTTATCCACATGTCGATCCAAACGGAAGCTGCAGCAATCTCCCGGTGGACAGGTAATATAATAACCCTTTTACGCTCATGGTGTCTGTAGAGCACCATCACTTTTTGGCGAATCAAAGCTAAACCAGTTCACTTCAGTGTTTTATAAGAGCGTTTGGAAAGAGGTTATACGCTTATTAGAATAATTGTACACTCTAATTTTTGGTTCAATAGTGAAACAATCGATAAACAATCAGTAACTATTGATAATGAATTAAAAACTTTTTTTTACGATTTCTATAAATTGAGGTGATATCTAACAACTTTTGTTCGAGGACTTTTTTTTATTAAAAGCCTTCCCGAGCAGAAGGGCATACCTAACGAATATCATGCGAAGACCAAGATGTGCTCTAATACCTAAAATTGTTATTGCTGTGTTATTCTACGAAATGTTATGAGAACATCACAATAACTGTTGGAGGTATTTGAGCAGAGTCTGGTATTGATGTGGTATTTGTTGGTTTAGCAGTGAAAATAACCGAAGAACAAGATTTGCTATTACATCATGGAGTCGTCGGACAAATAAAACATTTAATAACAAGAAATGTTATTAGTTTGTTATTCAATAATTTTGGGATAACAAATACAGCACTTGAAATTTTAGGTATGCATTTATTATTGAAATAATAAAACTTGTTATTTTCTAGGTGTTATTTATACTAAATTTTGGTATTCGTTTTTGTTATTTTGCCTCCTAATGAAGGGCATATCAAGGTATGGTAGTATTTAAGATAAATACCTTGATATGTTATTCACTTGTTATTTTCTTCTGCTCGGGTTTATTAGCATTCAAAACTTTGAAAGAAGTCGTAGGCGGGAAGGGGTTAATGATATATGAACGCCCACACTTGAGATTAGAATATTCTACATAAGAAATTTGATTGACTTGATCAAAAGTTATGTGACACATACAGGTCCTGTACCATTCATTTTTCAAAGTTGAGTTTTGGCATATTTCACATTTATGTAACATTCTGCATTACTGTTGTTTTCCAAAAGTGTATTCAATATGATAGGTATCGATGTTACGATAAATATTTATTGAACGACGATTAAGATTAACAATAAAATCATGATTTTAAGGCATTTAGGCACACCTTTCATCAAAGCTGTGTATTTTAGCACCAACGCACGAATTTTTCAAAAGTTTTCTATCGTTCACAGAAAAATGTATGTAATTTTTTTTTTTGCATGCAGAGAATTTTCATTGTAATACTTTTCAACTCTGATGGCTGGTCGACGTCGAAGTATAGGTACCGTGGGTGCCTTAATTTCGTGCGCGCCCAAACTTCGTTAACTTCTGACATCTGAGAGCATTATTATCTAATTAACAGCGGAATCATCCAAAATTAGCTATAACCTCAAAACTGCATTTGATCTTAATATAATTCACAAAAAAATGAAAAATTTGATTTCATAATAACTTTGTTTTAGAGGTTCATGTGTATTTGTAACCATCGCATGATTCGGTTATTAATAATAGTTCTAATAACTATTTTAATTGGTTTAAAATTTACTAGGGAGGACTGATAATAAACTACGTAAAAAGTGAAAAAATATAAACAAATTTATAAATGTGGGAGTTCTAAGTAAGCTCGGGATGATTTTATTTATCCAACCATTAGGAGTAGTAGCTTACAGCCGCTAGTTTCATTCATGCAAATTATTGCCGTAATCCTTATTGCCAGAACACAAATTTGAAAGACGACACTTTACTAGAAATAACCACCCGAGGAATGTGCCTATGAATGGCACATAATAGAAAGGTAAAAAGCTACAATTACAAAAATGAATTGATTCACATCAATGACCATTAGTTAAGATAAAGAACATTTGATTTAAATAGCAAACAATACATTGTTCAATTAAGATGTTAATTGAAGAGTAAAACAAACGTCAAAAATAATAACCCTTAAAACTACAGAAGGATTTTTAGAAATCTTATTGTAAACACGTTTTTATCTACACGTTAATGGTTTCATTGGTATTGTACGAGTATGCTAAGTTTTGAAATTTAACACATTTAGGCGAATTCTACGTCTTCTAGAGTGAGCGAAATTTGGACCTATTTAGAACGACATTTGGAACCCGTGCACGAAATTTTGCACTTTCAAACAAATCAAAACTAATGCTGTAACTATCTTGTATAATGTGAAGTTGCCTCATTTATATTTTTCTTGGGAGCTACAGTGCCAGCACTAAATATTAATGAAGAAATTAATCTTATATACTTTATGGTAAAATTTCAGTCGTTTATCAAACTTTGAGAATTCTTAAGTGCACAAAATATGGGCACCTCACGGTATAAGGTATAAGAAAATTCAACTTTTTTTTAAATTTATTCAAATACAGAACAAGTTCCAATTAAACAATATCGTATAGTTTTTGTACTCCACCATATCTTTCAAATAAGACTAAAAGAAAGGCAATCGGTTCACTGAAGCTCGAGTCTCATCAGGATGAAGTTTGTGATATCACGTCACGAAAAAAAGTTTTGCGAAAAAGACTAAATCTTTCTGGCTTGGACGGCTTCTACAGTATACAAACGTAGTTCTATATTCAAAACCCGAGATGAACTAGCGTAGGGGTAAAAATCTCGGCCATACAGATAAAACAATATATTCAAAACGATTTCTTTCTCGTTGTGTATGGGCAATTTTTTATGGTATCATTCATACATTGCGTATCATTAGGACCCATTCATAAACTACATAGACTCTTGTAGGACGGAGGGAGGTGATTTATGGACGTTCCCCAAGAACACCAACTCTATGAATAATCAGGATCTTGGAATATATGGGATGGAAATCTGTTTTTGACATCACAGGAATCACCAACAAGCAGACGTAACACTAACGAAATTGAAACTGGTATATCTCAGGGCTCTGATTACTTAGAGGTAGATTACTTGAATACTTTCAATTTTGGGCTTGATTTGTTATTTAGAAACAAATTTGGAACGTTTCTGGTAAACTACTTTTTAGTTGATTGTCTGCTTCTTTGAACTACTACGCTATGTCCAAAGGAAAGTATTATATAACGTGGATGTACCTCAATGTTTGTTCGCTAGAACCGTATTTTTGGACCTTTAGATTCAGAATATGTGCGATTTAAAATAATCCATCTTCGAATGAGTGTAATCAGTTTCGTACCTTTTAACTCATTCGAAGAGGGTATTCTGCTTAGAGGGTTCAAAAAGTCGGTACAAGATAATCCATCTTGTTTTTTTTGTTCCCTTACATATTTATATGGGATGAAATTGGCCTTAAAATTGCCTTTTCCGACATTTGTATGGGAAAATAGGGAAAAAATAAAAAGATCAAAAAACCCAAGATGAAATATTTTAAACCACACAGATTCTAAAACTAGAGGTCCAAACCTACGATCCTAGGGAATAACATTTGGGGTACATTCGATTTTCATAATACTTTCCTCTGGACATAGCGTGCAGTATCTACCCATGATCAAAAAATTAAGGGGTTATATACTACCCCCGCTCGCATAACAGTCCCATTTGCAAAAAGTAGGAATTAAGAAAACGGCATTTGAATCTTGAAAACTTGTTTCCATATAAAACTTTGAAAAATCGCCAAAATTTGAAAAATATTTCGATCATTTCGAAACTTTCACAGATTGCTTTGCACATGAATATATAACTGTAAAAAATATTACAATCACTATAAAGTTGTTCCGTTTTGTGTTACGTAAAACAAAAATCCATGATGGGACTGTTATGCGGGTACTTTTGATATGGGACGCTCATAACTTGGTATTTTTTCACACATTGACATAAAAATTCGTAATTTTTATTGTTGTTTTTGGGAATACATCAAAAATGATGACTAATCATAACGTTAACTCACAAGTGATGAAAAGTCAAATGGGACTGTTATGCGAGTGGGGGCAGTATAGGTCAAGCACAAAATCGATTTTTTTGCTGTGTCAAATTTTCATAGAGATTCAAGCAGTAGAGATTTTTGCAGTTTGTATCAAAAATTCATTCGAATCAATCTACTCCTAGCAAATATATTGAATTTATTCGCGTTTTGTACTATTTTTTCCCATTGTGCAGTGCAACTACTCTATATTATGAAGAGCAGTTTATCACCTTTTGCGGTATACTACAGGGGATAGACAAAATGATCGGAACAGGCAAATTTTCACTTTTCAAAAAGTGTTCAACTAGCTGTAACTTTTCGAAAAGTGCATCAAATATTCTCAAATTTTTACTGTAAGTTCATCAACTAGATGTGCAGCAGGGGTCCAAAACTAGAGAAGATCGGGCCATTCTCCACGAACTTATAAAGATTCTTGAAAATGGTAAAATTATCCTATAGCCAACTTTGAGCTGTTATATCTCCGGATTCAATTAACCAATTGAAATGAAATTTTGACCATTCATGACTTATATAATGAGCTATGAAAAACCATTAATTTAACTTAATATTTTTGAAATGGAAGAAAATTATAACGATTAGATTATTTTTCTAATAAAACACCAAATTTTACAAAATAACAACATCGTTTCAAAATTCAAGATGCAAATTATAGTTCATTTAATTTCCCTCTAATTGACTTATATATATAAATGTGTTTTGAAGGAAAGTAACAACATAGCTACCAATAAATTGAAAAAGTTATAGAATGCGTATTAAAAATGGACCAATTTACTAAAAAGTCGTGAAAAATTAAAATCGCTATAATTTTGTCTCTTGTTTAAAATTTCAAGATAAGTCAAATGTTTTCCAGAGTTCATTATATAAGTCATAAATGGTCAAAATTTCATTTCAATCGGTTCATTAAATCCGGAGATATAACAGCTCAAAGTTGGCTATAGAATAACTTTACCCTTTTCAAGAAGCTTTATAACTTCGTGAAGAATGGCCCGATCTTTTTGAAATTTGAATCACTGATGCACAACTAGTTGATTCTTTATTCTTTATTCTTTATTCTTTAGTATATTTTTCTATTAAATTTCAAAATGGTACAAATTACGATTACCATTTGAATTAGTTCAAATTATAATTTTTTACCCTAATCTCTATTTTGTATTATTTCAGGTTACCTCGCCCGTGCAGATGGTCGAATACGTAAATGATCCTGCTGTGGCCGTTGCAGCAGCCTACTCGAATCTGAATCCCATGTATACCACATCGCCATACGTTTCGACCGAGAGTATGTACATGACTCCACCGGCTCACTCGTCGAACTTCTACTCCGTGTCTGACAACATATTTCATCAGTACCGGCTGCAGGGCGTCGGAGGATATTTCCCAGAGTATGCATCTACACCAGCTCCCTATATAGCAAACAATGGATTTGTTCCTTATGAAGGTTATGGCATAGCAAAAGACGAGCGATGGCACGACGCTGAAAAATGCATGCCCGAAAACGATCCTATCAATCGTGACATGGACAATGATTACGAAAGTCCAGACATCCACAAAAAACCTAAGCAATCTCCTTCCCTCGAAGATGTATCATCTTCAGGGAAACCAGTTCCATCGTCGGTTAACCTAACTAACACGTTGATCCCAACCTCTGATCATGATAGGCAGAATTCCTCAAATAATGTGATCAACAGTAATGTTATCAAGAATCCTAACACAACCAAAAGTCGCGATACGAATGACATGCCACACTCCGACATGAAAGAAGAGGCATTGTCACCGCAGCATTTCGAACCACGACGGCAAACCGTTCTTATGTGGGGTACGTCACAAGCATCCAAACCCAAATACAATTGTTCAACCTACAACAACGATCACAGTTGTTCCAATAACACTACTCCAACTACCACTAGTTGTACCACGAATTGTTCGTCTTCACAATCTCCTGCTTCCAATGATCGAATTATTGTTAATTCAAATGAAGAAAACAATTTAAATCTCGAAAGGAATGAAACAGGAAAGGTAATCGTTGAGGGTGGATATTATTTAATTACAATGCACGATTGAAAACAGCATCAGAGCCACCTAAATTACAGCGGAGTGTTTAACTAGCAATATCAACGCACACTACCTAGCATTCCTTAAGATTATTAAACCATTCATGAGTGATTACATTAGCTGCAACTCAACCATGCTTAGATGGCACTTTTCCGATTTGTAGAGTAAGGTGAGGCAAAAATAATTAATAGCAGATTTTGAAGTTATAAAAGAAATTACACAAATATCTCAAGCAAACGTCATTTGAAAGATTACCTTTTTCGCTGGTGATGATAATGTTATTTATATAAATATTCGCATTCCCTTAGCAGTTCGTTTTTTAACCATCATTTTATTTTATTGTTTGTTCAAATCTTAAGCTCCACTCTCTGATTTGTTATTAAGATATTTCAAGATGCTTTTAATTAATTGGAACATTTTTCAATATTCCAAGTGGCTGATAAAATTAATTCGTGACCCATCGCCATAAGAAAAGACATGTCAGTCCTAGACTTGTTTATTCCGGAACTACAGCTTCATTATCATTATCATCATTAGTGGAGCCTCGTAGGCGTGCAGTTAGGGTCACCAAGCCTCTAATCGCCCCATGATGTGGGGAGAGGGTTCAATTCCCGCTGCGGGCGATAAAACTTTTCGTAAGAATAGTTTCTTCTCTTGATCCACTGGTGCATGCTCCGTGTGTTTCGTCCAGTCTGTACAGCCTGAGGCTGAAGACGGTGTCTGTGTATTTTTATTATCATTTCCTGTGAAAACTGATAGGGAGTTGAACTTGATGCCAGGGCATAAAAGATATGTGCTTTAAACCACTTAGGTGCTCGATGTTGTTGATTAATTTAATCAATATAGGCTGTTCGAGAAACTATGGGTACAGCTGATTGGGCAACTTTTTCCCGAACATCAGTTCCCCAAATGCCGTTTTCCCGAACGCCAGTTCCCCGAATTATACATTGCATAGGGAACCGAGCCACTTGGGCAGTGGCTTCTATTTATTGGGCACTTTCCGCAATCACTCAGTAAAATTTGCACCAATTAACACAATTTTTGGAACGCGGTAAGATAGGTATAGTATCTAACCGTGTAGGGAATTCAACTTAGTTGGTTCAAAATTGACTAAGTTATAGCGAAAAA
Source organism: Aedes albopictus (assembly GCF_035046485.1). NCBI lineage: Eukaryota > Metazoa > Arthropoda > Insecta > Diptera > Culicidae > Aedes > Aedes albopictus. Next base: position 219,785,768 of record NC_085138.1, read on the forward strand.
GAGCCCAAAATATAAGCCACTGCCCAAGTAGCTCGGTATCCTACTTGTTCAAAATGACAATATACCTTGTTCGTGATTCAAAAGCAATCAAGATTGTTTAAAAAGTGAATCTGCTGTTCACAGTTAAGCTGGGAAGTTTAGTTATAGACTGTTTCAGAAATTATAAATACACTTTGTTTATTAAATTAAATGAACTGTTCTAATGATTTTTACCAACTTCTTTCAGAGTATAGCATATTGTACTTCATATTTTTATATTTCCTTTCAATTATCTTGATATTTTAAAGAACAGTCGAGTTCTCTAACAAATAACTTAATTTTTCAAATTCACATTTGCACAAAGGTGTTTTTTAATGATTTCAACATTATTTATCACTAAATACCAAAAATTATCTAATTTTTATCACATTCGCTTTCTCAACAAGTTTTCTAAGGAATGCCTTGATGAAAATTTGGGAAAAATAGATAAAGGCATTTCCACAACATTTTTTCTGAGATCAAGATTCATATTTTTTAAGGTTTTCTACGGAACATAAGAACTACCACACAGTTTCTTAGCTTTCTTGAACGCATTCTATCTAAACGAACTGATTTTTTTCAGCTCATTCGATCCTTCAGATGGCAATACTTGTCATACCATAAAAACGAATGCAGTAAGCAGTAATTAAGACATTTGTTTGCTTAACGTTAGTTGCTACTGGTGTTGATGAGAAATTTGAAACAAAAAGTTTAGTATTGAGAAGGCCCGTAATGGTGGTTCTTGATCAAATATTCCAGTAAAAATTACTCTTACCAATCGAGAAATATCTTTTGTTATCGATACAGCCATTTTTATTGTGTTTGGAAATTAAATATTTTATCTGTGAGATTTTTTTCTTTTCTACATGCTACATTTTTTGACCACTTTGTGCAACTTCAAATTTTAATCATCTAGTTTACAGAGCCCTATTTTTTAACTTTTACCAGAAACATCAACACAATTGGTATAATTTGCTTCGTTGGCATGTTTACTATAAGAGCTAGAAGAAACTTTTTTGGATATTGTGCTCAAATTGAAATGGCAGTTAATGGTTAGTGTATTTATAATTTCTGAAACAGTCTATAGTTTGTTTTTTTTATTTTTTAACAAAAAATAGAAGGAGGGAAAATCCCCTTTGAGTGATTTTCTGTTTCTCTTTATGAAATCGTTCTCAAAACGGCACAAATCCTCTATTTTTTCAAAAAAAAAAAAACATTTACAAAGGTAAGTTATTAAACTTATAATAAAAGCTCAAACGGTATTAGTCCATAGCAGAGCCAAATCTTGAAAATGGGACAAAAATCCTAGTCTTGAATGAAAATATCATCTATGGCTGAAATATCTTGCCAATTCTGAAACGAAAGATTTAGAAAAATGAAATAACATACTAAATGGGAAATGTCATTTAAAAATCTATAAAATATTTTCATCAAACAAGGATTTCTGCTTCCCAAAATATCGCGAAAAGATTCTGGAACATCCTAATATCACTAATAAATTCAGTTCTAGGTACAAAATATCTAGAACAATGAAAAACAATATGGACAATATCCTCATAGGTTGAGCAAAATCACATAAATTAGAATCTTTTATATCAATAAGGACTGTATCGGAAATTAACTATAAACGTTCACAATTGCCTGAAAAATAATCTGTTCGAAATAAACATAACTTTATTTTTGGAGATACTATATAAATCTCTTAAATAAAGAATGGCAGTTTGTTTTTCAAAAAATAGTCATTTAACTTGGACTTTTATCTCAAAGATTACACAAATGTTTTTAAAATTTTGGACACCTCCTAAAAATTTAAAATTGCGAAAACTGTGGGAAAATATTCAACTTTTTCTCTTATTTTTGCGCTAATATATTCTTTTCCAGAATGCTCATGATGTAGGAAAATTATTTTTATCAAGAAAAATTCCCTCCGCAGTTTAGGGCAATTCTTAAAAATGAAAAAAGGTAATTTTTAGAGGAACTCTTTCTTTTATGCGTCTTCAAAGAACGATTACGCAAATAAAAAATACATAAAGTTGAAAATTTGCATTTTTTTCGATTGGGTATGTATTGAAATCTATTGAAGAGGTAGTTTTACCAGAGAACGGAATTTTATAACCTCTGAAGATATTTAAAACAGAGCGTCAAAGTTCCACCAAAAAGTAGGTGTTTTTTGGGATAGACCATATTCTAAATGTTGGAGGTTTTTCTATCCAAAATAAGAATTTTAAAAGTCAGTTTTGAGTGATATGTTATGTGTACATAACTGCTAGTAATAATCATTATTTTCCAGATTTTTCCCCGTACAAATTTTGTTCGTTACAAATGTTTGAAACGTTAAAAAAATTAAAATAAAAACTGTTTGTACAGATTGTTATTTTGTGTGGTATACTCATAGATCCATATTTTCAATAACACTAAACATTTTCCAAATTTCTTCAAGCTGTTCTAAACTTAACTATATTATGAAGATTTCATAGAAGAACCGGAATGAAAAGATCAACCGTGCGTCGAGATAGAGCATTTTGAATGTTTATAGTTAATTTCCGATACAGTCCTTACGATATAAATGACTATTAGGGAATCGCGCCACTTGGGCGGTGGCTTCTATATTCGTCTGATTTCCCCTATAACTCAGTCAAATTTGAACCAATTGACACAACTTTTGGAATGTGGTGAGACAGGTATAGTATCTAACCGTGTACAACATTTCAAGTCAATTGATTCAAAATTGACTGAGTTATAGTGGAAAACAGACGAATATAGAAGCCACCGCCCAATTGGCGCGATACCCTACATACATAATGATTAAACATAAGTGTCGAAAATGTACAAATGAAGTTTCGTCCAACAAACAAATTTTTAAGCCATAAATTTTGATTGATTATGGGCCAAATGGAATGACACCAACGTCCCTTGTCACTAGAATCCCATGAATATTGCCAACTTATTAACGAATCATTTTTCAACTCCGTATAATATTCAGATGAAGCTATTTGTCGACGATATTCAACCCCATTACGAACACCTAGTTTGGCTAAAGCATCAGCTTGCTCATTACCATAAATATTAGAATGAGCAGGAACCCACACAAATTTGATAACAAATTTCTGGAGATGTAAATTATATAGTTCTTCTTTCAACTTCAAAATGATATGATGCGTTTTAAACTTAAAATTAATGGATTTGATAGCATTCAAACAACCTAAACTATCAGGACTATAATAAAAATATTTGGCGATAAATTTCTGATCAAAGTACATGTATAATATAATACAGTTAATTCAGCAATGAAAATTGAGCAAGGAGATTGTAGTTTGAAAACATATGTAGAAGAAAAATTGTAAATACCAAAACCAGCTACATTTTGGATTGATGATCCGGATGATCCATCAGAAAAGTAAAGTTTATTAGGTATTTTTTTTTTCTCATCGAAGATTTGCTCGAAAATCTATCAACGAATAAAAGATGCAATAGTGTGCGATGCCCAAAAAATTCAGCCCAATGATGTTCCATCCGTGCGAAAAGGAACACAGATGAGATAGGTATATTATAAAGATATAGAAAGAACAAGCAGCATTGATAGAAGGGGTAATATTACGTTACGTCACAGAACGCTGTTATGGACAGACAAAACCTCTAGTGCTCTGGATATCCAATCTAGAGGTTTGGTGTCTTCAGAGAAGTGTCTTGTAAGAGTTTGCACTAAAATCTGGTTACATGATATTGGATCTGGACAAGTTGCAACTGATCTAGATCAGTTTTAGCTGTTTATAAAAACGTCCTAGAGGAAAACTTTCTTCTGAAAAGTTGTTCATTTTGCTATTTTTGACATTTTTTTCCAAATACACATATACTGTAAAATGCACAAAAAAGGCACAGTGGGCCATTTTATTTAAAAGTCGAAAAAATCGATTTCGATCAACATTTTCAAGAAAAAAAAAATCGAACGTTAGGTTAGCAAAAAAAATAAGGAAAAGATTATTCCTTAACAAAAATCTAAAAATCACGGAAATTGGAGGTTTTTCCAAACTAAAGAAGGTGATCTACAATTTACACATGAAGCTGCAGGTTGAGACAGCTAGATTTTTGGCCAAAACATGTGAATACCACTAGCATCGATATTATGGGGAAAGAAAAGTGGGGTAACTCGGGGCTTTTGTTATGCACTAGTAAGCAATCATTTCCAAAAAAAAGAGAAATTTACAATTCCAACAAGATACTTTTCTGAAGACACCAAACCTCTTGGATGGATATTCAGAGCACTAGAGGTTTTGTCTGTTCAAAACAGCGTTCTGCCCCAGTGTGCGTCATTTGCACCCATTTAGACTCTGCCCGAATGCATTGTTATCGAATTTCGCCGAGGGTAGAAGCTTCAGTTTTGGCCAGCCCGGAGTTTTGGCCATGGTGCGGTCGATCTAAATTGGCATACATTTATTTTTTACTGGTAGATTCTAATATAATAATAGGATTGCAGCTGTTAAAACCATACATTTTGATTAAAAGCTGGAAGAAAAAAAATAATTTTCCTTAAAAAATCAGCTTCCATATATCTATTTTGGCCAGGGTGCTTCTAATTTGGCCACTCTTATGAGGAATACACGTTATTGGTCAAAATAGGAACCAAAGCTGAGAATATGGCCAAAACTGCGGCAAAGCATCTATTTTGACCAGTGCCACTTTTAATACAAAAATCAAGTATTAGCTTGATTTCTGCATTTTTCTAATAAAGTATAGAACGAAACCTTTCATTTAACACATTGGTAGTTTCCATTGGATTATTGGTTATTTGTATAAAAATGATTTCCCTTAGACTGGCCAAAACCGGTGCCCGCACCCTACGACTTCACAGCGGCAAATGTACACAATTTGATGGAGCTCATGGCAGGGACGTCAAATGTGCAAGTTGTTTTCAACAACAGTAAAACGAAATAAGTTTGATTAATGTGAAATATCGTTGGAAAACGATAATTCAGAGGATTTTTAAATTATCACAGGACTCGAAGCGAACGAGTAACCCAAAATTGTCGTTCCGTATTCAGCAGGTTTTGGTAAACATCTGAGGAGCAATACAACTTGAAAGAGAACCGCCGCGACCTATAAAATAAAGAAATAAAGAAAGGTGCATAACTGATTCATTGGGGAAATGGATCATTCGGGGAAAAGTGCCACTCGGGAAAGCAACTTTCGGGGAAATGACATTCGAAGAAAAGTGGCACAATTGGTACAATTTTGAAAAGCGTGAAAAATAGTTATCTCAACAAACAACTATTTTTTGTTCGAAGTATTTTCATTGATACATGTAACGAGTTTATATTTAGTGAAAAAAAAACAATTCTTAAATTACACTTTTTTGTTTGTGCTTGCCAAACACATTAGTTGAAAACCATTTTCTCACTTTTTGTGCATGATCAATCAGAACATAAGTGAACCTCTCTCCTATTTTTTGTAACATCCCAACTGGAACAAATCCTGCTCCTCAGTTTATTCACAGACAAATAGACGTAACAGATAGACCAATTTCCGTGAAAACCCATCGCCCAGTTAGAACTATCATCACTTGGTGGACGCACATGTTGCACGAAATACTGCGTTGTGAAACATCGTCAGTAGAAAGCGCTAGAGTGAAACGTCAAACGATGCGCATGCTAATGCTGAGTAGGGTGATTCAGGTAATTTGGACATACCGTTACGCGTATACACTCCCGATCAAAAGTTTGGGGTCGCCCCTTTAAAAACATGTCATTTTTTAGGTCCATATCTCCGCCAATTTGCGTCCGATTCCAAAACCCTAGATCTCATTCAAAAGATAATAAGTCAAAGTAACTTTTGACATGATTTGGGGGAATATATGAAAATATTTGTATGTAAAATTAACCCAAAGTTGCCAAATTTTCTAAAAAAATGAATATAAACTTACCTCAATGTCGCTTTCTATTAGCTTTCGAGTGCTTTTTACCGAACTTGGCTAAGAAATCTAGGTAAAAAGTTATTAAGTAAATTAACTCTTGATGTCATCGATCAAAAGTTAGGGGACACCCCTCAATATGATGTATCAGCCAAAAGTTTGGGGTCACTGTCGTAAAACATGGAAAAGTGATTTGTTGATAACTTTGTCATCTTTCATTTAATTTTAATTCTTGGCTTATTTGAAGCATAATGAATAGTACATACTGCATAGACATTGGACCCTAGATATTTGTTAAAATTTACATACGTAAAATTGCCTCAGTTTTTTAAATGTGGTGAAATGTGTTACCTTTACAGTATGACCCATAAAAAAATGCGAAAGTTTACAAAGTGATCGTTCCCCTACTTCGAACTGATAAACCTTGCATGCATCTATTGGATAGTATGGTAGAGCCACTAATCTGATAATGGCAAAGGAACATAGATTGATTTCATGCACATACCTTTGGAAATATAACGTTGAACATATGAATGTCGAAATCGTCCACGCGCCAGAGGCCAGAGGATATAATATTCTTTCAATTGCTTTCAATCAAACTTTATTTTAAAAATAATACTTTTATGGCTGGATAAGGTCTTCAGGAGTTCGTTGGTTTGTCGGACAAGAACGAAAAAATATTAACTTATAAATTAAGAGATATTTTCTGAAAATGGAATTGTTTGACAAATGATAATTTTTAGAAAATATTATGTTTTAAGCATGAAATTGTTTTTAAGTACTTAGTATTTGTACCTATCAAAAAGGTAGGTTTATATGCCTTCATCGACAAAAAATTGTTTTGAAAAATGTTCAAACTGTGTTTAGTTTTTTATTAATTTATCTTAAATACGGTTTTTAATATGTAACGTAACACCTTTTTAAGTTTTTGTTTCCTAAACATTTGAAATTATTTTTAAAATATTTTTCAAACATGGGCGTATTAAAGAGTACATATTTTTCATGGTTTCCATGTGTTTAAAAGTTTTTATCTTAGTTCATTTTGCTCTGAAAATTAGGAGGAAACTTGATTTTATTTAGAAATTGTTAACAATTATAAGGTATCCGATATACGTAACCAATTAATATTTTGACAAAAATTTTAGAGATCCTGCATGATAATGACCTCCTTATTGTATCCTAATCCAAAATAGTTTAGTTCATTAAGATTACCCATTTTTTTATGGGTCATACTGTACATTTTTGTATATAAAAATCGTTGAATACGATAAATTTAAGGCATCAAACGTATATTTAATTAATTATCTAGTAAATGAGCCAAAAAGAATTAAAATGAGCTATAGATACATAACAAAGATATCACCAAATCACTTTTCCATGTTTTACGACAGTGACCCCAAATTTTTGGCCGATACATCATATTGAGGGGTGACCCCAAACTTTTGGTCAATGACATCAATAGTTAATTTTTTTCCTAGATTTTTTTTAGCTAAATTCGGTAAAAAGCAGTCGAAAGCTAATAGAAAATAGGTTATATTACCGCTCTCATCTTTAAATTCGGTCGACCCAATTTCCAGCGACACTGCCGTAAGTTTATATTCATTTTTTAGAAAATTTGGCAACTTTCGGTTAATTTTGCATACATATATTTTTGTAAAAGTTTCCCGCAAATCATGATTAAAGTTACTTTTAATTATTATCTTTTGAATGAGATCTAGTGTTTTGAAATCGGACGAAATTTTGTGGAGATATGGGCTTAAAAAATGACATGTTTTTGAGGGGGTGACCCCAAACTTTTGATCGGGAGTGTATATTTTGGACACTTCCATTTGATTTTGCCGTAAATGTCCAAAATATATACGCGTGACGGTCTGTCCAAAACACCTGAATTCCCCTATAAAAAGTTTGTTTCTATTAACTTGTGGAACAAAATACAACAGCGCAATCACTCAAGGGTTAATTTGATTTTAAATTCAAGAAAATCACAGAACTCGATCCGGTTTTCGCACAGAATACTAAATAAACATCGAATACGGAACCGAATGACTTCCATTCAGTTGAAGGGTCCTTAAAATAAATTAATAATAATAACATCTAATACGAGTTTAAACATGTTGGTAAGACTTCTAATTATTATAAAAGTTTTCAAAACTAAAACACACATAATAATATCCTTATGATGCATTTTTTCAATTGGGTGTCTTCCTTTCGAACACAGTCAAGAAAGGCAAAACGTAAAAAAATAATATATGTGACGGACTAAAAAAACTTATAATTAGAAAGCACGAAATGTTGCAAATTTACAAATTGAGAGATGAAATTTGTGAAAAAAATCGCGTTCTGGTGGAATGAAATGGAAAGCCCTTTTGCTATTGTATTTGGCATTTACAATACATGCTATGGTGGAAAACCATAGGGTCTGTTGTTACTCAATCGTTTTAAACAATTAAATTAATGGTAAATACCATTCATTTCAACGTGTTGTAACAATACATTTTGTCGTATCTTTATGATCTTCTATATCAGGGAAGGGCAGTGACGGAACTTAAAATATTTTACCAATGTTAACAAATAAAAACTCAAAGGAATCGAAGAACAAAATGAGATTTTTACAGAAACTATAGTAGTAATTTGGACACATTTCACAGAGTTTGACAATACTTTCGAATTTCTAAAGCAACTTAAAGGTATGGGCTGTTTTCAACAGAAAGTGAAAGGCTTCAAGTAAAATCCAAACTATCTATCCAAGCATCTGGGGTAATACGCACTGTGGGGGAAAACACACTCCGTCATATTCCAAGGATTATCGATTTAAAAGAAACCTTGTCAGTCTTAAAGAACTCAACAAACAATGGGTACACAGCTAGCCGCGTTCGGTATTTTTTACCGAATTCTCAAATGCTGAGCGTTCGGTAACTGGTTTTAACAAAATTCTGTAAAAAAGAATATCAAATTTCAATAACATCTAAACGTTTATCAGCCATACTCTGACGAAGTTCGGTAAAAGTTGAAAGCTTTGCCGATTTTTTCCTTTGAAACAAACTTGAGATTTCGGTAAAACATTGCCGGAGTTGGTGATATTTGTAAAACTTGTTCTGAAAAATCTCATTTCTCAACTCGTCCCATGAATAAACACTTTACCTTTACGCAACCAGTTTGAAGAATATTTAAAACACTACTTATGTAAGCCATTATTACCCTTCACAAGTGTATAAATATTGTTACTAAAATGACGCATTTTTCGATTCACAGGATCTTGGCAAAAACGACGACGTACTAGTCCCAACATCGGGAATCCCGAGTAATGAGCGACTTGGTCTTTCGCCGAACGACGAGAAGCTGGTCAATAGTCCTCTGTTATCTTTATCCGATGTAACGAATACATTATTGGAACAATAGCAGTTTCATGGAAAAAATATCATTCTGATGACAAACCCTTAGACCATTTTCGCAATGCCACTAATTTCAATTGGCTTTCTTTCGTAACTGTAGTTAACACAGGCGATCCCTACAACCAATCACGGACGTTTCGGATCTCAATCAAAAATAACGCAAATTATTATTGTTCATAGATTTCTTTTGATTTGTTTGCGTTATAGTTTTTTATCACGTTGTACACTGATTTCCGGGTATCAATGACCACATCCTTGACTAAATTTCGGAAAAATAGATCATGGGGTTTCTCTGTGTACCTTTCGAAAAACTCCAGCGAGTCCTGGAGCTTCAAGGTAAGGTCGTAGTTTTTCTGTATCTGGGCCAGGATTTGTTCCTCTGTTGGGGTGGATAAACTCTCAGCAGATAGCCACTCTTTGATTTTGATCTGCAAACGATAATACAGTTTGATACTTTGTACTAAATTTCATTTTCATTTTGCAGCATTTGGTGGGGCAGTGCACTGCCACTGAGAGCGCAAGTCAATCCAAAGCCGATGATAAGTAGGGGTAATGGCGGAATAGACTTTGCTGACCACATAAACGCCATGGGATAGGAAAGGGGTATTTTGGTGTGGGATTAGGGTGTTGGTACAGACTTGACAGTATCAATGCTATTCAGATGCAAAATAATTTTAAGGCTCAATAGTGAATCGCATACCTTCCAAAACCAAAAAAACAATAATCCACAAAATGCCAAGCAAGTCATAGAAAGACAAAGCGCCCGATTGTTTATTTTTTCAATTATATCAAACGGAAACTTCTACTTTCTCCGACTCGTCAGTCACCCCGGGAAAATGTCCCTTCAGTTCTGGAAAATGGGGTCTCCAGTTAGCCTAGTGGTTAAGGCTATGGATCGCCAATCCGGAGACGGCGGGTTCGATTCCCGTTCCGGTCAGGAAAATTTTCTCGACACCCTGGGCATAGTGTATCATTGTACTTGCCTCACAATATACAAATTCATGCAATGGCAGGCAAAGAAAGCCCTTCAATTAATAACTGTGGAAGTGCTCAAAGAACACTAAGTTGAAGCGAGGCAGGCCAAGTCCCAGTTGGGACGTAGAGCCGTAAAGAAGAAGAAGAAGTTCTGGAAAATATATTATCCCCAATTAAGCCTTTAATCGAATTGTCCGCGTGGTCTTGTAGTAGCCCTACTAGGTAAGAACCAGTCATTGCCATACATATTCAATGCTAGACATGACCCCATGGATAGCATTTGCATATGTAAAAGCTTTGCTGATGTGACTTTCCAATTAGGCAATTATCTCATCACATGTTTGTCTTCAAAACCTTGTCAAGCATAGGAAATTGAAGTTAATAAACAATACATTACAAGGTTCCCATAGAATAATATCATTCATTCGCACTACAACACCATAGGAGATAATATCAAATTGGCTGATTACAGTACAAATGCGAAAAATCTCCATTTTCCTCTATCTGCAACCCGGGGACGCGCCCTGTTGGATTTCGAAAGCCTCGGAGAATATTACAAACCTTCAATGGTATTCCCATACACTAACCCACATTGCCCATTCAGGGGATCACAAAATACGCGAACACGAGACGGAACACAACACTTATCGTTCTTACTAATTAAAAGGACCTTAAAACATTACCTTTTTGGTAGACCGGTTTCGGGCTCGAAGTTGCCCATCTACGGGACGATGTCCGACTGATTATTTACACACAAACACACTTTCATACTGCGCACAGTATACGTCAGGGGGAGGTGGTTGTTATTGTTGTATTATCCGTTCCGTCAAGTGGAAGATCGGTGAGGTTATTGGAGGATCATCCTCATTCATTAGAGGACGATCGGATGTAGCAATGAGCATTGATTCCCATGGGTCTCCAGTTAGCCTAGTGGTTAAGGCTATGGATCGCCAATCCGGAGACGGCGGGTTCGATTCCCGTTCCGGTCGGGAAAATTTTCTCGACTTCCTGGGCATAGTGTATCGTTGTCCTTGCCTCACAATATACAAATTCATGCAATGGCAGGCAAAGAAAGCCCTTCAATTAACACTCCCGGCCCCAAGATCAAAAATTTGTTGTAACTAAATTTTTAATTGGCTATATCTCAGCAATGGCTCAACCGATTTTCAAAATTTTTTTATCAATCTCATGTCCGAATCCTAAAATTTCAGATGATTGAACAGAAATTATTCTAGGGGTGCTCAAATTTCCTCTAGAACAGTGCAACCGATACAATTTTTTTTTCGACATGCTTATTTAATTGTAAACGTGCAAAATATTTCAGTAAACATCATAAATCTGCGTGGTTCACGTGAATATAGTATAAAATAGCTGGATGCATATCGTAAATACAATCGAAAAATATTTTGAACATCCCTAGCGCTCTCGGCAGTGGCTAGTTGCAATTAAATGTTCAATTGACTATATCTCAGCAACGGCTCAACCGATTTTCAAAATTCTTTTACCAATCTCTTCTCCGAATCCTAAAGTTTCAGATAATTGAACAGAAATTATTTTAGGGGTGTTCAAATTTCCTCTAGAACCGTGCAACCGATATATATACAGGGTGTTAGGTTCCCGAGTGCAAACTTTTTAAAGGGTGATAGAGGACCATAAATAGAGAAAAAAATTGTTCTACGCATATGGTCAAATCTCAATCGTTACGTAGTTATTGAACTTCCCATGTTTATGACTCTTATTGCCTTAACTGGCAATAACTTGAAAATGGTCGAACTTATCGAAGTTTTTTTACCCTTATTCGAAAGATTATTGAATTTTCTAACAAATGGCATCTTTGAATCGATTGGTTTGGTTGAATAACTAAGTTTTCTAGAGCAAAATAGCTAAAAATAGTGTACTTTTATTGGTTTTTGTCAATTATCTTTGAAACATGCGTAATAAATTAAAATTCTTGCTTTGGAAAAGTTGTGGCTCCTGTTACACTCTACAATTCGTTTTTTGACGCCAAACTTCTATCTCTTATCGTTGTGTTGCAATTTCGATTTTAACATCGCATTTCAGATCATAAATTTGCAACTGTCACGGAAAGCACTTTTTTGCGCATTGTGCCGCACATTTAAATCAAAATTGCAAGAAAACGATAAGAGCTAGAAGTTTGGTGTCAAAGAACGAATTGTAGAGTGTAACAGGGGCCACAACTTTGCCAAAGAAAGAATTTTTATTTATTACGTATGTTTCAAAGATAATTGACAACAACCAATAAAAATACAGTATTTTTAGTCATTTTGCTCTAGAAAACTTAGTTATTTAACTAAACCAATCGATTCAAAGATGCTATTTGTTAGAAAATTTAATAATCTTTCGAATAAGGGTAAAAAAACTTCGATAAGTTTGACCATTTTCAAGTTATTGCCAGTTAAGGCAATAAGAGTCATAAACATGGGAAGTTCAATAACTACGTAACGGTTGAGATTTGACCGTATGCGTAGAACAATTTTTTTCTCCATTTATGGTCCTCTATCACCCTTTAAAAAGTTTGCACTCGGGAACCTAACACCCTGTATATATATATTTTCAAATGTTTACCTAATTGGAAGCGGTCTGAAAATTACTGTACGCATAATGGATGTGTGTGGTATAGTATAAGATACAATATTTTGAACATCCCTAGTGCTCTCGGCACAGTGGCTAGTTGCTATTAAATTTTCAATTGACTATATCTCAGCAACGGCTCAACCGATTTTCAAAATTCTTTTACCAATCTCTTCTCCGAATCCTAAAGTTTCAGATAATTGAACAGAAATTTTTCTAGGGGTGTTCAAATTTTCTCTAGAACAGTGCAACCGATATAGTTTTTTTTTCAAAATGTTTACCTAATAGGAAGGGGTCTGAAAATTACTGTACGCATAATGGATGTGTGGGGTACAGTATAAGATAAAATATTTTGAACATTCCTAGTGCTCCCAGCACGATGATCGAAAATTTGTTGAAACTAAATTTCAAATCAGCTATATCTCAGCGATGGCTTAACCGATTTTCAAAATTATTTTCCTTACATGTTGTCCTAATCTTCTAGTTTCAGGTAATTGAATAAAAATATTCTAGGGGTGGTCCAATTTTTTCCATATCAGTGCAGAAGATACGATATTTTTCAGCCATTTTTTCTTCATTGAGGACGTTCAAAATATTTCCTTGAACATCATAAACCTACATTATTCAAACGGGAATAGTATAAGATCTATCTGGATACATGCAGTAAACCTCAATTAAAAAGATGTTCCCTAGTGCTCCTTGAATTATGACCGCAGCTTGACTGTAATTAAATTTTCAATCGCATATATCTCAGCGATTGCTCAACCGATTTTCAAAATTTTTTTACCAATCTCTTGCACGAATCTTCAAATTACAGAAGTTTGAAAAAAAAACCCTTCTAGGGGTGTTCAAATTGCCTTTTGAATAGTTCAACTTGTTTCAAAATATTTATATCATTGTAAAAGTTCTAAATATTTCGGTAAACATCAAAAATCTTCGTGATTCTAATGAGAATAGCATAAGATCACTTGATACATATTGTGAACTACATAGTAAATTGAACATCCCTAGCACTACCGGCTTTGTGATCGAAATTCGGCTGTAACTATATTTTCAATGGGCTATATGTCAGCGATGACTTGACCGATTTGCCATATTATTTGACTAATCTCTTGTCAGAATTTTGTTTTGTGTTCAAATTTCCTCAAGAGCTCTGCATCCGGTGTATTTTTTTCGACTAGTTTACTTCATTGTGAACGTTCTAAATATTTTCACAAGCATGAGAAATCTGCGAGATTCTTATTAGAACAGTATAACATAAAAGGATACATATTGTGAATCACATAAAAACACACTCGGTGATTGAAATTAAACTATAAATAAATTTTCAATTGGCTATATCTCGCAAAATAACTCAACTGGTTTTTTATATTCTTTTACTTATCGAATCTTCAAGTTTCAGACAATTGAACAAAAATCATTCTAGAGATGTTAAAATTTCCCCTGAACCAGATAACCGATACAATTTTTTTTCCGACATGTTTACCTAATTGTAAACGTTCTGAAACTGTCACAGAAAAAAATATTGGGACATCCCTAGCGCTCCTATAACGATGACTAAATTTTCAATCTGCAATATCGCAGCAATAGCACAACTGATTTTCAAAGTTATTTTGCTAATATGTTGTTCAAGTCTTCGAACTTCAAACAAATGAACAAAATACGTTCTAGGGGTGTTCAAACTTCCTTCAGAACAGTGCAACCGACACACATTTTTTCAGTCATTTTCACTTCATTGTCCTCCTCTCCTCTTCTTGGCGTAACGTCCTCACTGGGACAAAGCCTGCTTCTCAGCTTAGTGTTCTATGAGCACTACCACAGTTATTAACTGAGAGCTTCCTCTGCCAATGACCATTTTGAATATGTATATCGTGTGGCAGGCACGAAGATACTCTATGCCCAAGGAAGTCAAGGAAATTTCCTTTACGAAAAGATCCTGGACCGACCGGGAATCGAACCCGTCACCCTCAGCATGGTCATGCTGAATACCCGTGCGTTTACCGCCTCGGCTATATGGGCCCTCTCACTTCATTGTAAGCGTTATGAAAAAAATCCGCAAACATCATCAATTTGCTGGCTTCAAATGAGAAAAGTACAAAAATGCCGGAAACATGTAGTTAGCCTCACAGAAACAGGTTTTGAACATCCCCAGCCCTCCCGGCACTATGATTTTTAATTAGCTTCATCTCAGCGATGGCTCGCCCGATTTTCAAAATTCTTTTACTAATCTCTTGTCTGAAACTTCATGTTTGGAACCATTGAACAAAACTTATTCTAGTGGTGTTGAATTTTTTTTCCAGCACAGTTTTAAAAATTTCATTGTAAAAGTTTTAAACATTTCCGTGAACATCATACATCTAGGTGATTCATAAGAGAATTGTATAAAATTCTATATAGTGGAGGGTTGTTCAAATTTCCTACACAAAAGGACAGCCGTTGCAATATTTTTCGCCCTTTTTTACTACATTGTATATGTTCTAGATGGAAACGTCATAAATCGGCGTGATTCATGTAATATTTGCATTAGATTTTGATGATAAATGGTGTAGAACTCAATTTCCAGAACCAAGACAACATTATACACAGCTGCTTATAGTACTGCACGTGGCTGGACACACGTGGTGGCAACTGTAACTGAAACAATTGAAATCAAGTATCCACGTAGCATCCTAGCACGTAGACATGTGAGGGTAAATTTTGGGGTTAGCCGATAAAACACTAATTATAACGGACTATTCTAGGAGCGGACAGAGCCACGTCTGTACAACCTCTGGTTGAAGACGGTGTAGTCTTTTCAAAGAGAATCTTCGTGCATGTCACGTGATATATTAAGGCAAAAATGGTAATTAGTAAAGACAACTCTTAGCTACGAACTGTGGAACTTAAGAATTTAACGTACTGGGAGTGCTAGTATGCGAAATATTCAGAATGATTACAATGAGGCAAATATGTTGAAAAATAATTTTTTAGGTTGCACTGTTGCTGTTGTTGTTACACAGCAACCATAGAATGATTTTTGTTAAACTGTCTGAAAATTGAAGGTTTGCCATATTTTTAAAACAAACCCTGAAAACCGGCTGAGATATGCATGCAGTAATCTTATACAATTTTCATTTGAACCACGTAGATTTATGTATGATGTTTGGGGTAAAATTTTGAACTTTTGCAATGAATGAGCAAATTGAAAAAATGTAATGGTAGTAATGGTTTGAAGGAAATTTGAACGCCCTCATAATGATTTTTTTCAATTGTTTGAATCTTGAATAACTGCAGAACATGTTACTAGAAGAATTTTGAAAATCGGTTAAGCCATCGCAGAGATACAGCTGATTAAAAATTTTGTTTAAACTAATTCGATCACCGTGCCTGGAGCGCTATTCTAATATAAACCACACACATAGATTATGCCTACGGAAATTTATAGAACGTTTAAATTGGTAAACATATCGAAAAAAAATATATCGGTTGCACAGAGGAAATTTGAACACCCCTATAATGTTGAATTGTTTGAACCTTGAAGATTAGGATAAGAGAGTTCTAAAAGCATTTTGAAAATCGGTTGAGCCATCGCTGAAATATGTAAGATTCAAATTTTGGTTGCAGCTAAAATTTGATCTCAATTTCGGGAGCTCAAGAGATGTTCAATATATTTTTCTGTGAGATTCACTATAAGCATTCGGTTATCTAATACTATTCTCATTTGAATCACATGGATGTTTGATATTTACGGAAATATTTGGAAGGTTCACAATGAAGAAAAACTGGTCGCAAAAAATCGTATCTGCCTCACTGGTATGGAGAAAATTTGACCAGCCCTAGATTATTTTTCATTCGTTTATCTGAAACTAGAAGATTAGGACAACATATTAGTAAAAAATAATTGAAAATCGGTTAAGCAATCGCAGAAATATAGCTGATTTAAAATGAAGCTTCAACTAATTTTCGACCATCGTGCCTGGAGCGCTAGGGATGTTCAAAATATTTTATTGAATACGATTCCCATTTGAACCATACAAATTAATCATGTCTACGGAAGCGCTTGTATCGTTTACAATTAGGTAAACATGTCGAACAAATTATATCGATTGCACTGTTCTAGAGAAATTTGAACATCCCTAGAATAATTATTGTTCATTTGTTTGAAACTTGAATATTAGAACAAGAGATTGGTAAAATAATTTTGAAAATCGGTTGAGCCATCGCTGAGATATAACCAATTCAAAAATTCAATTGCAATTAATCACTGTGCCGGGAGCGCTAGGGATGTTCAAAATATTTTTCTGTTAGATTAACGATATGTATCGTTATCTTATACTATTTTCATTTGAACACCTCAGATTTATGATGTTGACTAAAATATTTGGAACGTTTACAACCAGATAAACATGTCGAAAAAAAAGTGTATCGGTTGCACTGATCTAGAGAAAATTTGAACACCCCTATAATAATTTCTGTTCAATTATCGGAAACTTTAGGATTCGGACAAGAGATTGGTAAAAGAATTTTGAAAATCGGTTGAGCCATTGCTGAGATATAGTCAATTGAAAATTTAATAGCAACTAGCCACTGTGCCGGGAGCGCTAGGGATGTTCAAAATATGTTTCTGTTAGATTAACGATATGGATCCAGTTACTTTTACTATTTTCATTTGAACACCGCAAATCGGTCAAGTCATCGCTGACATTTACCCCTTTGGAAATATAGTTACAGCCGAATTTCGATCACAATGCCAGTAGTGCTAGGGATGTTCAATTTACTATGTAGTTCACAATATGTATCAAGTGATCTTATGCTATTCTCATTGGAATCACAAAGATATATGATGTTTACCGAAATATTTAGAACTTTTACAATGATATAAATATTTTGAAAAAAGTTGAACTGTTCAAGAGGCAATTTGAACACCCCTAGAAGGGTTTTTTTCAAACTTTTGTAATTTGAAGATTCGTACAAGAGATTGGTAAAATAATTTTGAAAATCGGTTGAGCCATCGCTGAGATATAAGCGATTGAAAATTTAGTTACAGTCAAGCTTCGGTCACAATTCAAGGAGCACTAGGGATGTTCAACATCTTTTTAATTGAGGTTTACTGCATGTATCCAGATAGATCTTATACTATTCTCGTTTGAATAATGTAGGTTTATGAAGTTCAAGGAAATATTTTGAACGTCCTCAATGAAGAAAAAATTTCTGAAAAATATCGTATCTTCTGCACTGATATGGAGAAAATTGGACCACCCCTAGAATATTTTTTATTCAATTATCTGAAACTAGAAGATTAGGACAACATGTAAGGAAAATAATTTTGAAAATCGGTTAAGCCATCGCTGAGATATAACTGATTTAAAATTTAGTTTCAACAAATTTTCGATTATCGTGCCGGGAGCGCTAGGGATGTTCAAAATATTTTATCTTATACTATACCACACACATCCATTATGCGTACAGTAATTTTCAGACCGCTTCCAATTAGGTAAACATTTTGAAAAAATATATCGGTTGCACTGTTCTAAAGGAAATTTGAACACCCCTAGAATAATTTCTGTTCAATTATTCGGATTCGGAGAAGAGATTGGTAAAAGAATTTTGAAAATCGGTTGAGCCGTTGCTGAGATATAGTCAATTGAAAATTTAATTGCAACTAGCCACTGTGCCGGGAGCGCTAGGGATGTTCAAAATATGTTTCTGTTAGATTAACGATATGGATCCAGTTATCTTCTACTATTTTCATTTGAACACCTCAGATTTATGATGTTTTCTGACATATTTGGAACGTTTACAGCCAGATAAGCATGACGAAACAAAATTTGTATCGGTTGCAATGTTCTAGAGGGAATTTGAACACCCCTAGAAAAATTTCTGTTCAAGCATCTAAAATTTTAAGATTCGGACATGAGATTGATAAAAAAATTTTGAAAATCGGTTGAGCCATTGCTGAGATATAGCCAATTAAAAATTTAGTTACAACAAATTTTCGATCCCGGTGCTCCGCTTACCTTTTTTGATCTCGGTGCTCCTAGTGTTAATAACTGTGGATATGCTCAAAGAACACTAAGTTGAAGTGAGGCAGGCCAAGTCCCAGTGGGGACGTAGAGCCATACAGAAGAAGAAGAAGAAGTCCCATGCGTTTAATTGGCTTCTTTAACGGTGTTGAGATTATTCCATATTCTGAATCTGCATGCGAAACTGAGCCGAATTCCAAATTTTCATGAATTTTGGTGCCCGGGAACCTATTTAAAAATCAATTTGGAGTTTGTATGGGAGCGATTTGTCGAATCACCCCTCGTCGCATTTTGTACTGGGTGGAGCTGTCAAACACTTGCCCAGCTGTCAAACGGTGATTTCAAAAAATCTCTTTGAAATTGATTTTTGGTACTAAAATAAAGTTCTGAAAATCTGAAAAAAATCATAGTGGCTCAGAAAAAGGTGCTCTTTCGTATAAAATCAAAAAATCGATACATTTTTCTAGATTTAAAAACCCAATTGGGAGACTTTCAGGGGTCTGACTGGGCCTATTACCCTCCCTCAGTTTGTAATATTCTCAAAAACTTGGAATTATATTTTCCCGACATATAAATGACTTCGACAAATGTTCGATATACTATGCAGCAGCATGATCAGTATAACTATATCAGATAACTTGAAGATCTGATTTTTACAGAATTGTTTGCCATTGATTATACATTCAGCTATTCCAATCATTACTGCAAAGCACATCGGCCACATGCCTGAAATCAAAGCTTTCTGGAAGATATAATCCAAGCCCAGGGAGTTTGATACTTAGTACTAAATTGAATAGAAAATAGGCTCCTAAAGTCCTATCGGGATTCTTGTTTTGAACCACAATATATGACTTAAGGGCAAAGTCTTCGGTATACCAATCCGTGTGGTCAATTAATGATTTTTAATGAAACTCAACGTACATATGTACAGATGGAAATATTATTAGTAAAATTGCGAAAAATCCACAGCTCAGGTGAGATTTGAACTCACGACCCTTATACGCTAGACAAGTGCTTTTCCAACTAAGCTACCGAGCCAATTAATGACACGGCATTTTGGTTGGTACAAGGTAATTCCAATCTCATCGATCATGCTTCATCTTTCCCTTAAATTTCACCGCAAATATATCCATCTCTTATGTACACATGCATGAAGAGCGATGCGATTTATTTACTGTTGAAACTGTTTGCCTAACTTTCAGGCGTCTCTTCATCACCGACTGTGGTGAGGAAGAACAATTGAAACCTGGTAGGCGACCAACGTGTCGTTCGCACTCTTTCATAAACGACAGATTACTACAGAAGAGGTAGAAGCTCGAATATGACTTAAGGGCAAAGTCTTCGGTATACCAATCCGTGTGGTCAATTAATGATTTTTAATGAAACTCAACGTACATATGTACAGATGGAAATATTATTAGTAAAATTGCGAAAAAATCCACAGCTCAGGTGAGATTTGAACTCACGACCCTTATACGCTAGACAAGTGCTTTTCCAACTAAGCTACCGAGCCAATTAATGACACGGCATTTTGGTTGGTACAAGGTACAGGGGATGGCCAGAATGTTTGGGATAGGCAACTTTTTTTCTCCCACAAAAAAATTCAACATGCTGTAACTTTTCATAGAGTGTATCAAAAAATCTCAAATTTTGACTGTTTGTCAACCTATTATATGTGCATCATTGGTACAAATTTGGGCTCGATTGATAAATTTTCCGCGAAGTTAGAACCGTTCGGGTAAAACACTATTTTTTAGACAACTAATATTTGAACTGTCATATCTCGGAAACTAGTGAACCGAATTGAATGAATTTTTTAACGTTTATCAACAATAAATTGTTACTTAATACGATGTTATAAAATGTAATATTTTCTCATGACTAATTAAGTTATACCGGGTTGAAATTTTTACCCATAAAGAGGAAAATAAGTCAAATTTACAATACCACACAAAAATTACTAAACGTGTTCTTCCTTCAATCTAAATAGGCTCTAATATATCTGATTAGAGATAACTTGAGAACAGAAGTGGAAAATCTTTGGATATCAACACTAAAATTTATTGACATTGATGTAAAAAAATTACATTTTTTCGAGAAAAATCCAAAAAGTGTCAATCAATGATAACTTTTTTCAACGTTTAAAAGGTACCTATGTTTTAATAGTTTATGACGCATTTACATATTGTTAGTGTACGTTCAAAATTTCATTCAATTCGGTTTACTGGTTTCCGAGATATGACAGCTCAAAAATGAGTTGTCTAAAAGATAATGTTTTACCCGAACGGTTCTAACTGCGCGAAAAATTTATCAATCGAGCCCAAATTTGTACCAATGATGCACATATAATAGGTTGACAAACAGTCAAAATTTGAGATTTTTTGATGTGCTCTATGAAAAGTTATAGCATGTTGAACTTTTTTGTGAGAGAAAAAAAAGTTGCCTATCCCAAACATTTTGGCCATCCCCTGTAATTCCAATCTCATCGATCATGCTTCATCTTTCCCTTAAATTTCACCGCAAATATATCCATCTCTTATGTACACATGCATGAAGAGCGATGCGATTTATTTACTGTTGAAACTGTTTGCCTAACTTTCAGGCGTCTCTTCATCACCGACTGTGGTGAGGAAGAACAATTGAAACCTGGTAGGCGACCAACGTGTCGTTCGCACTCTTTCATAAACGACAGATTACTACAGAAGAGGTAGAAGCTCGAATATGACTTAAGGGCAAAGTCTTCGGTATACCAATCCGTGTGGTCAATTAAAGATTTTTAATGAAACTCAACGTACATATGTACAGATGGAAATATTATTAGTAAAATTGCGAAAAAATCCACAGCTCAGGTGAGATTTGAACTCACGACCCTTATACGCTAGACAAGTGCTTTTCCAACTAAGCTACCGAGCCAATTAATGACACGGCATTTTGGTTGGTACAAGGTAATTCCAATCTCATCGATCATGCTTCATCTTTCCCTTAAATTTCACCGCAAATATATCCATCTCTTATGTACACATGCATGAAGAGCGATGCGATTTATTTACTGTTGAAACTGTTTGCCTAACTTTCAGGCGTCTCTTCATCACCGACTGTGGTGAGGAAGAACAATTGAAACCTGGTAGGCGACCAACGTGTCGTTCGCACTCTTTCATAAACGACAGATTACTACAGAAGAGGTAGAAGCTCGAATATGACTTAAGGGCAAAGTCTTCGGTATACCAATCCGTGTGGTCAATTAATGATTTTTAATGAAACTCAACGTACATATGTACAGATGGAAATATTATTAGTAAAATTGCGAAAAAATCCATGCCCTTAAGTCATATTCGAGCTTCTACCTCTTCTGTAGTAATCTGTCGTATATGAAAGAGTGCGAACGACACGTTGGTCGCCTACCAGGTTTCAATTGTTCTTCCTCACCACAGTCGGTGATGAAGAGACGCCTGAAAGTTAGGCAAACAGTTTCAACAGTAAATAAATCGCATCGCTCTTCATGCATGTGTACATAAGAGATGGATATATTTGCGGTGAAATTTAAGGTAAAGATGAAGCATGATCGATGAGATTGGAATTACCTTGTACCAACCAAAATGCCGTGTCATTAATTGGCTCGGTAGCTTAGTTGGAAAAGCACTTGTCTAGCGTATAAGGGTCGTGAGTTCAAATCTCACCTGAGCTGTGGATTTTTTCGCAATTTTACTAATAATATTTCCATCTGTACATATGTACGTTGAGTTTCATTACACAATATATGGTTCAAGAGTATATATTTACTCAATTTTTGACGTTTTTATTAACCGTAGTTGAAAATATATAATTTTTATTTTTTTTAGCTTTTTGTCTCGTCCCTAGCTTATAACACATACTTTGAGTGATTTTTTTTCACCGTCACACAAGGTTGACCTCAAATGTCAAAGTAGAACTATTTACCATTTTACTTATTACGAATTTTCTCATTATTCCTTTGTTTTTCAAGTTCGAGTAAAATACAATTTCGATTCGAATACCATGCTTGATCGTTTTATTCAATATAAGCGAGAATTTGTCTTTAATTTTAGGACCCTATTGAAGCTGAAGAAATCATTAAGAAACATTAAGACTAAATCTTAACCCGCGGAACCTGAAGCCCCGGAATGTTTATGTCCTTGCTATTACTTCTTGGAAACACATAACACAAAATGCTGTCTATGTTGACAACTGTGCCTATGGTATCTCCAAAAAATATTACGGTCAAATACCAATTGAAGACAACAACCGTTACTGCGATAACACCTATGTTGGTAGCCACCTACAGCTCTGGTGCCATCCCTAATGATAGACACTAGTTTTGAACATGTCATGGGCTTCCAATGATACGAGATACGAAAACAGCTTATCTATTAAAACAGAGCCAAACCGTTCATATGTCCTATCGGTCCTACCTAGATAAACCAAGTCATTTTTTCCCCCGTAGCCTAGAAATGTTAGCCTAGTTATACACAAGTTACGTCCTTCAGCTTAGAAACAATCAGTTTTTGTCCAAAATGCCACGTCGAACTCATTGACGTCAATAAAGTGATAAAGTATGGTCCACTCACTGCACGAACTTAGGCCGGCCCGCCCATTTGGCGTTTGAGCAATAGAGTTAATATACTATAGAGGACGAATGTCGCTGCTGTTCCCTTTGTTCTCATTCCGAAACATGTCGGGTATCTATCTGTCAAACTGCATACTTTTTCGCTTTGACACTTATATCCCTCCCTATCTTTTCCAGCAAGAGATGTTGCGGTGGCGACACCAGCGACATTCGTACTCTATAGTTTATTAACTCTATTGTTTGAGCGGTGTCGTCACCGCTCAAAAGTCAAACCATGAGTGAGAGCAAGCAGGCCAGTATAAATTCGTGCAGTAATCCATTGTTCGCACGTTAGCTTCGAATCTATCAGCACTATTACTGCCCCCACTCGCATAACAGTCCCATATGAATAGGAAACCCAGCAAAGATGAGACTGTTATGCGAGTGGGGGCACATTAAGTGCTGCAACTTTCCTTCCTACTATTCGGTTGATTTCACTAGATTTAGATAATATTACTGGATATCATTGTAATATTTAAAAGAGAAGAACCAAATTTGTTTTTATAAAATTACTAATTTAAATATATTTAATTATTGTATATAACTCAAATTATAGTAAATTTAGTAGTTAATCAAAATCAACCAAAAAAATGTGGGAAAGAAAGCCCAAACAGCATTTACAAGTCTACTGGCAATAAAACCTGTCACAAAACCTATAATATTTCTACTAGGATTTGCAATGATCATCAAAAACTTCTCAAATCCAACCGACTTGGAACTATTGCTTGGGTATAGATTCTATTGAGCCCCGGCGGTCCCTCCGTGTTTATCGAGCATGTCTGATGAATATGCCAAAACATATGATCAGCCATACTCCATCTGCAGCAGCCGGTTCGTGATGAACCGTTAGAGGCGCATTAAAGTGTTAAAAAAGGTGATGATTCACTAAAGAATACTACATTACAATAACCTTCACTCTTTTTACTACCGTCAAACCCTGCGAACTTGGCCAGGGATAATACGTGACGTATTTTTTTTTGCTAGGTTTCTAGCTGCACTCTGAATAGAGTTGAAACCTCTACACTAGACCCGAAGGTTGAAAAGAGTACGTAATCTTTCAGAAGCAGTTTGCCAGCCGTACGCGGAAAATGCCATCCATTAAGACACTGTTGCAAACTGACTCAGAAAGTTACGGTAGAAGATTGGAAAGTTTTCAATTGGTCAGTCAGTCTTGAAGTAGTCACATATCAGAATTTGTTTTGTTCTAACAATTCGAACTTGTCTTTTTGTTATTTTTTTTTTTTGGTAAATAACGGACCATTTTTCTTTTTTTGTCGTCAGTTGTCGTATTTTTTGGAATACTGTATTGTCTTATTTTGTTCGATATTTGTTATATCATCACGGAGAAAAAGAATTAGTAAACACAACCATTTTTTAGTTCAATTCAACCGGAATCTCAGTTTGAATATGGCACAAATAAAATAATAGTTTGATTTTACTGCCCGCGTTAGATGAAACAAACTATGATTTCAGTTAACTATTTTGAAGGACTTCCAGTTAAATTCAACTAACCTTAGTTTGGTTTTACTATTTTGTTAGTTGATTCATTTTGACAGCTCTCGATCCAAACTGAAATATTTGTTGTTTTGACAAACAGGTTCAGTTTGAATCTACCAAAGCTTAGTTTGAATGAAACCAAAAACGCCGGTTATATTAACCGACGCATTTGTTGAACTGCATGACCCATCCTTCTCTTTCTTTTGAAGAGAAAAAAAAATAATAAAATCGTATGTCTATTTATTTAAATATACATAAGCTTGACACAAAACAAACCTGAATCAAGTCTTAAATACAAATTACACTTTCAGCCATATCCAGCAGATTATGTTGCATTCCTCCAATCCGGAATATCGAAAGCGCTCGCGTGGTGTCTTTTGCTTACCCCATGGAGGTTTCGAAACGGAGCATCTCTGCCAGAATAGACTGGATAGCCGGCCACAGTAAACGAATCTCCTAACATCTCACCGGTGGCCCCTTGCTTCGTCCAAATTTCTGCCAGGATCTGTTTTTTTTTTCTTCATTTGCGGGAAGGCTCGTGGGTAGGTTCCCGAGAAAAGCCTGATAGCAAATTGAAAACAAATTTTGATGTTGTGATACTGCAAATTATGATAACTCAGGTAGTTGTCGTTTTGGTCGTTTTAACGGTTAAAACATCAAAAATGAAAGCAGAAAAATGTTCCCGTAACAACAAGTTGAAAACAATTCCTGCTATCAGTTATAGCAAATTGATAACTGTTTTTGCTATCAATACAAAAAATGGAAAAATCGTTAAATATGTTTTTTTTTTCGATTGATATGAAAGCCTAAACGTCGTGAGATAATTATACTAATGATATATTCTTAGAATTATTTTACAAGGTTGCCTAGAAGTTTTGAAACAACTTAAAAACTTTTTTTTATAATAGTTTGAAGTGACAGCAAAACGAAATCTAAATTTGAAATCAAATTGAGCCAAGACAAATTGATATCAAAATGTGATATCAATTTGCTGCTAAATCCAAATCGAGTTTTCGATTTGCTATCATTTTGTTGTTAGACTCTGCTCGGGTTGGCATCATCTAGCCTGCTCCTTGGTGGCATCTCTCTTATCACACCCTTCATTGTAAAATTTGCTAACAGAAGTGAAAAAAAAACGAGTAAAACTTCGACATTAATTCACATTCGCCAAAAGGAATGGTTGAAAACTTACTTGCTAGCTCTTACTAGTTAATATTGTCTTGGTTCACCTATATATCAGCTGAGAAAATAAGCAAACGTCTTGAATTTTTGTTAAAGATAAAAACAGTAGTCACTTGAGCACAAAATTGTTACTTCTGAGCTATCTTTTTTTCTTCTCGAGTGAAAATGAATCAGAGTAAAAATGGCGCGGACACCGAAACAAACCAATAATTTAGTTTGTTCTGGTCAGGTTTCAAACTAAAATGTTTGTTGTTTTTTCTCCAAACAAAATCTGGAGCAACATTTGAAAAGGGCCCAAGAGGTCTTGTGTCTTTTTTCGAAAACGCTTCGTAGGGCATAACAGCAGCCCGCCCACGCAAATGAACACCGTTATCCGAAAGATCGATGTTTGCTCTATCTGATAACGGTCTTAGTTTTTGTGAATAAGCTGATAGGGGCTCAGGAGCGACGTTTGAAGTCATTGTTTACCAATGCTTGTATGCCCTTTTCAAATGTTGCTCCAGAAATATTAGTTAAACTGCCCAATTTGTTGTACTAACTCAATATTTTTCTTTGTTCATCTGAATCAAAACAAACCGTATTTTAGTAAATGCAACCCGAACTTTTAGTAGAATTTGCCAAGTTTTCGATTTGAAACAACTAATTTGGCAGTTGTTTTTCGTTACTAAATTATGGTAGAAACAACTGTTTTACCGGTTTGTTTCAAACAATAAACGTGGTTCAAAAGCAACAAAACTACAATTCAAAACAACTATTTGTCCAGTTTGTAAATCAACAAACATGTTAGTTGATTCAAACTGCATAATTTTTTCTCCGTGATGTCATTCAGTACTATTGGGTAAGTCTAGGTGGAATGTTAGATAGTAATTATGTGTGTCATTTTGATTTTTGAAGATATGCGTTTTTATACTGTACTTTTTCACGATAAAAAGTCTCTCGCTCTTCATGTGTTATCAACATTCAAATACGTCGAAATGTCTACTTTGTCATACAAAACACACAGCAAGTCAAAGAAATAATTAGTTTTCGTCGTGTCAATCTACATTGGTGTCAAAAATGCGTCTATGAATGTATTGATCATACGTTAGCTTTGAAATTATTATCATTATTAAATTCTGGACTTTCGTATTAGAATTGAGTTGTCCAAAAATTGTCTCACGAAACCTAATGCAAGCCTATCCATATACGTGAGAACAAAAGATGTTTACAAAGTTCTTACAGATAGATTAACACGGGAATTCTGAACACAAACCACTACCACACAGGAATTTGGATTGGTCAATTTACTCACGAAACGACTACATTTGAAAACGTTAAGAATGAAGATATTATTCAAATCCTAGAACAGTTTCGAGAGCTATGTATATGCAGATCAAAAGTATTTATGCTCGTCCAGAAAACACGATGCGATTTGGGAATTAGCATTGGTTTTGTAATTTTTGCGTAGCCTAAAATATTGGGAAAGGTGGGAGATTAATTTGGCGTATTGAGCTGTGGATAGAATGTGTTAGTCATTATATAGTCGTCGTTATTTACCTTTAGGCTGATTTCAAGGGTTATTAAGTGAACATTTTATATGTAATACTTGCGCAATTGCTCCAGTGTTAGTTACTATTATAGTTTTGGGATCATCCTGGCTTCATGTTGTGATGCTTTGCCGGAAATCAATGCTCGATACATTGCATTGTTATAGTTGAGGTACAAAGGAGAGGAAAGGTAATATTAGTGCTTTTGGTGATACTATCACGACGGCCATTCAGAATGGTTCAACGGGTGCAGATGAGAAGATCATCCCTGCTGGCTTTCAGCACTCATCAAATTCAGTGTATGAGTGTATGGTAATGCTTAATGCCGTTTTTCTTTTTGAACCTGGGTTGGCGGAAAATGTGTAAACAAACAAACGTCAAACAAACGTCAAACAAACTCAAACAAACTTAAGTACAAGTTTGTTTGTAAGTACCGAAGTCGGGTTGGGGTTGAAACTGTGAACGAGGTTGGAACTGGATCAAAAAGAAAAACGGCATAAGCTACACGAACGCGAAAAAACAAATGCACGTACACGAATACATAAAAAGAATGATCTTCCATCCCACCTTCAAGTGATCCTCACAAGCAGCATTTTTCGTTCAGGCACTTTGAATGTCCATTTGCAACTTGTTCACACAAGAAATCTGCCTCGACCAAGTTGGCAGAACGCGCCCATGGGATGCTAACAAAAGGCTGAATTTCAAAAGGCTGAATGCACAAAAGGCTGAACACGAAAGGCTGAAAGTAACATAAGGCTGAATTTCAAAAGGCTGAATGCACAAAAGGCTGAAATTGCAAAAATGCAGGAAATGAGTAAGTACTTCTTGTTCTTTTTTTTCTGGCGTAACGTCCCAACTGAGACAAAGCCTGCTTTCAGCTTATATACGCATTTCAACAGTTATTAATTGAAAGCCTTCTCTGCCAATGACCACTTTGCATTGGTACATATATCGTGTGACAGACAATAAGATACTTTATGCCCGCGGATGTCAAGGAATTTTCCATTACAAAAAGTTTCTGGCCCGAGGGAGAATCGAACCCATCACCCTCAGCATGACTACTCGTTCGCTAACCAGATCGGCTACATATATGAGTCCTTGTCATAGAATGTGCTTAGTGAAGAGTGCATACCAACTAACACAAAAAATGACTGATGGTATTTCAATTGGAGATTTTTCCTTCTTTGAGCATGAGCTGTTCTTTCGAGTCATGCTGTTATGGAGATTGGTTGCCATTACAGCTGCCAACAATGTGATCAGAGATTTTTCCTTCTTTTAAATATATGATATTCTTTGGAGAAATACTGTCATAGTTATGTAGGCGATCAATAATGCATACTTTAGCGCGGAAAAACAGTCCTAACGCTTTCCGATTTCGAACATAGTAACGGAAGCATGTTCGTCCAATGAACCATCAACCAATGAGAGGTAGTGTGCGTCAAATGTAAAACTCAAGCAAAACCAATGTAAGTGTCAGGGCTGAGGGGTCGGCCAACTAGCAAATTTTTATAAAGATCATTATATCAGTGTACGATATGAATAATTAGAGTGTTATGTCTGTCTGTGATGTTAGTGTTGCCTTTAGGCTCGTATGACTGCCTTTAGGCTCGCCGTTTGAAAACTAGTCGAATCATTATTTCAGCCTTATGTTATTTCAGCCTTTTGACATTTTCAGCCTTTTGTGATTCAGCCTTTCGTAATTCAGCCTTTTGTTATTTCAGCCTTTCGTGTTTCAGCCTTTTGTACGTAACCCCGCGCCCATACCCCTTTCTGAACCGAAGGGCAGGGATAATACGTGACGTAAATTTTGAATTCAAAAGTGTTATTTTGATCTCTTTTTCCATTGCAGGTGCCTAATATACACAAGAACTTACGAGTAAACTTCTGGAAGTTATTGAATTACTTATATTATTAGACTTTTGTAGTGGTTGAACTTGCTTGTGTTCTTTATCAAAAATACAGCAATTTCTCCCTCAGCAGCTATTTAGCGCTGTAAAAAGATACAATATTATGTTTTTCAATTTATTTAAAAGACAGTCAACGCTTCTGATATTGTAGATGAATGATCGATATACTGAAACCCATTTATGAGATGTTCAAAAATTGAATTTCTGTCAGCTTTTCTCAAAATTGGACCACTGTGTGTTGACGTCTTCTGCGCACTTATTCAGCATCTTAAAATGAATAAGTGCGCAGAAGAAACCGACACTATCCGATGCGAAATCGCAGTTTTATTCTTGATGCCGCACTTATGCTAACTGCGAAAGGGGTCCAGTGCAATGTTTTTGTGACGACCGAGAAATGATTACCCCGCACTCATTCAACGCCGCTTTATTGATGTGCTTGTGCTCCATTTTAATGCGTCTCATAAAACTCCTTAAAAATACACTTTTTGTGAAGTCTGATGCACGGCTTACATCACCCAGTATAAGAATAGGAGAGATGTTGTTCCTAATACCCATTACAAATTTCAGAAGTATTTGCAACATACCTGAAAATGCTTGATGATTGCCAAAATATTCACCATCGAGTTCAATAGCTTAAATACATCTTCTTTGTATTCACACTCCTCAATGGTGGTGTATCGCAGAACCATAGCGTGAATCTATAAAATACAATTGATAAGAGGATTACGTATCTCGGAAGTAGTTACTTAATAATATTGTCGTTGCAACTCACCTCACTAAATACTTTTTCTTCTCTGTTCAGTTCATAATACAGCTCGTCGTAACTGCTAGTAGTAGCTAAGAAAGTATCTCCATATGTGATGAAAAGATTGAAGATATTAACAACCTAAAACAATACATATATTCAGAGTGTTGAAAACTCAAAAATATTATGAGCTGAATCAACGACTGAAGTGAAACTACAGCATGATTTGTGTCCGCATTGTCTACCCACCTGAATAGCTAGATGAAATATGTTGCACTTTTTAACTAGCGTTTGTTCTTGATACACTATAAATTTAAGCAGGCTGATTAGTGCCGTCCACAGTTCCTTCCAGGGGTATATTAGTCGCACGCGGCAACGTTTCTGATATACGATGACTCGATGTATGATGCCGGTGCACAGCAAGTACAACTCCATTGGAAACTTTTTCATAAAATGTGAAACAATAAACTCAACAAGTAAATCTGAAATGAAACAACAACACATGATCTATAAATATCACAAAGCCATATAATGACTTGCTCTACCAACCTAACAAAGTTGCCGCCAGTGGTTGCGGACGCGAGGCTCGATCCGTGGTCGCCTTTCGGTGGCGCATGTGCGCCCTATGGAGGAATATCTTGAACGTCAGATTCGAATCGTGCATCATCGAATTGGCGTACTGATCCTCCGATATGCAGGTTAGAATGATAAAGCACAGCTTGAGATTTACGGCACTCGATTCATTCTTATGGTCCATCATAACAACGGAGCTGAAATTGTAGTTGCAAATAATAGCGTAAAATGAGAACAAAAAGATATCCAGGTAGCAGCAAAGCAATATGAGAACATGATTTATTTTTATACTGGAGAACTGGCATGACATTCTAACGAGTAAACATGTGTGCTCGGTTTCATGTGACAGAAAAGAATTGACCCCGCTACGCTAACATCTCCCCTTAACCGAAAATCTTTCCTGGTCATTGCTGACAACTAGGTACCATCAGTTTATCAGTTTGCCCACGGGATCGTAATGGCCAAGGCAAGAGGTGCAATGGCTCCTACAAAACAATCTCCACACATGTTGGAGGTGGCCATTGAGGGCCTTTTTCCGCGTCATGATCTTAGCAATTTGCTTCCATTCGTTCATCAGTCTTCCTCTTCGTCTTTGCGGCTCTTCGTTTCCATTGGAACCTGACCGACCTCTCTTCAAAACATTTCCCAGGGCGCTGAACTGGGGCTGGCGATGAGGAGAGGGTCACCGATTAGGAAATTGCGGGGATGGTAAAGTCCCTTAGCATAGTTCCCGACGTAGTTCCGAAGTAGGCCTTAAAAGAAGCTGTTGCAGAAGCTCCCGGGATTTTCAGGTCTGCTATGGAACAATGCCTGGACGAGGTTTGGAAGCCTGGTACTATTGCC
Organism: Aedes albopictus; assembly: GCF_035046485.1. Lineage (NCBI taxonomy): Eukaryota > Metazoa > Arthropoda > Insecta > Diptera > Culicidae > Aedes > Aedes albopictus. Next base: position 219,817,546 of record NC_085138.1, read on the forward strand.
AAAGGCGGGGAAACCACCCAGACACCCGTCGGCATATAGACCATTAGGATGCTTGATCTAAACGGCGGGGAAGGTGCTCGAGAAGATCATCCTCAAGAGATTGTAGATGTACACCGAAGGTGTTGTAAATGGGTCACCCTTCCGAGACGCCTGAACTTAGGGGTTTGCCTTGAAGGTGTCACTAGGCTGCCTCGCGCACTTTCTTTTGAATCCATGACCATCTGCAAACAAAGATTGATCACCGCGGCCACCAGACCGTTCCTTTATCTACTGCTCCATGCTTGTGCTAATATTAGCCCAGCCCAAATGTAAACCAACGAAATAATCACCGATTATATTTTGATTAGCTTTGTTCACATCCAAGCATTTCCAATTGACAATCTAAAATGAGCTTACTATTTTGTATTTTAGTATGTGATAAGATCCATATATACAAGCTGTTTTATGTTAAAAATGTGGTAACGAACATTTGATCACACATGGAAGTGTCAGCAACATTGTGAATTCTAGCGTCTTGTTTACCACTTACCAGTACTGAAATACGGCCACTAGTAAATTCGTTGGATATTGCGTCACGTCAATGATAGGCGCCGACGAGAGGTCGCTAATGGAATGGTGACTATTTAGCGTGTTCGACGGCGATGGCGGTGAACTTGACTCGGCCTGCGTCGTGGCCAATGTGGTGATGAAATTTCTATTCAAGTGCACTGCTTCGTACAGTGCCAACAGCAAGGCATTATTTTGTCTGAAAAGTAGAGGTTTTGCTTAGAAAAGTATCTTGCTTAAAAGAATCTCTAGTTTACCTAATTTGATACATTTTTTCGTCGACTTCATCCGAGAGGAACATGTTGCCTACCATCGACGACAGCGAACTTATCCAGGAATTGTTCTGAACTGCTAGTACGTTAGTAGTCTGCTGCTTAATAAATTCGAACAGAGTTGCTGAAATCACGTGGCCAAAGCTGAAAATAAAATTTTATTAAATAGGATTTTTTTTCGTATTTATTCTACATGTAGTTATGTAAACAATATTTCTCGAGTTTAGTATCATACAGGCGTATCTACAATCATCGATTTCTCTTCATCGATTTTCTCTTTGGAGGTTTCCGGAAAATACGTCTTGATGTTTTTCGGTGCAGAACAACTAGGACTAGCTTATAGAACATTAAAAATAACTGGAAATGATTTTCTTGTCAAGTTATTGCAGGCCAAACATTTCAATAGGTCCTATCTGCATTTGAGAGGCTCTCTTTGTTCACTTTCTCTTTCAATTATTGTAACGTAATGATCCACTTTTCAACTATTTTTGCAGTACAAATCAAAAGATGATTGTTTTGACCATCGTTCAATGCAAGGAGACAATCATCACACAAATAAACAGCTGAGATATTAACGAAAGAGAGAGAAACCAAAGAGAGCCTCTCTTCTGCAGATAGGACCTTTAGACATGTTTGGCCTGATTGACCAAAGAGCAAATCGATGAAGAATCGATCATTGTAGATACGCCCGTATGATACTAGGCGCGTGATTTGCTCAGTTATACGATGAAATCTGAACATTAGAAATATTTATTATGGCTGTACTGAATATCTTAAATGCGCTTAAATAATAAGAAACTTACCCGTGAAGCGCAAGTTCATCGTCCAGCAAAGATAATTTCACGACATATGGATTCGTCGCATCATGCTTTCGATAGTTAACCTAGACAAAGAGAAAAAAACCGATACCGTAAACCGGGATCAAATTGATCAGCGGGGTGAAATTGATCATTCGGGTACTACAGTGTAATTCCATACTAGAAACTCTTAAGCATCGTAATGATCTTAAACTTTTTACGTCATCTGGTTCGTAGATGTCTAGAGATGAGCGTAGACTTTTATTTTTTTTTAGTAAAAAGTTAGCTTTGCCTTATTTTTAAGGAATTTGCAAAGTATTTCTCACTTGGCTACTAAATCATGGCTACTAAACAATCGATTGCTAATAGGACTTCCCGTAAATTCTCTGTTTTAACATTTTTGTTGAGCCTTGGTTGGAAAGTTATGTAGCTAAGAAGAACATGAAATAGTAAAAAAAGGTTATTTTATGTTGAAATAGTCATTTATTGTGACAGAAATCACTTATTTCAAATGAAATTGCCTACCTTTAGGCGTTTAAGGGGGAAATTTCAAAATTTAGTTTTGCATTTAAAGTATTAAATTCACTAGTTGTAAGATTTTAAACGCGTTATTCGGTTTTAGAAGAGCAAAATTAAGCGGAGAAGGAAATTTTCCTTTCCAACCGATGCTTAATTGTATACTGATCAATTTCGCCTCAAAGTGGCATTTCCAATTTTTTGATATTTGGAGTTATTTAACTTAAAGTTTAGGTTTGAGGGGGTCAGAAGCAGAGGGGTGTAAGTGACCAAAACCTGATTTTGAGATAATGAACGAAAACTTTGACATCTTATAAAAAAAATCAACAATATTCGAAAAAGTTTGGATTCGCCCCGAACACTCTACTATCAAGTTACTCCACCATCAGAGATGGAAACAGACATTACATATGGTATGTGGGGGCAAGATGGGTCAGGGGGCAAGATGGGTCAGTACCGTTTTCAACCGTACTATATATTTTTTGAATCTTTCAATAATTTTCCTAGATGAACGAAGTGGATACACAAAAAAGTGATATATTGTTTTAAAAATTCTTTACGTTCCTTGCACAGAAAAAAATAAAATATTTTTTCGTTATACTCCTTATGCTATACATTCCATATAACTACGTGTATTGTGTAGACGGGGCAAGATGGGTCACCCTAATTTTTAGGTATGTTTGCATAGTTTTTGAAAATGTTTTATTCTTCATTGAAAGGCTATTCTGTGACCTACATTATCGAAGCAATTAGAGCACTGAGAGTTTGTGAAACTATTTTTGAAATTTTCCTACAAAAAATATAAGTTTTCAAAGTCCGTTCATGGCTACCTGAACAAAAATCTTCTAGTTCTGAGAATGTTTCAACACATTTTTTTTTCGATATGTTTCAACACTTTTTTCATGTAATCTGTACGTCTGTGAAGTTTAGATGTATAGAGAAAAACCCGATTTAATCCACCTATGGTGAACAGAACCCTTCTTACACTTATTAAAATTCATTGTTGTATTATTTGTATTTAACATATTTATTTTGTGTAATTGACCAAAAGTTCTAGAAAATATTGTGGATTTGGCATCTAGTGGATTGGTTTCCAAAATAGCATCATGGACCATGGACTAAACTACCAGAAGTGCCAGACAGCTCCTAGAATCTTGTATGGAATGTTTAAAAAATAGCTTACATATTCTGGAATATTGTATATTTTGTTAACTGCCAAAATATCTTGAATCGATTAACAAATGGGTAAGAAAATCATCGAGAACCACTTTGTCTAATATCTCTTAATCAGTCGATTAAATTAGCTATGAAGTACTTGGTATTCATGCTTGTGGTGTGAAAAGGACCAAAGTGATATATCTACTATATTCATCAGTTTCAGCATTAGCTAGTTATTTTAGCTATTGTAATTTAAATCTGTAAGGTTCATTAAAAATATTTCTGTCCGGTTCTTGCATTTTTCCCACAAGATATGAATTCAAAGCTTTCATTTAACATATTGTTAGTTTTCATAGAATTCCTGTGTATTTATTATTTGTTATTTATAATTTTGTTGAAAACAGTAACCTGCTAGTATACACTTTGTATGAGCATTATTTATTGAAAAATAACTTCCCATAGACTGGTCAAAAACTAATGCAAGATAACAAGTGCATATAATAATAAAAAAAGAACTTATTGAAATACTCTTCGTAAGATATCTCAGTAATCAAATGTCGAATCGAAATAAAATTTCAGGGCCTTTTACTAGGATATTGTAGCTTTCATTTGGTGCCACGAGAACCGAAATCGGTTGACAGACGGCTAAGATATTTATTATGATACACTTGGTCAAAAATCTCAAAAGGTTTAGTTGTATAAATCCTAAGTACTCTTCGAAAGATATCTCTGTAACCAAATGTCCAATCGAAATAAAATTTCTAGGCGATCTACTAGGATGCTGTAGCTTTCATTTAGTGCCAAGAGAACCCAAAATTATGATACACTTGGTCAAAAATCTTAAAAAGTTTAGATGTATGACTCATAAGTACTCTTCGAGAGATATCTCGGTAACCGAACGTCCAATCGAAAAAAAATTCAATAGCGTTCTACTAGGATGTAGTAGCTTTCATTTGCTTCCAAGAGAACTCAAATCGGTCGAAAGACGGCTGAGAAACGTGCGTGACTTTTTTTTTGTAACGCACATACACACACACACACACACACACACATACACACATACACACATACACACACACACACACACACACACACACACACACACACACACACACACACACACACACACACACACACACACACACACACACACACACACACACAGATCGCCGACCTACGAGCGAACTGTCACCGAGCTCGGAGGAGAATGCAGAGAGCCCGCAACGACGCTGAAAGAGCAGTTCGCAGGCCAGCTTATACGGCAGCTAGAGCTGCACTTAACAGAGAAATCAAGCTCAGCAAAAAGGCATGTCTAGAAGAGCTTTGTCGGAACGCAAATTCTAATCCGTGGGGAGACGCCTACAGAGTAGCCATGGCAAAAATAAGGGGACCAGCTGTACCACCGGAAAGGTGTCCGGAGAAGATGAAAGCCATCGTAGACGCGCTATTTCCGCAGCATGAACTGACGGGTTGGCCACCCACACCGTACGGTGCTCAGGAGGATCAGGAAGCGGAAGCTCGAATAACCAACGAGGAGCTGATAACAATAGCGAAAGCTCTTAAAACAAAGAAGGCTCCGGGACCAGACGGTATCCCGAACGTTTCAAAGGTGTATCAATGATGGCAACTTCCCCGACATATGGAAGCGCCAAAATCTTGGGCTACTGCCGAAACCAGGGAAGCCTCCTGGAGATCCTTCAGCATACAGGCCAATCTGCCTGTTGGATACTGTCGGCAAAGTGCTGGAAAGAGTGATCCTCAACAGGCTCATAAAATACACGGAAGGAGAGCACGGCCTGTCCGATATGCAGTTTGGCTTCCGGAGGGGTAGATCCACTGTCGATGCCATCCGAACGGTCGTGGAAGCAATGCAGACGGCGCAAAATCAAAAGAGAAGAGGTAACCGCTACTGCGGAGTGATCACGCTGGACGTGAAAAATGCGTTCAACAGTGCTAGTTGGGTTGCAATCGCCGATGCGCTGCACAAACTGAGAGTTCCCGAGTACCTCTGTAGCATTATGAGCAGCTATTTTCAGAATCGGACATTGATCTACGATACTGACAACGGGAGAAGAAGTAAAACCATAACAGCGGGAGTTCCCCAGGGATCCATTCTCGGTCCGACCCTCTGGAATGCTATGTATGACGAAGTACTGAAGCTGCGCCTCCCCAGGGGCGTGAAGATTATCGGTTTCGCGGACGACGTGGCGCTCCTAGTGATCGGTGAATCATTGGAGGAAGTAGAAGTGCTCGCCACGGAGGCGATAGATGTTGTCGAAAACTGGATGCGGGGGAAAAAGCTGGCCCTAGCTCATCACAAGACCGAGATGGTTTTGATAAGCAACCGAAAGGCGGTACAACAGGCGAGAATTTCGGTCGGAGAGTGCATCATCGAATCGAAGCGGAATGTGAGACACCTGGGAGTTATGTTAGACGATAGGCTAAACTTTAATAGTCACGTCGACTACGCGTGTGAAAGGGCTGCAAAGGTGATTTCGGCACTATCTCGGATCATGCCCAACAACTCAGCGATCAGCAGTAGCAAGAAGCGACTACTGGCAAGTGTGTCCACATCGGTGCTCCGATACGCAGCGCCTGTGTGGGTGACGGCACTACAGACAAGGAGGAACAGATCTCGGCTGAACAGTACGTTCAGGTTGATGGCCATGCGAGTATGCAGTGCGTACCGTACAATTTCGTCAGAAGCAGTCTACGTGATAGCCGGAACTATTCCCATAGATCTTCTACTCGAGGAAGAAAACGAGTGCTATAGAGATAGAGGCATATCAGGAGTCCGAAGAAGAGCCCGAGCTGACACCGTAAGAAAGTGGCAACAGCAGTGGGATAACGCTGAAAACGGAAGATGGACCCATCGGCTCATTCCGAACGTTTCAACCTGGTTGGATAGGAAACACGGGGAGGTCAACTTTCACCTGACACAGTTCTTGTCAGGCCACGGATGTTTCCGGAAGTACCTGCATCGATTCGGGCACGCAGAGTCCCCACTTTGCCCAGCATGCCCGAGTAATGAGGAAACACCAGAGCACGTGCTTTTCCACTGTCCCAGATTCAGGGCAGCACGAGACGGGATGTTAGCGGAGAGTATCACAAGCCTTAGCCCCGACAACATTGTAGAACGAATGTGTCGGGAAGAAAGCACCTGGAATGCGGTGAACAGGGCTGTGGGACAGATCCTGTCGTCACTGCAGCGGAAATGGCGTGAAGACCAAAGGGCATCGGATCGCGATCGGAGTAGGCTAGATCCACCGTCGGGGACTAGTCCGAGTAGTCGTAACGCTCTGGTCTTGGGTCGTCGGGGCGCCGGTGAACCGGAAGCCACTCTCCAACCGGAATCATCGAACCGACCTCGGCACCTGACTGGTCGGGATCAAACCACCGTGTTCGGGAGAACTTCCATCGCCGGGGAACTCTCCGTCGGAGTAGGCTAGCTCCACCGCCGGGGACTAGGACGAGTATGTCGCGAGAAGCACCAGTGAATGGTCGTCGGGGCGCCTGTGAACCGGAAGTCACCCTCCAACCGGAATCGCAGGACCGACCTCGGCACCGATCTGGGAAGTATCGGTTCGGAAGATCTTCCATCGCCGGGGAACTCTTCGTCGGAGTAGGATAGATTCACCGCCGGGGACTATCTGAGTAATCAGCGCCCGTGGAAAACCACTGGTTCGGGTCGTCGGAGCGCCAGCGTACCGGAAGCCATCCTCCAACCGGAATCGCCGGACCGACTTCGACACCCTGCCAATCAACATCGAAGGAATACGCAACGCGAACAACGGTGTCGGGAGATATTCTACCGCCGGAGAACTCTCCGTCGGAGTAAGCTAGCTCCACCGCCGGGGACTACGCTGAGTCGCATGAAACTACGTCGAATCAACCGGGTTCGAGTCGTCGGGGCGCCAGCGAACCGGAAGCCACCCTCCAACCGGAATCGCCGGACCGACCTCGGCACTCAACCGGTTCGCCCAGGAAAAGGTCAACGAACGCAGCGAGAAAGCCACCCGAAGTAGAATAGCCACCCTCCTGGCATTGCCGAACTGACCTCGGCATTCCACTGGTCATCTTGGAGAGCAGCAGCAGTATGTCAAAGGTCACGAGAGCGCAGCAGTTAAAGATTAAGATAAAGCTCATGAGAGCGCAGCAGTTATGTTGGAGATAAAGTCAGCGATCTAGCGTGACTAGCTATGCCTGATAACAAGTGAAGTGCATGAGCACAGCCCCCCCGAAGTAGTCGCTTCTAGTGGAATCCGGGGGAAGCAGGCACTGTAGACCTTGGTGGAGGTTAGAGGCGTAGGGTTCAGAGTTCTCTTCTCTGTTCTGAGTCCCTCACGAACTGGCACGCGATGGACGAAATCGGTAGCACTGGTCATGCTTATCGAACGCGTGTCGGGAAGGCAGAAAGGCTTTACCACCAAGTAAAAAAAAAAAAAAAAAAAAAAAAAGAAAAAAAAAAAAAAAAAAAACACACACACACACACACACATACAGACATTTGCTCAGTTCGTCGAGCTGAGTTCATTGGTATATGAGACTCAGCCCTCCGGGCCTCGGATCGAAAGTCGGTTTTTCGAGCGATATTTATACCCTTCTTATGGGTGTAAGAAGGGTAAAAAGAACTTATTGAAATACTCTTCGTAAGATATCTCAGTAATCAAATGTCGAATCGAAATAAAATTTCAGGGCCTTTTACTAGGATATTGTAGCTTTCATATGGTGCCACGAGAACCGAAATCGGTTGACAGACGGCTAAGATATTTATTATGAAACACTTGGTCAAAAATCTCAAAAGGTTTAGTTATATAAATCCTAAGTACTCTTCGAAAGATATCTCTGTAACCAAATGTCCAATTGAAATAAAATTTCTAGGCGATCTACTAGGATGCTGTAGCTTTCATTTAGTGCCAAGAGAACCCAAATCGATTTACAAACGGCCAAAATATTTATTATGATACACTTGGTCAAAAATCTTAAAAAGTTTAGATGTATGACTCATAAGTACTCTTCGAGAGATATCTCGGTAACCGAACGTCCAATCGAAAAAAAAATTCAATAGCGTTCTACTAGGATGTAGTAGCTTTCATTTGCTTCCAAGAGAACTCAAATCGGTTGAAAGACGGCTGAGAAACGTGCGTGACTTTTTTTTTTGTAACGCACATACACACACACACATACACACATACACACATACACACACACACACACACAGTCGGTGGGAGCTTAAGATGGCGTTTCTTAGGCGAAGCATGTTCTAACATCAGTGAGGACTCACCACCTTTGGCATCGCAAGGTGACCGAGCATCATGTGCGCTGCACACGAACTGTTCAAGCGGGGTTTGCCTAGGCGTGGCGGGGGTTCAGCAGTGGGCTCTGCTGGGCCTCTTCAGAAATACCACACATCCGGAAGCATCAACTCTGTTCAAGCGAACCGGCACCGCTTCCAAAGTGCCACAGCCTAGTCAGGGGTGCCTCGGGCACATCAGGAGCGATGTCAGTAAGCTCCTGATTACGATATACTGGCGCGCGACGTTACTGGTCAATGAGATGGTACACTCTAAGAGGACCGCGGAGTAGAGGAGTGCTGGTGGTGACGGCATTCTATCCTCTTAGTAGGGCCGGGTGACACTGACCTGAAACGACGGATGGGCTAATGTCGGAGCCGCCTTCCGTCCCATAAAACCTTGGCAAGGCCTTAGAGTACGTTCCCGAACTGTATCCAGCTTAGGAAACTAACTGGGTGGAGGTAGGTTCAGTTGAAGTATCCTGATTTGCGCTGATCCTGGCTCTGAGCTCAGGTCCCATAAGGGCCTGTGCCAACCCGTGGGTGGCCTCCCTGCTTGCATAGATAACCACCGGGATCCTTGGGCGACTACTTCAGTGGCAGTGAGGGATAGCGGCTCTAAGGGGGACCCTTACAGCAGTGATGGAATCGTATTTGATTAGGGAATCTGAGAACGTGGAGGGTGAGGTGATCAACCCGTTCGCGAAAAGCGGACTGGCCAGATCACCAACGCAGGCGTCGAGGGTAGAATCCCCGCAAGTGTCGGAGTACGGCACTCCGAGGGTCGGGTCGGCAATAGAGGACACGCAGATGAGTGGGGCAGAGCTCACGCGTGCGCTGACTCGCAACAGGGATGGACTTCCGAAGCTGCTGGTGGTCTCCGAACAGCTCGACGAGCTGATCGGATACACCAGTGGGCGGAACAACATCAGTAAAGACCTTAAAAAAGGTCTGCTGAGGCTCCGCGATTCGGTCGCCCAGGCCCGGAGGGAGTACGATCTCCTGTTTGATCGTAGTGCGGGTAGAGAGGAGAGGTCCACGCAAACGGACCGCTCCTCCACAGAGAGTGTGTGCAAGGTGCAGCCAGGTGGGGCTGCAGAGAGTGGAAAAATCTCGGCCCAAACCAAACGGCCGAGATCGATGGATGTGGAGCGGCCGGTGAGTGGCAAACGCCCGCGTAGTGCGAGTAACGCCAAGCCGGTCGCGAAACGGGCTCGGGGCAAAGAGCCGAAACCCCGAGGCGAGACTGCTAAGAGCGGTAGCAGTGACCAACCGGTCCAAGGGAAGGTGAACCCTTGGATCACGGTTGGCAAGAGAGGGCGCGTAGAAAGAGAGAAGGTTTTGAGCAAAACCAAGGCGAAGCCGGCGCGTAAGCGTACGAAAGGCGACGCACTGGTGCTCAAAGCAGAGGGCAATAGCTACGCAGATGTGCTGCGGGCTATGCGGAGCGAGGATCGTCTCTCGGGACTAGGTGCGGATGTTAAAAGCATCCGGCGCACTAGGACTGGAGAGATGATGCTAGAGCTGAAGAAGAATGCCGTTAACAAGGGCTCTTCCTACACGGCTCTAGCACAAGAAGTGCTTGGTGAAAAAGTGCGGGTGAGGGCTCTGACGCCGGAGATGACCATCCAGTGTAAGAACTTGGATGAGATCACCACCGCGGAGGAGCTCTCTGCTGTTCTTAAACAGCAGTGTAATGTGGACGCGCCATGCGCATCGATCCGCATGAGGCGAGGCCCAGCAGGTATGCAGATCGCGACGATCAAGCTTCCAGTCGGGGAAGCGAAGAAAGCGACTGCTAAGGGCATGGTCGAAGTCGGATGGTCGGAGTGCCCGCTCAGTGTATGTGAGCCGCCGGAAGTGTGCTTCAGGTGTTTCGGACGAGGCCACAAGTCGTGGGCATGCAAAGGCCCGGATAGGAGCAAGCTCTGCAGGAGATGCGGAGTAGAAGGCCACTTCGTCAGGGAGTGTAAATCGGCGCCAAAGTGTCTGATTTGCACGACGAACAAGGGCCATGTGACGGGTGGGCCTAAGTGCCCAAGCATAAGTGGACGTAACGGCCGAAAATGACGCAAGTCACACAGTTGAACCTGAATCACTGTGAAGCCGCGCAGCAGCTGTTGTGGCAATCCGCCTCGGAGTCGAGTATAGACATCGCGCTTCTTTCGGACCCATACCGCATCCCCCCCAATAACGGGAACTGGGTTGCGGATAAGGCCAAGAAAGCGGCGATCTGTACGACCGGTCGGTACCCGGTCCAGGAGATAATCTCCACGACGTGCGAGGGCTTCGCGATTGCGAAGATCGGCGGAGTCTACTACTGCAGCTGCTATGCCCCACCTAGGTGGCCGATAGGTCAGTTCTCGTCCATGCTAGATTCGCTGTCAAGCGCTCTAGCTGGACTGAGCCCCTTGGTCATCGGTGGGGACTTTAACGCGTGGGCGGTCGAGTGGGGCAGTCGCTCTACGAACGAGAGAGGTTGGGCTCTACTCGAAGCTATGGCGGGATTGAACGTTGAGATCGCGAATGTCGGCAGTGTAAGCACTTTTAGCAGAAACGGTGCGGAGTCCATCATTGATGTGACCTTCTGGAGCCCAGGGCTTAACCCTAGCTCAGACTGGAGAGTTGATAACGGGTACACGCATAGTGATCACCTGGCGATTCGATACAGTATCGAACAGGGCGGTAGACGGCAGCAGTCGAGGATAACCGACACTCACCGAGGATGGCTAACCTCGAGTTTCGATAAGCCAGCATTTGTGGAGTGGATGCTCATGGAGCAGAATACAGACTACTTGTCTAGCGACGGTCTAGTTGGTACCTTGAGACGAGCGTGTGATGTGGCAATGCCGAGGCGATCCATACCCAGGAATGGACGAAGACCGGTGTACTGGTGGTGTCAAGAAATCGCGGAGCTCCGTGCATCTTGCCACAGGGCAAGGAGAAGGATGCAGAGAGCCCGGACCGATGAGTCGAGAGCGGAGCGAGAGGTGGCATACAGGGCGGCAAAGTTGGCACTGAACAAAGAGATCAAGGCGCGTAAGCGGGCGTGCTTCAACGATCTCTGTCAGACGGCCAACACAACCCCCTGGGGTGATGCGTACCGCGTAGTCATGTGCAAAACGAAAGGCACATCTGCACCACCGGAACGCTCTCCCGCGATGCTGCAGAGGATCGTGGAAACGTTGTTCCCGCACCACGAGGTGAGACCATGGGCACCCACACCACAAGACCATCCTGGTCCGAGTGAGGTTCCCCCAGTGACGAATGAGGAGTTAGCCGCAATTGCGAAATCACTTAAGCTGAACAAGGCCCCGGGCCCGGATGGCATTCCGACGGTGGCTATCAAAGCGGCCATCGAGGCTAGCCCTGACATGATCAGATCGGCTATGCAGAGATGCTTGGATAGAGGCGAGTTTCCGGAGAGGTGGAAAAGGCAAAAGTTGGTTCTACTGCCCAAGCACGGGAAGCCACCAGGCGACCCGTCGGCTTATAGACCAATTTGCCTCCTGGACACGGCCGGGAAACTCCTGGAGAGGATCATTCTGTCAAGGTTATTGGTCTATACCGAGAGGTCGGACAACGCGGGGCTATCAGACAGCCAGTACGGGTTTCGCAAAGGTAGATCGACAGTGGATGCCATTAGGTCGGTGACTGGATTGGCCGAAATTGCGCTGCAGAAAAAGAGGAGAGGCATACGGTACTGCGCGATCGTAACGCTAGACGTTAGAAACGCCTTCAATAGTGTAAGCTGGGCCGCCATAGAGAGCGCCATATCTCGCTTAGGGGTCCCGGCTGGCCTAAGGCGTATTCTGGGTAGTTACTTCCAGAACAGGGTGCTGATTTACGACACCGAGGAAGGCCAAAAACAGTACAATGTCACTGCAGGTGTACCGCAAGGATCCATCTTGGGTCCGGTACTGTGGAACGCGGCATATGATGGAGTACTGAGGCTAGCACTACCACCGGGAGTAAAGTTGGTTGGCTTCGCCGACGACATTACCCTGGTGGTATACGGTGAGTCGCTCGAAGAGGTGGAATTGACGGCAGCGCATGCGATTGACATAGTGGAGGGCTGGATGAGGTCGAGGCAACTGACACTCGCACACCACAAGACAGAGGTGGTGGTGGTGAACAACCGCCAGTCTGCACAGCAGGCAGTGGTCACCACGGGCGGGTGCTCGATCGAGTCCTGTCGCTCACTGAAGCTCCTTGGAGTCATGGTCGACGACAAGTTGAGCTTCAGTAGTCATGTCGAGTATGCTTGTAAGAGGGCGAGTGTAGCGGTTATGGCATTGTCTAGGATGATGTCAAACAGTTCGGCAGTTGTCTCGAGTAAGCGGAAGCTGCTCGCGTCAGTCGCGGTGTCCATACTACGGTATGGCGCCGCCGCATGGTCGAACGCGCTCAAGCTGCAGAGGAATGTTGACCGACTAGAGAGTGTACATAGGCTGATGTGCCTCAGGGTGGCCAGTGCATACCGGACTGTCTCGAAAGACGCGGTATGCGTGTTAGCGGGCATGATGCCGATAGCACTGGTGTTGGCCGAGGATGTTGAGTGCTACGATGAAAGAGGTACGAGAGGTGCGCGACGAAACGCCAGAACTTCGTCTATGGTGAAATGGCAAAGAGTCTGGGACTCTTCAACAAAGGGTAGGTGGACACACAGGCTCATACCGAGCGTGTCCCGGTGGACGTGTAGACCCCATGGCGAAGTGAACTTTCACCTGACACAATTTCTGTCGGGCCATGGGTGCTTTAGGTGGTACCTGCACAGGTTCGGGCATGCAAACTCACCCTCATGCCCGGAGTGTGCAAACAGGGCGGAGACGGCGGAACATGTACTCTTCGAGTGCCCGCGTTTTGCGGAGCAGAGGTCGAGCATGTTAGAGGTATGCGGCAGGGATACTACTCCCGATAACATTATTGAGAGGATGTGTACGGGGGTGGACGAGTGGAATGTCGTGTCGAACACAGTATCCACAATCGTGCTCCACCTCCAAAGGAAATGGCGGGCCGACCAACAGTTAGTCGAGTTGGCCCCCTAGAGATATGCC